>NC_051323.1:55196802-55845209 GCF_015220235.1 Choloepus didactylus
GCCAGGTACTTCCATTCCTAGGGATGTGTCCTAGAGAAACACTTGCATGTGTGCACCGGAAGACATGTATAAGGATGTTCTTTGCAATGTTGTTTGTAATAGGAAAAAACTGGAAAAATACTCTGTTAACTCTTGTTGAAAGTACAAAAATTGATGAGATTGTTCCTTTTATGGAACAAAGAAATATGGTCCTAGAACCAGCTAGAATGAGGAAGGAAGCTTACTTTGCGAGTTGATAATTGGTTTAATCATCTGACAGCTTTCCATTTTCTTTTGTTACAGAACAGTCTCACAAATAATCAAAAGAAGGTAAAAAGGTGAGTGTCATTATGCATCAGGTAATTTGAAATTTTCTTTCAGACTCAATCTGTCAGCCTTATTTCCCAAGTCTTCAGTATTTGTAGAGTATTGTAAACCCTTCTTTGTGTGGACTTTCAGAAGAAGTAGAAATCTTGGTGAAGACTCACAAAAAGCTTGGGATCCCAACCCCCCCTCCCAAAAAGCACTTGGGATTCCAACAAATAATTTTAGATAGGTGGAGAGATCTTTGAATACGTGCATACACTACTCCGTAGCCACAGTGTACGGTGTGGGTATCACTAGTGAGGTGTGAAGAGCCACAAAGGAAGTGGACTCAGAGGGCTTCTCAAGAGAAGTGCATTACTTTGTAGACAAGTTATTTTATAGACAAGTTATCTTGTAGACAAGTGCATTATTTTGTAGACAAGTTGAAATGGTATATAAACTTGGGTTAAAAAAAAGGCCAAATGTTATTTAAATTATGGTGAATTGGTTTTTTTTTAGCTGAAGAGAAAAGCAAAGCAGTAAATATAGTCAGAAATGAAGACTGAAGGGCAGGAGGAGCCATTCTGAGCCACCAGTATATTCCAAACAGTAGACAGAAGCATTGAAGAAAGAGATTCCTGGTGTGTGGTTGTGGACAGAGAGGAGAGAGTCTGCATGTCATATGGGCAGGCGCCCAGCCTCGGTGACTGTGGCAGTGAGGAGGGATGAGCAAAGCCTAGACATGACTTAGGAGAGAGGGTGAAGAATAGATAAGGAGAAAGGATTGGAAGATTGCTTCCATTCTAGACAGGACGCAGAAAAGAATTTTGGCACCGATGGTGTTAAGGAAGTTGAATACTTGAGGCCTAGAGGGAAGATAACAATCTGGATATGTTTAGTTTTAGGTGGTGGTTGAACTTCCAATTGTAGGTGACCTACGAGCAGTAAGAAATAAAGTTCAAAGGAAAAATGAATAAAATGAGGATGTGAGGAGATGTACTTCTGAGATTTTGAGTCTGGAGGAAGAAATGGAGAGGCCAATGGCACTGCCAACAGTGAATGAGTTAAGGTGAAAAAAGGAACCAGGAAAGGAATGAAAACTTATTTACAGGTCAGAGGAGAATCATAAGTATAAACTTTTATAAAGAAAAGGATCATTTAATACTTGCTACCCTGCTATTCTAATAGTTGGCTCAAAATATAAAAAGCCTAGTACACAGCATAAAATCAATGCTAAACAAATTATATTTGATTTCAGTTTTATTTGAGTTTTCCATTTTTTCTCTTAATTTTTTAGAAATTTGGCACCTACATTTCATAATCCTGAGAGAGAAGCAAACAAGTATACTAAGGATCACAGGTAAGAGGGAACTGAAAAATAGAATTTGTTTAAAGACGTGTCTGTTCATTCACCAAAAGTTTCTTAAGGGCCTGTTGTACATTGGGCAGATTACATTATATTTCTACCTGAACAGTTTAATTGTTTTAGCACAATTGGGCCTAGGAAGGATCATAGTCTCTTGGAGAAGTGAACTTAGATGAATCCAAATGGGAAGTGATAAATATATATTCTGTGTGATGCTATATTAGTTAGGGTTCTCTAGGGAAACAGAATCAACAAGAGATATCTATAAATATAAGATTTATAAAAGTGTCTCAACACAA
The DNA here is from genome assembly GCF_015220235.1 of Choloepus didactylus. Taxonomy (NCBI): domain Eukaryota; kingdom Metazoa; phylum Chordata; class Mammalia; order Pilosa; family Megalonychidae; genus Choloepus; species Choloepus didactylus. Next base: position 55,198,753 of record NC_051323.1, read on the forward strand.
CCATGGTTTGCACGAGTCCAAATTCCGTAGGGCAGGCAGCAGATTGGCAACTCCGATGAAGATGTTCAATGAACTCTTCAGGCAGCAAACTGGCAACTTCGACAAACTCCTCAGGAAATGAACTGGCAACTTCAATGAACTCCACAGGAAACACTTCACTGGTCAGCCGAATAAGAAATGAAGGTCCTCTATCTGTCTCGCTTAAAAGTCTACAACTGATTGGATTAGATCTAGCTGATTGCATTCTCTCATTGTGGGAAGACACGCCCATCGTTGATGTCATCGGTCACAGCTGCAGCCAATTGACTGATGATTTAATAAACCAGCCTTCTGGTTTATTAACCAGCCACAATGTCCTTGTATTAACGGTTAGGCCAGTGCTTGCTAGACCAGTCACCTGGACACCATCACCTGGCCAAGTTGACATGTGAACCTAACCATCACAGATGCTTATGTGGATTGCACTGACAGCTATGGAAGTTTCTAATACTGAAAGTAAAAACTCCTGTAAAACAGGGATTTTAAGAAAGTTGTATGGTGGGCTCTGGATCCCATACCTCTGCAGGAATCAGAATAGATCTACTTGAATCCGCTTTCCATTTTCTAGCTCAATAAAAGCTTTCACTGGAAAAAAAGATCATCGTTTGAATTTAAATGAAATATCTAAACAAAGAAGGCCTATGTGTATCAGAGGGATATTGAATGCAATTTTCAAAAACAATAATGAATCAATAAATATTAAGCACTTAATATGTGCCTGGGCCTGTGCTAAGCAATGGGATTACAGTCGAAAAAAATAGAAATAGTTCCTGCACTTGTGGAATTTTGTGGAGATGGGCAGCATTAAAGAAACAATTATATGAATAAGTCTGTAATGACAAACTGTATCAGAGCTCTGAATGAAAAGTGATGGTATGGTGAGAAACTAAAACAGGATCCTTGGATTTAGAGTGAGGGTGAGGCAGTGCTTCTCTGAGTTGCATTTGTGGAGAGGCCTGAAGGGTGAGTTAGTGCAGGGAGATGGGAGGTCCTGAGCTTGGCAAAAGGTAGAGCATGTGGGAAGGTTCAGGTGGCAAAGGGGATGTGAGTGTTCAGGAGGCAGAGAGAAGGCCTTGGGGCTTCAAGCGTGGTCAACAAGGACCCAGCTCCCTGGGATGAGGCTGGAGAGGGAGGCAGATACCAAATCAGCTGGCACTTCTAGTCATTGAAGGGTTTTATGTTTTGTGCTGAATGCAAAGGCACACTCTTGGAGGGTTTAGGCAATACAATGACATGATAAGACTAAGTTTTTATCACTCTGGTTGCTGTGTTGGCTGTGGAATGGAGCTTGAGCAGGAGAAGATGTGGCATGTCCAGTTAGCCTGATGGAAACCCAGACTGGAGTGAGGTTGCTGGAGATAGAGCAAGGGGACTGAGAGCAGAGATGTGTTTTGGAAGCAGACTTGACAGGGCTTACTGATGGAGCATGTTGCCTGAGGGAGAGGGGAAAACCAGGTAGTTACAAACCTAGGCAGGCTCAGAGCATCTTTTCTTTCTTTTAACAGCTCAGTGGTGGCTGTGGAACACAATAGGGTGATTCTTTCTAAAGGTTTATCCTTGTAATAAGATTCTTTTTCTTCGTTTTTGTACAGCCAGGAGTTGATTGTGATTCCTAAGGGTGATCTGTTATGTTGGGCTCTCTATGGGAAGAGGGGGTGAGCCTTCTATCCTTCATGATTCAAAAGTTTCTGTGAAGTAGACCCTCCTTATCTTATTCAGAAGGGGAGGATCATGTTTGTTATACAGTTCCATTTCTCAAGTGACATTAGAGGGTAAGTGGGAGGGCAGGGGGGTAGAAAATTTGGACCTCAGAATAACAACTGGTATTTATCTTTCAAGGTTTGCCAAGGATTTTGAAGAAATAGAACCAATTGGCACAGGAGGATTTGGCCAAGTTTTCAAAGCAAAACACAGAATTGATGAGAAGACTTATGTTATTAAACGTGTTAGATACGATAACGAGTAAGTAGTGAATGTTTGATTTTTGAATGAGAAAGTGTCTTGCACTATTTTTTTGATTTGCTCTTCTTTATTAGCACATCACTTTCTTCTTTCTAGTCTTCAAAAATTTCATTTTACCTTGGGGAGCTTGTCTTACTCTGAAATGCTCTCACTGTGCTGTGGTCACTTTAAGAAAAAGTGGATGTGCCATCAATCATGCTTTTGAGGCTGTCTTGGTTAATATTGAAGTTATGGAGTCACTTGGCTGAAGGTGACCCTTGAGATTTTCTAATCTCAGTGCTTATTTCTCAGATGAGACTGAGATTTGTCTAAGGAAAAATCTAGTTGTTAATTGTTTCAGTTATCTACAAGCATATTTCATTTTATTGCGCTTCACAGATAACTGTGTTTCTTCGGTTTATTCAATTCAGCATTTGTGGAGTCCTTCTCCAGTTTCCGCTGTCCTCCAGAGTTCTAAACTTGTGGGATTTGTTCTTTTATTCACTAAATCTCCACAGAGACTTTCTCAAGAGATGTCTTATGTCATCATGTTGATGACATCATTTCTCTCTACATTTTTGTATTTTTGAAATCTTATATAAATGGAGTTTACAAATGATGGTTGTGCTGATTGTGTAACACAAGGAAAATTGTAAAGATATTATGCTACCTGAGGAAAAACAGGATAAAATTATATGCTATGATCATAAATATATAAAAATATATATAAGAAAGATGATAAATAATCCAAAATAACAACTGACTGTTGTAGAATTGGCTAATTATTTTTACATATTTTATGTAGTATTGTTACAGAACATTTAAAATTAAAAAATAAAATTATAAATTGTTATCTTTTCTCATCCTTGAAATCTCAAATTTGTGTATTCTGCTTAGCATGGAATTGTCTTAGCTATTGACTACACAGCACTGTAAAGCTCTCACAATGTGCAAAGTCTCATTTTCTCAGCATAAATTATTCCCTTTGCATCTTTTTGCCACACATTAAAAATTCTGAATTAGGTTCTTTATGCTGCCTGGGTTACCTATCCATGCTGGCCGCACGTGGTTTGCTTATGAAATACAAGCACTTTTAACACAAGCCTAAGAAAGACAAATTTATGAATTAGCTACAAAAAATTGCAGTACTGGCATTTCAAAGACTACTTTAAATGATTTTTAAATTGTCTGATATTTGGAATTATTTATCACTACTATCTCTTTTATGTCAAAAGTGAGAACAGCTATGCTTTTCTGTATGCTCTCTCTTTGAGTTCTCTTGGCTTCCTCTTTGGACTTCAAGCTTCTTAAGGACAAACTCTTTCTTTCTGGTCTCCACCCTAAAGCCCAGGGTGTGGAAACCACAGTGACTGTTCAATAAGTGAGCATAGATAGTTGTCTCTGTTGTTTGAAGTCTTTTACAGTTATCAGGAATGTATGTTAACACTTGTTTTCTGTTTCTTTTAACTAGGAAGGTGGAGCGTGAAGTAAAAGCATTGGCAAATCTTAATCATGTAAATATTGTTCACTACCATAGTTGCTGGGATGGAATGGATTATGATCCTGAGAAAAGCATAAATAATTCAAGGTAACTAAAAAGAGATTCTCATAGCCATCATAGGACAGGGACAGAAGGAAGCTGCCATTTCCTATGGATGAGGTCATTGGATAAGGCCATTAGTTATGCCATTTAATAGTCACAGCCGCCCTTTAGAGATACCCTTAGCTCTACATTCGGCAGGTAAGGAGACAGTGAGCAACCTTTTTCTTTTCCACTCCTTGCTCCACACATGCTTTAAAAAGCCCTTTATATTGTCCTCAGCTCTTTTCAGAATGTCAGGTTTAGCCTGACTGTTTGAAGTACAGTCTTGCTTCAGTGTGGGCCATAAACGCAGTCTTGTGAGGAGAGTTTTACCATGTTTTAGATGCTGCTTCTGGAGGCACCCTCCTTGGCTGCCCACAATTTTTTGCCCAACTCGTAGGTCTCCAGTTGGTGGGGTGCAGTCAAAGCGTCTTTCTTGAATGCAACTGCAGCACTCATTTTGGGGTGCTGGGCAGTGAAAATAATTTTAAGACCACGAGCTATGGTGAGGGCACCCCTGCCTGACATCACTCACATTTGTCCCAGTAGGCAACTGCCAAAGGACTAGAGCTTCTAAAGAGCTGGCATCTGCTTTTGAAAGTCACCCAGTGTTTTCTTGGGGACAGTACTCTCCCTGAAATCCACAGGCCATGGGGGCCTGTTGGCTCATTGTCTCCTGACACACACCCTGTGACTGAGAGCTTTACTGCAATTTCAAGAGGTACTGGCTGGCAGCACTCAGGACTGCTTCAGCTTTCAGAAAACTCTTGGCTGCCTCTTCCTGTTTCCTAGCCAACATGTATTCAAAGATTGTAAATCATATTGAGACCAACATAGTTCAGAAAAAATACATCATTAGCAAAATCTATCCTCCAGCTTTTCTCTTGTAGATTACAATAAGCTCTACTTCTCGTGAAGCACCTAACCTTGTACTGTTGCTTTAGGCTTTTCTTTTACTCTCTCCTACTTGACTCTGTCCCCATTACGGCAGGGACAGTGTCTTTTTCTTATCTGTAGGTACCTGTTCTGAACTTTCACAAAATAGGTGCTCAGTAGATTGAAAGAGATTAAAATATGTTTCAGAATTATTTTATGTAACAATGAAATTTGGATTTTTGTGATTCCATTGTTTTAACGTTCCTATTATCATCTTTGCTCAAGGATGATCAGGCCCTTCAGCATTAATGCATGAGAGGCGCACACTTGAACAGTTAATTAAGGAGGCGGCGGTGGCGGTGATAGTAGAGCGGAGCTGGGACCCCCGCAGCGGGCATCCCAAGCGCGGCTGCCGCGCAGAGGAGCGAGTCAGCGCCAGAAGGGCAGGTCCTCTGGCCACTCGGGGCTCGAGGTGCCGCCTGTCCCACCTCGGGACAACTGCCCAACTGCATGGTCACCCAATTCGGAGTAATATAAAATGTTGGAGCTGAAGAATGGCTCATTTTTTGGGTTAAGTCTCCCTGAAAGCTTGGACCTCCAAAACAATCTGGTTGATGGTGTAGATCCAGGTGCCTTGGGGCTGTTCTTGCTAAAAAGTTTGGATCTGGCAAATCCACCTGATAGGTTGTCTGAATGCAGACGTATTTAGAGGACTTACCGATCTGGTTAGGGTAAATCTTTCAGGGAATTTGTTTTCTTCATTATCTCAAGGAACTTTTGACTCTCTTGGCTCATTACCGTCTTTAGAATTTCAGACAGTATCTTTCGTGTGATTGTAACATGTTGTGGCTGCATCACTGGGTAGAGGAAAAGAACATCACTGTGCCTGTGCCCGACAGCAGATGTGCTGACCCTAAGTCACTGCAGACCCAGCCAGGCACAGGTGAAGCAGGAGCTGTTGACATGTGATCCTCCCCTTGAATTACCATCTTCCTACATGACTCCATCCAATCATCAAGTTGTCTTTGAAGGCCATAGCCTTCCTTTCCAGTGCATGGCTTCATATATTGATCAGGAAGTGCAAGTGTTATGATATCAGGATGGGCAAATAGTTGAAGCCAATGAATCACAAACATGATTCACAACTGCTCGCTGAGTGCAAGTGCCCTAACCATTTCTAATATTCAGGCTGGCTCTACTGGAAATTGGGACTGTCAGGTCCAGACCAAATGCAGGAAGAGTACGAGGACTGTTGATATTGTGGTATTAGAAAGTTCTGCCCAGTACTGCCCTCTGGAGAGGGTGGTCAACGACAAAAGGGGTTTTCAGGTGGCCCGGGACGTTGGCAGGCATTACTGCTTACCTGCGGTGTGCTCGGAACAGTCACGGCAGTGGACGATATCCCAGAAACCCACCGGATGAGACGAAGTCTTGGCACAGATGTGATAGAGGTGGCTTCTGGGCAGGCAATGAGTATTCTCACTGCCAATATGCAAATGATGTCAGTAGAGTTCCTTATATGTTTAATCAGATGCCCCTCAGTCTTACAAATGCTGTGGCAACTATTGGCTTACATGTTAGAAGCAACCAATTTTCTGACAAAATGGATGCTACGTTTGTGGCTGAAATGATAGAAAATTTGGAAGATTTGCCATAAAGGAAAAATCAAAAGAGCTAGGGGATGTGATGGTTGACATTGCATGTAATATCATGGCTGATGAGGGTGTCCTGTGGCTGGTACAGAGGGAAGCTAAAGCCTGCAGTGAATCGCTACATACTGACTAGCAAATGGAGCTCATGTGTATTCAGTATTTTCACCCAATGTTGTCCTGGAAGCTTATGTCATCAAGGCCACTGGTTTCACTGGGATGATCTGTATTGTGCTCCACAAGGTGGCAGCCTTGGACAGTACAAGACTTTGTGATTATGGGATGCAGGATCCAGGTGGAAACCTAGATAAGCAGCTGAGCTTTATGTGCAATGTTTCAAATACATTTCCAAGTCTGGCACTAAACAATACTACTGTGGGCGGGTCCCAGCAGCTTGGGTGGCAGAAGGAGCTGCAGAGGCCAGCAGCCCAGCTTCTTGAAGTCTCTTGGTGCCCCGGGGCTGCAGCACCCCACATGGGCCTGCTCCGCCACCAAGATGCCCAAGAGGAAGGACAGCTTGGCAGAAGGCACTGGAAAGGAGGATCCCAAAGGACGTCGGTGAGGCTGTCAGCTAAACCTGATCTTGCGTAAGTGGAAACACAGCCAAAAAAGGCAGCGGGAAAGAATGAATCTTCAGACAAAAAAGTGCAACCAAAAGGGAAAAGAGGAGAAAGGGAAAACAAGGTGAAATGGTTAACCAAGAAACTAAAGAAGATTTACTTGCAGAAAATGGCAGAAACTAAAAATGACAAGAATCCTGCCTCTGATGAAGCGGGAGAGAAAGAAACCAAGTCTGATTCATCTCGTATACCATGTCTTGTCAGTGGTCTCTGTTTCTCCCTTCTTGTACAATCTAGAGGAATATTTTTATCAACTATTTTGTAAATGCAAGTTTTAGTAGCTCTAGAAGAAACATTTTAAAGAAGGAGATTGGAATTCCACCTCATCCCATTTTTAAAGTGTAAATGCTTTTTTTTTAGAGGAGAAATCATTTGCTGGTCGTTTATTATTTGGTACAACCAGAAGATAGTGGGATATTGAATTATGGGAGGCTTTGACTGTCTTGGATGACAGCTTTAACATTCCATAGGGTAGGGAGTGGTGGTTTTTATCCCTGTAATACAATGCATACTGAATGATGATTTGGAGTCACAGTTTTGCATTTAATATGTCTTGAACATTTTTAATTACTTCTATTCCCATGTTTTTTAATAGAATTTTAATAGAATTGTTTCTTAAAACTGCTCCCTGATCTTGGCTCTCCCTGTCAGAACTGTTACTTTGTTACATCCTTCGTTGTGGTCGTCCAGTTTTTCTAATAACTTTGATATATGCTGTGAAGATTGGAAATGTGTGTATGTAGTGTATATGATATTAAATTGTGAATTACTGGGACTTACAGTGTAACAGCTTATCAACATTTGAAGATATCTGTACTTGATCTCCTCTTAGGAAAACCTATCTCCAAATTATAAGCTGGGAAGTCACTGGAATAACTTTAGAAAAGAATTACAACTACATGGCTTTTAGATTTTCAGTACATGTATTAATTATATACAAATTGTTCATAATGTCTGTGTGCTGATCTTCAGAACAACCAATAAAATCTCAATAATGAAAGAAATTCAGCTTCCTCCTTCCCTTTTCTCACCAAAGAATAAAGAGAAGTCAGACCAACTGATGACTCTCTATATAAGCTTCAACTCATGGCATTCTGCAATGGGAAGTTCTTTCCAGCAACTGGAAATTGAACAAATTTGGCTGATGATAGAAGATGACACACAGTGGTTACTCATCAAAATAAGATGGTGTGAATGTAGATACCCACCCCATCCCTATTAATGTGACATTGCATTGAATTGCACATGGAGCAGATGCCATCGCACCCCATGGGATTTTGATTTGCTGAATGGGCAAGGCAGCCGGAAGTCAGATGGGTGCCATATACTCTGCTCAGATGAGTAGAATTCCTTTTTACTGTCACAATCAATAAAGTTAACAACCTGGGGCTGGGACTGACTTTCTGAGCAGAGGGTGGGTGGGGTGGGGTGGAAGAGGCTAGGATAAAGGACCACAAGGTCAAAGAGAAATAGGAGAAAGAGGGCATAAAAGAGGGGGAAGGGGACAACTATGCTGTCTTCCCTAGATCAATTTTCTACTGGATGGCATACACTGAGTGCTAGATGAGCAAATCGATGAGTCCAGCCACTGTAAACATGCCCCCAGTGATAGCACAGATGCCCTTCAGGAAGTGCGTGAAAAGCCTGTGCTTCCCAGTTATCTTCAACATCATGGACGAGAGCTCGTCAAGCACGAAGACTCTAGGAAGCCCCTGGTTGCCCATCAGTCTGTTGGCAGCCTTCTCATGTCTGGTGACAGAAAACTGATTTGTCCTCGGGACCTCCCCATCCACCTTCATGTACATTGTGGGTACCACCTTCACAAAGTACTGGAACATCACAGAGGCTTGGGCTGCAGTGGCATTGGTACGGTCCAAGGGGTTCATGATGCCTGGGTAGTCCTCCCCGAACAACAGGTGCTGGATGTAATGGGTCATGTTGATATTGTCTGGGCTGAAGCTCTGCCAGTCGTGGTCATGCACATGGGACTGCTGGAAGCTCTTCCCAGGGACAAAGTGAAGTTTCCAGGAACCTTGTTGACTTCCAAGTAGCCGTATACCTGGCAGCTTTCATTCTTCTGCTTCTGCACCTTCTGGCTGAAGCCCTCTTGCCGACCCTGCTCTATAGTGCCTGGGTCTTTGAAGTCCCAGCCCTGGCCGTGATATGCCTCCTGCACATCCTCAGAGGTGTTATAGCACTTGATGTCTTCCATCTCAGCCCCATAGCAGCTCTCACAGATGAAAATATTGCTACAATTCAGTGCTACTCCTTTAGTAACTATGTGGTTTTAATGAATTTGACGCGATCTGAACTGCCCACCCAGGCAGCTGTTCCCTTGCATCCTGTTATTTGTACCACTGCTGTAATTCTTCTCCTGTGTCTCTTGGTGGTCATTGTCAGTTACATATGCCATCACAGTTTGATTAGGATCTGTCTTGAGAGTTGGCACATGCTTGTGAACTTGTGCTTTCATATTTTCCTAACCTGTGTGGTTTTTGTGGGAGGCATAACTCAAATGAGAAATGTGAGCACCTGTCAAGCAGTAAGTCAAAATGAAAAATCAAGATAAAAAAAAAATTGATATTACAAAGTAATTTCTTATATTTCACTAAGTATAAAAGGAAAAATAATTAAATAGAGGTCTGAACTTCTGGGAACTTATGTTTTAAATTAAAAATGGTTTATTGTATTTTGATTCAAATTATATATTATATTTAGATTTCTGTTTTGATGCATGTTTGGGGGTTCTAAAGAAGATAAGGTATAATAAGAAGGGATAAATACTTTTATAAATTTATTTTTATTGCTACTTTTAATATACTGTACATTTTACATCCAGATCAATGAGAAGGTGCCTTTTCATCCAAATGGAATACTGTGATAAAGGGACGTTGGAGCAATGGATTGAAAACAGAAGAGGCAAGAATTCAGACAAAGATTTGGCTTTGAATTTCTTTGAACAAATAACAACAGGAGTGGCTTATATACATTCAAAACAGTTAATTCATAGAGACCTTAAGGTAAATGGTAAACGCTCTTAGTAGTCGTTGTATATAATGTAATAACTATGTTCTCTATCTTTAAATTGTGATTGCTAGTCACGGGGAAATAATATCTCTGATCCTCTGAGGTTAGAATCAGTCTAGAACTTGCCCCAAATCCCACCCCATAGAACCACTCAGAAGATAACAGATTGTGACAAGGAGACAGGAAGGGTCATTTGCTCTTGGTTCTGTTGGGCTTATAGTGGCACCCAGTTGTAAACACTAGCAGATTTAGTGTACTGAACATTTCTGCGCAAATATTATATTTGGCACAGTCAACAGGCTGCTGTTCCCTGAATCTGCTTCTTCTTGGGCTTCTTTGAGAGGGACATGGTTCTCCTAATCTCTCAACTATTACTATTCAGAGCAGTCACAGCTTCTGGGCCCAGAGTCTAGAATGTTCTTGGCATTTAGTCAGTCATTTCTGCCCCATGATCAGAAAATTGCAGTGATCTGAAACTTGGAATATGTATCATCCCTTAGTATTTTAATTTTCTTCTGGCTTCCTAACTTTTTTCATTGTCCAGACAAGCAGTTTTCCCATTTTCTTCCTTCTCATCAAAATGAAAGAAGAGAAGCAGAATGGTTTTTCACAGTTGTACTCTACTCCCTGTGTTTTGCCTGCTGAATCTATCCCTGACCCTCTGCTCATGTCCTTCTCACATGGAATGTTCTGCCTGTCCCCTGGGCTCCCAATTCCTTTACATAATCTTCCCTCATCCCTCTAGATCTGCCTTTTTCTCTAGGCAGAACCTTCTTCTCTATATGGATCTTGGCGATTTGCTTATCTCACCTGTCTAAAATAGCCGACAACGAGGAACTTGAATCAAAAAAGTTCCTTGAGAAAAATAAGCACTTGTGTGTGTAATATGTGTTGATGCTAGCCAGGAATAAACAGCCCTTAAAAGATATGTTTTTTTGGTTTGCCCAGGACTTGAATGTCTGGTGCTTTGGTTTAGTGCCCCTGTTTGGAAGGATAAATTTAGAATGGCTATACCTTCACTTTGGGATAAATCACACATGGAGTTAAGAAATGAAGCATAATTATTTATATCTACAGTAGTCCCATAAATAAGGTGCAGACATTTGGGTACTAGCTCCCAGGCCCTCTGCAGAATGAATGAGTGAATTCTGTGTGCAGTGTCTTGGTCTGGGTGCTGACTGGATTCCTCTTTTTTTCCACCACCTTGTCTTCCAACTCTCTCCTGTGTCCTACACCATTTGTGCTTTGTACCATGTGACCTCGCAAAATTGCTGCTGTAGATGGCTTTGCCAGAGGGTGGTCCTTACCCAGAAAAGTCCCTCTTACACAAAGCCTACCAGTGCTTGCCTCTTTTTGTCGGAATCTGAATAACTAGACCAAAAGTGCTGGTGAGGGACCTGAACATGGGGCTTTTGGGAGTGAGGGCTCACTATCTGTGGCTGCTGCTCCCTACGGGGTTTAGTCTCCTAAACTAAACAAGGCTCAGGCTCCTTGGTTACCTCATCCTGGGCATCAGCCCTTGTCCTTGTGTCTTTTGTATAAAGTTTGCACCCTTTTCAGTGTTCTATAACCATACATTTTGCCTAGTCATACTGTAACTGATTAGATAAAAGGTGGTATTATTGCCCTTCTTTTTAATGAACTATAAACAAGTGATCTGATATTTTTATCTGTAAATCCCATCCAATTTATATACTTAGACAGCATTATAAATTCAACCTCTTGTTTCTTGGAGTCAGGTTGTAGCCTTATGTGGGACTAGCTGTTTCACTTGCAAACCCAACATATTCCTGTATTGTAACTTGAGGATAGTGTAAGAATGTCGTTTCTTCACACCCACCTCACACACATCTGTACCTTTCCATCTATATAATTGGGTTTAGGTTCCAATATAATGTTCATGAATTCTAATCTAACTGCTAATTTCTGCATAGGCCTTCACAGACTGATTTCTCGGGAGCTCCTTTTTTAGCTTCCCCTGGGCACTGACCTCTTCCCTCTCAGTTCCTTTACTAAGCCCTCTCATAATTGTTATCCCATAGGGATATGTGTATAGCCCAACATTATATTGAAAGTTTAGCCTTTTTCAAGGATGGCAAAATACTGATTTCATCATCAACAAGCTTCCTGTTTTCATGGTCTTTAGAATATTGGTCAACTTCTCTACAAAGCTGTGGAACAGGGGTGACTACCCCTTATTCTGTCCTTTCTTTATTGTTTTTTAAAATCTGCTTAAACAATTACATGGAAAAATTACTTCGGTGCTATCAGCTTCTAGTTAACTTGGCTTGCCTTCAAGGTGGAGGGGGTACATTTGTAAGCGATTGCCAGAGGCCTGGAGAAAGTGACAGGAAGGAAGCTCACAGCAGAAGTTCTGGACAGGATATGCATCAGTGTTGTTGAGAACAGGCGATTCAGAGGGGCTCAGGACTGGAAGGCATCTGCAGGTCTTCACTGCTCTCTGATCCTGGCCTCATATTTGCAACATTCCCACCATGTGCATGTCGTGCCCCAGCTTGAATACTTCCTGGGATGGAGAACCCTCTATCTCCTGTTCTTTGAACCATACTATTGTATATTAGGGTAGAGTAAAACAAATCTTTTCGTCATTTCCACCCTCTAGACCCAGATCCATCCCCTGGGACCATACAGAATGACTCCGCCTTGCACTTGACAGCTATTTGAAGGCGGTTATGCCCCAAGCCTTCTCAGTCATTAACTAGAAAGTCCTTACTTCCTAAAGATGGCATTTTAAAGAACTGTGATATTAAATTCCCCAACTTCGGGTATGTATTAGTGAGGGTTCTTCAGAGAAACAAAACTGACAGGTTAAATATATATATGTATGTGTGTGTGTGTGTGTGTGTGTATATATATATGTTAAGAGATTTATTACAGGAACATAGGAATTGGCTCACATGACTATGGGGATTGACAAGTCCGAATTCCATAGGTTGCAAGTTGAGAACTCTAAAGAAGGTTTCAATGAGTTCCCTAGGAAAAGCTGGGCTAGCTGAAGTAGAGATAGAAATTCTTCTTTCTGATGGCGGCAATCATCAGTTCTCCCTTAAGGGCCTTTAACTGATTGGATGAGACTTCTCTTGTTGAAGCTAATCTCCTCTGTTGATTGTAGATGTAATCAGGCACAGATGCAATCAATTGACAAATGATTTAAATTCATGAAATACCCTCACAGTAACAATCAGGCCAGTGCTTCCTTCACTAAACAAATGGACCCCATAACCTAGCCAAGTTGACACATGAAATGAACCGTCACAGGCTAACTGTGTAAGGATAAATGCCTTATAAATAAATAGAAAAACCACTGTTGGTAAATATGATTCAGATATGTGGTAAAAGTCTATCAAATTATTATATATGAATTAAACATTTTTTTTCCTAGCCAAGTAACATATTTTTGGTGGATTTTGAAAAAATAAAGATTGGAGACTTTGGACTTGTAACATCCTTGAAAAGTAATGAAAAGCGGACACGTAAGAGGGGAACTTTGCGATACATGAGCCCAGAACAGGTGAGATCCCTTTCTTTTCTGTCTATGTATTTTTGACAGGATAAAAATAATTTGACACTTCTTATAAAATTAGAACAGTACGGAAGTCTATAGACTAAAAATGGAAAATTCCCCTAACCTTCCTTTCCACTCCCATTTTTCTCATCTGAAGTGACTTTTAAGTTTGTTATTTACTCTTTTAGAGCATTTTGTGGGAGTTATAAAAATACACAAACTCAAAAATATATACACAGTTTTACATAAATATAAATATATACATGCATAGATGGACTATATTATTTTTTGTGATTTGATTTTTTCACTAAAAAATTTCTCTCCATATTAGTACAAATAGATCTGCCACATTCTTTTTAGCAACTGCATTATTTACCTACTTATAGTTGTATCATGATTTATTTAACAGTTTTCTTATTGATTGGGCATTTATTTAGGCTGTTTCCAACCTTTTACATTTGTAAACATGTTATAATAAATATTCTTCTTCCTTATCTTTGGGCTGAAGAACAAAATTAGCATATTTTTATGTTAATCTCTAATAGAGTTCTATGATAGAGAACTCTATGAACTCTATGATTATGATTATGATTATGATAGAATCTACGATAATCCTTACCACAATTTGTTTATCTATTATCCTGTTCATCGACATTTAGATTGTTTCCAGTTATGGAATATTAGGAATAAAACTACTGTGAATATTTGCATAGAAGTCTTTTTGTAGACTAAGCCTCTTTGGTGATATTTTACTGTTTATTCTATGCTCGCTTATTTTAAATATTGGATCCAACAGAGGAAGAATTGAGTAGAATAAATCCTTTGGTTTATGATTTCCTTTCTTATATTAGGATTAAAGTTTTAAACATATGATAAATAATCTAGTATTCTCTGCTAATAATTACAAAAATGCCATATGTTTTTGAGAGTTTACCATCTGCCAGCCAGTGGGTTAAATATTTTACTACCTATTGGGCTCTGTTATAAGTGCTTTACATACTGTGTCTCATTTAACTCCCATAACAAACCTCTGAGGTTAATCCTATTGTTAGCCCCATTTTCAGACTGAGATTATTCCTATAATTATGGTGAATTTGCACATGTGATTCAGCTCTTAAGTGGCAGAGCTGTGATTTGAACCTCGGCAGTCTGATTCCACATTAATTGTCTGATATAAGATATTTTGGTAAAATAACATTTTTTTTTGGCTTCAGAATGTATGCATATTTATATCACATAAGCAACAAAAGTCAATATCAGATTTTGGTTTCTTCAGCTAGCTTCAGAAGAATATGGAAATGAAGTGGACTTATTTGCTTTGGGGCTAATTCTCGCTGAACTTCTTCACAAATGTATCAGTTTTCAGGAAACACTCAAGGTAAATAATCTCAAAGAAAGAATTAGGCAACAAAAATTATGGCCCTTCTTTTCAAAGTGCTGTTGCAGATGTTTATTGCCCTTGTGTAAGGATAGGCTTGAACATGGTTGACTGTAAATGAAATATGAACTTTCACTTTTCAAGTTTTGACAACCTTTTTGTAAAAGACCAGAACTTTTGCTCTTCTTAGGAAGGTGTTCACATATAAAACTACAGCTGTTTCTTTCTTATTCTAATTTGTCGTAAACTTTTATTATTGCCTGCTTTGCATAAGACACTGGGCTAAGTGCTACAAGGGTTATAAAAATGAACAAGCCTTGTTCTAAGGGAGCTTATATTCTAGAAGGGGAGATAACATAAGAGAATGCAATAAATGTTTTAGGAGAAGGCATAAAATGTTATGGAAGAAGCTAGAAGAGAGATCTTTCCAGCTGTGAGGATTTAGGTTTCATGGAGGCATTTAAGCTGAGCTCTGAAGGATAAATTGACTCCCAGTAGTCCAGTATAGGAAGAAGGTGATTCCAGCATAGAGACAGGAATGTGTCAGACGTGTTAGGGAACAGCGGGCAGTTTCATTTTTTGGAGCATGTGAGGTACAAGGAAATGGTGGTTGATGGGGCTGGACAGACAAGCTGGGATGGAATTGAGGGTGGAATATGGACTTTCTTGTGTAGTCAGTGGGGAGACACCAAAAGGCAGTAGGCACCTGGATATCCTAATCTGAAGCTTGGGGAAGGGGACTGCTGGAGTCAACAGCTTTTACTTCTGTAAAGCAGGGTTAATGAAAGTACTATTGCATAGGGTTCCAAAAAACGATGAAGGGAAATAAGGCAGATGATGCACTTAACACGTGGTAATGTCAGAGACGGTTATTAGTGTGGGGGGTGGGGTGGGGAGGTGGAGAGGGAGGTGTCAGCTTGTTTCTTGGCTAAAAGGACTTTCCCAAAGATCCAGAAGTATCCTAGAGTTAGGGTATCCACAGGCTTTAATGCTTTCTAAGTTTGTTTTTCCTCCCAATAAGTAATTTCCTAATGAATATATCTTTTATTTTCAGATTTTCGATGATCTAAGGAATGGCATCTTCCCAGATGTATTTGATAGCCAGGAAGTAAGCACTCAAAAATAATCAGAGTTTCATTTATTTCAATGTTTTATTTCTTGGTATTGACCCTAATTATCATTTCAGAAAGATCTTCTCCAGAAATTACTCTCAAAGGAACCCAAGTTACGACCTAAGGCACCTGAAATACTGAAGACCTTGAATGAGTGGAAGATTAGACCAGAGAAAAAGATGCGAAACACTTGTTAGGGCCCTTCTGAAAAAGTATGCTGCTTCTGATATGTTATTTTCCTTTAACTGTCTAAAACTTGCTAGGGGATATTGATAGATATTTACCGTCTATTTTCACTTTTCCCCTTAATTTTTTACTACATTTGCAGAAAAGTTTTCATTTTTTACATCAAAAAACATCCTTACCTTTGACTTTTCCCCAGCGCATCTCTTTATTCTAAGGAAGGGAAAAATCCCTTAAATTTACTTCTCTAAGTCAGTTAATGAATGAATCAGTAAATACATATTTATTAAGAATCTACTACTATTTCTAGGTCAAGAAAGATAAAATCTTTTCCTGCCTTAAATACATTACAAGCCAGTTGAAGAAATATGATACCCATAAAAAGATAAATGATATACAGTCTCTTTGGAAAACAATTTAGTATTACCTAGTAAAATTGAAGCTGTGCATACCCTCAAAGCTATGAATTCCATTCCTGCATGTATCCTCACAAGAACATTTATAGAAACACTGTATATAATAAACAAAAGAACTGGAAACAACCTTAATGTCCAAGAGTAGAATGGGCAAATACATTGTATTATATTCACACAGAAATACTATATAGCAGTGAAATAAGTTAATTACAGCTAAATGCAACATCACCTGTCTCTCAGGAACATAATCTTAACAGGTTTTAGAAAACATATACAGAATGATTCCATTTATATAAAGCTGCAGAACATGTGAAACCAAATCACTTTTTTTTAAAGGAATCCAAACAAATGTGGTAAAACATAAAACAGTAAAGAAGGGAATGAGAAATATTAAATTCAGCGTAGTGCTTGTTTCTGAGAGGGGAGGTGTGCCGGTTTGAATGTATTATGTCCCCCAGAAAAAGCCATATTCTTTGGTGCAATCTTGTGGGGCAGACAGAATAGTGGGGATTAGGTTGGAGTGTTTGGATTAGGTTGTTTGCATGGAGGTGTGCCCCACCCAGCTGTGGGAGGTGACTCTGGTGGGATACTCCCATGGAGGTGTGGCCCCACCCATTCAGGGTGGGCCTTGATCAGGGGAGCCATATAAACATGCTGACTCAAAGAGACTGAATGGAGTGCAGCTGTGAGTGATGTTATTTGAAGAGGAGCAAGCTTGCTAGAGAGGAATGTCCTGGGAGAAGCCATTTTGAAACCAGAACTTTGGAGCAGACGCCAGCCACGTGCCTTCCCAGCTAACAGAGGTTTTCCGGACGCCATTTGCCATCCTCCAGTGAAGGTACCTGATTACTGATGTGTTACCTTGGACACTTTATGGCCTTAAGACTGTAACTGTATAGCCAAATAAACCTCCTTTTTATAAAAGCCAGTCCATCTCTGGTGTTTTGCATTCTGCAGCATTAGCAAACTAGAACAGATTTTGGTACCAGAAAGTGGGGTGCTTTTGCTGCTGAGTTTGCAAATACCGAACATGTTGGAACGGCTTTTTTATAGGATAATGGAGAGTTTCTGGAAGAATTGGGAGGAGCTTGATAGAAAAGGCCAAAACTGCGTTAAAGAGACTGTTTGTGGAAATATGGACTCTAAAGGTACTTCTGATGAGGCCTTGAACAGAGATGATCAATGTGTTGTTGTGAACTGGAAGAAAGGCGATCCTTGTTTTAAAGTGGCAGAGAATTTGGCAAAATTGAGTCCTGGTGTCAGATGGAAGGAAGAATCTGGAAGCGACAACCTGGAATACTTAGCTGAGGAGATCTCCAGACTACATGTGAAGGAGGTACCCTGGCTTCTCCTTGCAGCTTATAGTAAAATGCGAGCAGAGAGACATAAACTTAGAACTGAACTCTTGGGTTCAAAGAAACCAGAAGCTTATGGCTTGGAAAATTATGAGCTTCCAGGGGGCGGAATCCCAGAAGCTACAGCCCAACGTGAGGATGTTACCAAACATGGAACCCAGCTGCAATTTCAGTACAAGCCAAGATTGGAGATGGAATTATCCAGAAAGGATTTGTGGAAACTCTTATTGTCTGATGGCTTTGACCCCTGCATGCTTCTTGCAAAGCCAACAGAATTTTTGCGAGATCTTTATAGACAGAGCCATTGCCGGTCTGGACTGGAGGAAACAGACAAGGAAAAAATTAAAGGAAAAATTTCTTCAAAGACAGAGCCATGGAGGTTGAGATCTGGAGTCAAGAGGTCTTGGGCTGGGAGAGCGGAGCAGCCCACATGCATGGAAAGGGTGAGTTTGCCCTGGAGGTTGAGGGCGGGCTTTCCACCTCGATGCTCTGGAAGAGTTTTGCCACCTCAGGTCCCAAAGAGGGTGGAGCACATTTCCAGGGAATTGGGGAGAGCCTGGCTGCCACCACACTGTTCTGAAGGGGTTGAGCATGTGCCCCGGAGATGGAAGGGAATCCGGGAGCTGCCCTGATGTTTGAGGAGAGTGGGGCCGAGAAGGTGGTCTCCCCAATGTGTGGAAATGTTGGAGCACTCACCTAAGCGTTTGAAGAGGAAAGGGCTGCCGAAAAGGCCCTTAGGAAGGGTTAGGCTCCCACTCTCTCAAGCCCCAAGGATGCAACGTTGTTCTGTTAATGACTCTCAGACCTTGAAATCTAATGGAGTTTGTCCTGCAGGTTTTAAGAACTGTTTTGGTCCTGTTAACCCTGTTTTCCTTACTGTTTCTCCTTATGGCAATGGAAATGTTTATCCTATGAATGTCCCTCCTTTGTATATTGGAAGCATATAACTTGTTCTAAGTCCACAGATCCAAAGCTAAAGGAAAAGTATGCCTTAGGACTGACCACGCCTATATTTGATTTTGATGGGATCTTGTACTTAACTATTGTTACTGAAATGACTTAAGTTTCTGTGGTATTGTGGGATGAATGTATTTTGTATTTGGAAAGAATATGTTTTTCTGGGGTTCAGGGGGTGGAATGTGCCGGTTTGAATGTATTATGTCCCCCAGAAAAAGCCATATTCTTTGGTGCAATCTTGTGGGGCAGACAGAATAGTGGGGATTAGGTTGGAGTGTTTGGATTAGGTTGTTTGCATGGAGATGTGCCCCACCCAGCTGTGGGAGGTGACTCTGGTGGGATACTCCCATGGAGGTGTGGCCCCACCCATTCAGGGTGGGCCTTGATCAGGGGAGCCATATAAACATGCTGACTCAAAGAGACTGAATGGAGTGCAGCTGTGAGTGATGTTATTTGAAGAGGAGCAAGCTTGCTAGAGAGGAATGTCCTGGGAGAAGCCATTTTGAAACCAGAACTTTGGAGCAGACGCCAGCCACGTGCCTTCCCAGCTAACAGAGGTTTTCCGGACGCCATTTGCCATCCTCCAGTGAAGGTACCTGATTACTGATGTGTTACCTTGGACACTTTATGGCCTTAAGACTGTAACTGTATAGCCAAATAAACCTCCTTTTTATAAAAGCCAGTCCATCTCTGGTGTTTTGCATTCTGCAGCATTAGCAAACTAGAACAGGAGGAGAGTGATGTGATTGGGGAAGTGGACTTCCAAGGTAATGGTGTGCACTTTTTTCTTTAACTGCATGTTGAATCCACTAGTGTTTGCTCTTTTTACCTTAAATACATTTTATAAGTGTTGGTTTTTTTTTTTTTTTTTTTTTTGGTAACTATTATAACAAACACTTTAAAGAAAAGATAACTGTGGTATAAAGGCAGTAACTAAAGTAACTAAGTATAGAAAATAGTCAGTCTGGAGAGTTGAAATCACCTTGTACTGAAGTATCAAGGCACAGGGCTTAGGAGTGACATTCCAGTGAGGGCTCCAGGTATGCAAGGAGTTTAGACAATTAGAGAAGAAGCCACATGGGCAATTTCGGCAAGGGGTATGGCATGAGTTCAGGAAAGGATATACTGGAGAACACTGGTTACACTAGTTTGTTATCCTGAATTGCTTGATGTAGGGGAGTACTGGAAGATAATTTGAGCTGCATATTGAAGATTCTGAGGGTTAATCTAAACTTTATAGCCAACTCATCATTCTAAAGCTGCAATGTAATTTTACAGTATTGTTAATTAGCCAAATTTAGGCCAAGCAGAACATGAGGAAAATCGCAGTGAGAAATAATACTTTTATGAAAACTTATAGCTATTTTTAAAAAGTTTTACCAAAAAACAGTTAATATATTTTTCAATCAGTAATTGATTAAGGCAAGGTTCATCACTGTATGCTAAAAACCATTGGGTGAAAAGGTGTTTGGGAACAGGTTCTTCACAAGAAATTAAATATAATCCGAAAGATGATATATAAATTACAAAGGGGAAGGTATACTTTTCCAATGGTGAGATCTCATGTTCACTTGAATAATCAGGTGATCAAAATTAGCATCACTGAAAGTGGGACAACCTAACATTATGCATCTCCTGCATGATACAAGAATTACATACTATCACCTATTTAAGTTTTCTTGCCCAAGTGTTTAAGTGAAATTTAATTATGAGGAAATTATTAGGCAAATCTTTAATGTAGCACATTCTATTAAGATGATTGACCTGGGCTTCCCCAAAAAAGTCAGTGTCATGAAAAAATAAAAAAGTAGGGGATCTATTTTAAATGAAGAGACTAAAGAGCTGTAATGAACAAATGCAATGCTTGTATGCTGATTGAATCCTGGAAATTAAAAAGGAAAAGAAAACAGCTAACAGCTATAAAAGACATTTTTGGGGATGCTAACATTTGAATATGGACTACATATTAGATGACATTAGAATAATTGTTAATTTTCTTAGGTGTGATAATGATTTTATGATCATGAAGGAAAATGTCTTATTCTTAGGCAATGCACACAGAAAAAATAATTAGGTGTAAAGTGTCATGATCTTTGCAACTTTCAAATGTTTAGCAAAAATCAGTATGTATATAAAAATATGAAGGAAGAGGAGAGAGAGAGAAAGTAAATGGCAGAATGTTAATTGATGAATCTGGGTAGAGGGTATATGAGTGTTCATTGTATTCTTTGAACTTTTTTGTAGGTTCGACAATTTTCTGGATGGTGAGAAATATAACAGCCAATATAAGTAATGAAAGTGGTAAATTAGTGAGAATGTAGCCTTATTTTTACCTTCCCTCATTTTAATATTTTATTTTATGAAATAAATGTAACATTAACAGCTTTTATTCATTTGTGAGGATATATTTTCTCAGCATCAAAAATAGTAAATTTAGAAGTATCCTTTTAATCAGAGCAGGAGAGGAGCAAGAGCTAGGGACCTTATTTGCTAATTAAAACAGTGTGAGTGTGTATAATAAGCAACATAATTTGTGGGACCCAGTGCAAAATGAAAATGAAGAGGCCCTAATTAAAAAATTTAGTGTGGGGAACATCTGACCGTGTAGAAGACAGACCTGTATGTGTGTATGTGTGCATGTGTAAACACACATATAAATGAATATACATACATATGTATGTATGAATCTGAGAGGAAATGCTTAGGAGTCTAAATATGAGCTTTCCCAAGCCTCTCCTATCTTACAGACTTAGTAGAGATACTAACTCACAACATTCACTGCCCGCTTGAGTGGTTCGCCCATAACTTGAGGTTCCTGGCATACTAAGTTTTCATTAAGGAAATGTTCCAACACAAAAAATAGAACAGAATAATGAAACCTGTCACCCAGGTTCAACAACTATCAATATTCTTCCTTTCTTGTTGTATCTGTTATATTACTCCCTTCTCTTTTTTGTTTGTTTCTTTTGCTGGAGTCTTTAAAAGCAAATCTCAGGCTTTATATCATTTCGCTTGTAAATACTTAAAAATGCGTCTCTAACAGAGGTCTTTTACATTTTAGCAAAACCAAAATATTATTGATACTCAACTAAATCAACAGGATTTCCTTAATTTTTGAGTAATCATCTATGTCGTTTTCCTATCTCAAAAATATCTTTTTACTGATTATTTAAATCAGGATCCAACATTGCATTTGGTTGATACATTTCTTCTAGTCAACAATATTTACCCATTTTTTTCTTTCCTCTTGACATTTCTTTGAAGCACCTGGATCATACATTCTGTAGAATTTCCTCCATTCAGGATTCAGCTAATGGTATCTCCATGGTGTCATTTAACATAATCTCTCTCTCATGTTACCTATAAACGTGGTTAGATCTAGAAGCTTGATTAAATTCTGCTTCAGTTTTTTTTCATGACTACTCCATAGGTGATGCTGTGTACTTTCTACTACATCACTTTAGGATGGACATAATGTATGATCCACTTTCAGTGATGTTATCAGGGGGTTCAGGTGATAGTATCCACTATAAACTTCCTGCCAATCTTTCACCTGATGGTTTTAGCAGCCATTGATGGTGGTTGCCTAGATACATTATTTCATTAAAGGGTTGCAAAATGGATTTTCTGATGCTATCAAACCTCTTGCATTTATCATCTGTGATTCTTCCATAAAGGAGAACTTTCATTCAGTCTTAGCCATTTTTAGAATGGGTTGATGCCCTAGCAACCTCCAGAGGTTGACACATGAGTTTTTTGGTTTTTGATTTTTAAAACGGATGTGTGTCCGGCGCTTCTCCGCCCCGCCTCGAGTCCTCGGTCGGCCGGCGATGGGGACCAGAGAGATAAGGGGAGAGAGGGTGCGGACAACGTCTTACCCGGAGCACTTGTGATCACTCAGGACTCGCGGTGGTAAAGCAGATAAACTTTTAATGGGACTAGGCAATCATCATCTTTACAGGTTCCACCCGGGGCGAGACACCTCGGGGGAGAACAACCTCGATGCGGCCGTCAGGTACGGCTCCTTGTGGGCTGTCTCCCCGAGCTTTGCCCGGGAACTTTCTTATAAACCTTGCGTGTATCCAATGGGCTAACGCCACGCACACAAGCATGATTGGTGAATACAGCGGGTGGTTATATACATCAGAAGCCGGAAGCAGGATGTGGGCGCCATCTTGGCACCACTCGATGGGCGGGGGGAACTCAAGGGCAGGCTGCAGCTTGCCTACTAGGCCAAATCCGGAAGGTGGCTGCTCACAGATGTGTCCTAACGAGTACTTTGAAACAGTGTTTATAATAGGTTAGAGCAGGAATAGGCTATATTTGAAAGATCAGAAGGCTGGTGGGGGCTAAGAGGCCCTGAACAATAGTAGTGAATGGAACGTAGAAATATTACTGAGGCAAAACCAATAGGAGTTGGCAACTAATTAGATGTAGGGATTAAGGAAAAGGTAAGCATCAATGCTTTCTTCCAGGTTTATTTCGAGGTGAGTGGCACTATAATGTTGCCATTAAAGGAAATAGGGCATAGTGAGGCAAAGCATATTTGGGAGGGAAGATGAATTCCGTTTTGGAGATGCCATGTTTGAGGTGCTGCCAGGATAGTCAGTTGAAGATGTAGATCAGACTGTAGATCAGGATATTCAGTTGAAGATGTAGATCAGACTGTAAGAAATGCTGAATAGGAGCTCAGGAGAAATTCTGGGATTGGAATCATACATAGAGATGATGGTTGAAGCCAGCAGATTGTCAAGGGAGAGAATATTATACAGAGGAAAAAAGGCTAAAGGACAAAGCATGGCAAACATCTCTATTTCGATGGTTACTCTTTATAGCTAAAGGTCCTTCCAGCTCTGAATGATGCCTGTGATTCTCTATCTGTGATTCTGACCTATCCTAATCCCACATGGCCTCAGAATGGTTACAGATGAAGAGGCCATGGTTGGTAGAAGGGACCACAATTGGTAGAAGTATGTGGCCTGAATATTGGCTTAAATTCTAATTAAAAACTGTGTCATAGGTAAAACTGTGAGGCACAAAAATGCCTCTAAAATACATGTGGCTCTTTTGAGGCTAATTTGACTGAGATCTGTATTAGTTTGGCTGATGTAACAAATCAAACTTGGTGGCTTAATACAACACATTTATTCTCTTACAGTTCTGGAAGCCAGAAGCCTGGAATCAGTTTCACTGGGCTGAAGTCAACATGTGAGCAGGGCCGTGCTTCCTGTAGTGGATCTAGGGGACAATCTGTTTCCTTGCCCTTTCCAACTTTTGGTGGCTGCTGGCATTTCTTGGCTTGTGGCCCTTCCATCTTCAAAGACCAGCACAGCATCTTGCTTTAGTGGTCACATTGCCTTCTTCTGTGTCGTCACATCTCCCTCTCATAAGGATACTTGTGATTACATTTAGGACCCACTTGGATAATCCAGGATAATTTCCCAACTCAAGATCCTTAATTTAAATCTCAGCTGCAAAGACCATTTTCCATATAAAGTAACTCACAGGTTCCAGGGATTCAGACCTGATGTCTTTTCGAGCCATTATTCAGTCTACCTTAAGACCTTTGGAGAGTCTTTGCTTGCTCTACTTTTCACTTTTTTGACCACTGTAAGAAATAACTCGTAACATTACAAGTCTGTATTTATGTCTTTCTTTCTATCAATTACTTATCTATCTAGAAGTTTAAAAAATCAAGGTACTCTTTGTGAGGCATGCTATTATTTTCTATTCTCTTCCACTTTAATGGGTTGAGACCTGCAATAGGGCAGTTTCTCAGCAGTGACACTATTCACATTTTGGACTGGATAATTCTTGTTGCGGGTGGCTGTCTTGTGCATTGTAGCATGCTGAGCAGCATCTCTGGCCTCTATGCTAAACTGCCGTAGAGCATTGGTTCTCACAGTGTGGTCTCTGGACCAGAGTCATCAGCATCACCTGAGAACTTGTTAGAAATGTAAATTCTTGGTTCCTACCCCAGTCCTACTGAAGCAGAAACTCTGGGGGTGGGCCCAAAAATGTTTTACTAAGCCCTTGAGGTGATTCTGATGCACCATAAAGTTTGTGAATTATGTTCTAAGCCAGTGCTTCTCAACTGGGGTGATTTTGTCTCCCATGGGAATTTGGCAATGTCTAAAGATATTTTTTGTTGTCACAACTTGGGGGTGTTGGTGGTATGCTCTTGAAATCTACTGGATGGAGGTCAAGGATGTTACTAAACACCCCACAGAGCACAGGACAGCTCCCCACAACAAAGAATTATCCAGCCTGGAATGTCAGTAGTGCTGAGGTTGAGAAATTCTGGTCTAGGATTGTGTGCAGTTTGGAACTGTATGTACCCCAGAAAATCATGTTCTTAAAGCTAACCCAATTCCTGTGGGTGTAAACCTATTGTAAGTAGGACGTTTTGATGAGGTTACTTCAGTTAAGGCATGGCCCAGGGTGGGTCTTAATCCTCTTACTGGAGTCCTTTATAAATGGGATGAACACGGAGAGGGAGAGGGAGAGAGAGTGTGAGAGCACGCGCGCCATGGAAGCAGAAGTTGAAATAATTGAAACCCGGAAGAGAAGGAAGAGACCAGCAGACACTGCCATGTGGCTTGCCATGTTGCAGAGGAGCCAAAGGTCACTGGAAGCCAGTCTTCAGGTAGAAGACATCATCTAGATGCCTTGATTTGGACATTTTCCTGGACTCTAGTCATAAGTGAATAAATTCCCATTGCCAAAGCATTTCATGATTTCTGCTTTAAGCAGCCTAGGATTAAACTAAAACAGATGGGTTTCAAAATGTTGATAAATCACCTGAAATAATATATACATTTTTATATGGAATCTTAACATTTCAAAGCTGGATGAGACCTCAGAGATGAAGGGTAAATATGTAATAGGTATTTCTGAGTTTTCATCAGATTGTTTGGAGCTCTTAAGAACTGTTTACATAATAACTCAGCAGAATATGGCTTTCTCTCTTCTTTCAGTCTTTCCCCTTATATCCACATATCAGTTGCCAAATGTTCTCTTACCCCCTAAATTATTTCTTGTATTTGCCCCTGCCTTTTCATTATTGTTGCCTTGATTCAATTTCTCTTTATTGCTGACCCAGATAACTACAGTGGCCTCTTAATGCCTCTTGTGGTTTCCATTCTATCCCTTACAGTCCTTCCCTACAATCCTTCCTATCCACTGCAGTGTTTTCTTAACACATGTGATTATGTTACTTCTTTGCTTAAAACTCTATAAAGGTTTAGGTTCAAATGACTCTCCTTGACATTCCATGCCTTCTCAATATGCCCAGCCTGTCCTGCTAAGTTTACCTCCCACCATGCATCCCATGTTCAGCATCACCTGCCAAGATTCCAGGAACACAGGTCTGCTCAGTGCTTTTGCACCCAACGACTCCCTTATACAGTTTCTACCCATAATTATCTTTCTGATAATTAAATGAAAAAAAATTAGCTTTATTAAGATATAATTCCATCCTACATTTAATATTTAAAGTAAATATGTACATTTTAAAGTGTTCAGTTTCTCAGCCTTTGGCTAAGATCAAATGTAAAACTGTTCAGTCATATTTATTATATTCATAGAGTTTTGCATCCATCACCACAATTAATTTTGTGACATTTTCACCACCTCAAAAAGAAACCACACACCCATTAGCAGTCACTCCCTACTTCCCCACAATCCCTCCAGCCTTAAGCTACTGCTAATCTACTTTCTGTTTCTATAGATTTGCCTATTCTGGACATTTCATATAAATGGAATCATATAATATATAGTCTTTTCCACATATTTAACATAATGCTTTTAAGGTTCATCCATGCAATAGTATGGATCAATACTTCATTTCCTTTTTATTGCTGAATAATATTTTACTGTATGGATGTAACACATTTTATGTATCCATCATCAGTTAATAGACATTTGGGTTGTTTCCACCTTTTGGCTATTATGAATAATGCTGCCATGAACATTTACATATAAGTTTTGTGTGAACCTATGTTTTCGTTTCTCTTGGTTATATACTGTTCTGGTTTGCTAGAGCTGCTGTTATACAAAATACCAGAAATGGGTTGGCTTTTATAAAGGGGATTTATTAGGTTACAAATTTACAGTTCTAAGGTCATAATAGTGTCCATAGTAAGGCACAACAACAGGATACCTTCACTAAAGAACGGCCGATGGCGTCCAGAACACCTCTGTCAGTTGGGAGGGCACGTGGCTGGCGTCTCCTGGTCCTTTGCTCCCAGGTTGTGTTTCAAAATGGCTTCCTCCAAAATGTCTCTGGGCTTCTGTTTTCACTCCTGTCTCTCAGCTCCTGTGCGTCCTTGCTTCTTTTTCCCAGGGCATTTCTCTCTAAGCATCTGGGTTCCTCTCTTAGCTTCTCTGGGGCAAACTCTGGGCTTCATTTCTTAACTTAGCATCTCCAAACGTCCTCCTGTCTGCATCTCCAGGCATCTCCATGTGTCAGTGTCTGTATCGGCTCTTGAGCTCTCTTAAGTACTCTAGTGAACTAAATCAGGACCCACCCTGAATGGGCAGGGTCCCCACCTCCATGGAAGTAATTTAATCAAAGTTCTCACACACAGTTGGGTGAGTCACATCTCCATGGAAACAATCAAAAAGTTCCACTCTAATCAAAAGACTAATCAGTCTGCCCCCACAAGATTGCATTAAAGAACATAGCTTTTCTGGGGGGACATAATATATCCAAACCAGCACTTATACCTAGATGTGGAATTGTTGGGTCAAATGATAACTCCTTCCTTACAATTTTGCATATCAAAGAAGTTACATCCATCATTCAGAACTCAAATCAAGGGTACTTCCATAGTGTTCCACTACCTCCCTCTTGGAACTAATCTTTTCCATGGTCATCATTTAGTGCTTTATTATTATGCTTACCAGTCTACCTTCCAGCTCAGTTTTCCTGCCTGGTTTGTTTCTTCAATATACTGTGAATTTCTGGAAAGCAGGGACAAACCCTCTCATTTTTGTGCATAAGTGTGCATCGAGTACAGTACCCTGCATAAAGCAGAATTTCTTTAAGTGCTTTTTGAATTGGTGGGGAATAAAAAGAAGTATTAAGAATCTCTTATGCTTGATCCTACAAAATTTGTCTCATATTAAATAATAATACTCACTTTCAATGTTCAGTAATTAAATGTTTTCCGAAAAACAGTAAATGTGTAAAGTAAACTGGTTTGTTACATTAAAGTGCATTTGCTTATTCTGAATTTGAGAAGCTACAGTATTTTGGATTTATAATTATGAAAAAGAAACATTTTAGAAATTGTAGAGGACTTTGAAAATACATGTAGCACAATATAAACAAAGTAAATGGTAACATGAGGTTAAAACGCACTTTGTTTTAAAAGTTTCAAATTTCATATAAATGTTTTAAAGCAAATTAAAATTTCTTTTCGGAGTTTTGCTCCCTCAGTCTCATTACTGTCTAGTTGTGAAGCCATAAAAGTCCTATATAAATGAAAATGAGTTTCTACTCATATTGAAAACTTGAATTTTTTAAGTTGTCTTAGATGGACAAGAGTGGGAGGGACCTCTCCTACTTTCCAAGGCCCTTGCTCTGGAAGTGTGGACCACAATCCCAGCTTACATCAGCGTTATTCCTACACTCTCAGCATAATTCTTGATAAACACATTTGAAATATTCTAGGTCCCTGGGCAGGTGGTGGGTTGTCCTCACAGTAAGAGTCGAAAGAAAAGTTACTTCCTGTCTAATTCTATTCCATCTGAAATTATTCATGTCGCTTTGAGACTGAATGCCACTATGTTAGCTGAAATGACAGAAAAGGATTTGATTCTAATTCCAACAGAAAGGTGTATTCATTTGTTTTGGCTACAAATACAATTTTATTTTTTTAACAAAAAAGTAAATATTAAACAATATTCAACCAGGAATGCCAATAATTTATACATCTTTACATTCATAAAAATAATAATTCATTTTCTGGATGAGGAACTGAGGCCCAGAAGTTAGCAAGGTTAGCGGTTCTCAATCTCTGCTGCATCTTTGAAGCAACGGGCGTGATGCCCAGGCCACAGTGACCACTTGGGAGTGAGACCCTTGTGTTATCTTTTTTTTAAAGCTCTCCAAGTTAAACTTGAGAACAAGTAAAGTAGGTCATATTAGATCAAGGGCTAATACAAGTTGTACTATTGATTATCTTAACCTGTGCAAGCGTAGCTTTTACTATTTTCTTGTGTTAACTGTTTCTAATAAAAGGAAGAAGAGGTTGAGCTCTTGCTCATTGCTCCTGAAAGGTAAGCTGTAAACTTGTACAGGTAAAGTCACAACTGGTTGCACAACTTTATCTGAAGAAGAGCGATGTTTTATATTTAACCTACATAACTGGTTCCCATCTTCAGGTGCTTATCAGGCTCATTTTTGGGGCTTCAAAATAAACACAGATATCCAGGAACTACCCTGGACTAACTGAATCAAAAGTCATTAGGGGAGATACCTGGGCATGTGAACTTTAAAAAAAAAGTTCATGATTTTGATGCCCAACCTTGGATGGAGCTCTCTATTGGTATGCAACATGGTATGTCCCTAGCTCTACTTGATTAGATTATAGGGAAGCAGAGTCTAGATTAAGATGAAAAAACAATTAAAAAAAAAAAAAATATATATATATATATATTTTAAATCTACCCAGCAATGTAATTGTCTGTTTTAAAGCAGTGAGTTCTCTGAAGCTGGAGGAATGAAGAGGTTGGATTACTATCTGCTGGGAATTCATTAGGTAGTTGCATCAGATGATCACATGATATTTAAGGTTCCTTCTAACTCTGAGTTTCTTTAGTCAAACCTGCAACATATCACTTACAATGAATATTAATATTTCCATGAAAACTCACAATTTAATCAAAAACATGAAAATTACTCTGCCTCTAGAATCTAACAGTGTTAATGCAACAGTACCTCTGTTATCAGTGTTTTTGAGGGGAATACTTTCCCCCTACTTCTCATTAGGGGAAAGGGGACTTCTTGGGAGAGAGAAATATCGGAAGAAGTTCTCTGGACCCTCATTCATTTCTTCCCAACAGAAAGGTGTCTTATGTGATTAATGATATTGAGCATGTGTGGATTCTCTAACCTTGGGAACTTCCCAGTCTCATGATGCAAAGGTGGGCCCCCCCAATCAGGGAGAAATATTAGGAGTCTAATTGGAGAACAAGTCAACCTTGCTCTCTCTTTCAGCTTCATCACTGATAAAACTGATATTTCGATCTCCCTCTGACTCCTCTGTCTTATCTTTCAGTTTGTTCCAAAGTGAAGTGGGGAAGAAGGGAGTTAAGCTGTTGGTGCCCTTAAATCTCACAAGCCTCACAATGCAGCTATAAATTGTAAATGACTACGGCCATGCTACTTACATTCTGAAATAGCATCCTATTAATTTTTCAAGTCAGTGAACAATTATATCCTTCTAAAATACAAAAACAAAACATTATAATTATATTAAAAGGCCCTCTTTCTTTACTGGCATCAAAAAATTAGGGAATTCTAATTACTCAGTTGTCTATCTCTAGGAAACATTGGCATTTTTCTAGGTTCTACTTTATTGAGAATATTTTTAGTCGTGAGCTGCAGAAGTTGGTCCTGGGCAATTTGAAGTTAAATCTTCTTTATCTGTATTTTATGTAAAGAAAAGAAAATATTAGTATGATTTTTTTTGTAAACGGTTCTAGAAAATTATCTCAATATAACATGTATTTTTCATCTGCTTTGTTTGCTACTTAAACCAGGAAAAGATAAAAGCAACAATAACCATGACTTCTTCACTCTCAAGCATAAAGTCCTTAAATACAAGTTAGCAGAGGCAGCTTGGATAAATGTGTTATAAGGGGAGCATTTAGCTTCTTAAGACACTTGACAAGTTTTAAACTGTTTCTTTCTTGTTTTACAATGAAAAAGTAAATGGAATGGATTTTATGGTTTAAGGACAATATTCTATCCAACTGCATAAAAATTAATTTACTAATTTAATACAATTGGCTTTCAAATATCTGTAGCAAAAAAAAAAATCTTTAAAAACAAAGCATGAAAAAAATTCATCTTTCTCAAGTGATTCTAAAAGTGTTTCTTCTGAAAACATTCTCTTATGCACATTTAGTTTCTGAAAAGTTAAAAGCAACTTTAATCAGGCCTCAATTATTTCCAAATCCACTATTTCTTTGAGACATAGATCCCATACTGCCACTTGGATGGAATATAAGAAATTTCCATTGCCTATGGGAAATGTGACTTTTATAAAAACTCTAAGCTAAAAATCAAAGAGCATTCTTATTCAATATTTTTAAAAAGTATAAAATATCTTACCTTCATAGGCTGTTCCACACCAAATACAATACAGATGTTCTTCCCTTAAATAACTGGTCAATATTTGTAATTTTTCTAGTACCTAGATATAAGACACAAGCATATTAATAGTTTGCATCAAAGAGAACCCTTTAATAGTTTGCATCAAAGAGAACCCTGGTTTTCTGAAGTCTCTTACATCATGCTGAATTAGCCCAAGGCCATAATTTTCTAATCAGTTTTTTAGGTCTCTAGGGTAGAAGAAATATATTTGAAGAATATATCCCAGTTTTCTGAAATTTTCACAAGGCTTTCAGACAACAGAAATCACTTATTAACATTGAGAAAATAATTTCTGGCTGGCTCTATTATAATCAGCCTTCTTTAAAGACCCCTCCTACCTTCAAGGAATCGACGCCCTGCAGATGGGTAGAAGGATGAACCTGCTTCCCTTTGCCTTAAAAGTTCTCACCAATGGTCTCCCAGTTCAATGGAACACAGACTTTTCAAACTGAATGTTTTCTATAAAATTCATATGTTTATTCCTTTTTTGAATCTCCACTTTGTTTGGATTGTATTTTTTTGTGTTTTGTTTATGGGTTGGGGAGTGACATACTCATTAGAATCACTTCCAGATATTTAACAGGAAACAAAGTATGAATTAAAATAATTTACATTTGCAGCTAATCCATCACTTAAACTGAAGCCAAGGTGAGATGGCAAACTGAAGCTAAAACGCAAAAATTATATGAAAGTTTTGATTTGGGGTTTATAAAATAATGCTGTAAAGCAGTGGTTCTCAACAAGGAGTGATTTTTTTTCCCCTCAGGGACATTTAGCAATGTTTGGAGACATTTTTGATTGTCACAAAGAGGGGGGTGGTTACTACTGGCATCTAGTAGGGAGAGGACAGGGATGCTACTAAACATCCTACAATGCACAGACCAGCCCCCCACAACAAAGATTTATCCAGCCCCAAAGGTCAATAGTGCTGAGGTTAAGAACACATGCAGTAAAAGGAACTGATACCAAAACATACACTTAAATCTTCACTCTCATATTCATCTTCATCCTGTTCTTTTTCTTCTGACTCTTCCTCTTCTTCATTCTCTTGTTCAGGCCTCAACCAGTACCATGCCTCTCTGGGAACCTGAACATTCTGAAAATGTAGAACTATTCTGAATTACACATTACTAAACAGTACTGATAAGACTATCACAAGTATGTTCACTTTAGCATGTATTTCTTCTTCCAATAAATATTTAATGAATGCTGCTTCAAGAGTAAGATACTGTACCATGAACTACGGGGAAGCAAAGTTCAATTAGAATATTGTCCCCAAGTTGCTGACAGTCTAGTAGGGAACATAAGGTATGGGTATAAAATGATACACATGTGCTAGAATATTTGAAGAGTTATGAAATAAGTTCAAAATAAAGTACTAGGAAATACAGAGAAGTGAGATTGCTTCCAGCAATGTATTTATATATGAGGGAAATTTTACTATAAACATTTTTGTGACTTTCAGTGAAGTCACGTTTATTTTGATGGCACTCGAACCCCTAAAAAAATAGCAAAGAGAATTTTTTAAACCATTCAAATATGAAATAAAGAACATTCAACTTTGATTTTACTAATTAGAGACACATAATGTTCTGAATATGAACTGAAAATAGGCTTTCTACATAGATCAGTCCTAAATAGTCAATATTCAAATAAACAGAATAAATAAATGTAAAAATGTTATTTAACACTTGCTGGATAATTCAGACAAATCTGGTTCTTTCAGTGAACAAGTCATTACTGCATCAATCATCACAGGTTAGTAATGCAGGTCAAAGGTAAGCTTTAGTGGGTGAAGGCTAGATCAACAAGCCTTGGAATTCTTTTTCTTTTTTTAATAAAAAGACACGACAAATCATAATGGATGCCAAAACACTTTACCAAAATGAAAGCAGGTAAAAGGATTACCTTATGGGTATCCAATTGTTGACAGGCTCGCTGGCTTCTCTTAAGATCTCCTTCTAGCTTCATTTCATCTTGCTTAGTCTTAAGTCTCATTCTAATTAAGGAAAAAAAAGTACATTTAAGGTCTATACACTTTCTGTAACAATTTCATATGACCAAGAACCAGAGAACATATCACAATTAAGAGGAAATGTAGTAAAAAGCAGCTCAAATACAAAGTTGCACCGAAATTGTTCTGTAGCTTTTTCTTCGGCTTGGTTTTTCATATGAATCTTTCTTCTGTAGCTTTCTAATTTTTCCTCTGCTTTCCGTTTTAATAAGGCTTCATGACCAATGCCACTTTTCCCTGTTCAAATAGAAAAAACCATGATGAGAAACATTGACTTTATACTTCAAAAAATGACAATTTAAATGTCTACAAATTAAATGCGATTCTCATTTAGATACAGCCAATCAAAATCATTTGACAAGACTGTCAGGAGAAAACACTTCGACTTTAAAAAACAAAACAAAACAAAAAAAACACCCTAACACACAATCTGAATTTTACAAAGATCATCAGAAACATCTAATAAGATAATAGTACTATACAATTTAGGCAGTAATTATTTAATCAGGAAAATAGTAAGAATTGTCATAATTTCATATAAATATAATGAACAAATAAAATATTTTTGTTTCTCTTGAATGCATCCAAAATATTAAGAAAAACATTTAATGCATAAATATTTCTTACAACATTTGGAACATTTCAATAAACAAAATAAAAATAGCATTGTACTTTAAACGATTTAAATGACAAAAAAAGGAAAAGGTTTTCCCCCATTTTTTATTTAAAATTTATTTTACACTCATTAAAACTTATTTTACTTTTAGTTTAAAAGGTTTAGAAGTTTAACCAACAAACATTTACTGATGGCTTCCTTTGATAATAACTGTAGCCATACCACCATTTTAAAAAGTATTTATTAAGAAAAATATATACTAGAATCAAGTATAAGTTGTTATTCCTGGAAATGAGATATCAGACTTGCCCAATGCTTACAGTAAAAAGTAAGATAATATGCTAAAATATAATTACATACCGGTTTTGACATTGAGAGGAATCGGTTCAACAATGCCATCTCCTAAAAAAGAGAACAAAACACAAACTATTTTAGAAATTCTTCCTCAAACTACAGTTAAGTATAGTACGCAATTTTACAGTGCTCTGTGCATATTCCTCCCAGTTTCAATGATATTCATAACTGAAATCTGAAAATCAGCACTCTATAATTAATTACTCTCCTGCCTTCTAAATACCTACTCTTCAATAAGGCTGATACACAGGAAGGTGGGGTTTTAAGAAGTGAAAACACTAATATTATATGCCCAAGAGGGTATAAGCCTTAAAGGGAAAGCAAAGCCTTGTTAGGTAAGACCAAATCAATATAATAAAGGAAAGGGGGAAAAGAATTACAGCTTTAAGAAGCTACCACACGGTCTCTACATCTTAACAGGCAGTTTCACTTCCTGAAAAGAGAGGTGAGAATCGAATTTCTTCAACTGGGTGGTTCCTCAGACAGCTGCCACAGGCATGGACAAGCCAGGCAGAGTCCTGCCGCTATCCTCAATGCTGTTTCACTGTCCCTTGGCCATTAGCACTTCTCAACCCATCACTGTCACCATTCTTAGCTGCTGTCTCCATTGTAGGCCATGCCCATCCCAGTTGTTATTGCCTTTAATGTTGAGCTGGGCTGATAAGCAGCTCTTGATGGCATATGTAGTGTCTAAAATGGATACAGGAAGACAAAAGTTCTCTTTTAGGCCTGAAAGCACATAAAAGACTAAGAAGCTTAAGTTGTTTTAATTTTGGGTAGATGGATAAAGATTAAAGAGTCACCTCTGACACTCATCAACAAATTAATTTGGTGGTTAGGAACACCTATTTATTTCCGAATGTGACTTACCACTCTTGCCAAGAGCCTGACCACTTTTATAACCCATCTTCTGGAGCAAAGCAAACCCTTTGTTTTCACAGCCTAGTGCATTCTTCAACCCAATGTCACGTCTTTCTTCTTCTTCTTCTTTTAAACTCCTCTGCCTATTTTTCAAATTAGCCTCCAGTTGCTTTTCTTCTTTTCGACGGGCTTCTCGGATTTGCCTCAGCATTGGCAATCCTGGTCTGATATCTTCTCTGAACAATAATGGAAAAGATTATTTTAGACAAGTATGTGGAGCTTTCTCGTATCTTCGTTTCTTCCTTACTTGACTTTACTTAAAATTTCAGTGCTACCTGTGATCATCTTTCCTATCATTATTAGTGGTAGTAAAGCTACCTGACCAGACAGCAGAATTGATGCTAAAATTCAATGGTCCACTTTATGACAAGCCATTATGAGAGAGCAAAGAATGTGTTGGCACAATCAAGAGGGATGGGCAGGGAACCAGGGCAGAGAACGAAGGGAAGAAACCTGAAAAAGCAAAAAAGTAAGTCAAATTATGGAGGGACGACATAGAAATGGAACTGAGAAAAGGCCAATGGATATGACAAATGAGAACATAATCCATGAGCTCCAAGAAGGGCTGTTTGAGTAGAATGATGAAGGCTGCCAGATTGAAGGAAACTAAATAAAGTATAGAGTTGAAGAAGTGAGAAGTATAGACTTATTTATCTAGGAGGCTGGTGATAATAAAGAGCAAAACTGAATAGCAACTAGAAGAAATAATATAATGAAATAAAGGAAAAGGAGTAAATTTGCTTGGAAGAAGGGAATGAAAGGGATCAAGGGTAGAAGTAAAATGGTAAACATTAGGAGTAAGGGGTTCCCAGTGCCTTTGTATGGACATCTAAGAGGGGTGTCTACAAAGCAACAAGACTAACTCTCCAAACTCACACACAAAATCAGTCTCACTGCTTAATAGTTGTGCACGTCTTACAAACATCACTACATTAGTGAGCACATTCACTTACTGGACATTAATGAAGGAATCAGACATGTAGTCCTCTTCTTCTGCCATGTTCAGCCTCAAATGGCAATCACATCTAGAAATCAAATAGGTTAAAGTAATAATTGCTCTTTTTTCTTTATGTATCCCTGCCATGACTTTTTCTAGATGTCTACTACATACTCAGTGCCATTTGGACATCTGTACCTGTGGAGCTCTCAAACTCAATAATCCAAACAACTCATTATCTTTCCCTCCAAAACCTCTTGCATCTCCTAATTTCTACATGGTTGATGTCACCATATCTTTCCCTTCTTGACCTCTTATAAACCCGTCGATTCTTCTTCCATAGTATCTCTCCAAGTTATCCATTTTTTTTCTATAGTTGCGACCACTGCTTTAGTTAGGCTCTTCCCTCTCACCTGAACTATTAGAACAACTTCCTAACTGGCATCACTATCTTTGGCTCTCCTTTTCCAACCATCTCCTATACCTCCTCTGAAATGGTTTTACTAACTACTTCTAAGTCAGAGCATGCTACTTCCTTGTTTCAAACTCTTCAATAAACTCAACCCTGCAGGCAGTGGATAGCAAGTCTTAGAAGCCCTTCATAATCTGACCCAACTCTCCTTTGGGATTTCTTATTCAAGCCACAATGGTGTCCCCTGAACATACCAGACATTTCCTTCCTCCTGTGCCTAGGCTAACCCCCTTCACAAAAACTAGTCCTGACCACTCCAAGCCTTTCTATTAAATTCTAACAGTACTTTATGTTCAAGTTGCTCATTTGGAACTTGACACAGTAACACCTCACTTATATGGAAATACATCTGGGGACAATTTCTATCCAAAATAGTTAAAACTGTGTAATTGTTGGTTCCTAAAGAGATAAAATAATTACCTAGAACAGTGCTTCTCAAACTTCATTGTGTATGCAAAATTGCCTTGGGATCTTGCTAAAATTAGAATCTGATTCTGGGCAGGAGCCTAAAGATTCTGTATTTTTAATAGGCTCCCAAAGTCAATTCTGCCGGTCCAATTGCTGGACACAAAAGTGCAGTCACCTGTTTAGTGCCTATATGCTTTTGTCTGCCCTGCATCCCTTTTATTTGGAAGCCCAGCCCTCTGCCCTCCCTCTAGTTCTACTAGAGATGGCAATCTCAGTACCCTTACTCCTTTGGGCCCAAAGATGGCCAATTATAGTACCCTATGCCCCAGAAACAGAGGACATAACTTTCATCATATGATATGAACATGCAGATTGTTGGATGAACTCCCTTCACTGGTGTTTCTGAACTGTGAGGACGTAAAGCTGGGCTATGGATGGCCATCTTCTTGGCCACACAAGGAGAACTTATTGTGAAATGCAACCTGGCAGAGAAGGGTAGAGAAAGTAGATAAAGGTAGGCCCAAAATCAATGAGTGTCCACCTAGTTCCTGAGGTCTTAATCCCTCCAGCTCTTTCTTTAATGCTGTGACTCAGCATCCTTCCTAGCTGGATGGACCAATAAATGCCCTCACTACCTAAGCTTGTTTGAGGAGGGGTCAATTGCAATCAAAAGAATATAGACTGTATGTCAACAGAAGGGAAGTTGGAGGATAAAAGTGGGAATGTATAGTACAGTGAATCTTGTGGTGGACAATCTCTGTGATTAACTATACAAATATTAAAAAATTTTTTCATGAACCAGAACAAATGTATGACACTATTACAAGGAGTTAAAAATAGAGGGGTAGATGGGAAAAAATGCACACCCACTGCAAACTATGGACTATAGTTAACAATAATATTTTAAAATTCTTTCATCAACAGTAATAAATGTATCATACCAATACAATGGGTCAATAATACGGAGGCATAAGGGGTCTGGGAGGATTTTGGTTTCCTTTTTTCTTTTTATTTCTTTTCTGAAGTAATGAAAATGTTCTAAAATCAATCATGGTGATGTATGCACAACTATGCAATGATACTGTGAGTCAGTGATTGTATACTTCAGATGGTTTGTATGGTGTGTGACTATATCAATAAAACTGCATTAAAAAGACTATAGACAATGATTCTGGATGAAAAAGTATTACTATACTGCTTCTTAATATGTAAATCTTCCCACTAGGGTATAAATCACAAAGACAAGTTCCCTCTATCCTCATTGCCCACCACTGTGTTCCAAATATCATAGATTCTTAAAAAGTGTTTAGCTATGATAAGGACAAAAAGGGTCTTTAATCATATTTGTGATTTAGCAATAATAAAATATTTTTCTTATGTCATTATACCTTATTTTTAAAATTTTTGCTAAATTTTGTTAAAAATTTTTGTTAAATACACCACAAATACAGAAAACCACATAAAAATATATAGCTTAATAAATTGTGAGACAAGCACTCTAATAAATACATAGCAGCCTCCAAGATGGCCCCCAGATTCTTGCCTCTTGGTTTTCACACCCTTATGTAGCTCCCTCCCACAATGAACAGGGCTGATCTGTTAAACCAAAAGGATGTTGTGGAAATAATGGAGTATGACTTCGAGGCTCGCTCCTAAAAGAACTGCAACTTTCACCTTGTGCTTTTAGTTAGATCACTCACTCATTCTGGAAGAAGCTAGCTGGTATATAGTGAGGACACTCAAGCAGCTCTGTGGAGAAGTCCATGCAATGAGGAACTGAGGCCTCTTGCTAACAGCCAGTACCATCTTCCAGCCACATCAGTGAGCCACCTTGAAGGTGGAGCCTCTAGCCCCAGCCAAGCCTTCAGATGACTTGGCCTGGCATCTTCTTTGCAACTTCATAATACAGTTGGAGCTAGCTAAGCTAGTGACAGATTCGTGACCCACAGAAAGTGAGGGATAATAAATGGTTATTGTTATTTTAAGCTGTTACAGCTTAGGATAATTTGTTACACAGCAATAAATAATACAAACCATAACCATGTCAGGATATAGAATCCTGTCAGCTACCCCAGGAGCCCTCTTCATCCACTACTCAACTGCACTACCTCCTTCCATTCTAGGAGTCATCACCACTCTGTCTTTTGTGGTCATTACTTCCTCACTTTTCTTTTAAATTCATGAGTCACATATGCATCCTTAAGCATCACAGTTTAGTTTTGCCTATTTTTCTTTTTATTATAACATAGTAAACTAAAGTTGTGTAAGATTTTATACAGCATTTTTGGTAATTCACCCAGTTTTCTAATCCTCAGATTCTTCATTTGTAATAATGGTACACATAATGGTTTAGCACTTACCCAGTCTACCACACACTTTCATCTCATTTAGACTTCATTAACAATTCTCTAGATACAGTTAGTACGTCTTGCTTTCCAGTTGGAGAAGTTAAGGCTCAGTATGGCTAAATGACTTGCTCAAAACCACAGAGAATCCAGGACTCACCGCTGTCAGTACTGCAAGCAGAATTAAAATTTTTAAAGGGGACTATTTACATCTGTTTAAGACTGGATGGGGGCTACAGATTCTTTTTTTTTTTTTTTAATTCATTTTATTGAGATATATTCACATACCATGCAGTCATACAAAACAAATCGAAAATTCAATTGTTCACAGTATCATTACATAGTTGTGCATTTATCCCCAAAATCAATCCCTGACACCTTCATTACCACACACATAAAAATAACAAGAATAATTAAAGTGAAAAAGGGCAATTAAAATAAAAAAGAACAGTGGGTGCCTTTGTTTGTTTGTTTTTTCCTTCCCCCATTTTTCTACTCATCC
This sequence comes from Choloepus didactylus, assembly GCF_015220235.1. Classification (NCBI taxonomy): domain Eukaryota; kingdom Metazoa; phylum Chordata; class Mammalia; order Pilosa; family Megalonychidae; genus Choloepus; species Choloepus didactylus. The sequence goes on from NC_051323.1 coordinate 55,238,368, forward strand.
ATCCATAAACTAGACAAAGGGGAGTGTGGTCCATATGGCTTTCCCAATCACATTGTCACCCCTCATAAACTACATTTTTATACAATCGTCTTCAAGATTCATGGGTACTGGGTTGTAGTTTGATAGTTTCAGGTATCTACCACCAGCTACCTCAATTCATTAGAACCTAAAAAGGGTTGTCTATATTGTGCGTAAGAGTGCCCACCAGACTGACCTCTCGGCTCCTTTTGGAATCTCTCTGCCACTGAAGCTTATTTCATTTCCTTTCACATCCCCCTTTTGGTCAAGAAGATGTTCTCCATCCCATGATGCCGGGTCTACATTCCTCCCCGGGAATCATATTCCACTTTGCCAGGGAGATTCACTACCCTGGGTGTCTGATCCCATGTAAGGCGAAGGGCAGTGATTTCACCCGCCAGGGTGGCTCAGCCAGAGAGAGAGGGCCACATCTGAGCAACAAAGAAGCATTCGGGAGGAGGCTCTTAGGCACAATTATAGGGAGGCCTAGCCTCTCCTTTGCAGTAGTCTTCCCAAGGGCAAATCCTGTGGTAGAGGGCTCAGCCCATCAAACCACCAGTCTCTATGTCTGTGAGCACATTAGCAATCATCGGAGGTGGAGCACCCCAATACCCTACAGGTTCTTTTTAAAGCTCCCTTTAAATAGATGAAATATAGCGTCACTCATTCCCACCAGGCATAAGCATCAACTTCGCAAGGCGATAATACAGACAGAGACGAGGAGGTTTGGACCAGAGTGACAGCGGAGCTCGTGAGAAGTGGTTGCATTCTGTGTATATTTTGGAGGTAGAGCGAACAGGAGTTGCTGACGAGTTGGAAGTGGTATACATAAGAGCAATGCTTTTGGCCTAAATTCTTGGAAGAACGGAGTTACCATTTTTTTTAGTGGGAAGACTGTATGAGCAGAGTTTTTTGTTTTGTGTTGGGGGGGGGGTGTCAAGAAGAGTGCTGCTTCAGCTATATTAAGATTGAGAGTCCCATTACACATCCAAGCGAAGAGATGGGCTAAGTCGTTGGATGTACGTAGAAGGGTGACAAGTAAAGCCTCCCTCGGAAATACGCCCTGGGATCGATAATCTCTTCCTTCCCCCATTCCTTCCGGCTGCAAGCGTCCCGCAGACTCGCCCATCTACGGGGTGGGGAAGCGGGTGATGGTGGGACGGGGTAGTTACAGGCAGCGCACACCGGAGCTTACCTGGCAGCTCCACTCTCTCCGGGTCAGCTCGCGAGAGCGCGCGCTGCGCATGCGCTGGCCAAGCAAAGCGGGACATCCGGCCTCTGCTGCCATCTGGTTTGGGAACCAGCCCCTGGAGGAAATAGGCAGACGTGGTTATGCGCACGCGCTCTTACCTGGTTTCCTAAAGCAAGAGTGTGGGAGGCGGGGCATCCGGGTTCCTTGGCGGCTGCTTGTATCGTGGAGCCCAGCTGATCCTCTCCTCGCAGACTAGGAGGTGAGGCCGGTCCCACTCACCGCAAAGCGTGCACGTTTACCCACAGGCATACTCTTGTCCCCCCGCACCCTCCGTACATTTTCATAGGGGTGGGGAGAATATTCGAGCTCGTGATGAACATTTTCCCTATACAGGCTGCGGACTGGGTTCCGCGCCGCCGTGTCCAGGGGTTGACAGCCTGAGCGACCGGGTCGAGGCCTGCGGCGATCTCTTGCATTTCCCCCAGCTCCGGTGCTGTGCGACGGTCCGCGACGCAGTCGGGCTAAACCAATCCCGGAACGCACGGGGCTTCTGCCGGCTGCATTGCGGGACCGCTTGGCATTGTCGCTGGAGCTTCGGCCTCGGGGACCTGGCCACCCCCCGACCTCATCCCCTGAGGAGGACTCTTGGAGACATCCAACTGGGATCTTTATGCTCGGACGTTAAAACTAGGTTGGGTGCAGCAGGAGAGGGGTAAGGGTGTTATGCACCGAGCCGTGCACAAAAAAAAGGGAGAACGGTTGTCAGGCCTGGCAGTTTGATGTTGGAGCTTCGGGTTTTTTAATTTATGAAATGGGTTAATGTGTTTTGCTATGCATGGTTCTTCTGAAATAATACCTTATTTGCAATATTTATTTTAATTTTCTTTCAGTTCCATTATTCAGTCTTCCTTACCAAACACAACTTTGTTTTGTTTTTGTTTTTGTATATTCCTTTGTCCTTTAACATTAGGACATAGGGTTTAGGGACGAGGGCTTAAATATCCTTCCTTATTTTTGAAGACCTTGACAGTTGTAAGGTGTAATGGTCAGGTATTTAAAATTAGTTTCTTAGGTTTTGCTTCAAAGAAGTTGTGTAAGTTTTCCCCAAATGAACTGACAAAGTAAAGCCATGTGTTCGTTTCTTAATGGTTGCATTCATTAAACTCGACTTTTAACATTTAAAAATCCTGTATTTTTTTATGTGTTAATTTAAGGTGTGAATTTAAAACTTCACCAGTAATGGAGTTAGCCCACAGTTTGCTGCTAAATGAAGAAGCTTTGGCTCAAATCACTGAAGCAAAGAGACCAGTTTTTATCTTTGAATGGCTGCGCTTTCTTGATAAAGTCGTGGTTGCTGCCAACAAGGTATGGTACTGCTTTCTTTCCAATTGGGTTAACATAATAAAGAGTATTATCTGCTGATAATTTGTAAGGAAATACATGTTATGTTTTGAAATGTTTGTGGGTCACTTAACTGTAATGAGAATTTCTAGTCTATCCCTTTTCTGATCTGTGGCAAAACCCAAACTTTGGTTAAATCTAGCTCCATGCCTATTCCATGTCTCTACCTAGTAGCTGAATGTGACTGTAGAAAAACATGACTGTGTGATTGGTGTCACCTTAAATTCATCATCACCAACTTCAAGTGGTCCTTCAGTGCTATCTAGCAATCCTACGATACTGTTCCCTAGTCTCTAGAAAAGTGTTTTACATGTACTTTTCTCCTTAGTTCTCCAGTACCTCCTTCTGCATTCCCCTTTCTCAACTGAGGCCTTCGCTTCCTATTTCATTGAGAAAATACTAACTACAGAGAACTTTCACATGCTCCCATCACCACCTCTATTCATTCTCTGCTTTCCATCTGTTACTATGGATGAACTGTCGGCTCCTATTGAAGGCCACCCTCTCCATTTTTAATCAGATTCCATCCTCATTTTTCTCTCCTTCATTGTCAATTTTTGTAAACCTTTAAACTTCTAAGGGTAGCATATATACACAAAAGTGCACAATCATGTCTCCAGTTCAGTCATATCCATATAACTACCAGTCAAATCAAGAAAAAGAATGTTATCAGCAATACAGAAGCTCCTTCCCAATCACTACCTTCCACTCCTAAAGGTAATCACAATCCTGACTTCTCACTAAATCGATTAGTTTTGCCCATGTTTGAACTTTTACATCATTAGTTTTCCCCTCTGAATTGAAGCAGTCCCTTCAATACATAAACATGCTGTATTAACTCACACCTTTAAGAACTAAAACAGTAAACAAAACCTGTTTCTTGATTTTCATATTCCCTTTTAGCTAATGCTCCATTTCTCTGTTCTTTATAGTGAAAATCCTCAGAAGAGTGGCTATGTTTGCCATTATCACTTAATCCCCTCCCATTCCCACTCTTCTATAAAAATTTAGTGCTTAACCAAAATTATACACATATATAGATGAAACAGTCAAATAGTTTTACAAGCTTGTTCCAAAAGTTAGTCCCCTGCCTCTCCTCCCACCTCCTATCCTCTTCTTAGAAGCAAATCATTCAATTCTTATAGCTGATTTTTAAATTATCTAGCTGCATTCTTTTAATAAAGTGATTATATTGTTATTTTTTTAATTTTAGGCATTACTTATTCTAGTTTGCTAATGCTGCTGAGATGCAAAACACCGGAGATGGATTGGCTTTTATAAAAGGAGGTTTATTTGGTTACACAGTTACAGTCTTAAGGCCATAAAGTGTCCAAGGTAACACATCAGCAATCGGGTACCTTCACTGGAGGATGGCCAGTGGTGTCCAGAAAACCTTTGTTAGGTGGGAAGGCACGTGGCCAGCGTCTGCTCCAAAGTTCCGGTTTCAGAATGGCTTTCTCCCAAGATATTCCTCTCTAGGCTGCAGTTCCCCAAAAATGTCACTCTTAGTTGCACATGGGGTATTTGTCCTCTCTTAGCTTCTCTGGAGCAAGAGTCTGCTTTCAATGGCCCTCTTTCAGCTGTCTCTCATTTGCAGCTCCTGTGCTTTCTTCAAAGTGTCCCTCTTGGCTGTAACGCCTCTTCAAAACATCACTCACAGCTGCACTGAGTTCCCTCTGCCCATCAGCTCATTTATATGGCTCCACTGATCAAGGCCCACCCAATGGGCGGGCCAACACTGATGGAAATTATCCAGTTAGAGTCATCACCCACAGCTGGGTGGGGCGCATCTCCAAAGAAACACTCAAAGAAATCTAATCAAAACTGATAATGTCTGCCCACACAAGATTACATCAAAGATAATGGTGTTTGGGGAACACAGTACATTCAAACTGGCACACTTATTGACTTCCCACTATTCAAAAAGAGGATTTAATGCTCTCACATCCCTGTTCCACCACATGTTCATGCGTTCTTTTACTCATTCTCTCATTATAATTGTATATTAATTTTGGTTAGATCACTGTTCATTGTTTACATTATTCTATGTAAAGACTTCACAGTTAAGTCATGTAACGTGCTCTGATTATCTTCCTCCTCAAGATCTTGTATTGTAAAGAACTCTCTGCTGCAGTCTTCTGACCCACTCCAGTTTGGGCAAGGCTCTCTCCACCTGGTGTACGGTGGTCATTCTAGGATACCCCTTCACAGTCGTCCTAGAGATTCCTTTTGCCTTTCCTTTGCTTTAGATCACCTGTTAGCTTGACCTTATATATTTTTCTTTGTTAGTTTTTTCTCTTACACATCCTGTAGTAGCTTCCTGAAAAAGGGCAAGTAGAAGGTAAATTTTTTGAGACCTGGTATGTTTGAAACTCTTTATTCTCATATCGTAATTGAAGGTATGTTGGAAGCAATGTAGTTATTTTAGATTATTTGTTTTTCTTATTCCTTTGGTCATAGTTTGTTATATTTCTTGGGGTATCATAGGAACTTATTAGAAGCAATGTAGTTATTTTAGATTATTTGTTTTTCTTATTCGTTTTGTTTCAAATGTTGTTTTTTAATTTTTAGATTAAGTTAAAAAAAAAGTATGGCAGCATATAGAATTTTGGGTTAGAAATTATTTTTCTTTTCTCAGAGTGATTTCTCAGAATTTTGATGGCATTTCTCCATTGCCTTGTAGCTTCCAGTGCTGCTGTTGGGAGTCCTGATACTTTTTTTCTTTTCAAATAAACTTTATTTTTTAGAACAGTTTTAAATTTATAGAGAAATTGAGAAGATAGTACAAAGAAGTTCTATATACCCCGTACCAAGATTCCCCTATTATTGTCTTACCTTGGTATGGTAAATTTTCGTAACTAATAAACCTATATTGATGCGTTATTATTAATTAAAGTACATGTTTTTCAAATTTCCTTAGTCTTTACCTAATGTCCTTTTTCCGGTATCCCATTTAGGATACCACATAATAGTTAGTCATTATGTCTCCTTTGGCTCCCCTTGGTTATAGTTTCTTAGACTTTCCTTGTTTTAGATGACAGTAACAGTTTTGAGGGATAATGGTTAGTTATTTTGTAGACTGTCCTTCCACTGAATTTGTCTGATATTTTTTCTCATGATTAGACTGGATTTAATAGGTTTGGGGCAGGAAGATCACTGAGAAACTACCGTTTTCATTGTATATTATGAAGGGTACATCCTGTCACCATTACTAACTAGTGTTGATGTTGACCTTGAACACCCTACTGAGATAGTATTTGTTTGTTTTCTCTACTATAAAATTATCTCCCCCCACCTTTCCATACTGTATTTTTGGAAGAAAGTCACTAAATATGCAGCCCATACTTAACGAGTGGGGTGTTATGCTTCCCCTGATCATATTTTGATTGTTAATTCTTTGCATATTTTTTTTTTTCTGGAATCTTGTAGAATCTTCTCTTTGTGCTCAGTGGTGGGTATGAAATTCCACTGTGAAGTATATCATTATCGGTCTGTTTTCACTCATTGTGCTAGGCTTCTTCAAGATGGAAATTCATGCTCTTCAGTTGTCAGAAACTTTCTCAAATTATTTCTTTAATTTCGTCCCCTCTTTTTTTTGGGCGGGGGGGGGGGGATAGTGGACCTACTGATCTGTTCCTCTAGCTTTCTTCTCTTTCTTCTCCCATGTTTTCCATCTATTTGTCTTTTTGTTCTCTATTCTGGGAAATTTCCTCAACTTTGTCTTTCAGTCTTTCTTTTGAGGTTTTTGTCTCTAAAAGCCTTTTTTCCCTCTGAATGTTCTTTTAAAAATAGGATCCTGTTTTTATTAATTTATTTTTCATGAATTTAATAACTTCACTTATCTCTGAAGAGTTAATAATATACTTTTTTGTAAAGTTTTCTTTCTGCATAGTTGGTTTTATTCAAATTGCTTTTTATTGTCTGCATTATATTCTTTTTCTTTAAAATTTGTTGCTTTCCTCAAATATTTGGTGATTTTTGGCTGTCTGCTCACAGTTAAGAGTGAGTAGTAAGTAATATTCAGGACAGGGTAACATTTGTTAACTGGGCTTCAATTTAGGGTGATCTAGTTCCTTGAGGAACCGCTGACATTATTATCTCATGAATAATTTATTATCTTGTGAAGTGGTCATTCCCCAGAAGAGTGTTTTCTACTTTACTGTCTGAAGGATATATTGTTAGCTGCCTAGGTTCTGGGGATTGTGGGAGCAGTCTGGGGACCTCAGCATTGAGTATGTAACCTTTTACTTATTCTCCCAGTTTTTGGTGCATTTCCCCTAGCCCACATCTGTACCTGAGCCCCACTGATCCAGAGACATGTTGGTTTACTCTTTCCAGTGAAAAATCCTTCAGTCGTTTTCCAGAATGGAGGAGACAGATATGGGAGTATTAATGCTTCTTAAGCAAGGCTTTCAACCATAACTCCCTTTCTTTGCCCACCTTCACTCCTACCTCGAGATACAGCTAGACTATTAAAAAAAAACGTGAGCCATTAGCCTCTCTGTGTTTTAAGTTGGGTCTCTGCTTAGTTTTCCGTACTAGTGATATATGGCTTTCATATTTTGGATTGATTGTTTTCAGTTCTCTTTGCCCTGTGGATATGTACATTTTGTTGTTGTTCTTGTTATTGCCCTTTGATATGATTTTAGTGGGGTTTCTGGAGGTCAGAGTTAATGTATGGATTACATTAATGGATTCATTTGCAATCTTTAACTAGAAGTCTTTGTTTTCTCTTAAACCTCCTCCAAATGAGCATTTGTCACCTTCACAACATTAAAACAGCCCTTATCCAGCCATCTGTCATCTCTAAATTGCCAAACTAATGGTCAGTACAATGTCTTAGTTGACCAATCAGTTGATTTTGACAGTTGATCCGCCTCCTTTGAACACTTAGAATATTTTTAAAAATATTTTTTATTTTGTTATGAAATTGATAAATATAAGAGTATACAAGACATATCCAAGTTATCATGCACCAAAAAATGAACATTTGTACATCTTCCACTCAAATTTAAAAATAGATTATCATTAGTGTTGACAGTTCTTCCTATATGTGGCTTCCCAAGATACCATTTGCTTTTAGTTCTCCTCCTATCTCACTGGCTACTTCTCTTTCTCTTTTGAAGGCTTTTCCTCATTTCTGGGCCCTCTTTTCTAGCTACATTTATTCCTTCAGTGGTATCATCTAATCTCATGATTTTGATTACCATCTGTACACTAATGACTGCTAGATATCCAAATGCCTCTTTCACTTGGATATCTAAATGACATCTCAAAGTTAACACATCCAAATTAGCAAAATCAAATTCTTGATTTCTCCTCCTAAACTTGCTCTTTCCCCAGTGTTCTCCATGTCAGAAAATGGCCACTTCCAATGCTAAGTGTCAATAATAGGGGGGTAAAAGGGATATGGATTTTTTTTTTTCAGAGCAATGAGAATGTTTTCAAGTTGATTGTGGTGGTGAATGCAAACTCTGTGATTATACCGAGAGCTATTGATTGTACTCTTTGGGTGAATTGTATAGTACGTGAATAAAACTGTTTAAAAAGAAAAAAGGAAATGACCATTTCATCCTTCTAGTTGCTCAGGTTAAAAATCTTAGAGTTGGGATTGTGGAGTAAAACTCCAGGAATCAGTCCCACCACAAAATGGCTATTGAACTGGTAGGACTGTCTGAATCAACTATTTTGAAGCTTGGGAGACTGTGGAACACTGTGTAGCATCCCAGGAAGAGTGGAGGAAGAGGCTGGTAAATTGTGGTAAATACTGGTGAATTTCATCCTCCCTGCAGCAGCTGCCATCCCCTGATCCCAGCATTGTGGCAGGCAGCAGTGGGGTCTGCAGCCCCTGGCTCCTGATGCAGCTTGCTGGTGCTAGAGTGGCATATGAAGACGTAGTCCTCCAAAATCCACAGGGGTATGGTCGGAGGCTGACCACAGCTGGAGCTGGGGTCCAGCTCTGAGGGCTGCTCTTGTTCCAGTCCTCCATAGGCAAAGGTGGAAGAGTGGTCTTAAAGACAGTACCATTCCTCAGAACTATAGAAAACAGTTCCAGGACTGCAATAACTGGACAAGTGCAGAATCAAGAAAATGCAGCTTTAAAAGCTGCAGGAGAAGTTCCTGGTGCCTCTGCTGACCCCTTCTCTGCCCCCTCCACAGCATGATGTGGAACCAGCCTGCACTCCCATTGTGGGTCCTTGACACTGTTCCATTGAGAGTGGAGTAGCCCCTATGGGCATACTGAGGTATCTGTATATGGGTGTCAGTCAACTGGGAGGCGGCCTGAATGATTGATCTAGGAAACTCCTTTTGGGCTTGCCCTCCCAGAATTTGCCTTTCAGGCACAAGCAGCTTGGCACAGCTAAAGCAGCATAAGAAACAATTGAGTTCAAGCAACCTGGGGCAAAGGCATACCTACTTTAAGTCATGCAAAAGAGCACCCAGGAGAGGGAGAAAGTCTATTTCATTGGGAGTATGGAGGGTATTTGAATTCTTGTAAATGGGAAAATTCATAAGGTCACTATCAAGCACAAGCCCAGGACAAGTCCCAGGCTCAGAAAACACAGGGACCCTGCACGTCATCTTTGTCTCAGATTGATCTTGATAGAAAGGCTGAACCCTGAAGGAAAACACCAGCCAACACAGAGCCAATTTGCAAAGACTATGAAAGTCTTTTGATTTGGTTTGTTTGATTTTGTTGGCTCCTGACACTTAAGGAAATCTCTGTCATAACTAGAGAGTTAACACTTTAAATATTAAAATGTACAATGTGCAGCAAAGATTATAAGACAAAGAAACAGAAACTCTGGTCCATCCACTATCCAAAGGACCTGGATAAAATTACAGAAAAACATCAACAAAAAAGACCAGACTATGGACTTACTGGACAAACACTTTAAAAAATGATCCTCTCTGACTCCCAGGGATGAATCTGGACCTGGCATCGTGGAATTGAGAACATCTTCTTGACCAAGAGGGGGATGCGAAATGAAATGAAATGGAGCTTCAGTGGCTGAGAGATTTCAAATGGAGTCGAGAGGTCACTCTGGTGGACATTCTTACACAGTATATAGATGACATTTTTGAGGTTTTAATGTATTGGAATAGCTAGAAGTAAATACCTGAAACTACCAAACTCCAACCCAGTAGCCTTGACTCTTAAAGGTGATTGTATAACAGTGTAGCTTACAATGGGTTGACACTGTGATTGTGAAAACCCTGTGGATTGCACTCCCTTTATCCAGTGTATGGATGGATGAGTAGAAACGTGGGGATCAAAACCTAAATGAAGAGTAGGGTGGGATGGGGGGGGTTTATCTTGGTGTTTTTATTTTTTACTTTTTTAAATTTTTTATTCTGATTCTTTTTGGTATAAGGAAAATGTTCAAAAATAGATTGGGGTGATGAATGCACAACTATACGATGGTACTGTGAACAGTTGATTGTATACCATGGATGATTGTATGGTATGTGAATATTTCTCAATAAAACTGAATTTAAAAAAATGATCCTCAGTATGCTCAAGGCAATGAAAGAAAATACAGAGAAAGAACTAAAAGATATCAAACAACAACAACAAAGAAATAACAATATGAGAATCTCAATAAAGATATAGAAATTTTAAAAGGGAACCAAACAGAACTACTGGAGTTGAAGACCACAATAACTGAAATGAAATATTTCCTACAGGATTTCAACAACAGATTGGAGCTGGCAGAAGAAAGAATTAGTGAACTCAAAGACAAGACAATTGAAATGAGACTTGCTGAGGAGCAGAAAGAAAAAAGAATTGTAAAAAGTGAAAACAGCTCAAAAGACCCGTGGCACACCATCAAGTGTACCAATATATGCATTATGGGAGTCCCAAAAGGAGAATAAAGAAAGGGGTAGAAGGAATTTTCAAAGAAATAATGGCAGAAAACTTCCCAAACCTAGAAAAAGAGTGTATATGAAATCCAAGAAACCCAGAAAACCACCAACAGTATAAACTTGAAGAGAAACATACCCAGACAGATAGTAGTCAAACGTGAATGCAATCGACAAGGAGAGAGCTTTGAATGTTGCAAGAGAAAAGCAACATATTATATTCATGGGAGTCTTGGTCAGATTAAATGTTGATTTGTTATGTGATACCACGTAGGCAAGAAGACAGTAGGACATAATATTTAAAGTGCTGAAAGAACATAATTGCCAACCAAAGAATTTTGTATCTGATGAGATATCTTTCAAAAATGAGGGAGAGATTAAGATATTCCCAAATGGACGAAAGCTGAGGAAGTTCTTCATCACTAGTCCATCCCTACAAGAAATGCTAAGCATTAGAGTTCTTCAGATTGAAAGGAAAGGACCCTAGTCAGTAGATCAAAGAAACATAAAGAAATAGTCGTCTCTGTTACGCATAACTACATAGGTCATTGTGAACACCAGTTCTGTTGTATTTTTTGGTATGTAATGCTACTTTTTTCTTCTTACAGATTCAAAATGTAAATGTATAAAAACCGATGAGAAATCTATGGGGGATGAAGGGGTATAGGATGAAGGGGTATGCTATTGAAGTTAAGTTGGTATCAAATCAAATGTGATTGTTTGAGATTTAGGATGTTGAATTTTAGCTCAATGGTAACCACAAAGAAAATGTATGAAAAATATATACAGAAAGAAATGCAGAGGGTCTCAAAATGGCCCATTGGTGTGGAACATTTGTTACAATTATCATAGCAGATTTTAAAAATTAATTAAAATCCATGGTTTAACTTAGAGTTCATTGTTTGTGTAATGTTCCATTTTTTTAAAAATTTTTATTCTGTTACCATATATACAATCTACTATTTCCCCTTTTATTCACATTTAGATATATGTTTCAGTGCTGTTAATTGCACTCTTATTATTGTGCTACCATCACCACCATGCATTACCAAAACACTTCCATCATTCCAAACAGGAACCCTGTACATTTTAAGTCTTAACTTCCCATTCCTGATCCCTTTTCCTCCCCCCACCCCAATCCTCTAGTAACTATTCAGTATTCTAATCCTGTGAGTTTGCTTATTCTAATTGTTTCATATCAGTGAGATCATACAATATTTGTCCTTTGGTGTCTGGCTTATTTCCCTCAACATGATATCTTCAAGGTCATCCATGTTGTCGCATGTATCAGGACTTCATTTCTTTTTATGGCTGAATAATATTCCATTGCGTGTGTATATCACATTTTATCTATCTCTTCATTGGTTGATGGGCACTTGGGTTGTTTCCATCTTTTGGCAATTATGAATAATGCTGCTGTGAACATCGGTGTGCAAATATCTGTTCAGGCCCCTCTTTCAAGTCTTTTGGGTATATACTTAGTAGTGGAATTGCCAGGTCCTATGGTAGTTCTATCCTTGACCTTCTGAGGAACCGCCAAACTGTCTTCCACAGTGACTTCTCCATTTTACATTGCCATCAGCAATGAGTGAGTGTTCCTATTTCTCCGTATCCTCTCCAACACTTATTTTCCATTTTTTTTCTTTTTTTTTTAGCTGCCATTCTAATGGGTATGAAATGGTATCCCATTGTGGTTTTAATTTGCATTTCCCTGATGGATATGATGCTGAGCATCTTTTCATGTGCTTTCTGGCCATTTGTATATCTTCTTTGGAGAGTTGTCTGTTCAAATCTTTTGCCCATTTTAAAATTGGATTGTTTGTCTTTTTTTGTTAAGTTGCAGGATTTTTTAGTATATTCTGGATATTAGTCCTTTATTGGATATGTAGTTTCCAAATATTTCTCCCATTGTGTAGGTTGTTGTTTTACTTCCATAAGTCCTTTAAGGATCAAAAGTTTTTCATTCTAATGAGATCCTGTTTATCTGTTTTTTCTTTTGTTGCTTGTGTTTGATGTATAAAGTCTAAGAAACCATTGCCTAACACAAGGTCCTAAAGATGCTTCCCTACATTTTCTTCTAGGAATTTGATTGTTCTAGCTCTTATATTTTAGGTCTTTGATCCATTTTTAGTTGATTTTTGTATATGATGTGAGGTAGGGGTCCTCTGTTTTTTTGTTTTGTTTTTTTTTTTTTTATTGCAAATTGAGATCCAGTTTTCCCTGCACCATTTGTTGAAGAGACTGTTCTTTCTCGATTGAGTAGTCTTTGCCCCTTTGTCAGAAATCTGTTGGCCGTAAGTGTGAAGGTTGATTTCTGAGCTCTCCATTCTGTTCCATTGGTCTATATGTCTATCCTTGTGCCAATACTATGTTGTTTTGATTACTGTGGGTTTGTAATATGTTTTAAGATTGGGAAATGTGAGTCCTTCAACTTCATTTTTCTTTTTCAAGATGGCTTTAGCTGTTCAAGGCCCTTAGCCTTCTCTATAAATTTGTTGATTGGCTTTTTCATTTCTGCAAAGAAGGTTGTTAGAATTTTGATTGGGATTGCATTGAATCTACAAATTGCTTTGGGTAGAATTGACGTCTTAATGATATTTAGTCTTCTAATCCATGTACATGGAATGTCTTCCATTTATTTAGATCTTCTTTAATTTCTTTTAGCAATGTTTTTTAGTTTTCTGTGTAGAAGTCCTTTATGTCTTTGGTTAAATTTTTTCCTAGATATTTGATTCTTTTAATTGTTTTTGCAAATGGAATTTTTTTCCTGATTTCATCTTCCAATCGTTTATTGCTTCTGTATAGAAATACTACTGGTTTTGGTTATTGATCTTGTACCCTGCCTCTTTGCTGAATTCATTTACTAGCTCTAGGAGCTTTGTTGTAGAAAACAGTGAACTCTTAAACAACCAATGGGTCAAAGAAGAAATCACAAGGGAAATTAGGAAGTACCTTGAAGTGAATGAAAATGAAAACACCATGTCCATCACCCAATGAGTGGATAAGCGAAATGTGGCATATACACACAATGAACATTACTCAGCCTAAATAGAAATGAATTTCTGATACATTTGACAACATGGGTGAACCTTAAAGACATCATGCTGAGTGAAATAAGCCAGACACAAAAGGATAAATACTGGATGTTCTCACTGACATGAAACAGTTAGAATAAGCAAATTTATGGAGTCCGAAAGTAGAATAGAGGTGACCAGGGTCAGGGTGGAGTGGTGAATGGGGAGTAAATGTTTAAATTGTACAGAGTTTCTATTTGGAATTATGTAAAAGTTTTGGTTGTGATGGCAGCAAACATTGTGAATGTAATTAACTGTACTGAAATATATATTTGAATGTGGTTAAAAAGGGGAATTTTAGGATGTATATATTTTACTAGAATAAAAATTAAGAAAATATCTGTGGGACGGTACAACACAAATGGTGAGCCTTGGAGTAAAACATGGGCTGTAGTTACAGCATAATTATAAAAATGTTCTTTCATCATTTGCAGCAAATGTACTATACTAATGCAAGGTGTTAATAATAGGGTAGTATGTGGGGACTCTGTATTTTATCTTTGATTTTTCTGTAAACCCACAACTTCTCTTAAAAAAAATCATAATTGAATAAAACAATTATGGAGAAACTAAATGGAATCAGGAATGAGACTAACGCAAAAATGCTTTCAATAAAGTCTGTATACTACTTGTGGGTGGTCTAATAATCTGTGTCCAGGTTTTAATTTTAATTACCTTCAAATTCACACATCTTATAACTGGATGACAACTGACTCTTAGTTCATGTTAATTACCTCCTTTAAAAAAAAAAAAGGTAAAAACCTTAGAATCATTCTTGACTTCTCTCTTCTCAAACTTCACATGATATTCTTTAGCATATTTGCTTAGTTCTATCCACAAAATATATCTAAAGTTCAGTTACTTCTCATCTTCTCCATTTGTTACTACCGTTGTCTCATCTGGATTTATCACACCAGCTTCCTAATTGGTCAGTGTGCTTCCATCCCTGTACCCTTACAGAGGATTTGCAGAGCCAGACCACATGCCTCATCTGTTTCAGACTTTCACTTGGAATAGAAGACAGGTTTTTACAATCCTGTATAAGGTACTACATGATCTGGCTCTTTTTACCCTTCTGACTTCTCCTACTGCTTTCTCTCTCTTCCTTCTCCAGCCACACTGGCCTCCCCGTGGTCTTCGTGCATGCTGTTATGCTCCCACCGCAAGACCTTTGCACTTAGTGTCCCCTCTGTCTGGGCTGGTCTTCCGTCGCCTTCACTTCTTTTCAGAGATACTTTTTCTTACTACTCTATAAAAAAATAGTAGGTACTCCTGCTATTCATTTGTTTTTTTGGGTCAACTCAGCCCCTTCTCTCTAGAACATAAATGTCATGAAGGCAGGGACTTTTCCTCTTTTTACTGGCATTGCATATAGTAAGTGCTCAATAAATATTTCTTGAAGGAATGAATGAATTTTGAGTATTTATTCTGGATATTTTTTCTGTTGTCTGAGACCCTTCAGACTTTCTTTTGGTTTCCTTCACTGGCCTGTAACTTTATGAACTATCAACTTTACTTTTACAGGGGAAGCCTGTCTGGGTTCTAGGACCTCAGTTGTGCAATTCCAAATATTTTGCATCCTTTGATTGTTGGTTTATTTATTAGTAAGTTGGCCTTGAAAATTTTTTGTTCTAGAGTAGTCACTTTTATTGACAGCTAGCTTTTTGGTATTGGAGAGGAATGAAGGAGAATATTTAATATAGGAAAGAATGGCTCTTTCCTAGATAAGTTTTCCTTATCTTGAAAATTCTCGTTTTGTGTCTAACATAATATAAATTTTAATTTATTGGAGTGCCTTGAACATTAAAAAGTATTTTTTATATTGACTAAAAGGTAACAAAAACGTATATAAGTAAACAATGTTTTTTTGTTTGTTTTTTAAATAACAGACTGATGTAAAGGAAAAACAGAAAAAACTTGTTGAACAACTAACTGGATTAATAAGTAGTTCACCTGGACCACCTACGCGGAAATTGTTAGCTAAAAATCTTGCAGCCCTTTATAGCATTGGAGATACTTTTACTGTTTTTCAAACACTTGATAAATGTAATGACATTATCAGAAATAAAGATGACACTGCAGCCTACTTACCAACAAAATTGTAAGTATTTGCTTGGACAGGGACTCTTGGCCTGCAAATTTGCTGACCCCTACATTAAGGTCGTAACCCATTTCTTAGTCCCATATTTGTGGTTTGGGTCAAGGGCAGACATTTTTGGAGCAAGTGTTGAGGATATCAGTTACAAGAATGCATCTTGTAAGAAAGTCAACAATTATAGTACAGTGAGGAGTGCTGTGAGGGGAAATGATACCCAAGTAAGGGTAGCTCCAGCATGGAGGCGGAGGGAGCCATGTCAAGGCTTCTCAAGCTTCAGTCAGGGCGTGAAGGATACATGGAAAGATACAGATAAAGTATTACAGTGAGAGGACAGGAAGATGGATGCTGTAGGCCTGGGGTCCATAAACTTTCTTTGAAGGGTCAGATAGTAAGTATTTTTGGCTTCATGAGCTATGTGGTATCTGTCCCAGCTACTCACCTCTGCCACTGTAGTGCAAAAGCAGCTATAGAGAGTATGTAAATGAATGAGTGTGACTGAGAACCAATAAAACTTTATTTACAAATACAAGCAGCTGGCTGGCTTTGGCCTGTGGGTATGGTTTGCCTAACTCTGTTGTTTGATGATTTACTTCTCCATTACTTAGCAAATCCGCCCATAATTCTGTAGTTCTGGTTAAGTAAAATTTAGTGAGAGCTTTTTATTCACATGTGGCTTCATGGGATCTGTTTAGGAATTCCCTGGTATATTCTGGCATATGACCTCAGTCATTTTTAGGTTTATTACCAGCCTGAAAAGATTTTCAAAAAGCATGAAATGTGGAGTCAAAGTGGCAGAGTCAATGTGGTGAAGGTGAATTCCCCATTTCTACTCTTTATTACCTGTATGGTCCTGAGCTAAATTTATTCCACCTCTCTCCACCTTAGAGTAACTTACTCAGGTCATATAGCTATTAGGTGTCAGGATCTAGGATTTAAGCACAGATCTGCCAAACTCCAAAACATATGCTCTCAAGCACTATGTCCTGTTCCTGCCTCTCTAAGCTAAACTCACAGCTGTCCACTTATTCACTGTTTATGTGAG
This sequence comes from Choloepus didactylus, assembly GCF_015220235.1. Lineage (NCBI taxonomy): Eukaryota > Metazoa > Chordata > Mammalia > Pilosa > Megalonychidae > Choloepus > Choloepus didactylus. Next base: position 55,255,059 of record NC_051323.1, read on the forward strand.
TGATGGTGGGTTGTTTCATTGCTCCTGTAGAACTGTGGTGCTGTTGCATTTCTTCTTTCAGGTTGAGATTGAACTTTACATGTGTTTTTTAAGTGCCTGCTTTTATTTGTATATTATAAGCTAGGTACTGTGGAGCAAAATAAAAATGTATGAGATATAGTCCTTGTTTTCTGAGTTTACAATTCCACTGATGAGATTAGGTATAGACATATAAACCAGTCAAATCACAGGAAAGTAAACAATATAATTTTGTCAAAATAGGTGGTTGGTATTAAGTATTATCTGTGAGAGAAGGGGGGATCATTATGGTATGACACAATTTGTTAAGTCTTCATAAAAGGAAAAGTTAGGCTTTTTTCCAAAGGACAGATATAATTGATTATGTACAATGTACATATATATGTATTTATTCTCTTGTGTTCCTAACAAGAATACAGTCTCATTAACTTTATAGTGTTGTTTTTAACAGTTGAAGATTAATTAAGGACTTATAGCAAAAAGTGGTCTAGACAAATACAAATTGATTTCTGATGATGAGAAAAATGTGATGAAATTTTATTACTAACCTGGACAATAACCAACAAAAATATCATTTCTTATAGGGCTGCAGTGGCTTGTGTTGGAGCATTTTATGAAAAAATGGGGAGAATGTTAGGCAGTGCATTTCCAGAAACAGTAAATAATCTTTTGAAATCTCTAAAAAGTGCAGAGGTAAGTTTTATAACAGATTATATATTTGAATAATTTTTTATTGAAGACTCAGATGTCAGTTAAAAATATATGTTTGCCTGTTTATTTTTCACTGTGGTACTCATATAGCCTCTCAGGAAAGTAATATAAAATTATTATATGCTGCTGCTTTTAATGTACGTTACCTTCCTTCTGTTTCGGGGGGAAGGAAAGAATGTTTTTTCTTGACAAAGAATATGTTAGCCTATTATTTTTTATTTAGCCATACGTATATTTATGCAGTGGCATTTTATTTTTTTGTGCCTTAGTTCATATCAAATAAAAATAGTTTTGTTTTTTCTGTCAATGTGCCATTCCTTCTGGAAATTCCTTGCCAGCTTGGGGTTACCTAAAAGTAGACTAAGCCCAGGACTCTTGCAGTCTAATTCCTAAGTTTAGGAAAGCTGCAGATGTCTTGGATGATACCTCTTCTAGGAACTATTTGTCTATTCATTCATTAAAGAAATATTGAAGACATGTTGTCAGGCATTAGACATACAAAGATGAATAAGACATAGTCCCTGACTTCATAAAGCTTACAATCTAGTGGAAAAGATCTGTGCGTAAAAATATGTGTGAATAAGTATCATGATATATCATGATAAATGTGCTATGAGAAATAGGAATCAAGTTCTATGAGAGTATAGAAACAAGCATTGGAATTAGTCACCAGAAGGTGGGGGGTTGGCATACCTCTGTGCCAAGTTTTTTTTTTTTTTTTAATTAACTTTTTTGTGTTGAAATAGTTTCAAATTTACAGGAAAGTTGCAAAAAATACAAAAATAATAAAGGGAACTTCAGTATACCTCCAGATTTACCAACTTTTTACCACATTTGTTTCATCATACTTCCTCTCTCTCTACCATCTATCATTTATCAGTCTTCAATTTTCTAAAAATGTTGCATACGTCATTCTCCTTTACCACTTAAAACTTCCTTGTATATTTCCTAAGAGCAAGGAATCACTTATTAACCACATTAAGTACAATTATCAAATCCGAGATATATAACATTGATATAAAGCGTATATCTGTACTGCATTTTGTTAAATTGTCCCAGTAATGTCCTTTTAGACATTTTCTCCTCCATTATTAGATGTGTGACAAGTTTTTAAAATGTGTGAATATTTTCTTAATCTTCTTTTGAATGATTTGTATTACTGCTTAACTATTTTTTATTTAAGCTTTCAAAAAGGATTTGAATCCTTGAGTACGATACTGATGCTTTTGAATTTGTCTTCATGTTCTCGTTATATTGCATCTCAATATGTCGTGTAGAATTTAATTTTTCCTTGGAGTACGTTTACTTAATTTAATCTCATTTCTCAGCAAGATATTTATTTGAAGTTAATAATTATTTTTACCTTTCAGAGACTTTCTAAAATACTTAATTTTATTTTACTTTTCATTATTTACTATTTAAATTTTAGAGATAAGATCTTTAGGACCAGAGAATTTGTGTGTTTGGGTTGTTCTTGTTTAAATATGGGATTTTTTTACACCGTAGTTTTAAAGTTTTCTTGATGTATATTTTTAGTCTCAAGGACGAAGTGAAATCTTAATGAGTTTACAGAAAGTTCTAAATGGACTTGGTGGAGCTGCAGCTTCCTCTCATCGCGATATTTACAAGAATGCCAGATCCCTCTTGACTGACAGGTCGATGGCTGTTAGATGCGCAGTTGCCAAGGTTAGTACTCAGCCAATTTATACTGCTGCTCTTAACCTGCTTGCTGTTAAACAGCTAATACTTTTAAAAATATAATGGCAAATAGGTTTTTAAAAGTGAAATTAATTGTGAATTTAGTAAAAGAATAGAAACTTTTCTGGTAGGGAATTTATTTTCCACCTCTGTGCTCTTTGATTAATTTATTCAAATTACATGTTAGCCACCTTCTTTCTGGTTGTCTTCAGTTATAGTTAGTTCTCTCAGATGAGAGAACAGGATACTTGAAGAGGATAGTATCTTTCTCCTGTCTTATAATTAGATAATATCATAGCAGTTAACTCTGTAGGCACTGTAGTTGGAATTGTTGGTTCAAATTGTGCCATAACCCTTATTAACTGTGATTTGGGAAAGATATTTAGTTTTCCTATGCCTTAGTTTCCTCACTTATAAAATGTGCGTAATAGTATATGAGTGTTATTTTAATTTCACTGATAATAAGAACAAATTGTAGCTCAGTTCAAACTTAATTTATGTCCTATACATTTTTTTAAACAAAATGTGCTAATATTTATTCATAGAATACTTGACAGTGGTTATAAGTAATTAACCAGATCTGTACATAGCAACAAAGACAGAGTCCCAAAATGTAATAAGTGAAAATAAAGAATACATTCATTTTGATGACATTTGTATACATTTTACAAATAACAAAACAGTAGCTTCTTTATGGATACCAGGTAAAATGTAAAAAAATAGATGAACGTATATGCAAACTCAGTGCAAGGACTGGTTAAGGGTACTTACTTTACATCTTAATATTCTGTGTCGTCACAGAAAAAGAAGAAAAGCAAATACAACAAAACGTTAACAGTTACTACTTCTGAATGGTGGGAATGTGGATATTTACTACTATTTGTCCTTTTCCGTTATTCTTTCAAGTTTTCACTCACTTTCTGTGGTGCTCAACCACATGCTCTGTTGCCATACTGGCAGGAAATCCTGGTGGTACTGGACAAATCAGAAACCATTCAATATTGGACTTCATATGTGATTTAAATGATGCTCAAAATAAATGTTGATTATATGTGACCTTAGGCTTAAATGAAAACTTTAGTATTTATCCTCTTTTAAGACTAGACTCACAGCATTCATTAACATGATAACTTAAAAGCAAACTCCATTTATATGTAAGGATTTTTGAGGGGCCAATCTTTTGGGCAAATTAAGTTAATCAAAATCGCTTTTCTCCAGTGCCATCTGGTGGAAAGAAACAGCAATCTCAACTGTACCTTCCACAATTTAACCACAGTTGGGGTTATCAGCACCACTCTTTTCAATTGTGCCTCCTCTTTTATTCTCAGGTTACTGTATGGTATACTATTAACTGTTCACTTTCTCTAGAGCCTTCCTTAAACTGTAAATTCATCAGCTTATAGGTTAGATAAGAGGCAAGTGGATATTTCACCTTTATTCTCTTAGCTAAACATTGTTATTATTATTATTTGCTTTCTTGGTTTCTAAGGCCTTGCCTTCTGCAAAATAGACTAATTTTGACTAATCATTTAGAAGAGTTGCTCTTTTATCTTTTCCTGCTCAGACTCCTGTAATTTTTTTAATCAAGTCCTGAAATCGTAATCTCCATTCATCCACATTCCAAACCTGACACAAAAAATTTCAGCAGTTGATTCCTATACCACACACTCAAAAAAAAGCCACATACCAAAAAAACCCTTTAGTCCCATTTTACTTTACATAAATTTAGGATGGTAAGTTTTTTTTTTTAATTCATTTTTATTGAGATATATTCACATGCCATGCAGTCGTACAAAGCATACATTCAGTTCTCGGTACCATTATGTAGTTGTGTGTTCATCACCAAAATTAATTTTTGAACATTTTCATTATCACACACACAAAAATAATAAGAATAAAAATTAAAGTGAAAAAGAATAATTAAAGTAAAAAAGAACACTGGGTGCCCTTTTTTTTTTTTTTTTTTTGCCCCCATTTTTCTACTCATCCATCCATACACTGGACAGAGGGGAGTGTGGTCCATATGCCATATGGCTTTCCCAATCACATTATGACAGTAAGAATTTTTAATTTAAAAGACAGAGCTTTTTTTTAAAATAGTATATTGTCAGTATAAATATGTGGTGAGCATTACAGAATAAACTGTTTCTTTTCCCAAACACTGGTTGAGATAGTAAAAAGCATACAGTATCTTACCAAGAGCCAATAAAATAGGCCAGCTTTTCAGACAGTAAAGAAAAATATCAACTTAAGAAAAAAGGAAAGAAACAGTAATAAGGTTATTAATCCCCCATCTTACAACAGTGAGTTCCTTCATTGATTTACAATCCAAAATGGAACTGAGCAGGGTGGGAAAATTACTCTGGAAAATGCCAACTGTACTCAAACACATAAGTCATTTCTAAATGGTTTTCCATTAGTGTTTTACGTGGCTATGATTGCGTTTGAACTTTATAACTTGCTGTAATAGAAAGCTTTTTAACTGTTCACAAATCAGTACTAGCAGAGGACAGAAATAAGTAAGGCCAAAAGCACTCTCTCTCAGAGACTCAAAACTTAGATTTTGATGTAGGTTTAACCTTAGTGGGTTTCAGTCACTCCATTTAGATGCTCCTTTAGGTTCATACAACACACTGAACTGTGGGTTTACCTTCTTTTCCTTTCTCCAAATTTATGATAAAGAGACTAACTCCCGAATTGGGACTGACTAATGCAATCTCAGATTTGCTCACAGTTTCTGGTAAGCGACATGTAAGGTCAGTCAGAAAATAATCAAACAGGCTTCTCATCTGCTAATTCAGACCCAAGGTTTTTTTGCCAAAGGAAATATTTCTGCTAAAGAAGTTTCCGGAGAGTTGCCTGGTACGCCTTGTGAGAACTGTTCTTTTTTGACCTGCTTCTTTCAGGATCAGTTGACAAAGATATTCAAAAAAGTCATTTTTTGCATCTTTGTCCTCAGTTGACAAAGATATTGTCATCAGTTGACAAAGTCATTTTTTGACATCTTTGTCATCAGTTGACAAAGATATTCAAAAAAGTCGTTTCTAATGACCTTTTCATCTGCTAATTCAGATCCAAGGTTTCTTGCCAAAGGAAATATTTCTGCTAAAGAAGTTTCCAGAGAGTTGCCTAGTACACCTTGTGAGAACTGCTCTTTTTGACTTGCTTCTTTCAGGATCAGTTGACAAAGATATTCAAAAAAGTCGTTTCCATGCTTTTTCACCTGGTCGGGCATCTCTCCCCCAGGTGGGGTGAAGGTAGGGCATTCCTCCCCAGCTACTTTCGACAATGCCCCTAGCTCAGTCAGTGCCTTCCTTGCCTTCTGCAATTCTGTATTTCCTTTCTCGAAGTCTCAAATCATGCTTTACTGTCATATTATTGCAAAATTTGCTTTTCTCCAAAATCCCATGCAAGGTCTGCTTAGTCCTCATGAGATCACTGGAGAAAGCATGAGTAAACTTGACATTTTTAAGATATATGCCAACAGCTTCTGTTTGTTTAAATCCAGTTTCTGAAAGAGTTCCTTGTCTTGAAGTACGTTCTCCTTGTTAAGTCTTGTTTCTCCATGTTGGATAATCATCATAGCGAAGTGGGTCATCTTCATTGGGTTCAGAGGGAGGCAGAGCAAGGACCACAGCTCGGTATCCCGCACCCGTGCACCACCATGTCCCATACATTTTTATAAAACAAATAATTAAGCTGAATTAATCTACATGTAAATGCTATCTAATATAGTGTAAGAGCTTTTGGAATTTTTAGGATGTAATGCACTCTTTTTTTTCATTAAACATTTTTTTCTTTTTTTATAAACAAGTTTTTGAAGTATAATTTATACACAATAAAATACGTATATTTAAAGTACACTACTTGGTAAGTTTTGACACGTATACACCCATGAAACCATCACAGTAGTCAAAATAATGAACATATCTATCAATCCAAAAAGTTTCCCTGTGCCCTTTTGTAGTCTTTCTTTCCCACCACTCCTCTCCTTCCCTTCCCCCATCTCTAGGCAACCACTGATATGCTTTATGTTCCTTTGAATTAGTTTCATTTTCTAGAATTATATATGAATGGGATCATATAGTCTGTAACTCTTTTTTTTTTTTGGACTGGCTTCCTTCACTCAGCAAATTATTTTGAGATTTATCTGTGTTTTTAATGTATCAATAGCTCATTTCTTTTTATTGCTAAATAGTGTTTCATTGTATGCCTATACCATAATTTGTTTATCCTTTCACTTATTATGGACATTTAGGTTGCTTGCAGTTTTAGCTATTACCTGACAAGCTGCCATGAACATCTGTGTACAAGTTTTTATGTAGATGTATGTTTTCATTCATTCATTACTCATTACTTGAGTAAATAGGTAGGAGAGAAATGATCAGCTCATATGGTAAACTTACATTTAGCATTTTAAGAAACTGCCAAACTGTTTTCCAAAGTGCTCCTACCATTTTACCTTCCTAAGAGCAGTGCATGAGAATTCTACTTCCTCCACAACCTGTTCATGTTTGGTATGGTCAGTGTTTTTAATTTTAGCCTTTCTAATAGAAATGTACAAGTATATCATCATGGCTTTAATTTGCATTTTTCTAATAACTAATGCTGAGCATATTTTTAGGTGCTTATTTGCCATCCATACCTTGTTGATGAGGTCTGTTCAAATCTTTGCCCATTGTTTTATTGGGTTGTTTTATTTTTGAGTTTTTAGAGCTCTTTATATGTGAGTTGCAATATTTTCTCTTCATCTCTGCTTGTCTTTTTATTTTCTAAGTAGTGTCTTTCTAAGACGTTTGGGATTTTGTGAAGTCTTTTATATCAGTTTTTCTTCTATGGTTCATGCCCTTGGTGTTGTATCTAAGAAAACTTTTCCTAACCCAAGGTTACAGATATTTTCTCCTATATTTCCTTCTAAATGTTTTATAGTTTTACATTTAGATATAGGATCTATCTTGAGTTAATTTTTGTATATTGTATGAGGTATGAATAGAAGTGCATTTTTTTTACATATGGATATCCAGTTGTTTCATTTGATTTCTTGTGTGGTTTTCGTTGTTGTTTTCTAGATGAACTTTTAATTTTAAAATGATTGTATATACACATGAAATTGTAAGAAATAATATAAAGAGATCTCATGTATCCTTTACTCAGTTTCCCCTAATGCTAATCTCTTGCAAAAGCGTAGTACAATATTGCAATCAGGATATTGACATTGACACAATCCACTGATCTGTTCAGATTTCCCCAGTTTTATCTGTACTCTGTCAAATGTTTTTTCTTCATCTACTGTCAAGCATCAGATAGTTTCTGTTTTAGTTTGCTAATGTGGTCATTGAATAGCTTTTGAATTTTAACCACCTTGCATAGCTAGGATAAACCTGATGTGGTCATGCTGTATTTTCCGTTTTTATATTCCTAAAATTTTTGCACCTATGTTCATGAGAGATACAGGTCTATAGTTTTCTTCTCTTATAATGTCTTTGTCAGATTTTAGTATCAGCTTAATGCTGGCCTCACAGGATGAGTTGGGAATTATTCTCTTCATGAGAGATGAGATGAATTTGTATAGAATTGGTATTATTTCTTCCTTAAATGTTTTGTAGAATTCACCAGTGAAGCCATCTGGGCCTGGAGTTTTCTTTGGGAAAATTTTAAACTACAAATTCAGTTTTTTTTTTTATTTTTTATTTTTATCATTTTTTTAATTGTAGAATATAACATATATACATAGAAGTGATAACTTTCCAAATGGAATTTAACAAGTAGTCAGAGTACAAATTTCAAAGAATATTATAGGTTACAGTTCCACAGTTTCAATTATTTCTTTAATATGGAAATATAACATATATACCAAAAGGTAATATCATTCAAAGTATAATTTAGCAAGTGGATACATAGAAAATTTCCAAAGTTGTTATGAGTTATAGTACCATAGTTTCAGTTATTTCATTATTGTGAAATGTGACATATTTACAAAAAGATTATAGCTTTCAGATTACGATTTGTTCCTGTAGAACGAATGTCACAGGATGCTGTGTTACAGTTCCACCATTTCAGTTCTTTCCTTCTAGCTATCCTAATACCCTAGCAACTGAGAAAAAGAAAATTATGTAAAGATTCAGTATTCATAATCCTTTGTTAAATTCCTTCTTTTCTGTTGCTACCCCTTCCTCTAGTTTAATCACTTTACTGATCTTCGGGGATGCCTAGGCATTGACCACTCTAAGTTGTTCATGTTGAAAAGGGGTGTCAACTTTATGAGCAAAGGGGACACATCTAATTGATGTTCTTGAAGAGGCTGTTGCCTCTGGGTTTTGGGGTTTAGCTGGCATAGGAGTTCTCTGAAGGATTTAAGTTTCTGAGAATAAACTTAGTGAAAACTTTTATAGATTATCAGATAGGGATCCAGGTATTCTTTAAGGTTTTCAGGACTGCTGTTGACTTGGGCTTATACTGTGGTCATTTGGCATTTCTAGGTGAAGCTTGCATTGGAGTAAACTCCAGGACACCCTCTTGACTCTGTTTGAATTCTCTTAGCCACTGAAACCTTATTTTGTTGCCTTTCTTTCTCCCCTTTTGGTCAATTCTCAATCCCTCAGTACCGGAATCAGGCTCATTCCTGGAATCCATGTCCCACATCACCAGGGAGTCTCATTCATCTAGGGTTGGGAGGTCCTGTCCCACGTTGGGGGGAGGGTATGAATTTATTTGCAGAGTTAGGTTTAGAGAGAGAAAGTCCACATTTGAGCAACAAAAGAGCTTCTCTGGAGGTGACTCCTAGGCATAATTATAGGAGAGTTTAGTTTCCCCTTTACAACCAGAAGTTTCACCCGAGCAAGCCTCAAGATCGCGGTCTTGACTTATAAAGTTGGGAGATCCTAAATTCACATAGCATATGTTATATCCACAATAATCTATCCATATCTCACACTAATATCACTTAGTTGTACAATCCTCATCACTTTAAACAATTCTCATGACCCAAAACATCTCATAGCTCTTGTCAGCCCTTAATTATTTTTCCCTAGTATTTGTGTAGTACTATTATGATAACTAGTTCTTATGACATTCCCTTGTAATCCTTTTAATCTCTGTTTAATCTGTAGTAATATGATCTCTCTCATTTCTGATTTTGGTAATTTTTTTTTTTCCTGATCAGTGTGGCTATACATTTATCAAAGTTATTGGTTATCTCAGAGATTCAGCTGGCTTCATTTTTACTATTTTTTGGTTTTCTGGCTCATTGATTTCCCCTGTGATCTCTATTATTTCTTTATTTTGTGATGAATTTGCTCTTCTTCATCTTGTTTCTTCAGGTGGAAACTGAGGCCATTGATTTGAGATCTTTCTTTTTTCCTAATACAGAGGTTTAATGATAATACACTTTCCCCTAGATAATGGACACTGTTTCAAGGCCATAAACTGGAATAATAATAGGGTTTACCTTGGTTTATTTCCATCTGTCAAAATTACTTTCCATCATTGCCTGACGTCCAGGGTCTTCAAAGCTGCTTCATGTCTTTTGTCCTGTTTTTTTGGTTGTTTCAGGAGAGAAGGTGAATCAAGTTCCTGTTACTTCAGCTCCAGAAGCAGAGGTTCTAAGATGTATTTTACTTTTTATTTTTACTTTATATTTCAGTGTCTACTAGAACTACAGAATGAAGCTGTATTCATGTGGACTGCTGAACTGGAAAATGTAGCAACTCTCTGCTTTAAGGCTCTGGAAAACTCAAATTATGGGGTACGAGTGGCGGTGTCTAAACTCCTAGGAACAGTCATGGCTACAGCACTGATGCCAAAGCAGGCAACAGGTACCATGTTTGCCAACCTCTGATTTAGAGTACAACTGATGTTTGAAGGGATATGGAATGCTTCCTTCTAAATTAGTTATTGAATATGGCTAGGTCATTGTAAATAATTGAAATTGTTAGATACCTTTATCTACTTTTTCATAAAATAAAAATACCCAGATTGCATTTTCCTTGATACAGTTAAGAAATTTTTTATGACACTCATATACAAGATAATACTTAACAATTTTTCTGGGCATAAAAGCAAGTAAGATTTACCAGATGGTTTTTGTACGGTGTTTAAGAGATTGGAATCGGGCACTTTATGTGCTTTTTTAACTTTCAGCCTCTGATAAGTAGATCCCATTTATAGCATAATAACGGTTTTCACTTTTTCTTGACCATTACTGCAAGCGGACTCAGAGGCAGCATTGATTTTCCAATGTGTCTCACAGTTCCAGAGATTCACACACTTCCATGGAGATGCCTCAGGGACAGTTGTGTGTAGCTTTGCTACTGTGTCCACCCCTATCCCACTCCCATAGTAGAAAGAGAGATATTAAAGGTACTGTCCTAGCCCTCATATTTATTAGCCGTGAAATCCTACTTAATTTCTTTGAACTTTGGTTTCCTCATCTTTAATGATAATCATTTCAATTCGTGAATTGGATGATAAGGGTTATGGTGGTAGGTAACATTTTGTAAGTGCTGTGTGCCAGACTGCATGAAGCATATTACAGAGTTGTTTTATTTAATCCCCACAGATGCACTATGAATTATAAGTACTATTGTTATTCCCATTTTATAGATGAGGAAATTGAGGCTTAGAAATATTGTGTAACTTGTGTTCTCATAAGCATTCTATTCGGTCAGAGCTGCCGTTTAAACTCAGGCTGTCAAATTCCAAAGCCTGTGTCCTTATCCACAATGCTCTATACCTCTTCTACCAAATTTTTGTGAGGATTGTGTTTGCTACTGTATGTGAAAGGACTTTATAAAACATGAAGCTCTATACCAGGAATGGCAAGTCATTTGCATTTCCAGTGACATTTTAATCCATTGGTGTCTAGAAAGTGCTGTGTTGAGAAGGTTCCTTTGTGTCTACCTCAGTTGGGAATGAGTGCTGTGACCCATTAGCAATATGTACTGTGGGTGTGCTTTGTTCTTGGGTTACACAGAGTAATTTTATCGTCAGTAGTAGAATTTTGACATAGATTTATTTAGTTGTTTGTAATTTTTAGCTCCTTCCATTTTTCTTTTCATTTTATGCTTCAAAATTGAATTGTTTTACAGATACATTTTATTCTATGTTGATTATAAGAAAGCTAAATGACCCTAACTGCTTTGTTCATTAGCCTCTCATTTTCAGAATTGTTTTCAGTGTGACCTTTAAAAGCATTTAAAATTCAAAAGATCAGCAATGGATATTCAATATATCCTGTGATGGTAGAACTCAAACAATAGTCTTTAGTTGAGTATATGGTATCAATCGTAAAAACGAATGTATTAACATTTTCTATTTTGTGTAAATATGCTCAAAATATATAATTAAAACAATGATATAAATAAGATTTTTCACTTGTCAGATTAGCAAATATAAAAATATTATAATTCTCATTTTTGATAGTTTTTTTTAAAGCAAGTATTCATTTATGATATGAAATTAGTCTTCTAAAAATTTATTTTAAAATTTCCCATTTTAACTACTTTAATGTGTACAACTCGGTTATACTAATTACATTCACAATACTGTACTACCACCACCATCTCTTACCAAAACTTTTTCAATACCCAGAGCTGCAATTCTATATCCATTAAGCAATAACTTCCCATCCGCACTCTATCCTCCCAAACCTCTGTAATCTGTACTCTACTTTTTTGTCTCTATGTATTTAGGTGTTCCGTATAAGTGAAATCTTACCATATTTGACTGTTTTGTGTCCAGCTTATTTCATTTGGTGTGATATCTTTAAGGTTCATCCATGTTGTAGCATGTATCAGAATTTCATTCCTTTTTATGGCAGAAGAATGTAATATTCTACTGTATGTATATCCCACATTTTGTTTATCCATTCTTCTGTTGGTGGACACATGGACTGCTTCCACCTTTTGGCACTTGTGAATAATGCTGCTCTGAGTATCAGTGTACACTTATCTGTTTGAGTCCCTGTTTTTAGTTCTTTTGGGTAAATATCTAAAACTGTAATTGCACATTCTGTGTTTAACTTTCTTTTTTCTTTTTTTTTTTTTTTTAAGGTCCCTTCTATTTCTTTTAGTAGAGTAGAGTTATGTAGTTTTCTTTGTATAGGTCTTTTACATCTTTGGTTAAGTTTATTCCTAGGTGCTTGATTTTTTTAGTTGCTATTGAAAATGGTATCTTTTTCTTGAGTGTCTCTTCAGTTTGTTCATTTCTAGCATATAGAAACATTACTGACTTATGTGCATTAACCTTGTATCCCGCTACTTTGCTAAATTTGTTTATTAGCTCTAGTAGCTGTATCGTCGATTTCTCAGGGTTTTCTAGATATAAAATCATATCATCTGCAAACAATGACAGTTTTACTTCTTCTTTTCCAATTTGGATGCCTTTTATTTCTTTGTCTTGCCAGATTGCCCTGGCTAGCACTTCCAGCACAATGTTGAATAACAGTGGTGACAGCGGGCATCCTTGTCTTGTTCCTGATCTTAGAGGGAAGGCTTTCAGTCTCTCACCATTGAGTACTATGCTGGCTGTGGGTTTTTCATATATGCTCTTTATCATGTTGAGGAAGTTTCCTTCAATTCCTACTTTTGAAGTGCTTTTATCAAAAAGGGATGTTGGATTTTGTCAAATGCTTTTTCAGCATCTATTGAGATGATCAATTGATTTTTCCCTTTTGACTTGTTAATGTGTTGTAATACATTGATTGATTTTCTTATGTTGAACCATCCTTGCATGCCTGGAATAAACCCCACTTGGTCATGGTGTATGATTTTTTTAATGTGTCTTTGGATTCGATTTGCAAGTATTTTGTTGAGGATTTTTGCATCTATATTCATTAGGGAGATTGGCCGGTAGTTTTCCTTTTTTGTAGCATCTTTGCCTGGTTTTGGTATTAGATTGATGTTAGCTTCATAAAATGAGTTAGGTAGTGTTCCATTTTCTTCGATGTTTTGAAAGAGTTTGAGTAAGATTGGTGTCAGTTCTTTCTGGAAAGTTTGGTAGAATTCCCCTGTGAAGCCATCTGGCCCTGGGCATTTATTTGTGGGAAGATTTTTGATGACTGATTGGATCTCTTTGCTTGTGATGGGTTGGTTGACGTCTTCTATTTCTTCTCTGGTCAGTCTAGGTTGTTCATATGTTTCCAGGAAATTGTCCATTTCCTCTACATTATGCAGTTTGTTGCCATACAGGTGTTCATAGTATCCTCTTATAATTTTTTTAATTTCTTCAGGATCTGCAGTTATGTCACCTTTTTCATTCATTATTTTGTTTATATGGGTCTTCTCTCTTTTTGATTTTGTCAGTCTAGCTAGGGGCTTGTCAATCTTGTTGATCTTCTCAAAGAACCAACTTTTGGTGATATTTATCCTCTCTATTGTTTTTTTGTTCTCTATTTCATTTATTTCTGCTTTAATCCTTGTTATTTCTTTTCTTCTACTTGGTTTAGGATTGGTTTGCTGTTCATTTTCTAGCTTCTTCAGTTGATCCATTAGTTCTTTGATTTTGGCTCTCTCTTCCTTTTTAATATATGTGTTTAGTGCTATAAATTTCCCCCTTAGCACTGCTTTTGCTGCATCCCATAGGTTTTGGTATGTTGTGTTCTCATTTTCATTCGTCTCTATATATTTAGCAATTTCTCTTGCTATTTCTTCTTTAACCCACTGATTGTTTAGGAGTGTGTTGTTTAACCTCCAGGTATTTGTGAATTTTCTAAGTCTCTGATGGTTATTGACTTCTAATTGTATTCCATTGTGGTCAGAGAATGTGCTTTGAATAATTTCAATCTTTTTAAATTTATTGAGGCTTGTTTTATGTCCCAGCATATGATCTATTCTGGAGAAAGTTCCATGAGCACTAGAAAAGTATGTGTATCCTGGTGATTTGGGATGTAATGTCCTGTATATGTCTGTTAAATCTAATTCATTTATCATATTGTTTAGGTTTTCAATTTCCTTATTGGTCTTCTGTCTGGTTGATCTATCTATAGGAGAGAGTGATGTGTTGAAGTCTCCCACAATTATTGTGGAAACATCAATTGCTTCCTTTAGTTTTGCCAGTGTTTCTCTCATGTATTTTGTGGCACCTTGATTGGGTGCATAGACATTTACGATTGTTATTTCTTCTTGCTGAATTGCCCCTTTTATTAGTATGTAGTGGCCTTCTTTGTCTCTCAAAACATCCCTGCATTTGAAGTCTATTTTATCTGAGATTAATATTGCTACACCTGCTTTCTTTTGGCTGTAGCTTGCATGAAATATTTTTTTCCATCCTTTCACTTTCAGTTTCTTTGTGTCCCTGTGTCTAAGATGAGTCTCTTGTATGCAACATATTGATGGTTCATTTTTTTTGATCCATTCTGCGAATCTATATCTTTTAATTGGGGAGTTTAATCCATTTACATTCAACGTTAAAACCGTGAAGGCATTTCTTGAATCGGCCATCTTATCCTTTGGTTTATGTTTGCCATATTTTTCCCCTCTGTCTATTAATATCCTTTATTGTACCCATACTGAATCTCTTTAGTACTGAACCTTTCTCCAAGTCTCTCTGTCCTTTCTTTGTTTCTCTGTCTGTAGGGCTTCCTTTAGTATCTCCAGTAGGGCAGGTCTCTTGTTAGCAAATTCTCTCAGCATTTGTTTGTCTGTGAAAAATTTAAGCTCTCCCTCAAATTTGAAGGAGAGCTTTGCTGGATAAAGTATTCTTGGCTGGAAATTTTTCTCACTCAGAATTTTAAATATATCGTGCCACTGCCTTCTTGCCTCCATGGTGGCTGCTGAATAGTCACTACTTAGTCTTATGCTGTTTCCTTTGTATGTGGTGAATTGCTTTTCTCTTGCTGCTTTCAGAACTTGCTCCTTCTCTTCTGTGTTTGACAGTGTGATCAGTATATGTCTCGGAGTGGGTTTATTTGGATTTATTCTATTTGGGGTTCGCTGAGCATTTATGATTTGTATATTTATGTTGTTTAGAAGATTTGGGAAGTTTTCCCCAAGAATTTCTTTGAATACTCTTCCTAGACCTTTACCCTTTTCTTCCCCTTCTGGGACACCAATGAGTCTTATATTCGGACGTTTCATATTATCTATCATATCCCTGAGGTCCATTTCGATTTTTTCAATTTTTTTCCCCATTCTTTCTTTTATGCTTTCATTTTCCATTCTGTCATCTTGCAGGTCACTGATTCGTTGTTCAACTTCCTCTAGTCTTGTACTATGAGTGTCCAGAATCTTTTTAATTTGGTCAACAGTTTCTTTAATTTCCATAAGATCATCCATTTTTTAATTTAATCTTGCAATGTCTTCTTTATGCTCTTCTAGGGTCTTCTTGATTTCCTTTGTCTCCCGTACTATGGTCTCATTGTTCATCTTTAGTTCTTTGAGTAGCTGCTCTAGGTGCTGTGTCTCTTCTGGTCTTTTGATTTGGGTGCTTGGGATTGGGTTATCCATATCGTCTGGTTTTTTCATATGCTTTATAATTTTCTGTTGTTTTTGGCCTCGTGGCATTTGCTGAACTTGATAGGGTTCTTTTAGAATTTGTAGACCAATTCAAGTCCTTATCTCTAATTTATCAGATCTACAGCTTCGTGGAGTACACTTTCTCTAACTAACCAGCAGATGGCGTCCAGGAGCCACCTGTTCTCCACAAGCCAGTTCTCCCCTGCTTAGCCTTTTTGGTGAGTGGGGGAGTGAGTCTTGTGGGGTCCAATTGGTGTACCAAGCTTGCGTGTGTAGTTGGTGTTGCCTGCCCTGTATATGGGGCGTGTTTCTGGGCAGTCAGGGAGGGGGGGGTGGCTCTAACAATCAAATCTCCGTGGTGATCCTAGAGTTTTAAAGCTGCTGCAATAATCTAATCCTTCAGTTCAGTCCTGCCACAGTTTGTCTCTGCCACTGACCCACAAGTCCTTGGTATTGGCGTATGGCTCCTGAGACTTGCAAGTGGGCCCCTCTTCCAGGCCGTGTACCCCGGGTCCTCTGTTGAGGGATGACTGTGCTATGTCACAGGTGAGTGCCGTCCCCCCAGGGCAGTTCTGGGCTGCTGGGCTGTGTAGGGAGGCTCCCAGTCTGCTGAAATGATGGCTGAATGGGGCTTTGTTAATTCACACTGCTCTACCTTCCCAACTCTGGGACAATCAGCTGAGATTGCAGGGAAGGCTAATGTCCACGCCCAGTTTTGTGGTGTGTGCCTGTTATTTGAAGCACTTCCGTCACACTGGGTTGTCTGGGGCAGTTCTGGGCTATGGGGCTGGCGATGGGCAGGAGTGTTTCCTGTCCACCAGGATGATGGCTGTGAGCGGACACCCCCCTTTTCTTGGGAAGTTGTGGTGTTTAGTGAATTTTCTCAGCCACTGGATTATTGCGTTTTGTCTCAGAGCTCTCCTAGTTCTGCTCTTGACTTGACCTGCCCAAATTGCAAGTCTTTGAAGCTTTCTGTATTGGACTTCTTAGAGTAATTGTTTTAGAAAAAGAAAAAAGGATTTAAAAAAAAAAAAAAAAAAAAAAAAGGGCCCTCCTCAGAGATCTAATGGGTTATTGAAATGCTAAGAGACAAGGCAACCAGGGCCATTAAGGAAAGGTCCACAGGGCAGAGAGATCAGCTTTCCTTCGGGATTTGCATATGCGCCTCAAGGCCTGAGCTCGGGCCTAAGCTCTGCCCTTCCCCTTTCTATGTTCACCAGAACTCCAAAAATCCTCCGCTTTTATTTTGGAGTTTTTCGTGTGTTTTTTTTCTCTATGCCTGTCTCCTCTCTGCTGGGCTGGCTGCTCTCAGATTCTCTGGTGTCTGGTCTCAGTCTGTCTATGGTTGGAGTTTGGATCAGTAGAATGAGTTTCCGATAAGGGCTGCCACTGCAGTTCTCCCTTCTCCTTCCGGGAGCTGACAGCCCCTCCTCCCACGGGACTGAGCTTGGCAGGGAGGGGCGCGGGTCCCCTGGCCGCAAAAACTTACAGATTTCGCTGATCTCAGCAGTTCCACGTTTTCATGAGTGTTGTATGAAGTATGCCCAAAGTCAGATTGCTCTGTGGTGTCCAGTCCACGCAGTTCCTGGCTTTCTACCTACTTTCCTGGAGGAGTAACTTTGAGGTGGTGGATTAACTAGGATGTGGCAAGAGGGAGCATCCTGACATCTGAAAATGGTCCCCAGCTTGAAATGGGTGGTGTTCTAGTTTGCTAATGCTTCAATGGAGGATGGTCAATGGTGTCCGGAAAACCTCCGTTAGCTGGGAAAGCACGTGGCTGGTGTCTGCTCCAAAGTTCTGGTTTCAAAATGGCTTTCTCCCAGGACGTTCCTCTCTAGGCTGCAGTTCCTCAAAAATGTCACTCTTAGTTGCACTTGGGTATTTGTCCTCTCTCAGCTTCTCCGGAGCAAGAGTCTGCTTTCAATGGCCGTTTTCAAACTGTCTCTCATCTGCAGCTCCTGTGCTTTCTTCAAAGTGTCCCTCTTGGCTAGCAAGCCTCTGTGTTTAACTTTCTAGCCAACTTGTTTATACACCATTTTATGTTAAAGGCTTTTAAGAAAGTAGATTCTGGCAATACACATCAGAAGTCTGAACATGTTATACCTTCTTACCCAGTTATTCCTTTTCTAGAAAAATTAGCAAAAGTTTTAAAATCAGACAAAGATTTATATACAAAGATATATATCTCAGAATTAAGTTGGAAATATATACAGGTCCAGCAAAAGGATGATGGTTAAATAAGTTGCGGTTCATTCATAAATTTGGATGTCATGTGGTCATTAAAAATGTGGAGAAATGGTAAATTGCTTACTATATGATAGATTTAAAAATAAAGGAAAACATACACAAATTCTTTGGGTGCACACAGTTACTTTCATTTTTTTTTGGCCGCACCACACTAGCCCTTCAATTTTATACTATGGGCTTAATTCTTTTCTTATGTGTGGATGAAATATTAGGAAGATGCCATAATTTATCTTGCTCACATCTAGTTACAGAAAGGGTCTAATTTCAGCATTTCAAAGTTTCAATTCTCTTTAAAAGAGAAAACTCTGAATATCTTTTAAAATTAAGCTTCTCTTCTCCCCCAGTTCAGGCATGGTTCAGGTTGGAAGCCTGCAGTGGGAGAGGAGTTGGGTAGGTTTGGCTTTTTCCTCGTGGTCTTCTACTCCTCTCTGTCTGGGTAAGGGGAGGCTTGAATGGGGTAGAGCACAGGAAAGTATCACTTGAATCCCCCACTTGAAACATCGCTCCCCTCGTCTCTGGCTGGTCACTTTCTACTCTTCTACACCCTGCAGAACGCACCTAGACTCTTTAACCTCTGGTTACTTTTCCCGTGGCATGAAGCCCATCAAGCTGGGGATCCCTTTTAAAACAGTACCCAGACAAACATGTCTTAACCTCAATGTAGCTTAACCTCAACATAGCTACTCTCTGTATTCTTCTACCAGACTGCCATCTTCAGTCACAGCCTTTTGCTTCCAGGCATTTTCAGGCTTAGATGTGACAGCAGATTTTGTGCCTCATCATCTTAAAAAGGTGATCTTTTGAAGCCCCTTTTACTTGGTTTGCGGTAAGGAGAAGAGGGAAAAACACAACTACACTCATAACAACTCTCCCTAAAGAAATCCATTATCCTGGCATCTTTAGCCTTAACTATTTTATATTGCTTTTGAATGCCAGAATATGTTCTGTCTTTTTTAATTTTAGTCCTTGAAAACCCTCAAAACGGAAGCAGGCAAAGTCTCATTTTAAGATCCAGCTATCTTACAAAGAAAATTTTTAGGTTCAAAAAAGTATACCAAATGTTAGTAAATGGTTATGTCTGGGTGTTGGGATTACTTTTGATTTTTTTCCATACCTTCCTCTGTTCCAAATTCTCTGTAATGTGCATTGACTATTATATTTTTTAATGAGAAAAATACTGTTCTATAAAAGAATTACTTGAATTTGTAAATTAGATTATTAGAAAGTTATGATTTAATTAATGACAAGAAATCTATTTCAGAAATATATTTGCTTATAAATTTACTTTTCTTCCTGAAAGTGATGCGCCAGAATGTGAAGCGAGCAACGTTAGATGAAGTCCTGGAACTCGTGGCCACAGGATTTCTACGTGGAGGGTCAGGTTTCCTAAAGAGTGGTGGAGAAATGTTAAAAGTTGGAGGGTCTGTTAATCGTGAAGTGAGAGTTGGAGTTACACAGGTTTGTAATATATACACATATAAAAGAATTTTGTTCGTATCACCCGAGAAATAACACACACACAGAGATTGTTAATATTGTCTAGTTTCTTTCAAAAGATTTCTTTACCAAATGAATGAATTACATTCAAACGCTAAACTACATGTATATATGGGAAAGTAGATTCTTGATGTATAATAAGCCTATGTCTGCTATATTTATATAAATAGTTCCTGAAATATTCCCATATTTTGCATGGCAGGAAATCATAAGGTATCAAAGAATTCAGTTTTAATTGAAATTATATTCAGCTAGCTTGAGGCATTTAGATTTTAGCATTCTCCAATGACCTTTATATCTAGAAATGTGCTTTGATTAGATTTACTATCAGCAATCACTTATATAATCATAAGATTAAATCTGAAATGGAATTAGAATTTAAAAATAATATATAACGCCAAACTTTCTATCTATATAAAAGATGGAATAGTTTTTCTCCATCTTAGTCATAAATCACCCCAACTCTACCTTTACCTTGAAACAAGTATAAAATAGAAGTAAACCATTATAGTCTTATAGAGAAAGTCATGAACAAGTGTTTTATAGCTCTATGTTATTTTTATTTAGGATGTTAGGGTTTTCTTATTCCTGTAACCTGTTACCCTCTTGAGCACCAGGGTGAATTAAAATTCCTTCCTTCCCTTACCAGTCTGTGTTGTTCATGAAGCTGTTAACTTAAGAACTGTTTTTAATCCAAGATAATTCTACCAGTAATTTCTGTGCTAGAATTACTAAATAAGGTCTCTAGTTTTAAATTTTCTCTATTTTAATCTCAACTGAAATTTGTTTTGTATGTTGTCATGAATTATTTCTGTAGTTGCTTTATCTGTAATTTCAACGCACTTGTATAAATTTATCTGAAGTTTTATCTTTATTTATAGGCATATGTTGTTTTTGTAACGACATTGGGTGGTCAGTGGTTGGAGCGTTGCTTTGCTACATTCTTGTCCCATGTGCTTGATCTGGTTTCCCATCCTCGGGCAACACAAACACATGTAGAGGCTGTGTACTCAAGACGATGTGTTTCCTTTATCTTAAGAGCTACTGTGGGCAGTTTGCTAGGTGAAAAAGCCCAGATTGCAGCTGCCAAAGAAATATGCCAAGCTATTGGAAAACAAATGAAAGCAGTAGGTAAGAATTGATATCATGTGTGTTATTGATTACTTTAGTCATATTTACTTCTTTATTGTTCTTAATAAAGACTAATAAATGACCAATACATCTCATTAGTTCATATCTTTCTGGACTGCTGCAGTAGTCTTGTTTGATATTAAAATCACATAATTACAGTGAAATAATTTGGGCAGCATATTTGTAAGATTAGATTTTCTGTTTTATTTCTAGTATCTACACTGATTTTATAGCTCTTGGTATGCAATAGCACATTGCGTTGCTGTCTTTGAGGAATAATGTATTGTAATTTTTCTGCTTGGAGCCTGTCATTTTATAGCACGTGGTTTTTTTTTCCTAATCTCCTTACTAGCAAGAGTTGGTGAGGGACAATTACAGATGGCCTTTAGCTCCTTATAGAAAGATAACCGTGAAGCCTTACTGATTCATAATTAAAAGAAATACTTTTCTAAGAAGGGTCAATTTAATAAATTTTTCAGTTTAGCAAATAATAATTGAGTATCTAAGATTTGCAGAGGAGTAATTCAGGGTTTAAATGATGAGTGAGATACAGTTCCTGCCTTCATGGAGTAACACTCCAGTTAAGGAACTAAAAAAAGGCAAAATAAAATTCCACAAAAGTTTAGCTTTATCATTGTTAGAGATATACATTAACTTAAATTGTGCAAATTGTATTACTTAATAGAGGCTTTTAGGAATAATAGTACAATTATTGGATAATTAGTGGCTTATATGTTAAATATTTTATAAAATTAATAAAAATAAATTTGTAAATAGTTTAGTTGTAGACTTTTGTTGTTTATAATAGCTTCCTTAGCACAAACCATTATGAATTGTGAACTAGAGTGTTTAAATTAATGAGGTATTGTTTAAATATGCTAAAATAATAATCTGTCCTAGGTTCACAGCTTGAAAAATATTTGTACATTGATTCATTGAAGCTGTGTTTAAGTGCCAGAAATACTGTCCCAGGTGGTGGGAAGAAATAGTGAACCAGAAAGCACCTGTGTTCAAGGAGCTTATAGTTTAGTAATCAAAAGATAGAGTTCATGCATTTCCAAGTCCAGAAATGTCTAAGAAGAAAAGAGATATTTAATTATAGTCCATAATCTATTAATCTAGTATATTATATTATTCTATATTCTGTATTGTAGTCTATTAATTCATGATGGTCACAAAAAATTAGAAAATTTTGCTTTCATTTATAGGTTATTAATCTTAAGGTTATAGTTAGCTATTTGATTTAAACAGAAATAAATACAGTAATATATGTCTGAGATCCATTGGACAAAATATATTCTTAATTAGTAATTTGACAAGGGATTTTTAGTCACCCCATATTAAATACATTTCAATTGTACTGGAAATGGGGTGAAAAAAAAGAAACAGGGTGGGGATACCAAAGCTAGTGGGAACTTGGAAGAACATTCCTATAACATGTTCTAAAGCCACTTTCCTTATAGTCGCTTCCTGATCGGTAATTTGAAAATATTCCTAATATATTAGAGAACTTGAAACAGCAACAATAATAAAGTAACAATAATAGCTGCTAACATTTATTGAATGTGTAGTAGGGCTCAGCCTTGTGCTAAATTATTAATATGCATTGACTGTTTTAATCAGTACTGTATTCTCTGAAATAGGCACTTAAGCCCTTTTAACAGAGGAGGCACTTGAGACTTAGAAAAAGCTCAGTGTCTTGCCTGGCATTATGTAGTTAATGTGGCTGGTAGAATTGGGATTTGAACCCAAGATTTCTTTCTCCAGAGCCTGAGCTTTTATACACTGAGGTTTATTGCCACATATATGCCCAAGTAAATGAACCAAAATCAAGTCATATTCCTAGAAGCAAACCGAATATCTTATTATATATTTAAACATTGTCATGAAGTCATTAAACAGTGTTTTTAAGTCTCTAGAGCGTTTGATAGAAGTTTCCCACTGAGAAGTCACCGGATACAGTGTTTTTAACACTTAGGCAACAACTGTATGATTTTAAAACATGAAATTGTGTAGACTAAAAAAACTATATCACAATATAATTCACCCACATCAAGTGCATGATTTTCTGTTTCCAGAAGCAGTAGTGAATGATACTAGTGGTGAAAACAAATCTGGAGCAGCAGACATAGCAGCAAGCCAGCACGTGATGGTCTGTGCGCTCCAGGAACTCGGGAGCCTGGTCCAGAGCCTGAATGCCACTGCTTCTCCCCTTATTCAGGAAGCGTCTATAGGTATGCTGTTCAGTCACTAGCTGAAATATTTTTTTTTACTGTTTAAAAAATCATAGGTATTATTGATATTTAATTCCTGATTAATTGCTTATTATCATAATTAGCAATTTAGATCATGTGTTAAAAGTTGGGTTTTATTTAAGTTAATTTTCACTATGATAGTGAATATCAAAGTTTTTGGAGACAAAAAAAGTCATAATTTTGTTTCTGATAATTGACAAATTTCGTGATGATTTTTATTTAATTTTACATCTATATATATATATGTTATTGGATGTAATTATACTATGTTCTTTGTATAAAATTCTCCCTTAAGGTTAGTTGTCTTTTTCTTACGCCCTTGTTATGGTCTCTTTGAAATGTTCTTTTATTGTATGTTTGTTTTCTTTTTAACTTTTTTTTCATACAGTTGATTTAAAAAAGAAGGGAAAGTTAAAAAAAAAAAGAAAAACAAGGAAAAAAAAAAGATGTAGTGCCCCCTTGAGGAGCCTGTGGAGAATGCAGGGGTATTGGCCTACCCCACCTCGATGGTTGCTAACATGACCACAGACATAGGGGACTGGTGGTTTGATGGGTTGAGCCCTCTACCATAGGTTTTACCCTTGGGAAGACGGTTGCTGCAAAGGAGAGGCTAGGCCTCCCTACGGTTGTGCCTAAGAGCCTCCTCCCGAATGCCTCTTTGTTGCTCAGATGTGGCCCTCTCTCTCTGGCTAAGCCAACTTGAAAGGTGAAATCACTGCCCTCCCCACTACGTGGGATCAGACACCCAGGGGAGTGAATCTCCCTGGCAACATGGAATATGACTCCTGGGGAGGAATGTAGACCTGGCATTGTGGGATGGAGAACATCTTCTTGACCAAAAGGGGGAAGTGAAAGGAAATGAAATAAGCTTCAGTGGCAGAGAGATTCCAAAAGGAGCTGAGAGGTCACTCTGGTGGGCACTCTTACGCACACTTTAGACAACCCTTTTTAGGTTCTAAAGAATTGGGGTAGCTGGTGGTGGATACCTGAAACTATCAAACTACAACCCAGAACCCATGAATCTCGAAGACAGTTGTATAAAAATGTAGCTTATGAGGGGTGACAATGGGATTGGGAAAGCCATAAGGACCACACTCCACTTTGTCTAGTTTATGGATGGATGAGTAGAAAAATAGGGGAAGGAAACAAACAGACAAAGGTACCCAGTGTTCTTTTTTACTTCAATTGCTCTTTTTCACTCTAATTATTATTCTTGTTATTTTTGTGTGTGTGCTAATGAAGGTGTCAGGGATTGATTTAGGTGATGAATGTACAACTATGTAATGGTACTGTGAACAATAGAAACTACGATTTGTTTTGTATGACTACGTGGTATGTGAATATATCTCAATAAAATGAAGTTTTAAAAAAAAAAAATTCTCCCTTAAGATACTCT
Source organism: Choloepus didactylus (assembly GCF_015220235.1). Lineage (NCBI taxonomy): Eukaryota > Metazoa > Chordata > Mammalia > Pilosa > Megalonychidae > Choloepus > Choloepus didactylus. Next base: position 55,279,463 of record NC_051323.1, read on the forward strand.
GTGAAAAATACATACGTTTTTTGGCTAAGTTCTGAAATTGTTTGACTTTCTTTAAGAGTAATTTTTTGAATATTTTTTAGGACTTTTGGAAACTGTGACTTCAGTTCTTCTTCATCCAAGTATGGCTGCTCGACTTGCTGCTGCATGGTGTTTACGTTGTGTGGCTGTGGCATTACCTTTCCAGTTGACACCATTTCTAGACAGGTGTGCAGAACGGCTCAACAACTTGAAAACTTCGCCTGAAGCTGTTAGTGGATACAGTTTTGCAATGGCTGCTTTGTTAGGTGGAGTTCATCAGTGTCCTTTGGGCATTCCTCATGCCAAGGGAAAGGTAAGACAGAGATTGCAGAATTGTAATTGCTGTCTTAAGGGCTTTAGTCTTTCTTGGAACACTGGCTGAGTTTAATGTTGAACTGGGTGATCAAATGACAAGTTTTACTATGGTACTATAAAATATAGTGTTTTTCTAATATGGGGGTAGCAGTTCCTGATTAAAATTTGATATTTAATTCTGATATAAGAATAATGTTTTTTTCCCTGCATATAGTATCATTTAAAATTTTATTTTAGAAGAAAAAGCACCTTATAATAATTTAAAAATCAGAGCTTTTTTTAAAGCTTTTATAAGTAAAAAATCACACTGTTTTATTCAAAGATGTCAGGAGAATATGCTATTGATGGGCTATATTTAGCATCTTAATGCTTAATAAAAAAGTGAGAGTGTTTTTAATCAGTGTCCTAGGTTGCTAATGCTGCCGGAATGCAACACACCAGAAATGGATCAGCTTTTATAAAAGGGGGTTTATTTGGTTACACAGTGACAGTCTTAAGGCCATGAAGTGTCCAAGGTAACACATCAGCAATCGGATACCTTCACTGGAGGATGGCCAATGGTGTCTGGAAAACCTCTGTTAGCTGGGAAGGCACGTGGCTGGCATCTGCTCCAAAGTTCTGGTTTCAAAATGTCTTTCTCCCAGGATGCCCCTCTCTAGGCTGCAGTTCCTCAAAAATATCACTCTTAGTTGCACTTAGGGCATTTGTCCTCTCTTAGCTTCTCTGGAGCAAGAGTCTGCTTTCAAAGGCCATCTCCAAAATGTCTGTGTAAGCTGAAGCTCTTCTCTCAGTTCCAGTGCGTTCTTCAAGGTGTCCCTCTTGGCTATGGCTCCTCTTCAAAATGCTGCTCTGAGTTCCTTCTGTTTGTCAGCTCATTTATATGGCTCCGCTGATCAAGGCCCACCCTGAATGGGTGGGGTCACGCCTCCATGGAAATTATCTCATCAGAGTTACCACCTACAGTTGGGTGGGGCGCATTTCCATGCAAACAACCTAATCCAAATGTTCCAACTTAATCCCCACTAATATGTCTGCCCCACAAGATTGCATCAAAGAATATGGCTTTTTCTGGGGGATATAGTACATCAAACCAGCACAGTCAGTTAAACATTTTCCATGTTCCTTTCATAATTGATTAAAGATACTGTGCCAGTTTGAATGTCCCCCAGACAAAGCCATGTTCTTTGATGCAGTCTTGTGGGGCAGACATTTTGGTGCTGATTAGATTGAAATTCTTTGGGTATTTCCATGGAGATGTGCCCCCCCAACTGTAGGTGATAACTCTGATGAAATAATTTCCATGGAGGCATGGCCCCGCCCATTCAGCATGGGCCTTGATTGCTAGAGCAGTATATAAGCTCAAACAGAAGGAGCTTCAAATTTCCCACTGCTCTAGACAGGCTAGTTATCTTGCTTCCTTCCTGTGCCCTTTTCAGACTCTATGCCTTTGCTCATGCTAATCTTTTACATTAGAATGCCGTCTATTTGTTCAGAAGCCTGAGTCAAGTTGTATCTCTTTCATGAAATCTTTTCAAGGCCACTCAGTATATGATAGCCTTTTCCTTTGCTGACCACTACCACATCTCTACTACTGTTTTGTCATTTAATGATGTGCTGCTTTCTATTTCTCATTTTTCTTTGTCTTCTCTCTCTTAAACTGCAAACTCCATAACTTAGCTTAATGGCACATGCATATAGGAATTCAGCAAATTTTTGACTATAGAATGATAGTTCCAATAATAACTTTTTAAGTGGTTGCATAGGTTCGCATTGGCCTGAGTGCTTTGTGTATATTAACTCATTTTACCCTTGCAACAGTCGTATGAGGTTGGTGCTCCTGTTAATTGCTGTTTTACAAATGAAGGAACTGAGACAGAGGTTAATTTGCCCCAGTTCAAAAAGCTGGTAAATGCAGAGCAGGGATATGAACCCAGGCAGTTTGGCTCTAGAGCTCACTGTTAACCATGATGCCTGTGCTGTTTGGGTCTTCTCACAGTCACCACTGGAATTGGGATTGAACAGGTCTGCTGGCTCCCAGCCTCTCCTGATGTTGCCCCTTTGAATACGTATTTCTTTTTTTAAAAAAAGATAATTTTTTAAATAAAGTGTGCTGTTTTCTTATGTGTTTTATTTAACTTATTTAATGAAATCCAATTTTAAACTTCTCTTGCAGATGGTAGTGAGTATTGCTGAAGATCTCTTGAGAACTGCTGCCCAAAATAGCAGGCTCTCCTTACAGCGCACGCAAGCTGGATGGCTTTTACTTGGAGCTCTTATGACTTTAGGTATAATTATATTTGAGAAGGATTTTGCCTTATTCTCTTATTTTATAGTCGGTAGACTGTAAAACAAATTCCATTTACAAGTTATTAAACCACATTCTAGACTTCAAAGTTGTAAAATTTCCATTATTTGGTAGATTTTTCATTTTGATAATTTCTCCGTAAGTACATTTAATTAGGAAGTTGCAAAGTTTCACCTTTACCATAAGAATAGCCATTGTCTACCTGATTAGCTAATTAGAAATGAGAGTATGGGGGGAAGGGGCAAATTCCATCTTCAGAGTAAAACAAGTGATGTGATTTTTAGTATGTGATAAAGTCGAGTTTAAATGGCATTGTTGGTGCTATTTCTTGGGGTTACTCTTGGTGCTTCACTTTCCTAAGTACTATGACAAATCTGGGATGCAGGCCAAGGTTAGCATTGTGCATAGGACAGAAATACATATTACCATTGTGATGAACTTTGTCTACTTTTTGTCCACATGTTTAACTTCCATTGCAAAAATCGTGTGTATGTGTGTGTATTACAAAGTGTCTCACCTTTTTAAGCATCTCCCTTTTGGACCTTGTTTTCTTTCCTAAAGAAAATTTAAAGTAGTAACTCTTTTCCAGAAATTTATTTTCACTGTGTGAGTGGTATTTAAATAAATTCCTAAGCAATATAAATACGAGTTCCTAGTTCTGAATATACTGCTCCTTTAGAAACTAAAACAACCATATAAATTATCCCACAAATGGAGATACACACACACACACGCACACGGGAGTATATGTTTACACATAGATATAGACATATATATTTATAGGAAAACTTTCATAAAATGTGCCCCAGATGTATTTTATCATTGATAATATGTAACCCACCATTCTGAAAATAGTTGGGTATTTAAAAAAAATACTTTTTGTTTATTTTATTTTTGGATACTAAAAACATTGATACATTTTTAATTTTATTATGCTTTAATAGGTGTATATTTTACTTACTGAATAAACACCTTGGAAATAATGTTAATTTTAGAGACTCAGAGTGACATGACAGAGAGATATTGTTAGACTTGTGTGAAACTTGTTTTTTTTCTGCTTTTGTTTGTAATACATGTTATACACATATGGTTTGTATTCTTATTTTCTTGGTTAGGACCATCTGTTGTTCGTTACCATCTGCCCAAGATGTTGTTACTGTGGCGAAATGTTTTCCCTCGTTCTTTAAAGGAATTGGAGGCTGAGAAGGCCAGGGGAGATTCTTTTACCTGGCAGGTAACACTGGAAGGTCGTGCTGGAGCTTTATGTGGTAAGAATTGAAGGGATTGTGCTTTCAGAATATTCTTATATTACTAAAATATTCATGAAGTGAAGGAAAATTACTTCAAAATTTTACTTTAGTATGTAATGATAAATTCATAGACCTTTAGATTTGGAAAGAAACTTTATAAATAATCTAATTCCATTTACTAATTTTGTCGTAAAACAGAAGCTGAGATTTTGAAAAATTGGTTAGAGTTGGTGGTAAAATAGAAGCTAGAATCCAAGCCTTTTAATTTGTAGCTATCTCAGTTTTTCACCTGTTAAAGAAGCCCTGGTTCACCAAATAAAAAACCTGAGTGAGTATTTAAAGGAGAAAGAAACTCAGGATTATCATGGTTGTTGAGTTTGCAGGTAGTCTTTTCATAGTGGAAGAACAGCTATTTCTCATTATCAAATCTACTAAGGTTTAAACGTTTTTTCGAGCATTAGCATAACAAAACTTACGGATAAAGTTGTTTCCGTTGGGGAGTCAGCTTTGCTTCTTTTGGGAACTAGAGTTACACTGATGACCCTGTTCTTTGGTTTATCTCAGAATGAAAAGTGCTTTTACCAAACTGTGGGGAAAGCTTACTGCTCATAAGGGCAGCAGGGCAAAGTGTCAGTTTTGCTCCCACATAACTAAGAGCAGTTTTAGTCATAGCTCTGCTGTTAAAAAGCCAGTAAAGATATTCATTCCCTGGACCTTTTGTCCACTTTTGGTTCTGTCTTGAAATTGCTTTCTTTACAGTCACCTGACTTTATTTGGTGTTACAGTCTTTTGAATTCCTACTCTCAGAAATCTCCCTAATAGATACTGCCTTTCCTTCCATTTCTGCTTATCTACCTTTCTTTTAGCATTTTGAAATGATTTTCTCTGTAGTTGCAATTATTTCTTCTTTTTGTTTAATCTGGTTTCAAAGCCTTATATTTTATAATAACTGAGTACTGTAGGTACCATTATCTTTATTTAATTTTATAAATTTATTCATCCCCACAAAATCTCCAAATTTATCCTTTTAAAATTTTTATCTAGCAATGAGGAGTTTTGTTGCACATTGTCCTGAGCTCCTGACTGAGGATGTGATTAGAAAATTGATGACCCCTATTGAATGTGCCATGACTATGATGTCACAGTAAGTAAACAATTATGACAAGTCAACATCCTATTTTATATATAATTCTCAGTCATGGTTTGTACTTCTCTCTAGAATGCATATAGGAAGCTTCTGAAACTTATTTTGTAAAGGGACTTTAAAAATTACAATATTTGGGTGGATTGATATACAATTGTATTTTTTAACAGCTTTATTGAGGTATAATTCACATACCATACAATTCACTCATTTAAAGTATACAATTCAGTAGTTAGTTTTAGTATATTCACAGATATGTGCAACCATCACCACAGTCAATTTTAGAATATCTTCATCACCTCAAAAAGAAACCCCTTAAATGCTATACACTATTCTGATGCTGGATCTAATAATGAAGGAAAAAAGGCCCAAAAGGACATTATTGTGACATATGAAAAAATTGGAGTATTTTAGCTCTTACGTATTTGATCCATTTTTAGTTAATTTTTGTATATGGTATGAGGTAAGGGTCTAACTTCATTCTTTTGCTTATGGTTATCCAGTTGTCCTAACACCATTTGTTGAAGACTGTTCTTTCCCCATTGAGTGATCCTGGTGTCCTTGTCAGAAATCAGTTGACTGTAGATGAATGGAAATGCAATTATGGTTTAAAATGTTTCTGTTACTAACAGTAAAGGTCACAAAATAAAGTAAAATGAAAATGTAATACTTGTTAATGTACTGTTGAAGTACATAGATACATTGCTGAAAAATGTTTATAAGTAATACACTTTCTAGTAAGTTGGTACCAACTATTCTTTTGCTATTTTAGCATTCCATCCGTAATTAAAGCCCACGGAGCTCATCTGAAAGCTAGTGCTGCAATGGTCCGTTTAAGACTTTATGATATCTTAGCTTTGTTACCACCAAAAACTTATGAAGGTAAATAAAATTTTCAGTATCTGATAAAATTTTTAGTATGTCTTTCCAGTTCTTCACAGTGTTACAGAATTCTGATCAAAGCTCTCCCACTAGCTCAGTATGCAAAGGAAGGCAATCATTTTTACTTTTTTGCATTTATAGTAGCTAACACATTGAGCATGCACTGTGTTCCACACACTGTTCTAAGACTCTTACGTGTATTAGCTTCTTTGACTAGGGTTGACCACAACCTTATGAGGCAGTTAATGCCCGTTTTATAGATGAAGAGTCTTGAGTACAGAGAGGTAAAGTAACTTACCCAAATTATAGAGCTAATATGTGGCAGAGCTTGGATTCAAACCCACCTGGTTTATTTTCAAAGTCTGTGTTTTCAGTTACTACCCTAAACAGCTTCATATATATTATAATGCAACCAATAATTTAGGAATCTGGAAGGAGAAAAGTATATACTTTGCAGAAATCTAGTATTATATAAAATGTTAATATTATAATAAACCATTGATTTGTCTTCAGTACAACCATGCCTAAGAATTTTGGTATCTCTGGCTCAGTGTTTGCACATAATTGAGCAAGTAATAAAAGTAATAATGATGTCACATTTAATACATTTAAAATAATCTTTCCTGTTATTTGAGTTTTTTGGTTACTTTAAATAATTTGGGCTAATATACTGAATACTTTAATAAAAAAGGAAGTATTATTGTTGTATAATAAAACCAGCATTAAAAATATTTCATATAAATTTTTTAAAAAGAGAACAAGAGACTTAATTATTTTATTCCTTTTGAACATGTTATTTTTTTGTGGGTAATGATGGTAATTTTCATTAACATTATTCTTTTAAATCTGACCCAAAATTCTGTTTCTTAGGATCTTTCAATGCACTTCTTAGGGAGCTGGTAGCAGAATTCACTCTGACTGACAACTCTGCCAACACAACCACGTCCCTCCTCAGGTCCCTCTGCCATTATGACGATAGTGTTCTTCTTGGTTCCTGGCTGCAAGAAACTGATCATAAGTCAATTGAAGATCAGGTAGTGAACCATACAGGGAAATGAAATATTGACTTAATCTAAAACAATCTTCCTGTTATACATGCCATTTAAAAATAATGTAGACCAAGGTTTAATTTTCATTAAGCTTTCTTAGACACTTAAAGGTAGCATCCTGATGGTAGATTAATAGTAATAAGAAGATAAACAGCAATAGTTAGAATTTGATAAAATGTTTTATTCACTCTTTATGTTTTTACATCCTGTGGTGACTGCAAAGATCAGTCTTAATCTGGCTTTTTGGTTACTGGTGTTTTGTTTTGTATTGGTATGTTTTGTTTTGTGACATGCTGGAGAGGAATGGGAGTTAGTAGATTGACACATTTTGAATTTTTTTGCCCACTGAATATATTATTTCTTATATACATATTTTTATAGGAGTGACTAAAGCCGTCTTTTAGGGAGATTTTTGTGGGTTTGTTACTCCAGATATTTTGCTTACACTTTAACATGGGTACTGTAAAAATGTGTGGTTTCAGAATGAACAAGTCTTTTATTAAGATTGTATAAGGTGTTGCTGCTGGCTTTTTTAAATGGACAAATTATATTGTATTTATTTTAATATTTTTAGATCTAGTCATTTTCTTTTTTTTTTTTTTTTTTTTTTTTTTTGGCCTTTCCTCCTCTTTCTCCTGCTCTATTCTTCATGCCTAACACTTAGTAAGTCAATTTCCTAAGGTAGATTTTGAATGCTTTCTCTGTCATTCTTTTGCAGCTGCAGCCAAACAGTGCATCTGGAAGTGGGGCTCTGGAACACGATCCATCCTCCATCTATTTACGAATACCTGCTGGAGAAGCTGTGCCTGGTCCTCTCCCTCTTGGAGTCTCGGTCATTGATGCCTCTGTGGCTCTTTTTGGTGTAGTGTTTCCTCATGTTTCTTTTAAACACCGGTTAGTATAAAGTCAGTGAGGTAATTTTAAATAAAAATAATGTTCAAACAGTAGATTTTCCCATCCCAGTTAATTCTGCAATCAAATGAATTGCTACTTAAATAATAGTCTTATAAATTTAGTAATTTAAGTGACATATAAGTAATAAAATAAATTGCATGCAAATTCCACATGATTTGAAATCTGATTTGGCCCTGTGTATCCATTGCCCTGTGTATGTGATTGGGCATCTGGTATCCATTGCATTGTGGACTTTGTCTTACACAACAAAATTTTAATTATAATAGTTTATTTGATGATTCATAAGTAGGTTTTGAATTAGCCATCAGTTTGCTAAGTCTTGCATTTTTGTTACTGAAGAAGTAAATGGGTGAGAAGTCTACTCCCTGATAACAGTTGTCTGTCAGATGATTCAAGTCTGGAACTTGAGAAACTAAGGTAACTGGTTCTTTTTCTAATATGAGCATTTTTGTTTGTGTATACTATGTCCATAGACAGTATCCCTAACTTTATTAGGCGTTTTGCATATTTTTGATGATTTTCCAAAAAGGAGGAATAAAGGTGAATTAATGCAAGACTTTCAGAGATAACTAAAAAATATATTACAAGATATGTCTTAAAAACGTTGTTGTGTTTATATATGAAAGATAACATATCTTTAAATTGTTAGGCTACTTGACGAATTGCCTTTTAATTTAAATGGAAAAAGTTTAAATATGAAATTTTTCTCTCCCCACATTTCTTTAAGAACATGTTTGCCACATGAATGTTAACATTAAAGGTGAAAGAAGCTTTTAAAATATGCTTTAATGTCCTTGTATTAATTTTAAATCTAGGAAAATCTGGGTCTAATTTTTTATGGTTTGCCCTTAGTGACACAGCTAGTTAATGGCAGTGCTATAACTAGAATCTAGAATTGTCTTAGCTCTATTGAGCCACTTTTGTGGAATGAGGTAAAGTATAAATAAATAAAATCTAATAAAAATATATTAAATAGCATAAATGTCCAGTGATTGGGGAATAAATGAATACATTGTGCAAAGTCCATAGGCTGAAATATTTTTTTTCCAGAGACTATGTATTTTTTTTAATTTGGTTTTATTGAGATATATTCACATATCATACAGTCATCCATGGTGTACAATCAAATGTTCAAGAGACTATGTTTTGATATCAGAAAATACTCATGATACAAAGTTAGATGAAAAAGATAAAATAAATGGCATCTGTTTTCTGGTGCATAAAAATTTTACAAGTGTATAACAAGAACATATGTAGATGTGTACACATAAGATAAAGACCTAAAAGAAAATATGCCAGAGGGTAATAGTAGTTATTTCTGGGTAGTAAATTTTTCCTACTGTTTTTCAATTTTGTGCAATATGTGTTTTATAATCTGGAAAGAAAATGTTATTTTAAACAAAAAAATATGTATCTGAACTTGGGTCTAGGCAAATGATGCTTAAGGGTGGTCTGGAGACCATGGGTGTCTCTTATGTGTGTGCTTGTTTTAGCAGTGTAAATAATGTCCTGCTCTTTCACCCATAGTAGGTGTGAATCTGTGTCACAGCAGGTGGTGAAGTAGTCAGCTTGAGCCCCAAGTAATTTTTTTTTCCAAGCAAGGAGGCAAAAAGTTTATTAAGTACAAATGCAAGAAAGGCATGCAGGCACTCTCCTAAGGTGAAGAGTGGAGAGATGCAGGACACTGTGGAAAGGGTTTGCTTTTATATTTTTGTTCCTTTTGTAATTTTTATTAACTATTTTACTACCCTCCCCTTCTTCCTCCATTGTTGATCCTTGATTTTAGATAACTGTCCCAGGTGGGGTTGGTTGCAGGAGGTGCTGTTTACTGTTCTCACAGATATCTTTCTCCTTGTGGCCTTACTGCTCTCTGTAATTTGCCCTTTGCTCATCAGCCAGCCACCGCCCTAATTCTAACCCTGCCTCAACTTCCCCCTCAGAGAGTTCCAGCTTCCCTTAATCTTAAGGAATTTGGGCCGATGGTCCATCTTCTGCAGCTGCTTCAAGCTGTCAGTGGGTGGCACGCCCTACTTGTGGAGCGTAGGAGTCTCTGACTGCTATTGAGGGTGGCTGGTTGAGCGTGGGGAACACTAGTGTAGCCTCTGGTGAGGAGGAGTTTGTTGAGAAATTCTTCTAATTTGGAAGAAACAAACTGGGTGAGAAATTTTAGTATACACAGTCTGAACAGAAACAAGGCTGTGGCAGTTTGTAATATCTGGCTGAAATTTACATAGGAGTAACTTCTAGAATGACTTCTCCACTCTATTTGAAATTTCTTAGCTACCGAAACTTTATTTCTCTTGTTTTGGTTAACTAATTCTACGATGCAAGGGCTGGACTCATCCTTGGAAGTCATGTCTCTACGTTGGCAGGGAGATGTAAACTCTTGGAAGTCATGTCCCACGTAGGGAGAAAGGTAGCGAGTTTATTTGCAGGGTTTGGCTTAGAGACCACATTTGAGCAACGAAAGACGTTTTCCGTGGGTGACTTTTAGGCATTAATTATAAGTAGTCTCAGCTTTGCTATTACAGAAATAAGTCTTTCAAGGGCAAGTCTCAAGATCGAGGGCTTGGCTTGTTAAATTGGGAGTTCTTACTGCTTAAGAGAATAGAAGGAATTCCCTAAGGGAAGTTTAATAGTTAATCTTATTGTTAGGTCTTTGTTATTCAAAAGTGAGTAGGTATTGAGAGTCAGGATGAAGAGGAATACAAAATATGTGTACTTAAGATCCAGAACTGAGAACTAGAAGGCATTTCCTGGCACCTGGTTTAGCAGGGTGTAGGGATTAGGTGTTATTGGGTGGATAGGAATTATAAAATTATTGATGGCCCTTAGGTCTTGTACTAGCTGTTATGTGCCATTGAATTTTTTCACAGGGAGGATGGGAATGTTACAAGGTGATTGGCAAGGGATTTGGAGTTGGTTTTAAGAAATTCCTCAGTAATTGTCCAGAGGCTTTCCACCGCTTCCCATTTAAGGGGATATTGCTTTCAGTGGGGAGAGGTCACTCCAGACTTGACCTGAATGCGGACGGGCTACTGGGCGGACTTGCCCCAGATGCCGTCATCCCATACAGATGGGTCTGTTTGCTCAAGGATCTCCTTTGGGATACTGAGAGGCCTCAATCTAGTAAGGGCCTCAGGGCAGACAAGGGTTAACACCACCAGGCCTGCTAGTCTTAAGGTGGCCCCCAGAGAGTGAAGAATATCCCTCCCAAGAAGGGGGGTGGGGCATGCCGGGGCAGTGAGAAACTGGTGGGACACCAGAATGTCCTCAAGCCTCCAGAGAGGGGTAGCAAAGGTTCTAGTTTAGGTTTTGCTGTCAACTCCCATAACTAGGCAAGTCTGAGTGGAGATAGGTCCAGAGTGGCTGTTCAAGACAGGCTAGGTGGTTCTAGTAGTAATTAAGAAATCAGTAATTTTACCTGCCATGTCTAGTGTCACCTGAGGCTCTTCTGGGTTAATGGTCAAATGTGAAGTCAGCGGAGCCATATGCAGCCTTGGGCACCATCAGTCTTATTCTCTTGTTGCAAGCAGGGCTCCAGGGGCTGTCCCACCCCTCCTTTGGAGATGGTGCAGTTCCTGACCCAAAGCCCATGATAGTGGCATTTGAGTCAAGGCCCCGGTGGGTCCTGAGGTTGAGGGTTGTGTCGAGGTTTCTGGTACTCTCTCTGCCAGTGGCCCTCTGATCCGTGGTGGAAGCAAGGCCCTTGAGGCTTGGAGTCACGATTTGGGTGACTTTGAGGGGACAGATTTGCTTTTAACAGTGACTGCAGTAAGTTGAGCCTGTTTTCTGGTTTTCTGCTTTCCTCTCTTTGCTTTCTCCTCATCCACCTTGTCCCGATTGTTAAAGACAGAAAACAGTTTCTAACAGGTTAGGCCCAGTCTAACTGGAGTTCATGAGGAGGCTAGATTATTTGTCCTTAGGTGATTTGTGAAGAATGCTTTGACCTATGGCCTGTCATCAGTTGGGTGTTAAGTCTTTGTAGAGACCTTAGAGAGATTTTGGTTTTGTACTTTAGATCATAGTTATCTTATTACTAAACTCAGCTTCCCTGGATTTCTTTTCCCCACCCCATTTCTTTTTAGATGAGTCTGAGATGCTCTCCCTCTCTTTTAGCAGAAGAGTCTAAAAGGTCACAAAATTTTTGTTATTGCTATTCAGCTCTCTTGATTTTTAAAATTTGAAATAATATAAATACCACTTCTGGTTTTTTTGGTAAAAAAAAATTTTACCAAAGCTAAATCTTTTTAAAAAAAATCTCCCAATTAGCTTCCAAGGAGAGCACATGAGGTACTGTTTTCTTCTATGTATGATTATTTAAAAAAAAAAAAAAAAACAATTACACCACTGTTTTTATTCCAAACTTATGAATCTTTCACACAAATGATTAATTAAGAGTTGTTGCTTTATTCAAGAAACTTTGAGCACCTGTTATATGCCAGGCACTTTGCTGAATGCTGATCTTAATGTTCAAGACCACTGCAATTATGAGCTTATTTTGCTGAATAAAACTGAATATTTGTTCTCTTGTTTTGTTCTAGTTAATAACTATAGGCCCAAATATTGATTCAGTAGGAAGAGATCTTATCTGGACCAGTTCTGGGAATGAAATAGAAAAGAGACAGTGTGGGGCATTATTTACTAAAACATTTGCTTGTACTCTTCTTGTCTATGTTTTTTGACCCATATTTGAAGAAGTATCATTAATGTGATCTTTATTCTATTATTATAGATTACAAATGTTAGATCACTTTGCTGAGTGTGTTAAACAAGCCAAAGGTGTCCGCCAGCAGGCTGTGCAGCTTAATATATTTACTGCTGTTCTTAGTGCACTAAAGGTATGTTTACTTTTAAAACATAATAAATGTTTTGGAATAGGATTTTAATTGACACATTTAATAAGTCAAGCATATCTAGGCTATTCTAATATTTATATGTATATCACTTCATAACTTTGGTTTCATATTCCATTAAATTACTCAAAACTTTTTATTAGGCTCATTTATATTAAATATGTATTGTATATTTTAGTAATGTTACAGTTCATACTAATTTTTGACCCTTCAGATTTTACAAGTGCCAGACAGTTCTTCAGAATTTTCAAAGATGTCTGAGTGATGAAATCTGATATGCTACTGAAGATTAAGTACATAAAGCTTAAGTTTGATTTGTGGTTTAGACTGTAAATCACAAGAGGCTGTGTTTTATAGTTGATAGAAGATTACATTTGTGTTCTGGTTTAGCTATTTACTAGGTTTGTGTCTAATGTAATTCCATCAATGGTTTTTTGAGTCTCAGTTTCTACTTGTATGAAGTGGAATAATAAATATTTTGCACCATGCTTTGCAGCCTTTCGTAATATATTTGAGAACTTTAAAAACTTTTCAGCATTAGATTATTATAAGGTATTATTCTTTTGAAATAAAATGGCAGAAGTGTTTAAATAGGCACGTCTTAAGTCATGCTTACCAAACACTGGGGAGAAGAGATACAGGCATTGATTATAGAAATATAAACCTATACCATGTACATAACCATTAGTACAAGCCATATTTAGATACCACCAGCGAATTTTATCGTCTAAGTGTTAAAAAATAGGGGTAGGGGATCGTGGGAGAGGAGTGGTTGGGAGAGTAGTTAACTGACTATAATATTGTTACACAGAATACAGTTTTCTTCATAGTAGTGACTTTGATTTTAGGTCCAAGTAAGTAAATTAAGTTACAGGGTGGTAAGTGTAGCTAGGCCAAGGATAGTAGCATTTAGTATGGTGAACAAAACTATATCAACATTTAATTACTAATTGTTCTCACCTCATTTTGCCTTTAGATATATGTTAGATATACTTGTTGAGACATAATTGTCTTTTATGAAATTTTTCTATAAACAAATAAAAGTTTCATACTTAGGCTTTTTCTTTCCTTAAAATTACAGTTATAAATTTCAATTAAATTACAATTGTTTTAATAATACAGTGTTTGTGTATGAAAACAAGTTTCAGTATTAAGCCTCTGGATAAACACTCCTAGGGGACTGTTGGCTTTAGGGCCAGTCGAACTGTAATCATGTTATATGTCATGTCCTGAAATCATGTTTAGCAAAGTGACTTCTGTCAGTTTAACAGATATTAATTCTAGGCTTATTAAATGCATGTGAAGGTAGGCTGAAGAAAATAATGTATGAAGATATACATATATTTACAAAGATTGCAGCATATTTTTTCCTTTTATTTAATGTGTATTATGAATTGTCATTTTAAAAAAATAAATGTAGGGCTTAGCTGAAAACAAAAGTACTTTAGGACCTGAGGAGGTTCGTAAATCTGCTCTGACGTTGGTTATGGGCGCGCTTGACAACCCAAACCCCATCTTACGATGTGCAGCAGGGGAAGCTCTTGGAAGGATGGCTCAGGTGGTTGGAGAAGCAACTTTTATCGCCAGAATGGCCCAGTATAGCTTTGACAAGTAAGTGTTTTTTTTTCCTCAGCAAGTTTCTCATATAGGCAAAGATGTCTTATAAGTAATCAGTAATTATTAACTAGTTTATAAGTTTTCCACAAGGTCTAGCAAGTGACAGTATTTTGTGTTTTTTCATAAATGATCTCAATTTTTAATTCAGTAGTGCATTAAACTCTAGTGCTCTAGTGTCTGGGAAAGTTTTCATTTGTTAGATATTTTCAGTGTGGAGAAAATTTCTAATCTAGTTCTTGAATATCATATAATGGAGTCAAGAAGAATATCAAGGAATTCTCTCAGTTAGGTATACTCATTTATGGGGTACTCTGAAGTCCTATGTATTTCCTCATCTTTTTCTCTTTACTCTAACCTGCTGCCTCCAAAATTCTTCTATCTGTTAATTATCCACTTTTGTAATAAACCATTCTTTTTCTAACTGCTACCAAGTTTATCATCTCTTAAATTATCCTTAAAATGGGGTAAGTTAAGCATTAGGTTTCATGGATTTTTTTGCGTATTAGTTAGAGTGGTCATAGAGATCTAAGTAAGTCTGATTAAGATCATGAGATACAAATATTAGTGACTGTCCAGTAGAGAAGTTGAAAAGAGTTTTCAAGAACTGGCACTTGAATTATGTACCATTCTTAAATAGAATATATTTTGAGTCACAATTTATACCAAACTACGGCATAATCATTAATGAGAAAGGATTAGCAAGCAACAGTTGTGAGGTATTAGATTTGAAGAAAAAGTGTTTTATGAACTCTTGCACATCTGAGAATTGGCTTTCCTTGTTTTCACACATTAGTGACAATTTGGCTGGCTATGGGATAATGCCCCAGTATGTTGTTTGAATCACTGAGGGCAATATGTGCAGCCAGAAGATAGTTAAAATATTCCCAGACACTTACTCTACTTCAAGGTGACTTCTGTTTATTAGCAATAGAGTAGCTTTGTTTTTTCCAAATATTTGTCTTTGATTCTGAAGTCACCTTTTGCTAAAGATATTTTTAAAAGACAGAGTCAATCCTAGTTATACAGTTAACAGTTTGTTAATAATAGGTGAAACGGATGTGTGTTTCTTTGGAATGCTCTTGAATAGTACATTTTGTTGTTACAAGGGGTGTTAATTTAAAAGAACCTTCAATACCTGCAGGAGTATTTCCATTGTATTTTGGTGAAACACAAGGTCATTTCATTCATTTTATACCTGTCCAGCAAATAATTTACAAGTATTTTCAAAGCTGAGTTTCATTAGCTTTTTTGAGTAATTCATTATAATGTGATATCAATTATTAAATGTATTTAAGTTATCCTTTTTCACATTTTAATATATTTGAAATTGGGATGTATCTTATTCTCTACCAGTGTCATAATTAATGGCAAAATTTGTTTTTATTTTATTCTTTATAAAATAATAGTACATTTAAAAATTACAGTGATCTTAAATTTGATGGAATCTGGTTGTATTCTGAAAAACACAGAGTATTCTGAAATAATGAGCTCCAACCTCGCACAACCTCATTATTTCAGACTGTCTTCATCAGCATTATTTCTTGCCAATGTAATACCCGATTATGAAAACCCGAAATCACCCATACAAACAGAGAAGTCAGCTCTGTTTACTCATTAAAATCTTATGTTATCTTAACATTAAGACAAATTCACTTGGAGTCGTTCCTATAAACAGTTCTAGGTTAGTGGGGAGTAGCTTCAATTACTTAAGACCCAGTTCGGAAAAAAATAATCTTTGCTGACTATATTTATTTCCATTCAAAATGAAAATCACTTTGAGACCTCTGGAAAATGTTATCTTTAAACCTTATATCATTTACTTTGTTGAATAGATGATTATCACTGAGAAATCATCACTGCTTTTTAGCCCACTGTAATATTAGCTTTTGAGAAGTAACAACATGTAGGCAGCTTTCTAATTTGTATAATGCTTTAGAATTCACAGTTTGCATTTATTCTTAACTTCTTTCATTCCTCAAAGTAATTGCTATATAGGTATAATGATAATGTCAGTTGTTTATATAGAGAAACTGAGGCTTAGGGAGGTAAAGATCACTTATCCAAGGATAGAACATGTTAGAAAAACTGTTGAGAATAAACTTAGCTCACTTCATTCATTGCTATATTTCTTGACATTTGTTCTGTGTCAACACTTTGAATTTTTGTTTTTCCAATAGCCACACTGACCAGTTAGAACCTTGGTTATGACTTTTTGTCTCTTGACTTTGTCTTTCTTGTATGAGGCTGCCAGAAGTCTGGTTTTGGATAGCTTATTGGGTATTATAATAAAGTTCTGAAAACACAATAAGGAGTTTTTAGACTCCTTCATTACTTCAGGTGCCTCATTCTTAGTGATAATTTGTCCCATCTTCTGATAGTAACTGACTATGTTGGTGCGTGCATGAGTCAAAATGTTTTATTGCTTAAAAAGTATCATACATACTTTCTTTATTTGTTGCTTCTCAATGTAAAAAATGAGGTTTAAAGGGTAGATCATTTAAACTCTCTACATTTCTAGTTCAATGTGAATAAAATGCTAAAATCTATTAGTTTATTAAACATTAAAAAAAAATCCAGGACTTTTGCTTATATTAGAAAAGGAGAAGGGTCTTTAATCAACAATCTAAGCTTTCACTTTAAGAATTTAGAAAGAGAAAAGAAATTCAACGTAAGTTAAACAAATGAAGCAAATAATAAAGGTAAAATCAGAAATTAGTGAAAGAAAACAGAAAAACAATAGAAAAAATCAATGTATTATATACCGTTATAAATTGAATCCCTACTCTGTTAGAAAGTGGAGAATGGGTAGAGAGAAATAATCACGATTTTAATCTTTTCTGATTTTCAGAGTAAGTCCTCTTGGCTGTGTGACTCATAAACTTGGTATTGCCACAAAGAAATAGAAAAATCAGTTGTTGAAGTATAAACTTTTTTCCAGGTTGAAATCGGCTCGAGATGTTGTGTCTAGAACTGGGCATTCATTGGCTCTTGGCTGTTTGCATCGTTATGTTGGTGGTATAGGCTCAGGGCAACACCTGAAAACCAGTGTCAGCATTTTATTGGCTCTAGCACAAGATGGAACGTCCCCTGAAGTCCAGGTATGATATTAATATTTTTAATTATGAAATTTTAAAATAATATTTTTAGAAATATTCTTTGCTGTATAAAACAATAATGATTCTGATAAGTTCTTAAGAAAAATGTATTAGGGTCCTCTAATTTTGTTTTGTGACTCTTATTTGTAATAGCATATAAGCAGATTTTGTTTTTTTAAGCTAATCTTAAAGTCTGTCTTATTCTGAAAATTTAACACATTCACCTAAATTCCTTCAAACATATTTTATTATTATAATTTATTTCCTTATTTTGCGATTCCTTATGTTTGGTAGATTGTTCAAGTTTCTTTTAATAACCTGTCTCTCTCTCTCTCTTCCCCTGATAGCCCAACCCAGGTCCTGGGTCATCTTGGTTGAATTCTCAAGTGAATTTTTTTTTATTTCTTTGTTATCATTTTATACACGAATAGACACAAATACAATGAGGGTCAGAATCTTTACAAGTGTGAAAATATCCTACACTTTTGATACTTCACATTGATGCACCTAAAACTGTTAAGAGTATATGCAGGCAACAGCATTCAACTGGCCAGCTTCTTGTTGGGGCTCACAGAAGAGATAAATTGAGTTGTCATTACTGCCTGTTATTAGCTAATTAATGAATGAGTTCCTTTCGTGATTGCATAACAATGCTAAATCTACCACAGGTTTCTAGTATATAGGCCTAGTTTGTCTTTGACCTCATGGTAAAGCTTTCCAGCTCTGCAAACACAAAATTTCCAAAAAGATTGAAAACAAAAAACAAGTAATCCCATCCCTTAAGAGGTGCTGTGATTTGTTGTTGTTGCTGTTGTTTTAATGCTGCTTTCACACTAGTATAGAAAAGAACACATTTAAAAAATTTTTTACCTAAATAAGAAATTGTAGCTTTTTTCCCTTCCGTGAAAGAGTTGGCACCACTGTAGTTTTCTTTCTTCTTTTGTCTTCATCTCAGTTATCCTCCTGTATTTATTCTTTTTCTCTTTCTGGAACTCCTGTTGTCCATGAATTAAGTCTCCTGTCTTTTCCTCATTGTTTTAATTTTTGTTGTTTTTTTTTTTTGTATTTTTACTCTGTATTATTTCTTTCATTTGATCTTTAAGATAATGATGTTGGTTTTTAGCCATAACTATTCTCTTTTCGATTTTTCTACTGAAATTTCTTTTAAAATATTATTGTGGTAATATAATACTTGCCATTTTAACCGTTTTTAATTGTTCAATTAAGTGATGTTAGTTACATTCACAATTCCGTGCTACCATCACCGCAATCTATTACCAAAACTTTTTCATCACCTAAAACAGAAACTCTGTACCCATTAAGCAATAATTCCCCCCTTCCCCTCTTTACCCAGCTCCTAGTAAACTCAAATCTACTTTCTGTCTCTAGGAATTTGCCTATTCTATAGATTGCATGTATGTGGAATCATCCAGTCTTTGTTCTTTTGTGTGGCTTATATCACTCAGCATAATGCATTTAGGATTCATCTGTGTTGTTACATATATCAGAACTTCATTCTTTTTATGGCTGAATGATCTGTCATTTTATGTCTGTACTACATTTCGTTTACCTGTTCATCTGTTGATGGACACTTGAGTTGTCTCTGCATTTTGGCTATTGTGAAGAAGCTGCTATGAGAATTGGTGTGCAGGTATTTGTTTGAATCCCTGTTTTAAGTTCTGTTGATTACATAGCTAGGGGTTGAATTTCTGGGTATACGAAATTATCATGTTTCATGTATCAAATGTTTAATTTTTTGAAAACTGCCAAACTGTATTCTACAGCAGCTGCATCATGTTACATTCTCACCAGAATGCACAAAGATTCCGATTTCTCCACATCCTCACCAACACTTGGTGTTTTCCATTTTTTAAATAATAGCCATCCTCATGGGTGTGAGGTGGTATCTTATATTTGTGATTTGTATTTCCCTAATGGCTGATGATGTTGAGCATCTTTTCATATACTGATTAGCCATTTTTTATCTTCCTTGGAGAAATGTCTATTCAGGTACTTTGCCCATTTACTGATTGCGTTGTTCATCTTTCTGTTGATGTTTTACGAGTTCTTTATATATTCTGGATATTAAACCCTTATCAGATGTATGATTTGCAACTATTTTTTTCCATTATGTAGGTTGTCTTTTCATTTTATTGATTTACTGAATTTTTAATATCATAGATGCTGTTTTCTATTTTAAGTTTCTCAAGTCTCTTTTGTGCTTTATTTTGTCTCAAAAATCCTTATTACATTTTTTTAAATCATTTTTATTGTAGATTGTAACATACATACATAGAAGTGATATATTTCCAAGTGAAATTTAACAAGTAGTTACAGAATATTATAGGTTACAGTTCCACAGTTTCTGTTATATCCTTATTGTGAAATATAACATATATACAAAAAAAGGTAGTATCTTTCAAAGTATGCTTTAACAGTAGTTACATAGGAAATTTCCAAAGTTATTATGAGTTATAGTACCATAGTTTCAGTTATTTCATTATTGTGAAATATAACATATATAGAAAAAGGTGATAGTTTTCAAATTACAATTTAATGAATTTCAAAGAATGCTATGTATTACAGTTCTACCATTTCAGTTCTTTCCTTCTAGCTATTCTAATACCCCAGCAACTAAGAAAAAGAAAATTATTTAAAGATTCATAATCCTTTGTTAAATTCCATCTTGTCTGTTGCTACTCCTTCCTCTAGTTTAATCACTTTCCCGATCTTCAGGGTTGTCTAGGCAGTGACCACCCTAACTTGTTCATGTTAAAAAGGGGTGTCAACTTTTTGAGAAAAGGTGACACATCTAGCTGATGTTTTTGAAGAGGCTATTGCCTCTGGATATTGGGACACAGCTGGCATAGGGGTTCTCTGAAGAATTTAAGTTTCTGAAGAATAAGCTTAGTGAGTGAAACCTTTATATAGTATCAGATAGGGATCCAGGTATTGTTTAAGGTTTTCAGGACTACTGTTGACTTGAATTTATCATACTGTAGTCATTTGGCATATCTCAGTGAAGCTTGCATTGGAGTAACCTCCAGGACAGCGTCTTGACTCTATTTGAATTCTCTTAGCCACTGAAACCTTATTTTGTTGCCTTTCTTTTACCCTTTTTGGTCAAAAAGGCATCCTCAATCTTGACTCTATTTGAATTCTCTTAGCCACTGAAACCTTATTTTGTTGCCTTTCTTTTCCCCTTTTTGGTCAAAAAGGCATTCTCAATCCCTCGATGCCAGGGTCAGGCTAATTCCCGGGATCCATGTCCCACTTTCCCAGGGAGTCTCATTCATCTCAGGGGGTCCTGTACCACGTTGGAGAGAGGGTGATGAATTTCTTTGCAGAGTTAGCTTAGAGAGATAAAGTCCACGTTTGAGCCACAAGACAGCTTCTCTGGAGGTGACTCCTAGTCATGATTATAGGTGGACTTCACCTCCCCTTTACAGTCATAAGTTTCACCCAAGCAAGCCTCAAGATCGGGGGCTTGACTTATAAAATAGGAGGTTCCTAAGTTCACATAGCATATGTTATGTCCATGATAATCCATCCATATCTCACATCATCACTTAGTTTTACAATCCTCATCACCTTCCATTTTAAACAATTCTGATGACCCAAAACATCTTGTAGCTCTAGTCAGCCCTTATTTGTCCCTAGTATTTGTGTAATACCAATATGGTATTCCTATTAATTATAGTCCTTATTATGCAGTATATAGATTTTCTGCATTTACCCTTCTATTGTCGACTCTCTGTGCCAGTGTCCTACCTTGGAAGTGTATCATGCAAACCCCTATCTCTGTGTGTGGTGCTGACCTGTGGGAAACATGCCTTTAAACAACCTCTTTCAATCTTATTCACCTTCAATACAGCTCTGATAATTATAATCCCATTAACAAACAATCATCACGCCATCCATTACCATATCTTTGAATTCACTGTCATTAACATACCTGAACATATTGGCTTATAGTTCCCCCTCACTAGCTACTGTCTATCACTAGGTCCCCAATATTCTGTATTATAAGACATTGATTTTACATTGTTCAGATAGTTCATAGAAGTGGTAACATACAATATCTTTTCCTTTGTGTCTGATTTATTTCACTCAGAATTATATCTTCAAGGTTCATCCATGTAGCCGTATGTTTTAGAACCTTGTTCCTTCTTACTGCTGCATGGTATTCCATTGTATATATATACCACATTTTATTTATCCACTCATCTGTTGAAGGACACTTGGCTTGTTTTCATCTCTTGGCATTTGTGAACAATACTGCTATGAATATCAGTGTAAAAAATGTCTGTTTGTGTCACTGCTTTCAAATCTTCTGGATATTTACTGAGAAGTCAATTACCGGATGGTAGGGTAATTCAATATCTAGTTTTCTGAGAAACCACCAGACTGTCTTCCAGAGTGGCTATATCATTATACAATACTATCAGCAATGAAGGAGTTCCAATTTCTCCACATCTCTCCAGCATTTATTGTTTCCTGTTTGTTTAATGGCAGCCATTCTTATTGTTGTGAGATGGCATCTCATTGTGGTTTTGATTTGCATTTCCCTAATAGTTAGTGAAGACGAACATTTTTTCATGTGTTTTTTACCCATTTGTATTTCTTCGTCTGAAAAATACCATTTCTTATCTTTGGCCCATTTAATAATTGGGCTGTTGTACTACTGTTGTTGAGTTGTAGGATTTCTTTATATATGCAGGATATCAGTCTTTTGTCAGATATGTGGTTTCCAAATATTTTCTCCAACTGAGTTAGCTGCTTTTCACCTTTTTGGCAAAGTTTTTGAGGCATGGAAGCTTTTAATTTTGAGGAGTTCCCATTTATCTATTTTTTCTTTCTTTGCTTGTGCTTTGGGTGTAAGGTCTAAGAAGCATCCTCCTAATACTAGGTCTTGAAGATGTTTCCCTACATTATATTCTAGTAGTTGTGTGGTACTGTCTCTTACATTGAGGTCTTTGATCCACTTTGAGTCAATTTTTGATTAGGGTGTGAGGTAGAGGTCCTCTTTCGTTCTTTTGATTATGACTATCCAATTCTCCCAGCCCCGTTTGTTGAAGACACTGTTCAGATCCAGTTCAGTGGATTTGGGGGCCATATCAAAAATCAGTTGACCGTAGATCTGGGGGTCTATTTACAAACTCTCAATTCTATTCCATTGATCAATATGTCTGTCTTTATGACAGTACCATGCTGTTTTGACCACTGTAGCTTTATGGTAGACTTCAAAGTCTGGAAGTGTAAGTCCTCCCACTTCTTTCTTCTTTAGGATGTTTTTGACATTTCAAGTCCCCTTTCCCTTCCAAATAAATTTGATAACTAGCTTTTCCAAGTCTGCAAAGTAGGTTGTTAGAATTTTGATTGGAATTGCATTCAATCTGTAGATCGGTTTGGATAGAATTGACATCTTAACAATGTTCAGTCTTCCTATCTGTGAGCATAGAATATCTTTCCACCTATTTAGGTCCTTTTGTATTTCTTTTAGTAAAGTTTTGTAATTTTCTGTGTAGAGGTCTGTTCTAGTTTGCTAATGCTGCGGAATGCAAAACACCAGAGATGGATTGGCTTTTATAAAAAGGGGGTTTATTTGGCTACACAGTTACAGTCTTAAGGCCATAAAGTGTCCAAGGTAACACATCAGTACTCAGGTACCTTCACTGGAGAATGGCCAATGGCATCCGGAAAACCTCTGTTAGCTGGGAAGGCACGTGGCTGGTGTCTGCTCCAAAGTTCTGATTTCAGAATGGCTTCCTCCCAGGACGTTCCTCTCTAGCAAGCTTGCTCCTCTTCAAAACGTCACTCACAGCTGCACTGAGTTCCTTCTCTTTGAGTCAGCTCATTTATATGGCTCCACTGATCAAGGCCCACCCTGAATGGGTGGGGCCATGCCTCCATGGGAATGTCTCATCAGAGTCATCACCCACAGCTGGGTGGGGCACATTCCAAGCAAATCTAATCAGCACCAAAACTTCTGCCCCACAAGACTACATCAAAGATAATGGCGTTTGGGGGACACAATACATTCACACTGGCACAAGGTCTTTTATGTCCTTGGTTAAGTTTATTCCTAAGTACTTGATTCTTTTAGTTGCTATTGTGAATGGAATTTTCTTTTTTTTTTTAATTGCCTCTTCAGTTAGGTTGTTACTAGTGTATAGGAACATTACTGATCTATGTGCATTAATTTCATATCCTGCCACTGTGCTGAATTTATTTATTAGCTCAAGTAGCTTTGTGGTTGAATTCTCAGGACTTTCCAAATATAAGATCATATTATCTGCAAATAATGACATTTTTACTTTTTCCTTTCCAATTTGGATACATTTATATCTTTATCTTGGTGATTTGCTCTGGCTAGAACTTCTGGCACAATGTTGAATAATGTGGGCATCCTTGTCTCGTTCCTGTTCTTAGGGGGAAGGCTTTCAGCCTCTCATCGTTGAGTACTAGGCTGGCTGTGGGCTTTTTTTTTTTTTTTTTTTTTAGAGTCTATAAAGCTTCTTTTTTTTTTTTTTTTTTTTTTTTTTTATTAAATTCAGTTTTATTGAAATACATTCACACACCATACAATCATCCATGATATACAATCCACTGTCCACAGTATGATAACATAGTTATGCGTTCATCACCACAGTCTATCTCTGAACATTTTCCTTACATCAGAAAGAACCAGAACAAGAATAAAAAATAAAAGTGAAAAAAACACCCAAATCATCCCCCCCATCCCACCCCATTTGTCCTTTAGTTTTTATCCCCATTCCTCCACTCATCCATACACTAGATAAAGGGGGTGTGATCCACAAGGTCTTCACAATCACACTGTCACCCCTTGTAATCTACATTATTATATAATTGTCTTCAGGAGTCCAGACTGCTGGGTTGGAGTTTGGTAGTTTCAGGTATTTACTTCTAGCTATTCCAATACATTAAAGCCTAAGAGGTATTATCTATATAGTGCATAAGAATGTCCACCAGAGTGACCTCTCGACTCCATTTGGAATCTCTCAGCCACTGAAACTATTTCGTCTCATTTTGCATCCCCCTTTTGGTCAAGAAGATACTCTCAGTCCCACGATGCTGGGTCCACATTCATCCCCGGGAGTCATACTCTGCGTTGCCAGGGAGATTTACAACCCTGGGAGTTGGGTCCCATGTAGGGGGGAGGGCAGCGAGTTCACCTGTCGAGATGGCTCAGTTAGAGAGAGAGAGGGCCACATCTGAGCAACAAAGAGGTACTCAGGGGGAGACTCTTAGGCACCATTACATACAACTTTAGACTTTCCTTTGTGGTAATGAGCTTCATAAGGGCAAGTCCCATGCTTGAGGGCTCAGCACATCAAACCTCCAGTCCCAGTGTTTGTGACAACATACGCTAGGGGATCAGCATCTTAAAGTTTAGAGATAGGCCTTACAATTCAGGGATAGAGTTAACTGCTGTAAGAGCTTACAATCTAGGGACTATTACAATGATTGTGTCCATGTTAGGCTATGTTCTAAGATTCAATTCTGAGTTTACACATTGTAGTTAGTCCATATTGGTGAGGCATCATCCCTCTCACCATGTTTTCTCCAACACTTTTACTCCTATATATATATTTTCCTACAATTTTATAGAGTTATATTCACATACCATACATTTATCCACAGTGTACAATCAGTTGTTCATGGTATCATCATAAAATTGTACATTTTTCACCACAGTCAGCATTTGAACATACTGATTACTACAAGAAAAATTGTTTTTTTTTTTTAGCAATAAGAAAAAATGATAAAAAGAAAAATAACATGTCATACAATACAATATACTACTAAGGACAGCAAATAACACCACTACCAAGAATCCCATATTACTCCCCTATATCCCCTTCTCATATACATTTAGCATTGGCATATTGCCTTTGTTACATTTAATGGGGGTATATTACAATGTTACTGTTGACCATAGACTCCAGTTTGCTTTGATTATGTTTTTTCCTGAATACCATCCCTTTTTCAAATTTCTACATGGTTGACATTCATTTGCTTTCCCACATGCAAAAACATTTTTATATTTGTATATTTAGTAACAGTCATTGGCCACTCCAGTTTTTGCCACGTTATACAGTCCCAGTCTTTATCATCTATCTTTAACTCTGGTGTCATACATTCTCCTATCCCACCTCTTTCAGCTTTACTCACAGACATCTTTGTTCAGTGTACTTACAATACTGTGCTACCATCACACAGTATTATGCTATCTATTTCTGGATCTATGCAATCAATCCTAAACATTCTGTAGTCCTTCAGCATCAAATGGCTGATCTCTGCCCTCTTTCTATCTCCTGGTCGCCTGTGTTGTCAGCTTTTAACTCCCAAAGTTTGTTCATTAATGTCTGTTCATATTAGTGCGACCATATAGAATCTGTCCTTTTGTTTCTGGCTAACTTCACTCAACATAATGTCCTCAAGGTTCATCCACATTATTACATGATCCATGTCTTTGTTCTGTCTTACAGCTGCATAATATTCCATCATGTGTATATACCACAGTTTGTTGATCCACTCGTCCTTTAATGGACATTTGGGCTGTTTCCATCTCTTGGCAATTGTGAATAATGCTGCAATAAACATTGGTTTACAAATGTCTGTTTGTGTCTTAAGTTTCAGTTCCTCTGAGTATATACCCAGCAATGGAATAGCTGGGTCATATGGCAAATCTATATTTAGCTTCCTGAGGAACCTCCATACTGTCTTCCAGAGTGGTTGCACCATTCTACATTCCCACCAACAATGAATAAGTGTGCCTCTTTCTCCACATCCTCTCCAGCACTTGTCATTTTCTGTTTTTTGGATAATGGCCATTCTGGTAGGTGTGAGATGATATCTCATTGCGGTTTTGATTTGGCTGTGGGCTTTTCATATTTGCCCTTTATCATATTGAGAAAGGTTCCCTCAATTCCTACCTATTGAAGTGTTTTTATCCAACAGAGGTGTTGAATTTTGTCAAATGCTTTTTCAGCATCTATTGAGATGATCATTTGAGTTTTCCCTTTTGATTTGTTAATATGTTGAAGGCAGTTCTTGACTCAGCCATCTTACCCTTTGGTTTTTAGTTGTCAGATCTACTTTTTCCCTGTCTTTCTTTATTTCCTTTAATGCCCATCTCCAGGCCTCTCTCTCTTGTCTTTTTTTCTCAGCCGGTAGAGCTCCCTTTAGTATTTCTTACAGGGGAGGTCTCTAGTGTCCTTTCCTTTCAATCTGAAGAACCTCATCTAGCATTTCTTATAGGGCAGGTCTAGTGGTGACAAACTCCCTCAGCTTTTGTTTATCTGGGAATGTCTTAATCTCCCTCATTTTTGAAATACAGTTTCTCCAGATATAAATTCTTGGGTGGCAATTATTTTCTTTCAGCACTTTACATATTTCATCCCACTGCCTTCTTGCCTCCATGGTTTCTAATGAGAAATCAGTATTTAATCTTATGGAGGCTCCCTTGTACATGATGCATTGCTTCTGTCTTGCAGCTTTGTCTCTTTGTCTTTAGCATTTAACATTTTGATTATAATGTGTCTGGGCATGGATCTTCTTGAATTTATCCTGTTGGGTATTTATTGGGATTCTTGGATTTGTATTTCTTTAATTAAATTAGGGAAGTTTTCAGTCATTATTTATCCAAATAGTTCTTCTGTTCTTTTCTCCTTTTCTTCTGGATCTCTCTCTTTTTTTTTTTTTTTTAAATGTAATTTTATTGAGATGTATTCACATACCGTGTAATCCATCCAAAATATAGAATCAGTGGCTCACTATTATCATATGGTTGTATATTCATCACCACAATCAATTTTAGAACATTTTCATTACTCCAGAAAAAAGAAATAAAAATTGAAAAGAAAACCCAAAACATCCCATACCCCTTGCCCCCCCGTTATTATTATTTTTTTTATTAAATTCAGTTTTATTGAAATACATTCACACACCATACAATCATCCATGATATACAATCCACTGTCCACAGTATGATAACATAGTTATGCGTTCATCACCACAGTCTATCTCTGAACATTTTCCTTAAATCAGAAAGAACCAGAACAAGAATAAAAAATAAAAGTGAAAAAAGAACACCCAAATCATCCCCCCATCCCACCCCATTTGTCCTTTAGTTTTTATCCCCATTCCTCCACTCATCCATACACTAGATAAAGGGAGTGTGATCTTCTGGATCTCTCTTGATGTGTATATTCATATGCTTCATGGTGACCTTCAGGTGTCTTAGGCTCTGTTCACTTTTCTTCATTCTTTTTCTTTCTGGATTAAATTGTTTCAGTTTTATTATAATGTCTACTGATAGACATTGAGTCTACTGATTCTTTCTTCTGTCAGCTCCAGTCTGCTGTTGAATATCTCTAGGGAATTTTTCATTTCAGCTGTCATGATCTTCAGCTCTAGTATTTCTGTTTGATTCTCTCCCTCTCTCTCTCTTCTTTTTTTATAATTTCTCTCTTTATGGAAATTCTCATTTTTTTTCATATATCATTTTCTTGCTAAGCTTTAGTTTGTTCTCTGTTTTCCTTCAGCTCTTTGAGTATATTTAAAACCATTTTTAAAAAGTCTTAGTTTCTATTAAGTCCAAGGTCTGGTATTCTTTGTTAATGGTTTCTGATGTTTTATCTTGTTCCTTTAGATGGGCCATCATGTCATATTTTTTGGGCTGCCTTGTAATCTTTTGTTGCACACTGTACATTTTAATAGTTTAATTTGTTGACTCCAGAATTTAATTCCTGAGGTGTCTGCTCTGTAAGTTTGTATACAGCTAATGATTGGACAGAAATTTCCTTGAATGCCAGGAGCTAACAAAAATAAACAAATGAATAAAAACACATTTCACACTCTTTGCAGATCAGCTCTTTGATGGTACTCTCATTCAGAGTTTAGCCCTCCTACCAATGAACCTGAAGTACAATGTGAGGCGAAAGCACAGGATCCTTTTGGGTCCATTCTGAGCATGACTTTTTTTCGTGGACATGCTCTTATGGCCTTAAGTATTCCCCTATTTGTAGGGATCTGAATGCACCCTCTTCTCTCTAGGAAGTAGTCTTGCTGGCAGGGAGCTCTGTTGTATATCTTAAAGCCGGTGATCCTTTGCCTTATGCCTGTGTGGTTTGGTTGTTTCTTACACTGATTTAGTTGTCTGCAAGCTGCTTCTGCCTGCGAGGCAGATTCTGGGAGAGTAATCCAGAGAGGAGTGTCCTGGTTCTACCCTCAGGCTGCCAACAGATAGATTGGAACAGACTTACATACACTTGAGTGTGCACCTGATGGTTATTCTGCTCTCTGAGGAACAGGAACAGCCCTGGCACTGAACGCACAGGTTGGCTCCACACTGAGCTTGGGAGGAAGTTTGAGAGGGGCCAGCAAGGGCGTGGTAAGGTTTTCCTACTGTTTTTAGGTTTACTTTTCTTGATTTGGTGCTTGCCTAGCTAATGCAACCTTTTTACTCTTTTCTGAAGCTTTGAGAAAGATGACCTTGCCAGTTTTTTCAAGTTCTTCAAAGATTCTGTGGTGGATCAAACCCTGGAAGTCTCACTCCACCATTTTAGTTCACTAGAAATCCAGATTATTTATCTTTTATTTCTTAAGGGATGTATTTTAGAGCATTTGTAGGTCATTAAGAACTAAAATGTTAATATTTACTAAGAGTTTAATTTTAAACCTCAATTCAGTATACCCTAATTATTCCTTACAACTAAAATAAAATTGCATTTTATTCCAGACTTGGTCTCTTCATTCACTTGCTTTGATAGTGGATTCTAGTGGCCCTATGTATCGTGGATATGTGGAACCAACACTATCTCTAGTTCTTACCTTGCTGTTGACAGTTCCACCTTCACATACAGAAGTTCATCAATGTTTGGGTAGATGTTTAGGTGCAATAATAACTACTGTTGGCCCTGAACTGCAAGGTAAGTAAATGCATTTGAAATTAAAGAAACTAGACAGTTAATTTTTATCTTTCCCAAATATTAGCATCATGTTGCTTAAAGACATTTTGTAATAATAATAATTTTTATGTCCTGAATGCTTGTAATTTACCAAAGACCTGCTTTTACAGGTGCTGTTTTATTTAATCCTTATTATCCTAATATGACAGGGTTTCTTGAAGTTATGAGCAGAGAATTCTAAATTAAATTCTACTTGGATTTCCAATGTAAACAAAAATAAAAATTGAGTAACTTTGGCTTTGAGTACCATCCATTTGTCTTTCTGGACCTTTGCTTCACTTTTTTTTAGAACTCAAGGTTCAGAAACATAGTTTGAAAATCCACCCCATTAGGTAGGTAGTATTACCTGATTTTTCTGTGAGGATGCAAACTCAAAGAAGATAAGTACCTGGCCTAGAGTTATGCAACCAGTGAGTGGAAGATTTATGATTCTAAAGCCCATGTTCTTACCAATTTCACTGAAATAATTCCATTAATTGCTAAATTAAACATTCAAGACATTAAATGATTGTGAATTTATACTGACTACATAAACTACTTTCTAAGTTTTCTCTTATATTTCTTCTGGCATTTATTAAAAGCCTTCAATGGGTCAAGAATTTTATTTATTTTATCTCATTAAATCTGACAGTCCTGAGATATGCAGTTATCTCCAGTTTGGAGATGAAATAGTGAGGCTGAGAGAGGCTAAGAAACTTATCAAGGTTATATGTAACCAATGAGTGGTTGTAGCCAAAGATGAAACCCAGATCATTTTCCATTGCCTGCATTCACTGTTTTAGTTTTCCAGATGCTAAAACAAATACCATTCAGTGGATTGGCATACATAATGGGAATTTATTTTCTCACAGTTTTGAAGCTAGGAGAAGTCCAAAATTGAGGTGTCACCAAGGCAATGTTTTCTCCCTGAAGATGGTAGCATTCCGGGGAGGGCTGCCTGTGATCCTTGGGTCCTTGGCTTTTCTTTCATATGGCAGTGCACTTGTCTATATCTTCTTTTTCTTCTGGGTCTTGTTGACTTCCAGCTTTTTACTTCCCTGGCTTCCTCTTTCTCTGTCTGAATTTCTTTCTGCTTTTAAAGGACTCCATAATCTGGATTAAATCCCTACCTGATTCATTTGACCACAATTTAACTAAAAATAACATCTTTCATGAGGTCATATTTACACTGGATTCACATCTGTAGAAATGAAATTAAATTTAAGATTAAAACATGTTTTTTCCTGGGGTACATTATTCAACCTGTCAAAACCAGTATGTTATGTTGCCTCCACCTGGACAGACATTTAAAAAGGAAGCAGAGAAAAAAGAAAAGGAAAAAAGATAAGGTCTCTAAAGGAATAATGCTAGGAGTTGAAAAATATGTGATAGACATTTCTCTTTCTTTCTACTCGGTGTCCTCTTCAGAAAAGTAAGTAGATTTCTTTCTTCCTGTGACTATCACAGGAATATGGAAAGAATAAATATGTGCCATTGGTGTTTACAAGTGCATTCTGATGTGCTGATGACAAAGCAATGCCTCTTTCAAAACTGGAATATGACTTTTATGTGACTCTACAACTTCCTTGATTGGTCTTTATATGTATATAAAATGATTGTGTTTTAAATTGGTAGGAACTTTGAATCACTTATTTTCCAATTAAGAAATTATTATATAGAAGTATATAATATTATAATTTGTTTTCCTTAATTTTCTCTGTAAAAATTGCTATTAATCTTTTTAGGAAAACAGGATTTGAAATTGGTATATAGAAGTAATAATACCGGTTCAACAGGGAAGCAGAAATTGAGGACTCTACTAGCTCTTTCAAATAAAACAGTGATGAGTTTAAAAGACAGGACAGTTTATCTGGGAATAAATGTAAACCTAGCTAAATCAAAGAGACATGCATTATTGCCATCCAAATGCATTCAAGTTTTGAAAACGTTTTATGGACTTTGCAGGCATTTTGTTTTTGAAATAATCTGAATAATAATGGGAAATAGTCATTTAGGATATAATTGTTTTCTAAGAATATTTTTGGAAGTTCTAATAAGTGTATTTTACATTTTCTTTTATTTTGCTACACTAGGGAATGGTGCAACAATTTCTACAATTCGTTCCTCTTGTTTGGTTGGTTGTGCAATAACCCAGGACCATTCAGATTCTCTTGTCCAGGCAGCTGCCATATCTTGCCTTCAGCAGCTTCACATGTTTGCTCCACGACATGTCAATCTGTCTAGTCTCGTTCCCAGCCTTTGTGTAAGTATAAAGTTGCTTCATTCATTGATTTATTTAGGAAGCCCCAAAATTTGTTTCCCAAAAGCTCAAATGCAAATAGAACAAAAGATGTAAGTTTCTTTTTGTCTGTAAGTTTAATCCATTTACATTAAAGTCACTACTGATAACACAAGTCTTTCTTCTGCCATTTTGCTATTTAGCCTTTGTGTGTCTTAAACCTTTTTTGTCTCTCATTTCTGTTAATGCCTACTTTTATATTTACTTGTTGTTTGTGTTGCAGTGTATTGAGTGCCCTCTCATTTCCATCTGGGTGTATTTTTCATCCATTTTTCTTGTGGTTACCATTAGGTTAAAATTTAACATCCTAAATACATAACAATCATATATGGTTTGATATCAACTTAATTTCTATAGCATACACATATACTTTTCCTATATACCTCTGTCCCCCCACCATTTTTTTTTTTAATCTTCATTTTATTGAGATATATTCACATACCACGCAGTCATACAAAACAAATCGTACTTTCGATTGTTCACAGTACCATTACATAGTTGTACATTCATCACCTAAATCAATCCCTGGCACCTTCATTAGCACACACACAAAAATAACAAGAATAATAATTAGAGTGAAAAAGAGCAATTGAAGTAAAAAAGAACACTGGGTACCTTTGTCTGTTTGTTTCCTTCCCCTATTTTTCTACTCATCCATCCATAAACTAGACAAAGTGGAGTGTGGTCCTTATGGCTTTCCCAATCCCATTGTCACCCCTCATAAGCTACATTTTAATACAACTGTCTTCGAGATTCATGGGTTCTGGGTTGTAGTTTGATAGTTTCAGGTATCCACCACCAGCTACCCCAATTCTTTAGAACCTAAAAAGGGTTGTCTAAAGTGTGCATAAGAGTGCCCACCAGAGTGACCTCTCAGCTCCTTTTGGAATCTCTCTGCCACTGAAGCTTATTTCATTTCCTTTCACATCCCCGTTTTGGTCAAGAAGATGTTCTCTGTCCCACGATGCCGGGTCTACATTCCTCCCTGGGAGTCATATTCCACGTTGCCAGGGAGATTCACTCCCCTGGGTGTCTGATCCCACGTAGTGGGGAGGGCAGTGATTTCACCTTTCAAGTTGGCTTAGCCAGAGAGAGAGGGCCACATCTGAGCAACAAAGCCCCCACCATTTTTTGTACTTGTTACCACTTAAGAGTTTTGTACGTTGTATGTCAGAAACCTGGATTTATCATTACTTTTTATGCATTTGCATTTTAGCACCTGTAGGAAGTAAGAAGTGGAGTTACATAACAAACAATACAGTAATACTGCATTTATAATTAACCAAATGCTTACCTTCACTGCAGGTCTTTATTTCTTTATGCTACTTTGGATCACTGTCTAGTGTCCTTTCCTTTCAGCCTGAAGAACACCCTTTAGCATTGCCTGCAGGGCAGGTCTAGTAGAGATGAACTCCCTCAGCTTTTTTATCTGAGAATGTCTTAATCTCTCCCTCGTCTTTGAAAGAGATTCTTAGCGGATATAAAATTCTTGACTGGCAGTTGTTTTCCTTCAGCACTTTAAGTATTTCAACCCACTGCCTCCTTGCCTCCATGGTTTCTGATGAGAAATCAGCACTAAATCTAATTGACACTCCCTTGGACGTAACAAGTTGCTTTTCTCTTGAAGTTTTCAGAACACTTTCCTTGTCCTTTGCATTTGGTATAGAAGTAGAATTGTCAGGTCATGTAGTAGTTTTATGTATAACTTTCTGAGGAGCTGCCAAACTGTTTTCCACAGTGGATGCACCATTTTACATGCTTACCAACAATGTACAAGTATTTCTATTTCTCCACATCCTCACCAAAACTTATTTTCTGGTTTTGTTTTTCGTGTTTTGTTTTTTTATTTATAGCCATCCTAGTGGGTTTGAAGTGGTATCTCATTGTGGTTTTGATTGGCAATTCTTAATGTGCGATAATGTTGAGCATCTTTTCATGTGATTATTGGCCATTTGTATATTTCTGGAGAAATGTCTGTTCAAGTCCTTTGCCCATTATTTAATTGGGTTGTTGTTGGGTTGTTGCAGTTATTGTATATTCTGGATATTAAACTCTCATCAGATATATGATTTCCATGTATTTTCTCCCTTTCTGTAAGCTATATTTTCACTTTCTTGATAATGTCCTTTAATGCACAAAAGTTTTTTATTTTGATGAAGTTTATTTTTTCTTTTGCTGCTTGTGCTTTTGATGTAAAATCTGAGATTCCGTTACTTAATACAAGGTCCTGAAGACTTTCCCCATTTTTTTTTATGAGAATTTATGGCTTTAGCTCTTTTATTTGATTGTTGATCCTTTTGAGTTAGTTTCTGTATATGGTGTGAGGTAGGGGTCCACTTTCATTCTTTTATATGTGGGCATCCAGTTTTCCCAGCACCATTTGTTGAAGAGACTATTCTTTCCCCATTGAGTGGACTTGGCACCATTGTTGAAAATCTATAGATATGTGGGTTTATTGTTGAATTGGTGTTTTTTGGTGGGTTTTTTTTTTAGTAAATTCCTCCTTTGCTTTCAATTCTTACTGTTGCTATTGTGCTTACTGATAGAAGCAATTTGCCCCCTAACCTTTTATTTTTACTACATCTAATCTCTTTACTTAAAATGTCTGTAACAAAGTTTAGTAGACCCATGTGTAAAACAAGATGTACAAAGATCCTTCTGGATTTTCATCTAAGTTTGTTGTATGGGCTTTAGTGCCCATTTCTTGGGACACCTATTTTGACTACTAAAATATTCTTAATATATTTTATTATTTTTATAATTTTTCCAAAAGACCATTAGTTGGCTATATTTATACTGTGTGGTTGTTAAATGAAGAGCTATTTCACAAGTAAGGTGTTACTATACTATGTACTCATTAGGCAAATGAGATTAAAGGATTCCAGCTTTTAAAAACAATTTCCCTAAAATTATTATGGCTTTCAGGTTCATTTATGTAGTTCCCACTTATTACTTCGGCGGGCAGCTGTGGCATGTCTTCGGCAACTTGCACAAAGAGAAGCAGCCGAAGTATGTGAATATGCCATGAGTCTAGCAAAAAATGCAGGGGACAAAGAGAGCAGTGGTGCCAGTAAGTTATGTTATTGGTCAATATTCTTTTTGTTTAAATGCTTTCACATTTCAAATGAATATTACTTATTGAGTAATATTTTATGTTGAAATATGGTCAAATTCTTTATTCTTTAAAATAAAAACTATTATCACTTTTAAAATTCCAGTACATTTTTCTTGCTAATTTTACATTTTTTAAATTTTGTAGCTTAAAATACTTAATATCATTTAATATCAGGATACTTTTGCTATCCCTTTAGGAAGTTATATTTATATAAAGGATGAGTAACCCAGGAATGTATGACTAATACACTTCTGAAAAGAGAAACTATGTTTTGGAATCTTCTCGTCTTTGATAGTAGCTAATAGTAGTGATAGAACTTTTCCTTTAAGAAGGTGTGGCCAAATTAATCAGTAAAACTATAAACTTTCAGTAGATGTTTTGGTGGAAAAAGATAGGTCTTTGCTTTTTTTTCAGTTAATTTGTGTTTTGGGGAGGATTTTCAATATAGCTTGAGCTCGGTCTTTTGGTCTCTAGGGATAGGTGGTATCAGATTTTTTTTAGTTTCATTGACATAGATATTTCCCCTTTTATGAGAGAACATTTTTACTTATAAGAGCTTTCCAATGTATAGAAGCTCCTGGGGTAACTAAGAAGCAAGATACAAAAATAACTTCAATTTTAGCATAGTATAGTAAGAGCTCTGTTAATGAATATACTAGATTATAATGTAAAATAAGTTCATTATAAAAGTCTAATAGTAGACATTACTGGTTTTTGGAGAGAAAATATAGCACTAAAAATAATTATGGAACTCCCCTGAGATACATATAAAATTTCAAAACTCCATGTCATTTGCCATAATCAAAATTGAAGGACAAACCAAGATAGAAAAAAATATTTGCGTATTATATGTCAAAGGCTTTATCTTTATTAGTGGGTTTGTATGTATGTGTATTGCATATTTTTTTAAATGTTTTCAGAGTCTTTACAAGTTTGTTTCAGGGGTCCCTAAGACCACCCCCAGTTTCAGCAGATAGTCATAGTCATAGGTATGATTTATTACAGTGAAGGGATACTAAGCAAAATCAGCAAAGGAAGAAAGCATACGGGGTGAAGTCCAGAGAAAACCAGGCACAAGCTTCCAAGAGTTCCCCCCAGCGGAATCACACAAGATGTACTTAATTCCCTCCTGCAATTAGTTGTGAAAACACAATCCCCCAGTGATTGAATAATTGCAAGTTTCCACAACCATATGATAGCATATTTCATCTATTAAATTGACCAAGATTCAAAGTAATGATTATAGCCAGTATCGGGAGGGCTGTGAATAAAAGGAAAATTTCTTAAGCTGTAAACTTTCTGGAGGACTCTTTGGCAGTGTGCTGTAAAAATTTGCAAGATGTTCTTACCCTTTGACCTAGCAATTCGCATTTTAAAAATTCATCCTCAATGGTTAATCACTTAATGTCCTCAAATTCTGTGGTTTGACATGTAGCCCTAAAGTTCACATTGTATAAGTGTAATTACTGGGATGAGAAAAATGTTCATTTTATATTGCCAAAGGGAAAAAAGACATCTGTACCTGATCTCTCCCTGGTGTTGTTTTCTTGAAACGTTTCCTCCAAATTTTCCTACTGTCTTTGGATTCCCTTTGCTGTAGCTGTTTTTCTGCAAACCTCTCATATTTCTGTCCTTAGAGCCATCTAACTAAAGGACTGCCTTTCAGCTTACATGTTTCTTACTGCTTTCAGACTTCAGAGAGCCTAGTTGTCCTTATTCTTAATGCTACTAGTTCTACTACTTCTGCTGACTGTAAGAATAAAAACTTTTCTGGATAACGCAAGAAATTTACCCACTGTTTCATAATAATATTACTTTGATTATATGCTAGGTGCTGGGAGAGGATTTTCCCAATTTTTAAATCAAGTTTCAGAATACAGTGCACTTATAGTTTGGATCCTGGCACCATAAATTTTTAAATATCTAAACTCTAAGACTGAATAAGTTTCGATTTACTCTTTTTTGTGAATGCAATTTTATTGCGATATACTCACATACTAGGTAGTCATCCAAAAGTACAATCAGTGGGTCACAGTTTCATCATATACTTGTGCATTCATCACTACCATTAATTTTTGAACATTTGCATTACTCAAAAAAAATAAATAAGAATAAGAATAAAAAAAGAGCACCAAAAACATCCCATACCTCTTATTCCCCCTATTATTTATTCATTTTTTGTCTTTATTTTTCTTACTCATCTGTCCATACACTGGATAAAGGGAGTATCAGTCACACAGTTTTCACAATTATCCAGTCACACTGTAAAAGCTATATAGTTATACAACCATCTTCAAGAATCAAGGCTGCTGGATTACAGTTCAACAGTTTCAGGAATTTACTTCTAGCTATTCTAATACACTAAAAACTAAAGATGGATATCTATATAATGCATAAGAATAACCTCCAGAATGACCTCTCTACTCTATTTGAATCCCTCAGCCACTGAAACTTTATTTTGTTTCATTTCTCTTCCCCATTTTGGTCCAAGAAGGCTTTCTCAATCCTGTAATTCCAGGGCCAGGCACATCCCTGGGAGACATGTCCCTCATTGCCAGGGAGATTTATACCCTGGGAAATCATGTCCCATGTAGATAGAAGGACAGTGAGTTTAGCTGCAGAGTTGGCTTAGAGAAAGAGGCAACATCTGAGCAACAAAAGAGGTTCTCATGGAGGGGATTCTTAGGCATAATTATAAGTAGGCTTAGCTTCTCCTTTGCAGGAATAGGTTTCATAAGGGCAAGCCCCAAGACTGAGGGCTTGGCCTATTTGATAGGTTGTCCCCAGTGCCTGCAAGAATATCAGGAAATCCTCAGGTGGGGAAATTTAATAATTCTACCTTTTTCCCCAGTCCCTCAAGGGGGCTTTGCAAATACTTTTTTATTCACTGCCCAAATTACTCTGGGATGTTTTGGGGCATCACACTAACCTGATCTCACCAACAAGATCTCACTCCCTATTCAAGGCTCCATGTAATTACGGTGTTCAAATAAACTGACCATACAAGTTAAATCAGATAGTTTGCTACAGAAAATATAAATTTTGCACCAAATAAACATCTCTTCCTTTGGTCTCACACAGAAGTGAAGTTTTAAAACACAGACGATATCATTCTTTACCCTTTAGTCTGATTTGCCTTAGTCCTAACCAGATCAGCTTCATTCATATCTTTAATTGAAGTCTGATCTCTTTTTCAGCTTTTTGGACATATGTTGTATGGGGTAATGTTGACTTTCATAGCTGTAGAACTCTAGCTCTGAGTCTTAGGTGTCACACAGATACTTGAAGTTCCAAGGGACAACCAGGTTATACACAAAGAAGTCAGCATCTCAGAATTTAGAAATAACTGTAACAACTCAGGAATAGATATGACTGCTGCAAGAACTTACAATCTAGGAACCTTTACAATAAGCATTCCCCTGATAACCTGCACTCTCAAATTCAATTCTCAGAGTCTGCAAATTATATTTAGTCTGTATTAGTGAAGCGTTATTTTTGTCTTTTTGTTTCTGGCTTATTTCACCCAACATACTGTCTTCAAGTTTCACTCACCTAGTTGCATGCATCATAACTTCATTCTTTCTTGCAGCCGCTCAATATTCCATTGTCTGTATATACCACAGTTGGTCCTCTGTTCATCAGTCAGTGTACCCTTAGGCCACCTCCATCCATTGCAGATCATGAATACTGCCACCATAAACAACAATGTGCAAATGTTCATTCATGTCTTTACTTTCAGTTCTTCTAAGTATATACGTAATAATGGGGTTGCAGGATCATATGGCAACCCTATACTTTGCCTCCTGTGGAATCACCGTACTGCCCTCCAGATGGGTAGCACCATTCTACTTCCCTACCAACAGCAAATAGGTACATCCCTTCTCTCCACATTTTCTCTAGCACTTTTATTTTTCTGTTTGTTTTTTAAACAGTTTTATTCACAGTCTATACAATCCATCCTAAGTAAAGAATCAGTGATTCCTATTATAATCACATAGTTATGCATTCACCACCACAATCTATATAAGGACATTTTCATTTCTTCCACAAAGAAAGAAGAAGAGGAAAAAAAATTTAAGAATTAAAAAAAAATAAAAAGGAGAAACAACAACAATAGTAACTCCAGGAATCCCATACCCCTACCTTATATCCCCCTTTTATTGACATTTAGCTTTTGTATATTGCCTTTTTTACATTTCATGGAAGAATATTACAATGTTACTGTTAACTAATTTGCATTGATTGTATTTTCCCATATACCATTCCATTTTCAATACCTTGCAATGTTGACATTCATTTGTTCTCCTTCATGTAAAACATTCTCATATTTGCACATTTACTCACCATCATTGTCCACTCTAGGTTTCGCTAAGTTATACAGTCCCAGTCCTTATCTCTGTCTTTCCTTCTGGTATCATATATCCCCTACCCTTCCTTTTTCAACCATACTCACTCTCAGCTTTGTTCACTGTACTTACAATATTGTGCTACCATCAGATAGTACTGTGCTATCAATTTCTGGATCTGTACCGTCAATCCTGTTGAACCTTCTTTACGCCTTCAGCATCATATGCCCAATCTCTACCCGCTTTCTATCTCCTGATAACCTCTGTTCTTAACTTTAACTCTCAAAGTTTGCTCATTAATGTTAATTCATATTGTGATTTTTCTTCTCTCTCTCTGTTTTTATCCTTAGTAATAGTTTTCATTTCTACACTCTTCTCTAAATCTCTCCCTCCTGTCTCTTCCTATTTTTCTGTAGTACTCCTTTTAGTATTTCTTGTAGAGCAGGTCTCTTATTCACAAACTCTCTCAGTGTCTGTTTATGAAAATATTTTAAACTCTCCCTCATTTTTGAAGGACAGTTTTGCTGGATATAGAATTCTTGGTTGGCAGTTTTTCTCTTTCGGTATGTTAAATATGTGACACCACTGCCTTCTTGCCTTCATGGTTTCTACTGAGAAATCCTCACTTAGTCTTCTTGGGATTCCCTAGTATGTAATGGGTCACTTTTCTCTTGCTACTTTCAGAATTCTCTCTTTGTCTTTGACATTTGACAGTCTGACTAGTAAATGTCTTGGAGTAGGTCTGTTTGGATCTATTCTGTTTGGGGTTTGCTGCACTTCTTGGATCTGTAGTTTTATGTCTTTCATAAGAGAAGGGAAATTTTTTGTTATTATTTCCTCCATTATTCTTTCCGTCCCCTTTTCCTTCTCTTCTCCTTCTGGGACACCCATGACTTGTATATTCATGCCCTTCATGTTGTCATTCAATTCCCTGAGACCAAACTTGTATTTTTCTGTTCTTTCCCTATCTGTTCTCTTGTGTGTTAAGATATTCTGTCCTCTAGTTCACTAATCCTTTCTTCTGTCTCTTCACATCTGCTGTTGTAAGTCTCCATTGTGTTTTTCATTTCTTCTGTTGTGCCTTTCATTCCCATAAGTTCTGCCATTTGTTTTTTTTTTGAATTTTCGAGTTCTTCCTTAGTTGTTCACTCAATGTCTTCTTTATATC
Organism: Choloepus didactylus; assembly: GCF_015220235.1. Classification (NCBI taxonomy): domain Eukaryota; kingdom Metazoa; phylum Chordata; class Mammalia; order Pilosa; family Megalonychidae; genus Choloepus; species Choloepus didactylus. Next base: position 55,319,812 of record NC_051323.1, read on the forward strand.
CTTCATCTCTTTTACCGTATCTTCCCTCAACTCATTGATTTGATTTTTAATTGATTTAGCATGTTTGTTTGAACTTCTTTAATTAGTTGTTTCTACTCCTGTGTCTCATTTGAGGTGTCAGTTTGTTCCTTTGACTGGGCCATATCTTCGTTTTTCCTAGTGTGACTAGTAATTTTCTTTTTTGGTGTTTAGGCATCTGGTTTCCTTGATTAGTTTTTTCTAAAGGTCGTTTTCACTCTTTTACCTAGGCTTTGTTTTCTGTTCTTTGGCATTCATTTCACTTACTGTAGACCTCTAGAATAGCTTCTGTGTTAACTGATCAGAACTTTTCAGCTCTTGTTATTCTGGTTCTTGCCTTGCCTATATGGAACCCCCCCCTTTTTTTGATGAGTGTCTACTCAGATACCATCAACCCCAATCAGATTTTCCCAGACCAGACAGGCCCAGGACTCAGGAGGAGGGTGTAATCAGTATCAGGTTTCCCTGAGGATGAGATCCAGCAGGTTGTCAAATTTTCCTGTGAGACCTCTATAGACCCTGGACTTTTCCTATCCTGCCCAGCAGGTGGCACTTGTCAGCCTGCAGCTCCCCACAGGCGTAAAGAGGTGTGGTGCCTTTAATTCTCACCAGACCCTGTCCCTGCCAGCAGAGGTAGAAAACAAGCTTAAGCTGTTTTTTCCCCCTCCCCCCCACACCCGGTGTCTGATTCTGTGAAGGAGGGCCACCACTTGAGCTGGGCCTCAACCCCACTTTCCTTGGAGAAGAGCCACCCTTTAGAGAATTGTCTCCTTACTTGACTCCTTACTTTGTCTCTCAGACCTATTTTAACTCCACCCTTGCCTGAGTCAAGGCTGACAACTAAAAATGTTTCTCTAATGAGCTACTTAAAATAGTTTAAAAAAGAGAAAAAAAGAAAGAAAAAAATTCCCTTTTTCAGAGCCAGTCCCCAGCCCACAAGGTTAGCCAGTCAAGAGCCAGAGTTTGTACCTGGCTCTATGTGTCCTTTTCTTGGGGCACAGCCCTTTCCAGTATTCTGAACTCAGCTGACTCCCAAAGCATCTGTTTTTACTTATTTTTTTTTTTCTGTCAGCCCCACCTCCTCTCTGCTGGGAGAGACCTCAGGTTTCCTTTCTTGCTTGCTTCAGTTTTATCTGTGCTCGTAGCTTGTATTCCGTAGTCCGTATTTTTTCCTTAAAACCCCAGTTGGAGTTTGTTTGGGCTACCTTCCCTTGCTCCTAGTAAAGACTGCTTCTTTTTCCCACAGAGGAGTGTTCCAACTCAGCTTTCCATGCCAGTGGGGGAGGGGCACCATGCTTTGCAATTTGGGGGCTTTACTTACAGTTCTGTGCTGTGATCTTGGTCTTTCCACCCACTCCAGACTGGTGTACAGTGTGTGTCTGGTTGTTTCACACAGTTTTTAGCTATTTACTAGCTGCTCTAGAGGACTAAATAAATTCCACACCTCCCTATGCTGCCATCTTGCCCCATCCTCTCCTTAACTTACTAATACAGTAAGAATTCTTCCTTTCAGTCCATTAAATTAAGTATATTTAGAAGTATGGTTCCCACACTTTTTGTTCTTAGAATTGAACAAGTATTTATTGAGCATTCCCTGAAGATTTGCTTAAAATAACTCAAAATAGTCTTAAAAATCATGATCTTACATTTACTGTCAGATTAAATTCTAATCCTAAAGACATGTAAATTTGAGACTATACCATGTCAAATTGTGGGTAGCTGGTTTGATTGCTATTGTGAATTTACATGTAAGTCTTGGTCTTTATTATAATTGTTATCTATTGTATACAACAAAATCCTAAAGAAGTCTATTTGTAAAAATTACTTTTCAGATGTCAATTCTTTTGCACCTGGGGTTAGTTCCCAAAGTGATATCCATTGCCGGCACCAAGGTGTTAATATAACAGAAACTGGTCTTGAGGGACTTCTTTTTGGAATGCTTGACCGGGAGACAGATCGTAAATTATGTTCTGATATTCATGACACTTTGGGACATATGCTTTCATCACTGGCAGTAGAAAAACTTTCCCATTGGCTAATGCTCTGTAAAGATGTTCTTGCAGCTTCTAATGGTATGTATTTAATGTATTAAATATCTTCTTACAATAATGAAAATTTTTATGTTTGCTATATGTATGTATATTTGAGCTTACCCTTAAAAATACTAATTAATGTATAAATAAGTCCCTATGGAAATGTTGATGATAAGAGTATATAATATAAGCTAATGTTTTTCCTTTATGTTTTTCAAAATTGACCAAGTTTACACTAAATTTTCATATATAAAAACCTCAAGTTACTCTATAGTTCAACATAGTATGTAAAGCTAGTGAAATATGTAAAATAGTTTTATGTTTTCCTTTCCTTGGTGTTTGTTAAAAAAAAATACTAAACTTGGTAATTCTGTTGTGTGCCAGAGAGTGAGAATTTAGTTGGTTTTTTTTTTTTAATTACAAGTCTTCTGACATTAATGCTATGTCTAAAACATCTTTTTTTCCTAGATATGATATTGTTATAATGTGCTTTTATTTTTGTTACAGATATGAGTACTGCGACTCCTTTTAGTAGTGGAAAAGATGAAGAATCTGAAAAGAAAGACGAGATGGATGATGATACCATGTTTACCACACTAGGCGAAGAAGATAAATCAAAGCCATTTGTGGCACCTCGCTGGGCTACTCGGGTATTTGCTGCTGACTGCCTGTGTCGAGTCATCACTTTGTGCGAGAATGCAGACCAGTTGCACTTTGATCTTGCCGTGGCACGTTCTGCTAAACTACGAAACCCTACAAGTAAATTTAAAATCAGTACTTCTCTTCCCCACAGTATTTTTATACGGTTGAAATAATTTACTGCTATGTGACATGCTTAGACTATTCCTTTTCAGTTGTAAGTTCCCTTGCCATTTACCTTAGTTTTCTCTCTCCTCTACAAACTCTCCATCCCCGGCTTCTGATCCATATTTGAAAGATTAACATGTTAAAGAAGGTGGTCCAGAGGTATGTGTATATATAAGTGTATCTTAAACATTTGCCATTGGATAATGGCGATAATAACAGAGCTTCCTCACAGCAGTGTCCTAGTTTTAACACTTTAGTGTAAAAGAGATGTTTAAACTTTAAGGTCTAAATAAACTGAACTTTGCAGTTTCAGGTCTGAAGAATGTTAGAATTCATGAATGTCGTAGCAAATGAAAAACTCAGATTTCAGAAATGCTAGAAGATATTTTTGAAAAGGAGAAAAATGTTTATTACTGAAACACTTCACTCCTTTTTATCTTTTTTAAGCTTTTTATACCACATATCTCCTGGATCAGATATAATAGGGATTTACAAAGTGATCATCAGATTAGGTCCAATTATCTTCATTTTACAAATGAGGAGACCCAGAGAAGCTGAGGGAGGTAGAAGAGTAATAGATTCCCTGGCCTGTCCTTTTTTGTTTCTTCATCACACTGTCATTTTGAAATATCTAAGGACAAATTTTATTAATTGAAAATGTCTTCTAGGTTATGTTATTGCGTGTAAGAAGCAGCAAAGCTCACAAATAGATTAAAATAAACAAATAAATAAAACTGTTCTACTCCATGTATAAAATGTGAATCTGAATACAGCGTACCAACAAAATGCAATATACCACAAACACAATGGCTTTATACATGCAATTATTCAGCAAATGTTTGCTTAATCCTATTCTTTGCTACACATTGGGGATACAAAGAATAAAAAAAATTCCTACCCTTGAAGACAGACAGGCTTATCACTCAGATAATTATGATTATTCCAATTGTTGCATGATAAAGTATTTTGGGAACATAAAAAAAAAGTAGTATTCATTTCCTGAAGTGCCAAGGAAGACCTCACAGGTGATTTTGAAGCTGGGTTTTAAAAGCAGGGAAGGATTTTGCAAGGAAGAAATGGAGTTATGGTTGTATTAGTTTGTGTTTCTGCTGTAGCAAACTACCACATATTTAATGGTTTAAAACAATGCAAATTTATTGTTACAGTTCTGGAAGTTGGAAGTTTTACTTGGTTTAACATGGGTTTCACTAGGCTAAAAATCAGGGTGTTGGTGGGGACACGTTCCTTTCTGGAAGCTCCCTTTCCCAGCCTCTAAAGGCTGCCTGCATTCCTTGGCTCGTGGCCCCTTCCACTATCTTTAAATTCAACAACATTGAAAATTCTCTGTGATCCTACTTGAGGTGTCACATCTGTCCCCCTTATGATAGCTAGGAAAGTCCTCTCCTTTTAAGGACTTGTGATTACATTGGGTCCACCCAGATAATTTGGGATAATCTCCCCATTTCAAGGTCCATAATCTTAATCACATCTGCAAAATCCCTTTTGCCAAGTACAGTAACATACTCATAGATTCCAGGAATTAAGGTGTAGACATCTCTGGGGGCCAGTTTTCTGTCTGCCACTCTGATTTATTATAAGCAGAGAAATAAGAGAATTTGTAAAGGCATGGAAGTGTAAGTGGCTTACTGTATTTAAGGAATAGTCGAAGCCTTAGGTTGGTAGAATTTTTAACTGTGTTTTTTTTCTCTTACTGTTTGTGTCTTGTACTTTAGCTTGTATTCTTAGTAGACCCTCACAGGTTTTCCATTTCTCATTGATAATTCTTATTCTTTTCTGCCTCCATTGTGGATTTTAGGTCTGCTTTTGTATTTTTATTTTTCCTGTAACTTTTTCTGTATTTCTCCCACCTCCATTATTTTATATTCTTTTCACTCTTTATGGTTTTCTGGTCTTATTCTATAGCAGCCTTGATTTTTTGCATCCTGTTGAGGATTACAAATGATTTTCTAAATTTTTATTCTGGGTTTTATAGAAAATTGCTTTCAGAGGTTAGCCGTTTCTCTGAATCTTCAGAAATCCTTCTTTTCCTACTTTTTTTTCATAGGCTTATTTGTTTATATATCCTCAAAAGAGGAAAGTGCTCTGCATATTTTTTATTTGTTCAGGGGGTGGGGTGGTGACTATGTAAGCGGTAGATTGTCCATGTGCTCTGTCTTTGTTTACTGCAGTACTTCACACCTTCAGCTAGATGGTAAACCAGTAAAACAGCTCCCCCCCCCCCCGGATTCCTGTTTCTGGCGTGCTTTGTTCTGCTGGACTGAAGCAAGATCCTTTCCAGCACCCCCTGCCTGGCATTTGGGTTCTGAAGAATTGTGGAGGGTATATGAAAAACTACTTACCCAATTAATGTGCTGTGAAGGCTCTTCTTGCATTATCCTCATTTCCCCATGTCCCTTTTTACTGTTTTGTGTAAGGAACTTCTACTCCCAGAATATAGTAAACTGGCAACTCTCTAAATCTCTCCCAATTTTGGACTTGGTTTACATTTCCTCTTCCCACTCCCATCCCTTTAGGATCTTGATTTGAGGAAGGTTGGAGATAGAGATTGGTGAGAGAAGCAACGATGCTGATTGTTGGGGAAAGCACCACTCTCATTCTGGGGACAGTTGCCTAGTTTTGTTGTCTGGTAGACTGACATAGTCCTATACTTTAAGAGTTTGGTGACACAAAGTGCAGGAGGAATAATGGTTTTATGTTTTTCTTTTGTTTGTTTTTTACTTTTAAGTTGGCATAATATAATTAGGTCTCTTTTAATCCAATTATTTCTCCCTTGGAAATTTCCTCTGAAATTCTGGCGATAGTATATTATACCTAGTTTTTATTGGCTTCCTGTCATAATGCCACTTTCCTTGGGCATGTAGAGAATCTTTGCCTTTCTTGTACCATTGTGAGTTGGTGCTTGCCATACTTCTTACAGAAAGTGCAGCAGGTTTTAGGAACATCACCTCTTTAATCCCACCATTTCACTCCTGGCTCCAGAGCCCAGTCCCTTCAGGGCTGGTCTCGACAATACTAAGTTTCTTTAGCACATTGAGTTCAGGCAGGGGCCTGGACCCATTGCTGGACAGCACCGTCAGTGGGGGACAGGGTTGAGGGGATTAGACTGGATGTTCTGGTGATCGGTATTGATCTCTCTCAGTTAGGCAAGGAAGCGTTAGGGGTTTCTAGCCAAATGTTTTTCCCTCTTCCCCTTGCCCGCATCCCTCCATACCAGCGAATATTCTTTTTAAACTTAAGCCTCTAAAATCAACATTTTAGGTAGGCTCATGAAAAAAATTGAAGATATATGTCTTGTAAACGTGACAAAAACAGCAGAAAAAAATTTGCAAATAAGAGCAGTGTCAAAGAATTGCCTCTGCTTCACAAAGACTGAGACTCTTGCAGCCTTCTCAAGTTTGCTGATCTGTGTTCTAAGAGAATTAAAACTACTTTGGATAAAGTTAAGGTAATCGATTTTTTCAGTTTAGATGTTGCTGTACATCCCATAATGTCATCTTTGTTGCTGTGTTGTACAAAGATTTACCAGTGTTTTTGAAACTGAAATTTTCTTGAAAGAATATCCTTTATTGCCATGTTGTACGAAGATTTATCAGTGTTCTCGGTAGGGAAATTTTCTTGAAAGAATATCCTTGTTATTGTTACTATTTTTGTAATTAGAGAATCTGTAAGTTTACAGAAAAATAATGTAGAAAATACAGAGTTCCAATATAGCCCCCCTTACACACAGTTTTCCCTGTTAACACTTTGCATTAATGTGGTACATTGTTAATGATTGTTCTATTAATGTGGGGTATGATAATTAACTAATTTTCTTATGTTGAACCTCCTTTGTATACCTGGGATTAATCCCACTTGATCATAATGTACAATTCTTTTAATGTGTCATTGGATTCTGTTTGCTAGTATTGAGGATTTTGCATCTCTGTTCTCAGGGATATTGTTCTTAATTTTTTGTGTGTGGTATCTTTTTCTCGCTATGGTATTAGGATATTGACCTCATAGAATGAGTTAAGAAGTTTGCCTGCTCTTCAAGTTTTTGGAAAAGTCTGGGCAGGATTGGTATTAATTCTTCTTGAAATGTGTAAAATTCACTAGTGAAGCTATCTGGTCCTGGGCTTTTCTTTTGGGGGAGGTTTTTGATGACTGATTCAAATCTCTTTACTTGCTCTTGGTCTGTTGAGATCTTCTGTTTTCTTCTTGAGTCAGTATAGGTAGTTTGTGTGTTTCTAGGAATTTGTCCATGTTCAGCTAGGTTATCTGATTTGTAGGCATACGGGTGTTCGTAATATCCTCTTTATAATCCTTTCTGTTTCTGTGAGGATGGTGGTAATGTCCACCCTTTCATTTCAGATTTCAGATATTTGTGTCTTCTCCTTTTTTCTTTGTCACTCTAGCTAAAGGTTTGTCAATTTTATAGATCTTTTCAAGGAACCAACTTTTGGTTGCATTGATTCTCTCAATTGTTTTTTATTCTCTATTTCATTTTTCTCCATTCTAATTTTTAGTTCCTTCTGCTCACTTTGGGATTAGTGTGCTCTTCTTTGTGTAGCTCCTCCAGTTGTGAGGTAGGGTCTCTGATTTGAGATCTTTCTTCTTTTTTAATGTAAACTTGAGAGCTATAAATTTCCCTCTCAACATTACTTTTGCTGCATTCCATAAGTTTTGGCATATTATGTTTTCATTTTCTTTTGCCTCAAGATATTTTCTAAGTTTCCTTATGATTCTTTGACCCATCAGTTTTTTAAGAGTGTATTGTTTAATTGAACATATTTGTGAATTTTCCAGTTCTTCCTCTGATTGATTTCTAACTTCATTCCATTTTGGCTAGAGAAGATACATTGCATTATTTCAGTATTTTATAATTTATTGAGACTTGTTTTGTGACCTAACGTATTGTCGATCCATGTGCAATATCCTCATTTATTTTTTATTATTAAAGAAGTTGCAGGTTTACAAAACAGTCATGCATAAAGTATGGGATTCCCATATACCCCCCTATTATTAACACTTCATGATTGTGTGATACATTTGTTATAATTGATGAAAGCAACTTTTCATAATTGTACTATAAACTACAGTCCAGGGTTGCTTGTTTTTGAACACAGTGAAACGTTTAGATCGTAAGTGCTTTTATTAGAAATTTATTTTTACATTATTGCACTTATTTTTGGTAAATTTTTACTGTTTGCCCTCCATTTTAATTTTTAGATGACCTCTTAGTACTTCATCTCTCTGACCTGATTCGAATGGCATTTATGGCTGCAACTGATCATAGCAACCAGCTGAGGATGGCTGGGCTCCAAGCACTTGAAGACATTATCAAGAAGTTTGCATCTGTTCCTGAGCCAGAATTTCCAGGTCATGTGATTCTGGAGCAGTATCAAGCTAATGTGAGATTTTCTATTTATTTAGAAACTTGAAATTGATCTGTTGAGTGATCAATAAAAGAAAGAAGACTGGAAGAATTTATTTGGAACTTCAGTCTACTTATTTACTTAGAATGCATACCTTTAGTCATGTTGTTTGTTGCATAGTTTCAGTCATTCCACAGTTAAAGAAACAATAGTGTGAAACTGTTGTCCCTATTTTTAAGCTCTGATAGCATATTAGTAATAAAATGAAAATAGAAATTTCAGCCTAGCTTTCCCATCCTGTGTTTAGGTAGTTAGCCATGCCATTAAAAGATAAAAGGAATAATCAGAAGAGTGTTTGAATTTGCTACCATTGCTTTTATAAGTCTAACCTTGATAAACATTTTTGAAAATAAAAAGCAATTGCTCCTTGTATACTGAAGGATAAATTAATTTTTAATAACAGCAGTTAAAAATTATACTGATAGGATTAAATACTTTTGAAAGTTTTTTTTTTTTTTTACTTCCATTCTGAACTGAAATACTTATATAATTGTTTGTTCTTGGATTTATAGCTTTATTTATGTCCTTCAAGTGAGGCAATAAATCTAATCCTGGTAATGGGGGCTTATGTGAAGGCAAAAAATCTATATTAGTAAAGAAAAAGTAATTAAATAGTGTTTACTATAATTTTGTAAAATCTTGAGTCCAGACATACCATACCTCATGCTCAAACATAAACAAATAAAAAGTTTGAATGATGTATAATCCGTCAGTTTGCCATCGTAAGTGTAGGTGAGGAATTTATAGCTTGTAACCCAATTAGCTATAGAAAACCCATATACAATTGTTTACTTCCAAATACGCATCCTATCATGGACTTTTTTGTTTTTAAAACTTTTTATTTAGAAATAGTTTCAAACTTTCAGAGCAGTTACAAGAATATTTCAAAGACTATCTTTTCCCCTTTACTCAGATTTCATCAGTGTTAATTTTGCTCCATTTGCTTTATCATTGAATTTCTCTCTCTGCCTTCACAAACACACACACACATGCACACACATTTAAGAGTAAATTACATATATATCATGTACCTTTACTCCAGCACTTTAGTTTGTATTTCCAGAGGACAAGAACATTTTAATACGGTTTTATTGAGATATATTCACAAACCCTACAGCCATCCACAGTGTGCAGTAGTTCACAATACCATCATATAGTTGTACATTCATCACCAGAATCAATTTTTGAACATCTTCCTTATTCCAAAAAAAAAGTAAAAGTAAAAAAGAACACCTAAAACATCCATCCCACCCTATTTTTCGTTTAGTTTTTGCCCCATTTTTCTACTCATCTGTCCATACACTGGATAAAGTGAATGTGAACCACAAGGTTTTCACAATCACACAGTCACACCATGTAAGCTATGTAGTTATGCAATTGCCTTCAAGAATCAAGGCTACTGGATTGCAGATCAACAATTCAGGTATTTCCTTCTAGCTATTCCAACGCACTGAAAACTGCAAATGGATACCTATATAGCGCATTAGAATGCCCTCCAGAGTGACCTCTCCACTCCATTTGAAATCCCTTAACCACTGAAACTTTATTTTGTTTCATTTTCTTACCCTTTTTGGTCAAGAAGATTTTCTCAATCCCATGATGCCAGATCCAGGCTCATCCCCGGGAGTCGTGTCCCATGTTGCCAGGGAGATTCCTACCCCTGGGAATCATGTCCCATGTAGGGGAGAAGGCAGTGAATTCACCTGCCGTGTGGGCTTAGAGAGTGATTGAGGGCCACATCTGAGCAACAAAGAGGTTTTCTGGGGGAGAAATAGGCACATTCTAAATAGGCTTAGACTCTCCATTGCACTAACAAGCTTCATAAGGCAAGTCCCAAGATTGAGGGCTCATCCTACTAAATTACTAGTCCTCAAAGTTTGTGAGAATATTAGTAATAATCCAGATGGGGAAGTCCAGTATTTCCACATTTTTCCCCAGTTCTTCAGGGGGTCCTGCAAATATATTTTTATTCTCTGCTGAAATTACTTTGGGATGTATCAGGATTTCACACTAACCTGTGCAAACCTACCAGATCTGACTTCTATTCAAAGTTTTATGTAATTATGGTGTTTGAATAAACTGACCATGCAGTTAAATTATTTAATGTGGCTGCAGAAAATACAGACCCTGCACCAAATAAACATTTCTACTCTTGGTCTCACACAGAAGCTGGAGTTTTAAAATACAGTCAGTATCCTCATCCTTTATCTTTTAGCTTGATTTGCCTTGGTCCTAATCAGATCCTCTTCATTCATAACTCTAATTGAAGTCTGAACTCTTTTTCAGCTTTTTTTTTTTTTTTAACAGTTTTTGTATGAGACAATACTGACATTCATAGCTGCTGAGCTCTAGCTCTGAGTTTCAGGAAGAACATTCTCTTACGCCACCACAAAACAGTTGCCAACTTCAGGAAATTCAACTTTAACATACTTTACTTTTACACAATTTGCCATATTTCTGTTTTGTCAGTCAACCCAATAACATCTTTTGGAATATTTTTTTCTCCTTCAGTACAGGATCTAATAAAAGGTCCCATATTGTAGTTAACTACCATGTGTCTTTATTTGGCGAGAACAACTCTTGATCCGTTTTTCCACTGCTGTTGATATGCCTTAGTGTATTCAATCTCTAGTGTAAAGGAAGAAATTCAACTTAGAATGTCACTACATCTGATTCCTTTATTCAGCTCATATGTATTAAATCCACAAATTTATTTCAGAATCTGTGACTTATTTTTGGCTTATTTCAAACTAAAGCTCAAATTCCTTCATTTATTAATTTAATGAAAGTACCTACATTCATAATTCTTGAGTAACCTCTTAAAGCTTCTCTTTTTGAAATGAAATGATCTCTAGGGCCCTTTAGTGATTATGTGAAGTTTTAGTGCTACTTAGTTGTTGTTTTTTAAGGAATTGACCTAGTTGTATGAGATTCAACCATGAGGTAAATACTGTTAGAAATATGTTTAGAAAAAATATAGACATAAAAAAAAACAAGCAAAATAGCAGTGTCTTTTTTTGTTTGTTACCTCTGGTACCATGTGACTGTTAGAAAATCCTGTTTACTATAAAACAAAAACAAAGGAGAGATGAAAAGATGAATTGCCCATTTTCTACAGCGTTCATGGAGTTTGAAATTGATAACCTGGAAAACAAAATTAAAAATGGTATAGTTGAGTTTATTGTAAGTAAAAAAGAAAGATAATGGAGATGTGATAAGAAGGAAAGGAACAAAGATATATTTTGTGTGTTTTCATCTTCAAAGACACAGTAGGCTTTACGTTTATTACTTATCTTTAAAAATAAAGTGCTTGTATTCATTTTACTAGGTGGGAGCTGCTCTAAGACCAGCTTTTTCACAAGATACTCCATCAGACATAATAGCAAAAGCTTGCCAGGTAAGGAGAAAAATTGGTTTTCTGTGGTTAATGTTGACAGATATTTTAGAATTTCACTTTCAAGAAAGAAGAAAAAGTGAATAATATTTATTTTTGTCTTAGAAATACAACTATGGCAGTTTCCTTTTTAATTATCAGATGCTGGAGTTGCAACTGTTAATCACATTCCTTTTTCAGTAGTAGCTGAGGACATGTCTTTGGGGTGCAAAAGTCTTATAATATTATCTAGAAGTGAACAGACATCTGAAAATCATAAGGTACAAAATAAAAGTAAGACCTCAAAATCTATAATAAATGAAGAAGGTATTTTAATGAATAATTAAATAATATAATTTTTTTTACCACAGATTGTGAAAATTCTACAAGTTTCTGGGTGTTAAATTATTCTGAAAAGAATTTCTCAATATGGAAATTTTATTGTGAAATTAGTCCCAGGGGTTTATTCTCACATTATGGTGTCTTCAGAGAGTCTCAAAAACACCAAAGCACAGGAGCTTACACTTTTTTTTCTTTTTTTTTTTTTTTTTTGTGTGTGTGTGTGTTTTGTTTTTTGTTTTGTTTTTTTTTTTTTTCCATTTTTATTGAGATTGTTCAGATACCATACAATTATCCAAAGATCCAAAGTGTACAATCACCTGCCCCTGGGTACCCTCATACAGCTGTGCATCCATCACACTTAATTTTTGTTCAATTTTTAGAAACTTTTCATTACTCCAGACAAGAAATAAAGTGAAAGATGAAAAAAGAAAAAAAGAAAAGGAAACTCTAAACCTCCCCTATCCCTAACCAACCCCCCTCAATTGTTGACTCCTGGTATTGATATAGTACATTTGTTACTGTTTATGAAAAAATGTTGAAATACTACTAACTGTAGTATATAGTTTGTAATAGGTATATAGTTCTTCCCTATATGCCCCTCTATTATTAACTTCTAATTGTATTGTCATACATTTGTTCTGGTTCATGAAGTGATTTCTAGTATTTGTACAGTTGATCATGGACATTGCCCACCATAAGATTCAGTTTTATACATTTCCATCTTTTGACCTCCAACTTTCCTTCTGGTGACATGTATGACTCTGAGCTTCCCCTTTCCACCTCATTCACACACCATTCGGCACTGTTAGTTATTCTCACATCTTGCTACCAATACCCCTGTTCATTTCCAAACATTTAAGTTCATCCTAATTGAACATTCTGCTCATACTAAGCAAGAGCATCTACATTTCTTCCACAAGGCAGGAGGGAGAATCAAAGAAGGTAGAGATGCAAAAGAAAGAGGAAACAAAAAAAAAAATGACAGCTAGGAAGCAGCAAAAGGAAAAATAACCTTAAATCAAAGTAGAGTAAAGAATCAGACAATACCACCAATGTCAAATGTCTAACATGCCTCCCCTATCCCCCCCTCTTATCTGCATTCACCTTGGTATATCACCTTTGTTACATTAAAGGAAGCATAATACAATGATTCTATTAGTTACAGTCTCTAGTTTATGCTGATTGCATCCCTCCCCCAATGCCTCCCCATTTTTAACACCTTGCAAGGTTGACATTTGCTTGTTCTCCCTCGTAAAAGAACATATTTGTACATTTTATCACAATTGTTGAATACTCTAGATTTCACCAAGTTACACAGTCCCAGTCGTTATCTTTCCTCCTTTCTTGTGGTGTCTCACATGCTCCCCATCTTTCTCTCTCAACCATATTCATAGTTACCTTTGTTCAGTGTACTTACATTGTTGTGCTACCATCTCCCAAAATTGTGTTCCAAACCACACACTCCTGTCTTCTATCACCCTGTAGTGCTCCCTTTAGTATTTCCTGTAGGGCAGGTGTCTTGTTCACAAAGTCTCTCATTGTCTGTTTGTCAGAAAATATTTTGAGCTCTCCCTCATATTCGAAGGACAGCTTTGCTGGATACAGGATTCTTGGTTGGTGGTTTTTCTCTTTCAGTATCTTAAATATATCACACCACTTCCTTCTTGCCTCCATGGTTTCTGCTGAGAGATCCGCATATATTATTAAGCTTCCTTTGTATGTAATGGATTGCTTTTCTCTTGCTGCTTTCAGGATTCTCTCTTTGTCTTTGACATTTGATAATCTGATTATTAAGTGTCTTGGCGTAGGCCTATACATATCTCTTCTGTTTGGAGTACGCTGCGCTTCTTGGATCTGTAATTTTATGTCTTTCATACGAGATGGGAAATTTTCATTAATTATTTCCTCTATTATTGCTTCTGCACCCTTTCCCTTCTCTTCTCCTTCTGGGACACCAATGATATGTACATTATTGTACTTTGTTTCATCCTTGTGTTCCCGGAGACGTTGCTCATATTTTTTCATTCTTTTCTCCATCTGCTCCTTTGCGTGTAGGCTTTCAGGTGTTTTGTTCTCCAGTTCCTGAGTGTTTTCTTCTGCCTCTTGAGATCTGCTGTTGTATGTTTCCATTGTGTCTTTCATCTCTTGTGTTGTGCCTTTCATTTCCATAGATTCTACTAGTAGGTTTTTTGAACTTTTGATTTCTGCCGTATACATGTCCAGTTCTTCCTTTACAGCCTCTATCTCTTTTGCAATATCTTCTCTAAACTTTTTGAATTGATTTAGCATTAGTTGTTTAAATTCCTGTATCTCAGTTGAAGTGTACATTTGGTCCTTTGACTGGGCCATAACTTTGTTTTTCTTAGTGTAGGTTGTAATTTTCTGTAGTCTAGGCATGGTTTCCTTGGTTATCCAAATCGGGTTTTCTCAGACCAGAACAGGCTCAGGTCCCAGAGGGAAGAAATATTCAGTATCTGGTTTCCCTGAGGGTGTGTCTTAGAAAATTGCTCCACCCTTTGATGCCTCGGGTCACTGTGCTTTTCTGCCCAGCAGGTGACGCCTGTTAGCCTATAATTCTTGACTGGTGTGAGGCGGTATGGCCGTGTTCCCCCAGGCTCTGGGGTCTGGTTCTGAATGGAAAGGGCCCCACCCCTTTCCTCCTAGAGAAGACAGACCCCTCAGGTGGAGGTCATTAGCATTTCAATGGTCTCGCTCTCTGCTTGTGGTGTCTCCACCCTTCCCAGAGTCACAGCCCTGGAAACTGAAAATGGCTGGGGCTTTCTCCACTGAGCCGAAAAAGAAACAGATAGTCCCCTTCAGACCCAGTCCAAGGCAACCCTCCGGCTCTCCCAGGTCAGTCGTCACCCAAAGCCTCTGTCTGTTTTTTGGGGCTGCGTACCTGTAGTGAGCAGTTCACACTCGCTACTTAAAACCCCAGTTGGAGCTCAGCTGAGCTGTATTCGCTTGCTGGGAGAGAGCTTCTCTGTGGCACCACGCGGCTCCGCAGCTCAGGCTATGGGGGAGGGGGTCTCCCGACTTGGATCCGCAGGTTTTACTTACAGATTTTATGCTGTGTTCTCAGGCATTCCTCCCAATTCAGGTTGGTGTATGATGAGTGGATGGTCTCGTTCGTCCCCCCACAGTTATTCTGGATTATTTACTAGTTGTTACTGGTTTTTTGTAGTTGTTCCAGGGAGACTACTTAGTTTCCACTCCTCTCTATGCCGCCATCTTGCCCCTCTGTCAGGAGCTTACACTTTTAATAGGTTGTTCTTTTTCAAATGCCTCATCTTGAAAAAGAATTCATGCATTAAGCTCTAATCTTTCAGAAAATCAAATTCTTTATCTGCTTACCTAAGAATGAAAGAGAAGCAACTCTCCTTCTCTCCTCCCTGTTCTGGAGTGCAACGCTGCGGTCCATCATTTTTACTTAGACTCCATGACCAAACATCACGTGACCTCCAAGTGAAGAATGGTCTGCTCTCTGCAATGATAGATTTGAACCTGTGACTTTGTTCCCTCTATAGCTGAACAGGATTGCATCTTCCTTCCATTGTTAAGGTTTCTTTCTCTGAATCCGACTCCCTTAATAATGGCTGTCTCAGCTTAACTCTTAAAGGGCTCGGGTCAATGTAGCCCGAAGACCAGAGAACACGCCAGGCACAGAGTCAGACTTGGGTTTATTAGGCCCTACATACAGGAAAGGGACCCCAGTGGCAGCCTTCTGAGGAAAATGGAAGTCAGCGCTCTGCAAAGGCGGGGAATGCAAGGGGCGTTTTATAGGAGTTCAGGGCAAAGACATTCCATTGGGTGTGAGAACAGAGTTCAGTAGAATCTCATGACACTAAGGTTCTGGAGGTTTCTTATCAACAGTGATTGGGGGGAGGGAGTTTTCATGCTTTGTTTAGGATACCATCTGTACATACTTTCTTCCTTGAGGAGGTCTGATGACCTTTAACTTCTGTCCTGGTCATAGCTATGTGCTGTAGGGCCTCCTTCCCCTCCAGGAAGCAGGAACCCGGGCCCTGGGTCCCCCACAGTGGCCTGGAGAGAAATGAATTCCTTCTACCAACAGCAGACTAGAGAGAAGAGGGAGCTTGTTTAAGAGATAGGTCCGTGGATCATGATACTTGCAAGCACAAATCTTAGAGTATGTAATTTGGCTTTGGTTACTGACATACAAACATCAAAAGTCACAGTCATGTAAATAAATAGATAATAAATATATAACTTACATACAATTATTTTATTTAATTGTTTATAGTATTTAAGCAGATAAAACCTCCTATAATGCTCCTGATCATAAGAAAAGCAACGTCTATTAGAAATTTCATTCTTGTGAATGACTAGTATGAATATTTTCTTGTTAACGAATTTGCCTTAAACTTCTTATTTGTTTTATGGCCTCATTTGCTTTTCTCTAAGTAGTTTCTTTTCTAGCAGCAGGCTTAAATGTATGACCTCCTCTCCTTCTGTTGCTGGAAAACCTGGTAGAACAGAAGTTGCAAGTTGCTTTCCTTACAAGAAAAGAAGGAGTTGACTTTGGGCAGATAATAAAACATGGCATTCCAACTTGTTTACTAGAATAAACATCATGTTAAGAAATCTTAAAATCAGGATAATTCTTAGATATTACTGTTAGGTTTTTCAGTTAAGAAGAGAAGGATGAAAACTTGATCAAAAGGAGTTTCATTGTCCTGCTGTGAGCATGTGGGCTGAAGCCGAAGAAGGCAACAGCCCTGAGCCAAGGGAACAGTAGGGCTTATAAAGGATGGTTGGTGGAGGGTCTTTGTCCAGGGACGCAGAGGCTGGCAAGTTCAGGTTTGCAGTCTTTCCGTGGCTACTTTTGGGAAAAGGGGTAGTTGGCAGATTTCCACTGGCTGGTTTTAGAGCGGGGAGGGGTGGTGGAGGGGGGTTGGCGATGGCGCTTGGGAGCTGGAAAATTTAAAATTTTAAGGCCGTGGCTTATTGAGGACCTGCAGGGTTTCTAGGGTAGGGGTGGCTTTATCAGAATTCCTAAGGGCAGGAGTGGGTTGAGGGCCCAGGGCCTAAACCTAACAATTAGAGTAGAGATCTTTAAATGTAATGCAGTTGGGAACAGTAATCAGTACATTACTTAAAATAGGATCAGAGCCGTAAACTTAGTACTTATCTTAAATATGTTACTTCAGCTTAAAATTTGTAAATAGACATTCATTCACCAATCTTGATATAGAGCCAAGTATTTCTTTGAATAGGATTTTGCTGATTCAGTGCTTTGTCTTTCTTCCTAAACTAAATCCGTAATACATCATCTGCAACTTACAGTTTCAGTTTCTTTAAAGTGAAGAGGGTACCTAGGTTTTTGCAAAGCAAACTTAGTACAAAATTCTCAATCTTTAGTTTTCCTCAACTTTTGCAGTTATATTTTTACTAAATTTCATAGAAATATTTATCAAATCTCTCTAATATGTTAAATTTAGTTGCCTTAGTAATAACTACTTTTTCTTTTCATGCCCATATTTAATGTCTTTTCACGCTCATATTTACTGTCTTTTCACTTTAAATGTTGTATTTCAGCATTGTTTTGACTGGCATTTAACTTTGCATCAATATGTCCTTAAATGATAACAGTCAGTTAAGAAAAGTCCTTATTAATTTTTATTAAATTTAGTTTTGAATTCTTTGTTATTAAGATTATAAGATATCCAAGCTCCTGTAACAGTGCCTGACACATTGTAAGCACTCAATAAATATTCATTGAATTTTAAAAAAAAAAAAAAAAAAAAGATTAGAAGATAATTAAATAGTTTACATAAATATTTATTCTCAACCTTAAAAACTTTTAAATCAGGAACACAAGTGCATTTATCACAATTCGAAATCCAAATGCTCTGAAAATGAAAAAGCCCCCCAAACCAAAAGCTTTTTCATAATTCAGCAAAAGCTTATCTAATTTGTACTCTTTTGCCCCAGGTCTGAAGCTGAGTAAGACTAAGGTATGGATTAGTTTCCTAGTGTGTTTGTTAATACATTTCATTACAGAAACATTCATTCATTAATTATGGGGTGCTGCCACACATCTTGCTTGGCATATTCGTTAGTGAGGTTTATGTAACTTATTAACAAAAAGTTGTGGATTGTTAAAGAGGTCTCGACCCAAGGATTTCAGATAAGAAATTGAGGACTTTTAATTATTGTCGATTAAAGTTAACACTGCCAGACCACTTCTTCCTTGAAATTCTTCCATTGGCTCCAGTATCACTGCACTTGCCTGGCTTTCGTTTTACTTTTCTGGCTTTTTCTTTTCAATTTTTTAGATTGTTTTTTCTTATTCCACTTGTCTCTTCAGTGTAACCTATTTTCCATGTGTTCTGTCTTTAAAGCCTTTGTTGTCCTCAGTTCTTCAACAACCTTACGTATTTGCACCGCCTTTGTTATAACCTTTGTGTGGAGTTTTCCTGATACTGTCCTTCCATTCATCCAAGTTAGGAGCTTTGGCAATCAAAATTCGGCATTCTTTGATTCCTTGCTCTCTTTGTACCTCCCTGCCCCCGCCCCAAGAATTTGTAATTGGCTTCCAAATCCTGTGATTTCTACTTCCAAATCTCTCTCAGATGCCTCTCCTTTTTTCATTCCATTCTCAGCTTGATCCATGTATTGTAATAGTCACTTAACTCCTTCCTATACATAAGTACTGGGACAATTTTCCTAAAGTGCAACTCTAGTATCTCCCTGCTTAGAAACCTTAGACACTCCTGATTGCTTTACAGAATGAAGTCTGAATTCAGTTCTCTTGGGATTTAAATTCTACTATAGTCTGATTCCAGTTGACTTTTCTAATCTAATAACTTTCCTAATCTCATATCTTTCCCACATAATTTTCCTGTATCTATATATACAAACCTTCCTGATACCTAAACCTTTCCATTTCTTCTGCTAGAATTAATCTCTCCCTTCTCTGCTTTCCTATGGATTTTTTTTTAATGTTTTGTGTCACTATCATACAATCTTCCCATGGACTGTATAATGGTACAGCCACTCTGGAAGGCAGTCAGGCGGTTCCTTAGAAAACTGGATATAGAGTTACCCTTCAATCCAGCAATTGCACTTCTCGGTATATACCCAGAAGATCTGAAAGCAATGACATGAACACATATCTGCATACCAGTGTTCATAGCAGCAGTATTCACAGTTGCCAAGAGATGGAAACAACCCAAATGTCCTTCAACAGATGAGTGGATAAACCAAGTGTGGTGTATACACACGATGGAATACTATGCCGCAGTAAGAAGGAACAATGTCCTGAAACATGACAATGTGGATGAATCTTGAAGACATAATGCTGAGCAAAATAAGCCAGGCACAAAAAGAGAAATATTGTATGTTACCACTAATGTGAACACTGTGAAAAATGTAAAATGAATGTTTTATATTGTAGAATATAGGGAACTTAGCGATAGGCAGCAAATAGTGAAGGGGGAGCAATAATCTAATAAGAACAAAATAAGTTATGGATGATAAACTCAGTGTTCTGGCAATGCTCGGGAATGACTATGGTTTGTTAATCTCGGGATGGGGTATGATAGGAACAAGTTTGGAGAAATGTTGTTATTTTAGGTTATTTGTTTTTTCTTGTTCCTTTGTTTTGGTTTTGTTTGAAATGTTTTGTTTTTTTTTTAATTTTTTGATAGAGTTAAGAAAAAACAATGAATGAGTGTGAAAAAACCTAAATGAATGATGGGGAGAGGAGGGGAATGGAATGTTTTGAATGTTCTTTTTTATTCAAATTTTTATTTTTTAGAGTAATGAAAATGTTCAGAGATTGATTGTGGTGATCAGTGCACGACTATGAACAACTGATTGTATACTTTGAAGGGTTGTATGTTATGCGAATATATCTCCATAAAAATGCAATTAAAAAAAACAAAACCTTCCCATGTGTTCATTCAATCTGTGATCTTTTACTTGACGGCAGGGACTAAGTCATTCATTCATTCATTCATTCACTATTTATTCACTTGCTGCCATAACATTGTAAATGAGAAATTAAGAATTAAATGATTGTGGTTACTGAATCATTATATAGATGCTTTTCTTTCTATATTATAGAATAGGCAGAAGTTGGTACCTGAAATTACTGAAACTCAACCAGTCTTACCCTTGTCTATGCTCAACTATTGTAACAGTAACAACTCCATTCCCCCTTGTTTGAATCCATAAAAACCCTGAGCTCCTTAAACTTTGGGAGACAGGTTTTTGGGCCGATAGGCCATTTGATCTCCTGCTTGGCGCATAGCATTAACTCTTTATCTCTTTGAAACCCCAGTGTCATGGATTGGCCATTATGTTCATCCAGCAGAGAACCCACAACCTTTGTTCAGTATCAGCATCTAACATAACCCTTTGCCTATGATTGGCATTCAGAAATTTAGTTGAACAATTACTACTGAACTAATTTGGGTAGAATTTTTTGTTGTTAAAATCTTTGTTTATTTACACTATGGAGACATGATAAGTAAATTTTTTTTGTTTTTCAGTATAAGAGTGTAATAAAACCCATACTTGCTGTTGTTTTGTTATAATAAAATAATATTAAAGCATGGTATTAATATGGTTTGTTTTTATTTTGTTTTTTTTTTCTTCCCCAAGGAAAGAAAATCATCTTTACTCCATTATCTTATAAACAATGCAAATTTTTTTTTTTTCGTATACAAAAATTTTCATAAATTTTTCTTTGGACAGGTATGTAGTACATGGATTGGAAGTGGAGTTGTTAGTGATCTCAATGATCTCCGTCGAGTGCACAATCTGCTTGTTTCTTCTCTGGACAAAGTTCAGGCTGGAAAAGGATCTTCAAGCCAGCTGTATCGAGAGAGTGCCACGACTATGGAAAAGCTGGCTGTTCTCAAAGCGTGGGCAGAGGTAACCGTGACCTGTTATGTTTTAACCATTTCTCCATCCATGAGGAAATATTCCGTTACTCCTGTTAGTAAAAATTTTTTGTTTGATTTTGGTTTTTTAAAAACTGACTTTTGGTTTGGAATGCATTTTGAAAATCTGCTATCTGGTCTTTATCACTAAAACATATTTATGGCTTGAAAGAACTCTCACTGACCTTTGAAAATTATACTTTTTAATCAGTGTTTTGATTAAACATTGTATTCAAAAGGGCTGTCTCTGCATATTATGGGGAAATTAGGCAGGGAGAATCCACAAATATAAGTAATGGAAAATCTTTTTTGGCAAGAACCTTTTATTTGATTAAATTTCAGAAATTTGTCACCACTTATTGATATCAGTGCTGCTGGGGTTTTTATTTGTTTCAATAGCTGATTTTATCTCTCTCTCATTCCCACAGCCACTTTCTTTATAATTATATTGTCTTAAATTCACGTTTCTAAATTCCTTCTGCCAGATGCTTTTACATTCTTAAGAGTTTGCCCTCAGGTATTTCAAGTAACTCTTTATTCCTTTCTCTGACAATCCAGTATCTTACTTCCCTGGTTCCTAACAAAAGCCTGTGAATAGGGAATTGCCAATCAAAGTATGCAGCAGCCAGACGATACAGTTTAGATAAAGGACCACCACCACCACCACCACCACCACCCCCCGCCTTTTTTTTTTGCCACAGAAGAAGGAAATGGAAAAATGTAGAGCTCAGTAAGATATCTTCTAAAGCTAGTTTTTTTTCTGAGTTTTAGATTATAGATCAAGCTGTCTTCCAAATAGTATATCCAAGTGTTCCTTTATTTTACCTTGCTGCCATTTTGACTTAGACAAGTAAAATATTTTTTGTTCTTGATATAATTGAAGGTTGCTCTTATTGATAAAATAATCGTTCTTATTGATAAAATTTTAGATTATCTCGGATTAATGCAACTCTCTATTTTTAATGGAAAGTAGTATAAGGAAAATACACTTTAATATGACTGTTTTCTGACTTTTAAATTAATAAAAATAAGTTGTTAATCTTCACATATCTAAATTTTTAAGTAAAACTTACTCCTACGTTTTCTTCTCTATGGAAATTATGTCCCAGCTGATTCCATGATTTTTTTTTTTTTTTGACCAAATAGCCTCCAAAATTGTTCTTAATTCTCCAACCACATTCATTAACTTCTGCAAATGTAGAGACACCATCATGTGATCAATGATCATAAGGGTCATTTGCCAGTTAGCTAGTTCTCTGCTGACTTGCATATATGCTTACCTGTCCTAATGAGAAGTTTGCCTTAGTTTGGTATTAAAAGTTGAGTCAGAAGACCTAGAACAATTTCTATCTCTGTAGTTTAAAATCTGTGTGACTTTGGTCAAGCAGTTTGTTCTTTCAGAGCCTCAGTTTCCTCATCAAAAAATGGAAATATATTTTTCGAAGGCAATGTATATAATATAAAGGGCAACGCACTGTGCTGAGCACTCAATAGAAGATGTTCTGGTTTGCTAATGCTACTGTTATGCAAAATACCAGAAACGGATTGGCTTTTATAAAGGGCATTTATTAGGTTAGATTTACAGTTCTAAGGCCAGAAAAGTATCCATACTAAGGCATCAGAAAGAGGATACCTTCACTAAAGAATGGCTGATGGATCCAGGACACCTCTGTCATCTGGGAAGGCCCATGGCTGGCATCTGCTGGTCCTTTCTTTGCTCCCGGGTTGTGTTTCATAATGGCTTTTTCCAAAATGTCTCTGGGCTTCTGTCTTTGCTCCTCTCTCTTAACTCCTGTATTTCCTTGCTGCTTTCTCCTAGGGCATCTGGGGATCCTCTCTTAGCTTCTCCAGGGCAAACTCTGGGCTTCATCTCTTAGCTTAGCATCTCCAGACGTCCTTCTGTCTGCATCTCCAAGCGTCTCCAAGCATCACCATCTGTGTTGGCTCTTGGGCTCTCTTAAGTACTCCAGTGAACCAGTCAAGACCCACCCTGAATGGACACAGGAACGCCTGCATGGAAATAATCTAATCAAAAGGTCTTGCCCACAGTTAGGTGAATCATATCTCCATGGAAACAATCTAATCAAATGTCCCACCTAATCAAAAGACTAATCAGTCTGCCCCCACAAGATTGCATTAAAGAGCATGGCTTTTTGGGGGACATAATAGAGTCAAACTAGCACAGAAGATAAATAATTGCTTTAAATTATTAGATCAGAATTCATGTAACTAAATTGATAATGCACATTTTTATTTGGTAGTCTCTTCTTATTTTTGTGTGACTTGTTTCTATGATTTAATGATTTGCACTTCAGGCTCAGCCCTTAAATTGTCTGGGTACCCTTTTCTCTGCTTGGCTTTCTTTCCTTCATCATTCTCTTCACATACCAGGCATATTCTAGATTTCTCTGCTGAAGACCCGTCTTTGCGCCTGCATTTTTTACTCAGAAAATTGAGGATGTTAGTTTTGTAACTCCTCAGATTGTTACCTTCAACTTTTTAGATTTATGTGGCTTGATAACTGTCCTTTCTATACCTGTGTGACATTGAGCAAATTAATTTAACTACTACCTCTCTAAGCCTGTTTCCCTCACCCTTAAAAGGGTGTATAATAATTGTACGCATTTCATTGTGTTATGGTCTGAATTAAATGAGATAATCAATGTAAAGAACTTTGTATAGTACCTGCCACATTGTACATGCACAATTAATGTTACCTTCTGTCATTAATATAATAATTATTTTAAGGTCTTCCTCCAACCCAGGACTAACTTTTCTCATTCCCTCATGTCCCATTCTTTGATTGATTCAACAAAATGTTACTGACCATCAAATCTTTGTCAAACTAGTGAACAAGATAGATGTACTACATTTGCTGAGAAAAACAGATTATTAAACAAGTAAACATAAGAACATGTAATGAGTGTTTAGGAGAAATAAAAGAGACTTTGTGGAACACATAGCAAAGGCACCTAAAATAGTCTGGAGGCTCAGAATAGGCTTCTTGGAGAAAGTGACATTTAAGTTGAGAACTGGAGGACAAGGGCAGACATTAGCTAGGCATGAGAGTGAAGAGGAGACTGTTCCAAGCTCTGTGCTCTTGTCCCCTCTTTTATATCTTCAGCCTTTTCTTCTACATGTCCTTTCTCCTTCTCCTTGTCTTCTCTGACTCAGCATCCCTTTCAGTTTACTTCTTTCTCTCTCCATTTCACATCTAGGTGTATTGAAAGGGTTTCATTATCTTCACTTTTTTAATTATTCAGTCACTCACTTTCAGTCCCCTGCAATCTGCATTAACCTCACCACTCCATTGAAACTATTCTCACTAAAATCACTAGTAACATAATTATACACATCATTGGATGCTTTTCAAATCTTGTCTTACTTCAGCTCTCTACATCTGATAGTCTCCTCCTAGAAATCTGCTTCCCTTGTCTTCTGTAATTCTACTCTCTTGGATCTCCTCAATTCCGTTTGATGGTCCATTCTTCTGTCACTTGCTGGCATGTCTTTGCCTTCCTGATCTTTAAATGCTGGCATTTTTCTTGTCCATTTCTTGTTTATTCAGTCCCATACCCTATAGCATCTACTTGTACATTAAAGATTCTAAATTTACATTTCTACCCAGACCACTCTCCTAAATTCCAATCCCATATTTTCAGCTATTTATTAGACAACTCGACTTGGATAAACCCATAGGTACCTCATGGCCAGCATGTCTAAAATAAGACTCCCTGTGCTCTCATTCTTCTTTTTTTTGCCCCCTTACCTTAACTAATGGTCCCTACAGTACTACGGTCTTCAAGACCAGAACCTGGGTATTGTTTTTTTTGTTTTGTGTTTGTTTGATTTTGGTTTTGTTTTTAGGGGTGTTAGTTTTGACCACTTCCTCTTCTTCAAATCCCCTCATCTTACACCTGGTAAGTGATTAATTACCATCTATTTTACTTTATTAATATCATTGAAAATAGCATAATTTTGTTCTGATAGTGAAAAATATCCATTCTCACTGCACAAATTCAGTAATGTAGAGAAAAGCTATAAAAAAGAAAAATAAAACTCATCTATAATCATAACACCTGGAGATAACTATTGTTATTATTTTGGTGTTTATGTCGCAACATATATTTACACGTAGTTATGTCTGTATAATTTGTGCATGCATAACTTTATTTTCAAAATAAGATCGAATCCTGTTAAAATAGCAAGTTAAAAATAAATCAAGATTCACCTTTTTCCCATATCTATAAATAGATACTTCCTCTCTTTCCCCACTGCCTTAGTTCAGATCTTCATCATCTGTCACCTACCCTATGCAATCACATGTTAATTTGCTTCTGTACTGTCAGTCTTTTCTTTCCCCAGCTATTCCTACATGGATTCTCAGAATAATCATTCTAAAATGCAAATCTTGGTCAAAGGGCATGAATTGACATTTCTAAAGTGGAAACCAAGCTATGCACTTACATATGGGAAAAAAGGAAATATAAAAAACATTCCTCAAAGTAACATGATTTTTATATAATGATAGTATTAGTAAAACTTTTCTAAAAGGTGGTATGTATCAAAACACTTTCTAACACCATGCACATTTGTTGAACAGTTTCTCCTCCTAAGGAATATTTAAGAATATGCACAGATACTCTGCTACAAGGATGTTTATTGCCATGTTGTTTATATTCTAAAAAAAAGACAGAAGTCACATAAATATATTTCTTGATCCTGAAAGTTGAAGGTAATATGTAAAATGAATAGGAAATTACACACACACACACACATACACACACACACACACACACACACACACAATTGTTCAAAAAACTCTTTGTGTATATATACAAAACTTCCAGTATTGTTTCTGAGTGTTAGGATTATGTGTGTTTTTATTTTCTTCATTTTGCTTATGCTTCTAATTTTTCTACAGTGAACTTATGTTTTTCTTGGGTAATATCTAATAAGAGAAATAAACCTAAAATTTGTTTTTAAAAAGTCTAAAAATATATTCTCATATATTTCAGGTAGCAATGTAAAATATAGAGCCCTTTCAGAAAGCTTTTGGCTCAGTGTCTCTTCAGAGCCATACAAATATTTATAGTCACTGACCCAATATTTCCATTTCTAGGACTGTATTCTATGGAGAAATATCAAAAATATGGAGAAGAGATATATTCATTAAAATGTTTAATTGTAGTAGTTTTATAATATGAAGAAATTAATACCTTTTGCCACTGACATCTATGTCTCATCTTAGATTTTCAAGCCTAAGTAAAGAATCAGAAGTAAATATAAAATTTCTACTATAGGGAAATTGTTAGGTGTTTTGTGGATCATCCATTACAACCATTAAAAATGATTATGAAGACTAATATTCACATGGGAAAACCTTATGATATGTTAAGCGGTTAAAATTAAATGCAAAATTTTTGCTCTGAAGAGCAAAATTACAACTTACAAAGACTATTGAAAACATAGAAATTGGGATTATGAGTACTTCTAAAAACTATTTTCCAAACATTTTATGATGTAACTTAAAATAAAGTTGAAAGTTGAGGAAAATGACATACTTCTGACCTTAAAATCCTGCAGTAACTACCCCCCCCTTCTCATTATCTGCAGAGTAAAATTCTCACTAAGCATGGAGACCCCTCACAATCTCACCCATGTCTACCTTTTAGCTTTATCTTCAGCTAGTATTTCCACCTTACATCCTGTGCTCAGTCTATACCAAAATTTTATAGTTTTCTCAAAATACACTGCTGTTTCCTATTTTTGTGCTCTTGCCCTTGGTATTCCCTCTGCTTGGACTCTCCCTTTCCATCTTCCTTGCCTGAGAACAGGTGAACAATTTTTGTCCTTGAAAACTGTCTCCTATTTCTCATACTTTGAAGGATATACTCCTATGCTTTATTGGTACTCGCTTAGATTTATTCTTTCATTCCAGAAACTGTCAAATGTTCACTGGGTGGAATGTAGTAGAGAAGACAGCTCATTAAAAATAATTTTTTTTTTTTTAAAATTGCTCCTCTCTACATATTTCTCACTCCCCTGTCTATATACTTACTGTCTGTGAGTTCATAGAAGGCAAAAAACATGTATTATGTGTCTTTATTGCCTCAGGCACTAGTGCTACAGCAAGTGAAAGGCAAAAATAGGTACCTATTAAGGATTTGATGTCTGAATATACTTACAGTGTTTATTGAGACATTTTCTTAAGATGTCAGTATAATAACAAATTTAGAAAAAATATAACAGCTTAAAACCACTAGAAAATATAGATGTGATATATTTATAATTTGAGAGCCTAAATCCCTGCTTCAAAAATTATTTCATTATTTGATTTCTGTTTCTAAATTGCTAGATGTGCTACAGATCATCACAGCATTCAAGAATGTTTTTATTCAAAAATGAAGATTCATTAAGTCTCCTGTAATCATTGTCTAGAACTCAGTCAAGTATTAAATGCCTTCTCTTTGCCATATCAGTGTGCTCAGTGTAGGAATAGCGATGACACAGTCCCTGTCATCAGGAAGCTTACAGATACATAGTCTACCTCAGTAGGTGCAATGAAACTAATACTGTAGGGAGGAAACAGTTTTCTAGAGATTTTTATTTAGTACAATTTTCTCTCTCGTTCTTGCTTTTTCTCCCTTTTCTTTTTTACTTTTTACTTTTTTGTTGATGTGTTATTTAGCTTTGTATGTGCGAGTTGCCAAACCCTAAATGTATTTTCGAAGATAAAAGAAACAACTGATTGTGTCTAATACATCTAGAAAAGAAGAGGCAGTAAACAGGAATTTATAGTCTATGGCAAAAACAAAAGAAAAACCTACAGGAGCAGGCTTTGTAAAGTAGCACAAGGGAAAAAAAATCAGAGAAGCCTAATCAAGGAATTTGCCGTGAGAGTAATAGTCAGAAGTCAGCTCAGTAAAAAAAGATTGCCTCTAAAGCAGGTAGAATTATTCTTTTGTGGTTATTAGGAAATCATGAAGTTGTATACTTTCTGGTATATATAATCTGTTACTTGTGATGATCATTTTAGTTTCCAGCTGCTAAAACAAATACCAGACTGTAGGTTGGCTTAACAACAGGAATAGATTGGCTCATGATTTCAGAGGCTAGAAGGCTTGCTTCCTCCTGAGGTTGGTATCTTCTAGGTAGCCAGCAATCTTTGGGGTTTCCTTGGCTTTTCTATCACATGATAATGTACATGATGGCATCTTCTCCTTTCTCTTCCAGATTCCTTTGATTTCCAGGTTCTGGCTGTTCCCTGTGACTTCTCCTTCTGTGTCCAATTTCCTTTGCTTATAAGGACTTCAGTCATATTGTATTAAGGCCCAGCCTCATTCTGTCTGGGCAACCTTAACTGATAACATCTTCAAAGGTCCTATTTACAAATGGGATGAGGGGTTGGGACCTGAACATGCTTTTTGTGGGGAACATGAATCAATTCCCAACAATGGTTGAACTGTATAATTATGATGACCTAAAATATCTCATTTTTAATCTTATGCCTTGCTGTTTTTATTTCTGAATATTTTGTTAGGTATATGTGGTTGCTATGAATATTAAAAAAGAAGCAGAGTCGAGACCCAAAAGAGCAATTAAAAATACTGATGATGATGATGATGATGATGATGGCACCATAGATGAACTACCACCAGATAGTTTAATAACACTTGTACAACCTGAACTTCCAACACTCAGCCGCCTGTGGTTGGCAGCATTAAAAGACTATGCGCTTTTGACTTTACCAGCTGAATTTGCTAGCCAGCTCCCTCCGGATGGTAAGTGTTGCATTCAGAGTTTTTCTTTTATGGAGTTCAAAGTAGTAATTAAACAAAATGGACTTGATGGAGGAGGCTAGCAACAACTGTAACAATAATACAATAATGACATCTTAAATTTCTATGAACTTAATTCATAAGTTAACTTCAATGACATTGTCTCTTTTAGAGCATGTTCTCCATATTGAATTTGTGGATTCAAGATATAGCATTAGGTTATTTATTAGCAAAGGAAAAACGTTAGCACAGTTATGGCACTAGTTGTATGAGTCAGGGTACTCTAAATATTTATGTTCAGCAAGTCATTATGCATAACCATGGTGAAGTATATTGCTGTGCTAGTCAATGAATATATATTTTCATATAAAGTCTTGTTCTACCGATGAATTGTGTTCATACAGTCCATTTATATATTGTTTGTACTTTGGTTTGTTTTCCTATGGAAATTACTATAGAAATTATTAGCATTTTTCCTATTTATAAAAGGTATTATCAGTTCCTACTCAAAGAACCCATTCCTTTCCCCGTATGTTAATGACAACGGGAATGGAATTCCCCTAATTTTCCTTCCTTCATCCATCATGAAAACAAGGAGAGATGAAAAAGTCCCCAGTGTTGATAGTAGAAACAGGAGGTAGGGAAGACTAGTAGAAAAAGAGAAAAAAAGAAAGAAAAGACAGAGGTCCTTGGCTATGGTAGAAAGAGAAGGTGATAATTGTCCCCGGAGTCACTAGCAACAATGAAGAGATGGCTCTTGTGACGACAAGTTAGGAAGAGGTTAAGGATACTCAGTGACATCAGTCCAGAGGAAAGGCTGGAAACCCTTCTGTAAGTGAGGAAGAGACAAGCATCTCAGTTCAGCAGCTGCAGGGAAGGTTAGATTTGCTGGCTTTGGCAAGAAGAGGATCTCTTTGGCCAGATTGTTCTTTTGTATGTAACAGGTATTTGTAAGGTTCATATATGAGTGAACCCTGGTAATAGAAAGTAATGTGTACATTGATTTGATTGTTTTACAGGTGGAGCATTTTATACTCCCGAGACTATTGATACAGCTAGACTTCACTACCGGAATTCCTGGGCTCCAATTCTCCATGCTGTGGCACTTTGGTTAAATAGCACTGGATTTACTTGTTCAGAGTCAACAGAAGCAGCAGCAATATCTGGTTCACAAAAACGTTCTACATCTGTCATTTTAAACCAGCCATCGGGAGCAACACCTATTGCTAAATCTTTGCCAGAAATTAACAAAGACAGAATGCATCTGATTTTAGGTAGGTGTGCCATATTAATGTATTTCAAGATGTATCATTCTGAAAATTCACATCTTTCATTTTAATGCTATAGAAAAGTTTTGCATAGCACTATTCAGATAAGTGATAGTAAAAGGATTTTTTTTTTTTTTAGCTCACTTTCTAAATTGGTAACTGAAGTTTTTATCTAAAAATTAAAAATGACTCTTGATGTCAGACCCACCCTTCCCAACCTCTGGAAGGGGAGTGGGTCTGGAGATTGAGTTCAACCATGTGGGCATTGATTCCACTTATGCCTGCATAATGAGATCCCATGTAGACTCTGGCACTCAGCAGTTGAATGAGCTTCCATGACTGTGAACATACATTTCTGTGCCAAGAGGGTGAACATTCTGACTCCACAGGGAGAGGACAAGGAAACATGCATCTGAGACCTCCCAGACCTTGCCCTATGCATATTTTCTACTGATTGATTCTATAATCATCTTGACAGCCAGTTTCTCATCCTCACCTTCCTTGTAGCTGTTGCCCTTGCCAGGTTTAAACTTCCTCTTAGACACCCAGAACATATTCACAGTGACCGAGACAAAGAGTGAGGACGGCCTCAAAGAACAAAAGTTCTCAGGTTTGCTCCACCTGCACAGAGAGAGATAAGAGAGGAATACATCAATGAACTGACAGGAGAGAACTTCTGAGAGAGAAAGAAAGCGATGAACTCAAGGATACCAGGAAGGAATTAAATGAGGAACATGTCATAACAAATGCTGAGTAGAGGAAATCTTGGAGCAGTTCATCCAGTGAGCAGGTTGCTCCCAATAACACCGAGGAGCACATTCCACAGGAAGAGCTTCTTAGACTACAAATACAACCAACTCCAGCTGGAAGCTGTCAGTGCCCAGAAGGAAGTGTTCTACCACATATCTGGGTAACTTCACAGAATGAACAAATACAACCACTTCCAACTGAGAGAGCTTCTGAGTGTAGCAAATGAGGATCAGGCCCGTTTCTACCTGAACCTTTCCAGCAATTCTACCTGCTCACACCTGTCCCTGTGCTGCGTGGTATTATCCTCCACAAATCATCCTCTCTCTTTCTACAACATCCCTAAGCCCACTGCCTTTGAGAATGTTGAAAAAACTGACACTGTGTCATACTCTTGAAGAACTAAGTGAATTCTTGAGAACTGCACATATATGGCCCTTAAAGTGACCGGGGATGTTATGCTCTTAATTTCTCCTTTATCCTATAGAATCATCCTTTCTAAAGGCTTCCACTGTTCAAGAATACAAAAATCCCAAATTACGGGCATTTTTCTTAAGTTCTCTACTGTATATTAGATTAATATCCCTTTCTTCAGCTAAGTTTTTCTAGTTTATTCTGTGTAAATTCCAGTTGTGTCATGGCAGTATAGAGGCCACCTAATCAGGGGGTAGTAAAGTGTTTACTTAGTTTCTATGATAGAAATTTTGTTTAAAAAGTCTTACTCTGTTAGTGCCATCATTTCAAATAATTGTGTGCAGTGACTGATTTTTTCTTTTCAGTAAATTACATTTTAAGGCACATATGCACAAAAAAAATTATTTTAAAAATTTTAGCTAATGTTCAGATGTGGAGGAATATTGAATAATTTTCAAGAAAACTTACTAAACTTTTTTGTTTTTCCAATGATGGGTTTTGTTTTTACTTGACATTTAGCAGATTGTCTCATGAAGAAAAAATAAAATGGAAATTTAAGGCAAAGTTGAGTAAATCATAATTTTTAAGGAAAAACCGACTGGTAAGGTATAATGAAAGAACTTGCCAGTAGATCTCATATATGAAAATGTGAAAGACTTCCAAAACAATGACCCTACCTTATGCAAATTAAGAGCAGTTGTAAGCCAGGATATCCATTGTGCCTCTGTAGCTTGCCATTTAAGAAACTTTGTTCGTGTGAAAAATTGTTTGGCAGCCATTTAATCAGAAGTTATTTTATAATTTTCATAAATGTATTCTTAATGTATTGTTTTTAAATGTCCTAGAAATAAAAAACTGAGTATCTTCATAATCACCTGGATGACTTGGGATTTGCGTTTCCACAATGTGATTATTAACTTAATTGCAAAACCACAATGTACATTGAATTTGCTTAATTTTGAAACTATTGTGAACTTTAGGGCATTAGTAAAAATATGTTAAAGTAATCTGTAAGAAAAATAGAGAAAAGGATATGGCATCAAAGCAATGTGAGGCATTTTCTATTGACAAACCCATCTTTATTTTTAACACTGCAGGTGTAAGCATACAGTTTCTTTGTTCACCTAGACCTGAGGAGCCTATCGAACATGTAACAGCGTGTTTACAGGCCTTACATACCTTACTAGATTCTCCTTATGCCCGATTCCATATTGCAGAAGATCAGGTACAGTATTTTTCTATAATAGATAATTAATTGTGTGCTTTGTTTTAATCAGATTTATGTTAAGATAATTTTATCACATATAAAATAAATATTACATAGTAAGTGTTCAGGGTTTTAGCTTCATCTAAGACCCTATAACCGAATGTTGGATAACCAGCTTGACTGGAGATAGTTACCATACCTCTTTGATTTATTCATCAGCACTCAAATAAAAATAAAAATATAAGGGATACCTTCAGTCCCAATTAATGCTTCTACTCACAAAGTTCTGAAATGATTTATAGAGCTATTAAAATAAATTGTCATTTTTAAATGTTTGGTAGGGTTTTACTCTTATGTAATGAAACGTTTTTGCCCTGACTCAAATAGGTTGGGAAGGCTAAAAAGTTCAATGAATTACTTTTCTAATTTCTGTATGGAATATTTAAGGGACTTTATTCATATTATAGAACCAAGCTACTACTGAATTTGTCATTCTTTTTAATTTAGAAATTCTTTATTTTCATAATAACCATCTCTTTTGACATCATCACTACCACATGGTATCACTTGGGGGTAATTTTCCATAAAGCAGAATCAGATAAAAACAAAGTTACTTTCATTTTATTATGTCAAAATTAGTTTTGTACATGATGCTGACCCAAAATAAATAAATAAAACTAGATGCAGTATGACTGCAAGATTCATTCACTGATTGACTCTTGCACATAGTCTGAAGCTGTGACTCAGGTAAATTACAAATTACTGTAAGACTTTCCAAGGTTGTCTTCAAATATCAAACCTATGACATTAAAGCTGTGAATGAAGAGGGACTGTTATATTTAAATTCAGTTATTTTGGTTTTAATATATCTCCTACTCTTAGCTATTTTTTGGATTTAGTAATGTTTTGCTTATTCAAGCATTGCTTTATAATAGGATGGATTCTTTTTTTCTGAATTGGATTCTGTAATTTCAACATTGTCAAGGTAAATTCACTCATAAGTTGTATTCATTCACCCAGTTTTTATTTTATGACTATTTGGCGTCAGACACAGTTTGAGGCTACTCCTGGAATAGGAGATAACTTATGCCAGCTATTTCTAAGGGTATAATGGAAATAGAGAGTAGGAGCACCCAAATTATCATACGAAAAAGTAAAGCATGGCTTCTCAGAGGAGATGATTGAATCAGATGTTAAAAGCAGAATTAGTGAGGCAGCATGTGTGGGGAATGGGTTTTCCCCCCAAGAAAAACAGCAAATAGAAAGACTAGGAGGCATGAGAGAACATGACAAGTTCAAGGGCCCTGCAGTCATTTACCATGGTCGAGGCAAGTGGACCATGTGGGGGTTGCTAGGAAATGTGACTGGACAACAGAGTAAATAAAGGCCCAATAGTGAAAATTCCCTTATGACATGTTAAGAAATTTGGACCCTGTCCTGAAAGTGATTGAGAATCATTGAAAGTGTTTAAATAGAGGAAGGGCATGAGTTACTTGGTATTTTTGCATGATTACCCTATTAACCCTGTAGAGGTTGGTAAGGCAAGAGAAGGCAAGAAGAGAGGCAGAAAGGCTAGCTATGAGGGTCTTTTCATAATACAGAAGAAAGAGAGTAACTGAGCCTAGGGAAACTGAATAAAGGAAGAAGAAAAGAGAGCCAGGAACGAAACCTTGGGGATAAATAGCATTTAAAGATTGAGAAGAGGAAGAAAAATCAGCAGTAGGGACTACAAGAGAGGCAGGAGGAGAACCAAAAGAGACTAGGGTTACAAGGAGGAGTTACAAGAAGGATAAGGCACCAGTGTCAAAAGAAAAAGAAGTTCAGTAAGTAAGGACAGAATAAGTCTAGAGGAAGTTATTGGCAACCTCTGGGAGAGCATTCGCGTAGTGGGTAGAAGCCAGACTGAGAAGTGAATGAGGGGATGACTGAAGTGGAAGCATCCGGACTGGGAAGGATAGAGCAAGAGGGTAAGGGAAGAGAACCAGGGACTGAATGGAGGAATCTGAGAAGTTTCTTAGAGGAAAAACTTGAGTGTTTCCTTTACCGAGGAGAAGAAGCCTAAATGGAGAGAGAGGTTTGAAGACATGTGAGATATGACTGGGGTCCTTGAAGAATCACTGGGAAGTCGAATAGGTTGGGATTGGGAGCACATGAGGAAAGACTGATTAATCATCCCTGGGTAAGAGGCTGGGCACCTCTGATATGAAGAAAGAAAGGAAGTAAAGGGGCTTCGTTTGCAATTAAACCATCACCTCCTCCCCACTTTGAAATCTGAGGCAGGTTCATTAGATGGGTTTGATGTAGAAGATGGTAGAGTAAGAAGCTTATAGTTGGTGCTGAAGGACTTAAAAATGCCTGGACTCCTCGGTAGGCAACGCTTGGCTACCCAGCTTGGGTTGGGAGTCATAAATTTGTTTTAACACTGGGCTCTAGCAATACTGTTTCTCACAGCTAGAGGAAAGGAGTAGGGAATGGTCATCTATGAACATAAAAAACTTATTTAAATATGTAAATAATAGATAACGCCATTTGTTGCTTGAAAATATGTTGAGACAAAATGTGACTGTTTCTCACTGGTTATATGTATTGTTAATAATGTTCTTATTTGTTACATAGTCCTATATATTAATTTTAGCTACCAGATTTTTTTTATGTGTAGTTTTCTCAGATTTCAATAATATTAATTTGTCTTACAAAATTAAAATTAATTAAATTTATCTGGATTAATTTATAATAGCTGATTGGTGTTGAGTTGCTGAGTGTTTTGCACCGCCTCCTACTGACCTGGAATCCACTATCTGTCCAGCTGTTGGTTACTGGAGTTGTACAACAGATAGTAAGAGCTGCTCAGGATTATTTGCAAGAAAAAAGGAACACATTAAGTAAGCACTAGAAATTACACTAACTTTAAAGTAGATACTGTTGTACTCTAATTTTTAAAAAGAGTAATGCTAGGAAATTTTTAATAAAAAAAATTTAATCACACTATCAGAAGAATCTTATTAGAATAAACCAAGTGAAATAGCTGATAGTTGATTGTTTTTCACTTTCAAAAGTGTCAGTATTTTTATGGTCCAACCTAACATTTGTTTTCTTCTTATTATATGTGTATGTTTATCAATATCTAATAAAAAAAATTTCCAAGTAAAGAAGTGAACTCTCTATTAGTTATAAAGAGAGGTCAATACACAAAATTCTAGTAACACAGAATTATACTAAGAAAAGCATGTGGCATTAGTTAGACATTTACTTGTAAATCCTTTTGAATTTCTCAAATATACTTACTGTGTTCTATTTACTATTTGTTTTTTTTTGTTGTTGTTTTGTTTTGTTTTTGCTGTGAATTTCAAAAAATTTTCTTTTACCCAAGATGAAGATGATATGGAAAAGGAGTCCTGTCCTGCATTAGGGGAAGGAGGTGACAGTGGTGGCCTTATTCCTGGGAAATCTCTTGTGTTTGCAACGATGGAGCTATTGATGTTCATTTTAGTACGGCATATTCCACATCTCAGTACCAAGATGTCAGACTCTCCAAGTCACATAGCCACTAAAACTCGACTCTCAGAAGAAAGCGCTCGTTTGGTGGCAGCTACAGTCACCATCCTCTCTGACTTACCATCCCTTTGCTCACCTGCTGGTAGAGTATTGAGTAGTATATGGAAATGCGTTCTGTTACAATAGACAAAGATGAACTTGCCTTTACTTCTAAGAACTGTTATAATTTACTTTCCTCTTAAGCCTCAAATCTAAAAGAGAAGCTGATTTTTAAGAAGGTTTGTTTCTCTCAGGACCCTGTAAGATTAAAGATTTAAAAAGCCGAAAACCTAGGATGCTCTTTTCAGATATATTTCAAACAAACTTGAACCAGAAGTAGAACCGCAACTTGGGGAAGACATTGAATGTTATCAGATAGACAAAAGGTGGACTCATTAAACCCTTTGTTTTCTGGTCTGGTTGCCACTCCTGATCAATATTGACAAGCTAAAGAATGCTAGAGGAGAGTGACAACCAACTCTAAGGAGCTCCTAAAGAAATTATGGTTGTTGGCTGAGAAAGAAAAGATTGAGGGTAGACCTAAGTATCTGTAGATACTTGAACTATTAGATAGAAAAGTCAACTTTTCCTCTGTTTTTATATAGAAAGTAGAACTAGTATCAATAGCTATGGAGGTAAATTTCAGCTTAACACAAGGAAGACCTTTCTAGCTCTTAGAGTTAAAATAGTATAAAGATAGTGAATTCTCCATCATTGCACTTCTGCGGGTAGCAGCTACAATTGACCACATGAGTGGTGCAAGGATTCCTTCATTGAGTGGGACGTTGAATTTGATGATCTTAAAAGTCATTTTAGCAGCAAATTCTAGCATTCTTTAATATCTTTTTTGCTTATGCCAGTATTCTTTTCATTTGCCTGGCTTGATTAGGCTGATTTTTATATACTAGTAATTGATTACATCTCTTAGAATTGCTATAAGTTTCACCAGGTCACTCAGATGCTTCTTAAAGTATATGGTAATGTTTTCCTTCTGTTTTTCTATCTTCCTTTCTCATTTTTGTTTTGAAGGGCATGAAATATTAAATAGGTGAAATATTGGAGGTAATAAAAACAAAGCTATTTGGAAAAAGAAAATTCTGATCCCGTCTTCTTCAAAATAAGTTGTCACTTATTTTCTGTTTCAAACACTGAATTATAGTAACAGTAATGCAGTAAATGAAAACGGAGAAGAGAAATAATATTAATCTTCAATAAATTCCAAAAAATATAAGCAATTGAAACAACTGCAGTTTGGAACTGACATTGTTACGAGGTAATCTAATTTGTTTTTATTTCAGGATGTATGACAATTTTGCCAACGATTCTGTTTTTAATTGCAAGAATATTGAAAGACACAGCTATAAAGACTGCAGATAATCAGGTTCCTCCACCAGTCAGTGCAGCTCTTCAAGGGATTAAAAGTATTGTGACACTTTCAATGGCCAAAACTGAGGAAACTCAAAAACAATGGACAGCTCTAATTCGTAGCACTCTCGCATGCATCCTGGAATATTCTCAACCAGGTAAACTAATCATAGTTTAAAATTTTTTTAATCTATGAGGATATGTATTCCTTGATTAGCAAATTAATTGAAAAAGCTTGTTAAAAAAGTATGCATAACATTGAATCAACTCAGATAGGTGTTTTAGTCGTATTTTTCAGATGTGAACTTTATTGCTCCTTTCTGGATTGTTGAGTCTAAATGCCCTTGTTTTACCCCTTACATATCTGTTGGGGGTTTTCAAAAATTAAAAAAAGCAAAACAGAAAATTTCAGAAAATAAATGTAAAATTAATTCTTGATGATATTTATGTTTGCTTCAAGTTGGATTTTTCAATAAAAGTAATAGAGGAGAAAGTTGAAGTGCCTCACTGTCTCATTGTATGCCCAAATAGAGCCAGTTTTGATTTTGATGTTTCCTTCCAGACATATATACTCTCTCTATATTAATAAATGTGCTCTATATTAGTAGTATGTATCAATATTTTTAAAAAGGTATTTTATATTTTATTAAATATGTCTATGCATTATATATAGAGTTGTATAGTATCTGTGTTTTTAAAATTTATGTAAGTAATATAATATCTCATTCTGTAATATTCTTTCATGCAGTAAGTTTTTAGATCTACTAATGTGGATGTATTAAAACTCTTATTCATTCTAACTCCTATATAGTTTTTCATCACCTGTTTATCAATTATTATTTATGCAGTCCCTTGTTAACAGATATTTTTGCTGTTTCAAATTTTTCCCAGTTAAAAACATTGATACAGACAACATCCTTGTAAATCCCTTATGCATGAGTGCTGTAAGAAATTTTCTAGTGTTTCCACATGTAGGTGTGGAATTGAGAGCACATTTTAATATTAATTTTATCAGACATTGCCAAATTTCTTTTCATTTACACTTTCATCAGCAATGTATGATCTTTCCTATTTTCCTACATCCTTACCAACACTTGGTACAATCAGACTTTTCAATTTTGTTAGCTAATGGATAAAATGTACTGTCTTATTGTTTTAATTTGCATTTCTGATTTTACTGATAAGTTTAAGTATTTTTCGTGTTTGTGCTTTCTTTTTTGGGAGACACATATTTCTCCATTTTCTTCTGGGCTTAACTTTTTATTTCAAGTTTTATTTCTGTTGTATAGAAAATGTAAAAGAACCGAAAACAAAGAATAATAAGGAAAGATTTGCCATATCACCTTTTAAAACATTTCCACATTTTCTAAAACAGAAGAGCAAGCCCAAGAATTAGCAGATAGGCAGTAGAACAGAATGGATTGCTTTAGAACAGATATTTGTCCACATGGGAATATAATGCATGATAAAATCACTTGCATTAGTCTACAAATACTTTTCATGTCAGCTTTTTGTGAATAAACAGAAGTTAGGTGCTCACTTTATATCATATGTCAAAATAAATTCTAGATAAATTAAGATGATGTACAATTTTAAAAATAGGAAAACAAAATATAGGCAGATCTTTCATTTCAAAGTGGCAAAGGACTGTCTAAGTGTATTTCAGTGGAAGATGTCACTAGGAATATATCAGTCTGGCTGTAGAAGTTCTCTATCCATCAAAGCATCTGACGTTAGAAGCACCAGAACGCTACAGACTTTGGATAAAACATGATTCTGAAAACACCTTAATTTTGGACTTCTAACCTTCAAAACTGTGAGACAATAAATTTCCTGTTGTTTAAGCAAAAGAAAAAAAAAAAAACATAGCTGAAAAACTGACAAGAATATTTATGTCAGAGGTGATATCAATAATACATAAAGAAGACTTCTAAGAAAAGCATTTAATACCTGTTGCAGTTTGCTAAAGCTGCTCGAATGCAATATACCAGAAATGGATTGGCTTTTACAATGGGGGTTTATTAGTTCACAAATTTACAGTTCTAAGGCTATGAAAATGTCCCAGTTAAGGCATTAACAGGATGATAACATTCTCTGAAGAAAGGCCCATGCAATCTGAGGTTCCTCTGTCACATGGGAAGGCACATGACGCTGTCTGCTGGTCCTTGTCTCCCGAGTTTTGCTTCTGGTTTCCATGGCTTTCTCCGAAATGTCTCTGGGCTTTTTCTCTCTAAGCGTCTTCCAATTTCATCTGTCTTTTATCCTCTCATAGAGGACTCCAGCAAGGGAATTAAGACCCGCCTTGAACGGGCTGGGTTTCATCTCCATGGAAACAACCTAATCAAAAGGTCCCACTGAACAATAGGTCTGCCCCCACAAGACTGGGTTAAAAGGACATGGCTTTTCTGGGGTACATTACAAATTCAAACCAGCACAATACCCAATAAAAGCAAGAAGAAATGAAAGAACATCAGTTAGTAAAAAAGGAAAAGGAGAACACCACCAATCATATAAGAAAAATTCATCCACATTAGTATGCAAAGAAATACAAATGAAAACAAAATAATATAAATTTTTACCTGTAAAACTGATTATTTTTAAAATATGACTGTGTTCAGCTAGAGTGGTTATGAGAAGAAAAGCGTTTTAATGAACGACATTTAAAGTGATTTAAACTTTCAGGAAATCAGTTCTCCAGGATCTGCAAAGAGCCTTTTAGAGTTCAGACTCTTTGATCTTGATAAAAAAATTATGTTCATGGTTACATGATAGCCTGTTTTATACTAATAAAGATGTATTTATCTGGTAGTAGGAAAAAGTAAAAATTACATGATGGTTTACTCATTTGGATTATATATCTATTATTTCTATTAAAAATCATGTTTATGACTTTTTGTATAAAGACCAACCAAGACTAGATGAAATTAAATCAAAATCTTAACAGTAAGCTATTACTGGATAGCAGAATTACAAGTTTTTTTTTTCTTCTCCATACCTAGTTTATATTTTAAACAACGCCCATGTATCACTTTTAAAATCTGAAAAAGTTTCTTTTTAAATTTTACTCATTTGGAAGGGAAAAGTTTAATTGGTTTTATTAATGAGTTTTATATAACTTTATCATGAGTTATATGTTAAGGAAATATTTTAATAATTTGCTTCTATAAGGTAGATTTTAACAAACAAAAGAAACAATAAATGCCATATTATTGTGTATAGATAAACAAATAGATATGAGTAATAATAAATAGTTGAGAATTTGTTTAAAAATATAAATATTGTTCAAATTTTTTGTGAAGTCCAGAGTCAATAATCATATATATATTTATATATATTTTAAGTGTCAATTATAAGAGAAGGTTTTGATATTTTAATCAAGCTAGATCATTCATGTCAGGTGAATTTAAAGGTATGATAAGATGACTAGCTTGCCTAAGATATTCTGGCCTGAGTCATAGTCAGTTTTAAAGTACGGATCAAGGCCACTGGTGTATTTGTATATTATTTGTATATCAGAGGAAGCAGAATCCTTTGCTTTATAAGAAAGTTTTTATAATACAGAATTTCTATTATGGGAATCATATTTCCAATTATAAAATAAAATAAATCTTCCACTAAAAATGTTCATATGTATATACATGCATACACATACATTCCCATATGTAAATAAGTCTCCTGAAAGTAATGAATCACTCATTCTTCACTTTCAAAACTTTTGGTTTTGAAATAAATTCAAACTTTAAAAAAAGTTGGAAGAATATTATAGCAAACTCTAGTGTGCTCTTCTCCTAGATTTGCCAATTGTTAACATTTTGCCACATTTGTTTTATTTCTCTCTATATATCCACAGAGTTATTGTTAACATTATTATTATTATTGTTAAACCATTTGATAATACATTTATGCATCATGATTCTTTACTCCTGAATACTTCACAAAACTCCTAAGAGTAAGGATATTTTTTAACATAACTGCACAAGAATTACCATATTTAGGCAATTTAACACTGATACAAAGCTATTATTGCTCATATGCACATTTTACCAGTTGTCCCAATAATTACCTTCATAGAATTCTTTTTTCTTATCCAGGATACAGTCTAGGACCATGGCTTGCATTTATTTGTCATATTGCTATAGTCTGGAACAATTCCTCAACCTTTCTTTATCATAGCATTAATGTTTCTGAAGAGTACAAACCAGTTACTTTGTAGAATCTTCCTCAGTTTGGAAGTTTATGACTTTTTTCCCTCATAATTAGATTTAGGTTATGCATTTTGGGCAGGAATACTATATGTGATATTAAGTCCTTCTCAGTGCAGCATAGAAAGGAGGCATAGAATATTGGTTTGTCGTGTTATTGGGAATGTTAACTTTAATAACTCTATAAAGTTGTCCTTCTCAGTGCAGCATAGAAAGGAGGCATAGAATATTGGTTTGTCGTGTTATTGGGAATGTTAACTTTAATAACTCTATAAAGTTACCCTT
Source organism: Choloepus didactylus (assembly GCF_015220235.1). Lineage (NCBI taxonomy): Eukaryota > Metazoa > Chordata > Mammalia > Pilosa > Megalonychidae > Choloepus > Choloepus didactylus. The sequence goes on from NC_051323.1 coordinate 55,361,535, forward strand.
TCTCCCCTTTACAATTAGTAAGTAATCTGTGGAGAGATATTTTGAGACTGTGTCAGTTATTATTCTCCATCAAACTTTCACCCAGTGGTTTTAGCATCCATTGATAATTCCTGCCTGAATCAATTACTACTATGATGGTTTCAAAATTTTAATTTTCTACCTTCTTCCCTTATTTATTCCTTTTCATTATTAGCTGACATTCTACTTAAAGGAAAAACTTTCTCTTTGCCTTCTTCCATTTCTTACTTATATGTTTATTTATTTATTAATATCAGTACAGACTCATGATTTTTTTTAACTCAGTGGTTCCTTTATTATCAGTTTTGATGCTCAAATTTTCCCAGATTTGGCCAGTGTGGGCTCTTCAAACTGGCTCTTGTGACCTTTTGACTTGTCCTCATTGTTCTTGAGCACTTCCTTAACTTTCTGGCACCAAGATGTAGCAGACTTACCTTGTATTTTCCCTTGTAAAGTATCTCTTTTGGAATTAGCCTCTTCTACAAAAAGCGACTGTTCTTTTTAGTGAGAATGATACTGAGATGTCACAGTCTTCTTAAAATCACAATTTAAAAACAAAATAATTTTTTGACACAAAATTGCTTGCAGTATCACAAACTCTGGGTTAAAGATTGTTCTCAGGTTAGGGATTGTTTTCATCCACCTAGAATAATATTCTTACTACAGGGTTCTCAAGTTTTTAACATGTGCGGCTCAGTTTATTATAAACTGGATAAGTCCTTCAAATTTTACATCTGTTTTTTCCTTAACTTTTTTTTTTAATTTGTGAGCTTAATGGCCTTCTTTTAGACAGTTGTCCTTAACCCAGCTTATTTGCAAATAGCTAGTATCTTCATTATGAAATTATGTTAATATTTCAAATATGTGTGTTCATAGTCCTGAAGAAATAGATTGTCCTTGGGTATTTACAATTACCAGATTAGTCCAAATTCACATACAAAGAGTGTTAAGTTCAGTTGTGGAAGAAAAGGTAATCTCAAAATAGTTTGTGTCTTATTTTATATGTTCAGAAATATTATTCTTTAGAATAAATACATACTTCATGTATTTCCAAAGTTAACTAATTCCATGCTATAATTCTATTGGATTACAGTTGTGTCTATTCCTAAATAAATGATTGCAGTAACAAGAACTTCTTTAAGATTGTTAGACTACTGTCTTCAGGAAATTGTGCAAAAATTTTTTCATGGTTGAATGGAATTTATAGTTTTTTTTTTTTTAATCAGTCTGTACTCCAAACAAGTTAAATGACTTTTAAGTAATTTTATATTTCCATGTTATCTTTTATATTTTAATTTGTTTTCCATATTAGAATTCTTGTTAGGATTTTTGCCTGCAAATTTTTTTCAATTAATATGGTACCGCCTAGATAAACAAAGAAAAAGGACTTGAAGTACAGGTACTTATAATAACTGCATTTCCCTAGTAGTAGATGACTTTCCATACATATAATTGTTTGAGGACTGTATTAAATTGAGGCACACACTGCTAGAAATGTTGTTAGCATCAAGGGAGGGTTGTTCAAGATTGAAATTCCGAAACATTTTTAACACCGCATTGCTTTCTTTTTTCATTTTCAGAAGATTCTGTGGCTACTCCTGATGAAGTAAGCATGCTAACAGCAATTGCACTCTTCCTGTGGTCTGCTAGTGGTGAAATAATCGGAGTTCAATCATTACAGAATGGCTGCATGAACAGATTTAAAAATGCATTAAATTCATGTGACCCATGGGTAAGTTATACCTAAAATAACTAAGCATAAAGATAAGCATTGTGCTTTATCAGGAAGATTTCAGATTGATTCATTAAAATATGGTGATTAAAATCATTAAAATGATGTAAACCTAAGTATTTTAATATGTTTTTTAAATGGAAAAACTGCAAAAAGATCAGTGGATCTAAATACTGTTGGTTATCATCTAGATTGGGTGATTTTTCCACATTGATCTAATTGTGTATTTCAAATAATTAGAGAAATTTGGAGCTGAAAGGGATCTAAAGATTATTCTGTAATCATTGTAGGGAGGGAATAAAATACAATGGCCAGTCATACTTGAGTCCAAGTTCTAGCTGCACCATATGCTAGTTTAGTGAAGTAGGGCAACTGCAGCTCAGTTTACCTACATGTCAAAAGGGAATAATAATAGTATGAGGATTAGATGACGTATTACCTATGAAGTTCTTAACTCAGAGTTGTGTACTATTATAATTAGTCTTCCGTGTTCTTTTTTTAAAAAAATAACTTGACATTTGACTATAAACAAGACTAAATCATAGCAGTATCAGTTTTTGCATCCAATGCTTCAAAAGGTTATTTCGGAGTAGAAAGTAGGGAGATCAGGGTTAAAGCCTTCAAGAGTTGTACAGGGCCTAGGCCTTCTCAAGTTGGAGAGTAGAATTATAAAGTGGCCATCAGCATTCCAGGGACTAAGCCAAGGTTTAGGGCCTTGGGGTGTTTAGATTAGATAATATATATTCTTGTATGGCTGAAACTAATAAGGAAATTATGCCACTCTTCTCTCTGAGGATTTAAGAAACATGTTTTTAGAATATAACACACTGTTTAATTTTTTATTCTTTAATTTCTTTTACCAGTACCAACATGGGATTGAAATCATAGTTGCAATTTTTCTTGGGTACACAGGCACACCCTCCATTCATTTAAACATCAAAAATTTCAACCCCAGAAGAGTTGGAGGAAAAACAATAGCAGTGAACGGAAGTGATTGTTTCAAAAGGAGAGAATGGCTAACTCTGTCAAACTGTTAAAAGCTTAAGTAAAATAAAACTAAAAAGCATCCACTGGAATTTAACAAACTAGAGTTCATTGGTATACCAAGAAAAGTTTTACTAGAATGGTAAAAGTAGAAGCCAGATTGTAATGGTCAAAGAATGGTGTGGAAATTGAGAGACAATTTTGTCGAAAAATTTGACTATGAAGAGGAAAGTGTGGGAATTGGAAGGAGAGAGGTGTGGACGGAGAGTTTTTTGTTTTGTTTTGTTTGTTTTTTGGTCTAGGTGAAACTTGAGTATGTTTAAATGCTGACAGGAAGGAGCATTTCTATAGAGAAAAGGAGGTTGAAGGTGTCAAAAGTAAGGAGGAAAATAAATAGCATAACATTTCTGAGAGGCAATTTTAAGAACCCATTGAGATGATGACCATGAATTTAGAGTGATTTTCTCTCAGCTGTCAGTAGCCCTGGTACAGGCATGAAAAAGACAGATACTTAGATTTTTGTAGGGTTCAGCATTTGCCTGGCAGATGTAATGATAAGAGAGGGAAAGGCTAGGGTAGGTGTTTTTAGGGTATTAGCATGGGGAAAAAATTCTCAAAGGTTACACAGTAAATTGAAGTATTTATAATGGTGAACTTTGGATGTTGAGACAGTGAATGAGTCCTTAACTTTGCTGTGTTTTTCAAGTTTATGTTTTTTATAATAGAGAAAAATAAATCCTAAAAGAGGTTTATAAATGTTAAAGTTTTCTTTTTCTTAAAATTGATCATTTGGAGATAATACTTTTTTAATGCAATTGTACTGAGATATATTCACATACCATAAAATCATCCGAAGTGTACAATCAGTTGTTCACAGTATCATCATATAGTTGTGCATTTATCACCACAATCAATTTTTTGAATGTTTCCATTACTCCAAGAAATAAAAATAAGAATAAAAATAAAAGTAAAAAGAAACACCCAAAACATCTCATACTCTCCCCCTTCTCCAATTTTTCATTTACTTTTTGTCCCCCTTTTTTCTACTCATCTGTCCATACACCGGATAAAGGGAGTGTGGGCCACTGAGTTTTCACAACCACACAGTCACACTATATAAGCCATATGGTTATATGATCATCTTCAAGAATCAAGGCTACTGGGTTACAGTTCAACAAATCAGGTATTTCCTTCTAGCTATTCTAATACACTAAAAACTAACAAGGATGTCTGTACAATACATAACAACCTCCAGAATGACCTCTTGACTCCATTTGAAATCTCTTAGCCACTGAAACTTTGTTTCATTTTTCTTACCCCTTTTGGTCCAAGAAGGCCTCCTCAATCCCATGCCATGATGCCCGGGCCAAGCTCTTCTCCATGAGTCATGTCCCATGTAGTGGGGGCAATATCTTTTTTTTTTTATTATTCAGTTTTATTGAGATATATTCACATATCATACAGTCATCCATGGTATACAATTAACTGTTACCAGTACCATCATATAGTTGTGCCTTCATCACCCCAATCTATTTTTGAACATTTTCCTTTTAACAGAAAGGATAAAAATAAGAATAAAAAATAAACATAAAAAAGAACACCCAGATCATCCCCCCCATCCCACCCTATTTTTCATTTAGTTTTTGTCCCCTTTTTCTTTTCATCCATCCATACACTGGATAAAGGGAGTGTGATCCACAAGGTTTTCACAATCACACTGGCACCCCTTGTAAGCTACATAGTTACACAATCATCTTCAAGAGTCAAAGCTACTGGGTTGCAGTTTGATAGTTTCAGGTATTTACTTCTAGTTATTCCAATACACAAAAACCTAAAAAGGGATAGCTATATAGTGCATAAGAATGCCCACCAGAGTGACCTCTCTACTCATTTGGAGATAATACTTTTGAAGAATAGTTTGTAGGAAAAGTAACTTGCATGTCAATTAAACATTCTTGTTTTCTGAGTTGCAAAACTTAAAAGAGTAACAACTTTTCCTTAAAATTGTGAACACATTTTTGCATTTAGATTAGAGTTTCAAATGTAAAATCCACAAGAAATTTTACAGGCTTATTCATTTTTAATGAAATTTTATTAGAGTTCTTATTTGATATTTTAGCCATAATAACCACTCTTTGGCAAATATTTTAATACTAATATTAAAAAGGATAAAACATGGCCAAATTATTTCTAGCCATAATATATTTATACTCTCCATTTTCCTAGGAAAGTAGAACTTAAAGAATAATTTGGAATGTTACTCTTTTTCCTGATTTTCACATTTGAAAATAAGAGGGTATTTCAAAATTGTCTCTTTCCATGAATAACTCTCCATGAATAATTCTACCACTTCACTTTTATTGACTGTTATTATATCTTAGTTTAAAGATCCTTTATTATATTTTATTTTGCTAATTTGTTGGCCTGTTTGTTGAGGGAGGAAAGGCACATGTGTGTGTTTATTTACATATATTTACATATACAGAAATTCTTCAGTATCCAAAATATTTTATTTACCCTAGGCCATATTGGTAAACCTTACAGTGAATCAATGATTATGTTTCCCATTGTTTACTTAAATGACAACTAGGGCATTAAAGATAAATTTACATTTTTTACATGTTTGAATGAATATGTTAGACACTCTAGTTTTTCTAGAAAATAAGTTTAATTTTTTTACTATGTCAAAATCTAAACTGATGATTCTGAAACCTGGCTGCATATAAGAAAAAGAAGCAGTTTACAAATATAGAGTCCTGGGCTGTACCACCATCTTCCTGAAGCAGAATCTCCAGATTTGTGGTACAGGGATCTGTATTTTTTTAAGTTGTTCCCCAGGTATTTTTGATGTCCTGTTAAGTTTAGCAGCTTCTTTTATACCAAAGCACTGAAACCTTTTTATTGTACTATTTGTCCGTTACATTGCTTGACCTTCTTTCCTTTCTTACTTTTGTTACTGTTGTTGTTATTAACATGAAGACTTTCTAATCTAAAGTGTAGCCAGTGAGATTTTACTTTCTAGGCTTGGAAAACTTAATGATATAAGCTGTCATTTCCAGGGAATCCAAATTGGTTTGAGGTATCTAAGCTATGTTTTCTTCTATCTTTGAGAAATTTCAAATATTATAACCTTCCTTATTAAACATGTTAGATTAAAGTGGGAGGGACAGTTGTAAATTAACTGTACATTAAAGGAAGAATAAAAGCAGAAATTAGAATTCCTGGTTTTTAGATTCTTCAACCCAATAGAAATATACGAATGGTATGGAAATTTGGTAATTAACATATCAAGGAATATTTATTTTATTGATTTCTTTTCAATTAGTTTTATTTAGTTTATTGAAAGTTTATTCTATTCCATTTCTATAATTAGCAAATGACATTAATTTGTTGGACATTTCTATGCATCTTGCAATATTACTTTGTTTCAGTATGTGTTAAAATGCAATGTGATTAGAGAGCAAATAAGAACTAACAAACATTTTAACTGATAGAATGTTTTTCTTATATAGGTTCAAGCCAAGTGTTACCAACTTCTCCTCTCAGTCTTCCAACATTCCAATCGTGCCCTTTCCACTCCTTATATCCATTCATTAGCCCCAATAGTGGTTGAAAAGCTAAAAGCTGTTGAAAGAAACAGACCAACAAGTAATACAGAACTTTTAGCTGTTCAAGAAGGAATCAAAGTTCTTGAAACATTGGTTGCTCTTGGTGAAGAACAGAATCGTAAGTATTTTGTTATAAAAATCCACTAGTACAAAATGAGGATTGTATTTTATAAATCTTACATGATATTAGACTTAGACCCAGCCCTTTGCAACAGTAAGTTCACTAAGAAGTGGTTATTATCTGAAAACTTAGTGTTTTTGCTTTTGTTTCCAACTTAAAGTACTGTGTTAATTTATATTTATTTTTATAAGCAGGAATTTAAAATGAATTACTGGTAGCATTTCAGCACGTTGATTTTTTTGTTTTGTTTTCTAGGAGCATACTCTAATAACTAGGAAAAATATAGATGTTTATTTGATTTTTAAAATAACATATTCATAATAGAGGTATGAAAGCTTTGTGACAAATATGGCCAGATTAAAATTTAATATGAAGTATCAGTAGCAAAGATCCTAATTAAAATACCTTTTTATTTTTTATTTAATGAAAAATACGTTCATTTAACATATATCCATTTAGCCAGAGACTCATGCACCTTAAAACCTACTTCTGTTTATTCCCTGCTTGAGTCTTCATTTCATCACAATCTAATATTTATTAGATTAGAATCATATAAAAATATGATTTATAATTGTTGCCAAGACTGTCCTTTTTAAACTAGTACCTTATGATTGAACATTAAGCTGTTTCCAGTTTTTCAACTTCATAAATAATTCTGAGATGAACATCCTTGAACAGAAATCTGCATATTTTCCTATTATTTCTAAAAGTGAAATTATTGGTCTAAGAAAACATACTTTTAAGACCAGTAATATATACGGCAAAATTGCTCTCCAAATAAAAATTATTTCATTTTTTTCCTATCATAATTTTTTTCCTCTTCTCCTGAAAAAATTTTATGGAAAAGTAGAAGGGTAGTAGAGACTTTTAAAAAACTATTGCAGTGGTTATGAAATAATAATCCACAACTGTGATAGTGGAAGAGAAAAATGCAAAAGTTGATTGTGAAAGAAAAATTTATCTGACTTATTGATTAACTGGCTGTAGAAGCAAGCAAAAGAGATGAGCCAAATATTACTTTGCTATCTGAAAGAAGCATGGAACCAGTGTCAAAACTAGAAAAGTTAGGAAGAAGAACTGTTATGGAGGAATTGATAGGTTTAGCTAAAATTAGATATTAATAGGTTATTTAGGTTAAAATTTTATGACTGACATTATGGCCTATGTTTGGTAAATCAGCATCATTTTATCTGTATTTTTTTTTATACACTTGGTTATAAACTCCTTAAAGATAAAGACAAAATCTTACTCATTTTGAAATACCAGCACTGAGCTTACTGCCTTTTGTATAATCATAATTTACAATATACTTGATTTGAGTTGACTTTTGGATCACTTTCTGAAGTCGTCATCTAATTTAGTATTAAACTTAGCCTGAAGACATTGGAGGGAAGAGAGTCTTAGACTTTCTTTAAAAAAAAAATAATTATTAGAATTTTTAATAGCAAGAACATATTTATGTGTTATTTGTGAAATTAATACTTAAAACTTCAGCAATGTCCATGAAATAAAGGATCCTTGTCTAAATAAGGGTCAATTAATTTAAACTATAAAATTACCTAAAGAGCTATTATTTTGACTAGACCAATTTGTAAGATTATGTATCAATGAGGTATAGCAACAGTAAACAGCATCATGATTTTTCATTTTTTAATGGGATGCTTCACTCAGATAACATGTTTTCAATCATGGCAAGACTTTTGAGAGGTAGAGTAAGTAATTGGCATTTTTTAAAATTAAAACTTAATATAAGGCTAAATGCCATGCAAATACACAAGATAATGAGTCTCAAAATATGGTACCATTTATTAGGAGGATACCACCAAATAAATAAATGCATGAATGGATATGATATTAATGTGATGACAACAGTTTCTATACTTATCTGCTTTAAATTATGTTTCAAAGAGGGTAAACTGTAGTAGTTTCCTAGCTGAATTTCCCCCATCAAATTTACCTAAAACAATTTTCTCTCTGCCTTGCTTAAGAATTTTGAATGGTTTCCTTTTGCATTACTGCATCAAGTCTTGGGTGTCTTTACTCAGTTTTCAAAACTTTTATTCTGCTCCCCAGTGTCTACCTACTAATCTGACCAGACCAATTTTCTCACTATGCTAATTTTAATGTCTGTTTGTTGTTCATGCTGTTTTTTACTCTCCTCAGATGTTTCCTTCTCTTTCTTTTTATAGAAATCTACTAATCCTAAATCAGATCTCAGGTCTTTAAGAAATGTTGCCTGATGGGTCAGCCCACTCTTCAGAGAATTTCTTTGGTAGTTATAACCAACCATCTCTTGTTTTCTGGCCTTGCAATTTAAAAATAGTCACTAAAACTATAAAATCCCAAAGTATTTCTTAGCCTTGCTGAATATGTTGATGAACTCTACATCTTAAATACTAACCATAGGGCTTTAGCACTTAGTTTCCTAATTGTTTTATGTGTCTTCTACTCCCCTCAATAGGTAATAAGAGCATTAGATAGGGACCACAAATTATATAACATCTTTCCTACAATGCTTAGTATATTACTAGATACTTGGTGGGTACTTAAGTAATTTACAAGATATTTGTTCTAGTTAATTTTATTTTAAAACAAAACCTTTCCTTTTAACCTGCTCTTGAAAACCTCTTCTGCTTTAGTGAGCACAATATACTAAAGATAATTTCATAATTATTTGATAATTCAGTGTTGTATTTTAATTATGAAAGTCAGTTCTTACTATGCAGTACTATTATCATTCTGTATGAGAGAAATTAAGCTGAATCTAGTATATTATCAGTTTGTTAGCTTCTCCTGAAAATTTAATATGGAAAAAAGTCCAATTAATTGAAAATTTATGAGTAGTTCCTGAGGGAAAGTGTGTGTGTGTGTGTGTGTGTGTGTGTGTGTGTGTGTGTCCATTCATTCACTCAACAAATAGTTTCTGAGTGCCAACTCTGTACCAGATACTGTTCTAGGTACTGAGTATTCAGCATGAAATGAAACACAAAAAGGTCCCAGCTGTCATGGAGAATATGTTCTATTGGGAAAGCACAGACAAAACCTTTTATGTAAATGTGATAAGTGGACATACCTACATTAATTTTAGATATACTTATGTCAACTTTAGAAACAGATTTACTGAAATACAGAAATTGATAGGTGCTATGGAAAAAAAATATGGCAGGGAGAGGGGATAGGAAGTACAGGGCTGTTGTGGGGTTGGGGGTTCTGGAAAGGCTTCACTGACTATCATTGTCTTTGTTGACCTCAGTGAGTGTTATATCCCTCATTCTATTTCAGTTGCTTCCTGCTGCCCTACAGCCTTGGCTTTCGTCCTATCTGTTGTCCTTCTACAAAAGTTAGCATAAATTAAAGGTAGAGAAAGCATTCTCGGTGTTGCTTACAACAGAACATAGGATTACATAGAATAAGGTTAATTTTTTTAGAAAAATATCAGCTCTAATGAAACTTACATTCCAGGATGAACTTCTTAATATGAGCATAGGCAAAGAGACTAGCAAAAAGAGACGAATATTTTCTAAAAGCTTAGAATTTGTATCAGCCAAATATGGGTTCTTATTATTTTAACCCTAAAATTGATGTCTTCCTTATTCTTGAGGAATTTTCCCTCAGTTACTGTGGAAGTTGGAGATGAAAGGGGACAAGAATTTTATTGCATTTCTGTTCAAATAAAGAAGGAAATACCTAGTTTTGGATAAATAATGATAGATACTTTTCAGGTTTATGTTTTCTGCTTCAACCTCCGTATTCTGGAATGCCCTTAAAAATTGCATAGTCCTATTGTCAGTTGTCCAAATGACAATTGTAAAGTGTTTTATTCTTTTTTAACCTTCTGGCCAGAATTTTTTTAATAAAACAAATTAATATAAATCTAAATTATACAATAGTAATAAACCTTGCTTCCAACCCCAGCATAGCTTGGGCATTAAGTAAATATTTAATAATAATTATAAGTTATCATTGAAGTCTCAAATAGATTGTGTGCATGCTACTTATATTTCATTATAATTCAGACTGGTAGTAGTCTGATGCTATGAGTTTGCTTATTCTAATTGTTTCAAAACAGTAAGATCTACAATATATACAGTATTTGTCCTTTTGTGTCTGGCTTATTAGTTATCTGGTCTTTAAATTAAAGTTTATTGTAATTTTCAAGCTTTTCATTCTTTATTCAATACTTTGTTTTTGTTATTTACAGGAGTCCAGTTACTTGCTCTTTTAGTTCCAACTTTGATCTCTTACCTGCTAGATGAAAATTCTTTTGCCTCAGCAAGTACAACTTCCAAAGATCTGCATGAGTTTGCACTCCAGAATTTAATGCATATTGGGCCCTTGTATCCCCATGCTTTCAAGACTGTAATGGGGGCTGCTCCTGAATTGAAAGTGCATCTGGAAACTGCTGTTCGAGCAAGCCAAGCTAGCAAAGCTAAGGCAGCCGCTAGGCAGCCAGCACCTACCGTACATTCTGCACCGACAATTAAGCTAAAAACAAGTTTTTTTTAATTTACTCTTCTATTCATTTTTATTTACATTGTTAACTAGCACCTAACAAATCATAGCCACTATATCATTCCCAGGCTATGGTTTCTATTCTATCTGTATATTGGTGTTATAGTGCTTCCATGTAGGTTAAGTGAAAATAATGCTCACATTCCTTCATGATGCTTAAGTAGAGATTTTTCTTATCATGTGGTGAAGTTGTTGTGTTTTTTTTTCTCCTAATAATGTTTCTCTTTTATTAATTTATTTTTTAAACACCAAGCTGTAGTCTTTTCCAATTTAAATGCTAAAAACATAATTGTATCATGTAGTTCAGTACTCTATTGATGTTGTCAGAAAAGAGGTCAAAATTCAGGAACTGTCATGAAAAATTTAATTGAAAAACAAGCAAAATTTAAATTTTGAAGCTACCAAAATAATGAAAAGCGTGTTTCATGGTGTACATAATATGAAAGAAGTCAACATTTTCTTAGCATTTCCCAAAATTTCCTTACCTTTCTGATGAATCTTTTTACTTTCATATTAAATTACTAAATTATTCTTGTGTGTATTTTAGTTGTTGACTGAATTAAAACTCTCATTTAAAAGTACATTAAAATGTTTCAGGTGTGTCATAATGTTCTGCTTTTTTAAATGACTAAAATTTGGTCTCAGTTATGTTTTGTAATTACAGAGCCTCAAATTCTTGCTATGATTGTTAGTTTTGTTCATCAAATATTTATTGAATGCCTACTGTGTATAAGGCATCAAGCTAAGCTTTGCAGGGCACACAAAAATGCATTGGACATAATAATAGTTACACCGGTCTCTCGTGCAATGGCAATTTTACAACATTAAATAGATAATTGATGAAATGAATGTTTGCCACAGCACTTAACAAATTTTGAACACCAAGTTTTGCCAGACAATGTTTCACATATTGTATTACCAAAAGCAAGTCAATTTTTTTTCTTTATTAGAGAACTTGTGCATTTGTGGAACAATCATGCATAAAATACAGGATTCCCATACACCACCCCTCAAACCAACACCTGCATTGGTACAGAACATATGTTACAATAGATGATAGCACATTTTTATAATTGAACTATTAATTAAAGTCCATGATTTAATTTAGAGTTTGCTGTTTCTGTAGTGTAGTTCCATGGCTTTTTTTTTAATTTTTAATTTTTGTTACCATATATACAATCTAACATTTCACCTTTTAATCATATTCAGATATGTATTTCATTGCTGTTAATGGCATTCACAATATCATGCTACCATCACCACATGCATTACCAAAACACATCATTCCAAATAGGAATACTGTACATTTTAAGCCTTAATTTCCCATTCCCTATCCCTGTCCCTATTCTAGATTCTGATGCTATGAGTTTGCTTATTCTAATTGTTTCAGAACAGTAAGATATACAATATTTGTCCTTTTGTGTCTGGCTTATTTCCCTCAACATGATGTCTTCAAGGTTTATCCATGTTTCACATGTATCAGGACTTCATTCCTTTTTATGGACGAATAATATCCCATTGTGCATCTATACCCCAATTTTATTTGTCCTTTTATCAGTTGATGGACACTTGGGTTACTTCCATTGTTTGGCAGTTGTGAATAATGCTGCTTTGAACATAATTGTGCAAATATCTGTTTTGAGTTCCTGCCTTCAGTTTTTTGGGGTATATACTTAGTAGTGGGATTGTCAGATCATATGGTAGTTCTATACTTACCTTCTGAGGAACTGCCAAACTGTCTTCCACAGCGGCCACACAATTTTACATTGCCACCAGCAATGAATGAAGGCTCCTATTTCTCTGCATCCCCCACAACACTTGCTGTTTTCCATTTTTTTAACAGAGGCCATTCTAATGGGTGTGAAATAGTATCTCGTGGTTTTGATTTGCGTTTCCCTGATGGCTAATGATGTTGAGCATGTTTTCATGTGCTTTCTGAGTATCTACTTTGGAAAGATGTCTATTCAAGTCTTTTGCCCAGTTTTAAATTGGGTTGTTTGTCTTTTTGTTATTAAGCTGAAGAATTTCTTTATATATTCTGTATATTAAACCTTTATAGGATATATGGTTTCCAAATATTTTCTCCCAGTATATAGGTTTTCATTTTACTTTCATGGTAAAGTCCTTTGAGGCTCAAAAGTTTTTTATTTTGATGAGATCCGTTTAATTTTTCTTTTGTTGCTTGTGCTTTGGGTGTAAAGTCTTAAGAAACCGTTGCCTAACACAAGGTCTTAAAGATGCTTCCCCACGTTTTCTTCTAGATGTTTGATACTTCTAGCTCTTATATTTAGGTCTTTGATCCTTTCTTTTCTTTTCTTTTTTTTTTTTTTTTTTTTGGCAAATGGAGATCAAGTTTTCTCAGCACAATTTTTAGAAGAAACTATTCGTTCCCAATTGAGTGGTCTTTGCCACCTTCTCAAAAAACAATTGGCCATAAATGTGAGGGTTGATTTCTGAGCTCTCATTTCTATTCCATTGGCCTATATATCTCTCCTTGTGCCAGTACCATGCTGTTTGATTACTGTGGTTTTGTAATGAATTTTAATATTAGGAAGTGTGAGTCCTCCAACTTCATTCTTCCTTTTCAAGATGGCTTTAGCTATTCAGGGTCCCTTACCTTTCCCTATATATTTGATGATAGGCTTTTCCATTTCTGCAAAGAAGGTTGTTGGGATTTTTATTGGATTGCATTGAATCTATAAATTGCTTTGAGTAGTACTGACATCTTAATAGTATTGACATCTTAACAATATTTTGTCTTCCAAGCCATGAAAACAGAATGTCTTTCTACTTATTAGGTCTCCTGTGGTTTCTTTTAGCAATGTTTTGTAGTTTTCTGTGTACAAGTCCTTCACATCCTTGGTTAGATTTATTCCTAGATATTTGATTCTTTTAGTTGCTATTGTGAATAGAATTTTTTTTTTAATTTCTTCTTCCAGTTGTTCATTGCTTGTGTATAGAGATGCTGCTGATTTTGGGGTATTGATCCTAAGCCCCGCCACTTTGCTGAATTCATGTATTAGTTCTAGGAGCTTTGTTGTGGATTTTTCAGAATTTTCTGTATATAGGATCATGTCATTTGCAAATAGGGAAAGTTTTACTTCTTCCTTTCCAATTTGAATGTCTTTTACTTCTTTTTCTTGCTTTAATTGCTCTGGCAAGAACTGCCAGGTTAATGTTGAATAACAGTGTTGACAGTGGGCATGCTTGTCTTAGAGGGAAAGCTCTGTCTTTTCACCATTTAAATAGAATGTTAGCTGTGGGCTTTTCATGTATGCCCTTTTGTATTGTGAGGAAGTTTCCTTCTAATTCTAGTGTTGAAAGTGTTTTTATCATGAAGGGGTGCTGGATTTTGTCAAAAGCCTTTTCTGCATCAATTGGGACGGTCATGTGTTGTTTTTTTTTCCTTCATTCTGTTAATGTGATGTATTATGTTAATTGATTTTCTTATGTTGATCCAGAAAATTGCATTACCAGGGATAAATCCCACTTGATCATGACATATGATTTTTTTAATATGCTGTTGGATTTGGTTTGCTAGTATTTTGTTGAGGATTTTTACATCTATATTCATAAGAGATATTGGTTTGTAGTTTTCTTTTTTGCATGTTTGGTATCTTTGGCTTTGGTTTGAGGGTGATATTCTTCTCATAGAATGAATTAGGGAGTGTTCCCTCCACTTCAGTTTTTTTTTTTTTTTTTTGGAAGAGTTTGAGCGGAATTGGAGTTAACTTTTCTTGGAATGTTTGGGAAATTCCCCTGTGAAGCTTTTCTTTGTTGGGAGGTTTTTGATTATTGGTTCAATCTCTTTACTAGTAAGTGGTTTGTTGAGACCTTCTATTCCTTCTTGAGTCAGTGTAGGCAGTTTGTGTATTTCTAGTAATTTATCCATTTCATCTAGGTTATCTTAATTTATTGGCATATAGTTGTTTATAGTATCCTCTTATAGTACTTTTTATTTCAGCGGAATCAATAGTAATGTCCCTCTTTTCTTTTCTGATTTTAGTTGTTTGTATCCACTATCTTTTTTCCTTTCTCAGTTTCGCTAAAGGTTTGTCAATTTTATTGGTTTTTTTGAAAGAACCAACTTTTGATTTTGTTGACTCTGTTGTGTTTTTTTGTTTGTTTTCTATTTCATTTTTCTCTGCTGTAATCTTTATTAATTCCTTCCTTCTACTCACTTTGGGTATAGTTTGCTCTTCTTTTTCTCCTTCTTCCAGTTAGCTCTCTAATTTGAAGTTTTTCTTCTTTTTAATGTATGCATTTAGAGCTATAAATTTCCCTCTCATCATTGCCTTTGCTGAATCCTTTAAGTTTTGATATATTTTCATTTCCGTTTGCCTCAAGATATTTCCTAATTTTGCCTCTGATTTCCTCTTCAACCCATTGATTGTTTTAAGAGTATCTTATTTAATTTACACATATTTGTGAATTTTCCATTTCTCCCTGTTATTGATTTCTCACTTCATTCCATTGTGGTCTGAGAATCTGCATTGTATAATTTCAATATTTTTTAATTTATTGAAACTTGTTTTGTGTCCCAACATATGGTCTATCCTGGAGAATGATTCATGTACACTTGAGGAGAATGTGTATTCTGTTTTTGTTGGGTGAAGTGCATATATGTGTTAGGTATAGTTGGTATAGACTGTCATTCAAGTCTTGTGCTTCTAGTGTTCTTTCCTTTCAATCAGAAGAACTCCCTTTAGCATTGCTTAATTTAGGGCAGGTCTAGTGGTGATGAACTCCCTCAGCTGTTGTTTATCTGAGACTCTTAATCCCTCCCTCGTTTTTGAAAGCGAGTCTCACCGGATATAAAATTCTTGGGTGCCTTCTTGCCTCCAAGATTTCTCGTGAGAAATCAGCATTCAATCTAATTGGGACTCCCTTGTATGTAACACATTGCTTTTCTCTTGCAGTCTTCAGAACTCTATCCTTGCCGTTTACATTCAGTAGTGTGATCAGTATATGACAGGGTGTATTTTTCTTTATGTTTATTCTGGTTGGTGTTCTCTGGGCTTCTTGGATGTGCATATTCATGTCTTTTAGGAAGTTTGGGAAGTTCTCTGTCACTTTTTTTTAAATATTCCTTCTGTCCCTTTCTTTTTTCCTTTTGGCCCTCCCATAATGCATATATTGGTGTGCTTGATGGTGTCTCAGAGGTGGCTTAGGCTACTTTTGCTTTTAATAATTCTTTTTTCCTTCTACTACTCAACTTGACTCATTTCAAGTGTCTTGTTTTTAAGTTCACTAATTCTTTCTTCTGCCAGCTCCAATCTGCTCTTGAAATCCACCAGGACATTTTTTATTTCAGTTATTGTGGTCTTCAACTCCAGTGGGTCTGTTTGTTTGTTTTTTAAATTCATTTTTATTGAGATATAGTCACATACCATGCAGTCATACAAAACAAAGTGTACATTCAGTTGTTTATAGTACCATTATATAATTGTGCATTCATCACCAAAATTAATTTTTGACATTTTCATTACCACACACCCAAAAATAATAATAATAAAAATTAAAGTGAAAAAGAACAATTAAAGTAAAAAAGAACACTGGGTGCCTCCCCCCCCCCATTTTTCTACTCATCCATCCATAAACTAGACAAAGGGGAGTGTCGTCCATATGGCTTTCCCAATCACATTGTCACCCCTCATAAGCTACATTTTTATATAATCGTCTTCAAGATTCATGGGTTCTGAGTTGTAGTTTGATAGTTTCAGATTAGTGCTAGCTATTCCAGTTCATTAGAACCTAAAAATGGTTGTCTCTGTTGTGCAAAAGAGTGCCCACCAGAGTGACCTCTCTGCTCCTTTTAGAATCTCTCTGCCACTGAAGCTTATTTCATTTCCTTTCACATCCCCCTTTTGGTCAAGAAGATGTTCTCCATCCCACGATGCCGGGTCTAGATTCCTCCCCGGGAGTCATATTCCAAGTTGCCGGGGAGATTCACTCCCCGGGGTGTCTGATCCCACGTAGTGGGGGAGGGCAGTGATTTCACCTGCCAAGTTGGCTTAGCTAGAGAGAGAGAGGGCCACATCTGAGCACCAAAGAGGCATTCAGGAGGAGGCTCTTAGGCACAATTATAGGGAGGCCTAGCCTCTCCTTTGCAGCAACAGTCTCCCCAAGGGCAAGTCCCGTGGTAGAGGGCTCAATCCATCAAACCACCAGTCCCCTATGTCTGTGAGCACATCAGCAAGTTTGGTTCCTTTTTAAAATGTCTATCACTTTAATGATTAGATTCTCATATTGTTTATTTATCATTTTCCTGATATTCTTTAGTTACTTTCTCTCTCTCTTTTCCTTTACATCTTTGAGTATATTGAGGATCATTTTTTTTTTTTTTAAGTCTTTTGTCTGATATGTCCAAAGTCTGGTCTTCTTCACTCATGCTCTCTGGATTTATATCTTGTTTCTTTGGATGGACTGTCATTCACTGTTTTATTTTTTGTCTTATATTTTCTTGCACATTGTACATTTGATTATTTTGAAATGTTGCCTTTGGGATTTATTCCCTAAGATGTCTTTCTAGATTTTAAACCAGCAGGTGATAAGAATAAGACACAGATTTTCTTGAGCTTCAGTCCCCCGATCAGGAAGGTCTTCCCCAAGTGAATGCAGTGAGCAGGGTATCCTTGTCCTTCTGGTCCTGTGTCTTGTCCTAGGCTTTTGCTTGTTAGTTGTTTTGGAGTTCTCCTGTTTACAGGAGTTTGGTTGTCCCCTCTGTTTCCCAGGGGACAGATCTCCCTCTCCCAGGTGTTTGAAGCCAGCAGGCCCTGGACCAGACTGTCTACTATAGTTTTTTACACTCCTTTCATCTTGTCAGTCTGCTTTTGCCTGGAGGGCAAATTCTGGGAGAAGGGCATACCAAGAAGACTTTCCAAGTCAGTGTTTCCCAGCCAGAACAGGGCAGGACCCTCAAAATGGGATCAGACCAGCTCCAAAGTATCCTGGGGAGGGGATCAGGAAGGATGTCAAGAGTTTCAATGACGGCTCCCCACAGCTGAGCTTTCCTGACCTGCCCAGCAAAGGCAGCCCTCAATTAACTGTCCCCTGCAACCCTGAGGAAATACAGTATCTTTCAGTCTTCATCTCCCCTGTACAGGGAGGGTTAAAACAATGGCTGCCCTCAGAACCAGGCCCCCAGTGATCCAAGTTGGCTAATCAAAAGCAATGATCAATGATTGGCTGCACCCACTCCTGATCTTGGGGAAGAGTTTTTTTTGTTGTTTTTTGTTTTGTTTTGTTTTTTTGTAATGTCCCACTCTGTCACCAGTGAGTTAGCCAGGTATGGAACCCTCAGGGGCCTGCTTTAAGAGTGGGGGATGGGTGCTGGTGGCCACCACGTAGATCGAGCAATTCACTGTTCTTTACTGTAATTTATCAGCCTCTTCTTCCTGCCCTTCCCTGGATGCTGTACAGACTTCTGGTCTCCAGAGTTTCAAAATATTGTTTCAGACAGTTCCTGCCTGTTTAATAGTTGTTTCATTGGAAAGATTGCGTCCTGGGGTTCCCTACTCTGCCCTTTTGCCACAATCATCTCCCAAGTCAATTTGTTGGCTGTTCCAAAATATACAACTGTTTAGCCATCTGCTACTTCCTATTTATTCTCTCTCATACCTGGGCCAATTGGCAGCTCCCATGTTCTTGTCTTTCTTCCTAGTCCTGCTGTCAGACACCTCATGTATCATATCAGCTAAGTGCTTTTTCTCACCTATTTTCTCACTGACTATTATTTTTACAGGATTGTTTTTTCATTTCAGACTTGCTTTACCAAAGTTATTCTCCAGTTTTGTTTGTTTTTTAACAGCTTTTTTGAGATATAATTCATAAACCATACAATTCACCCATTTAAAATATACAATAGTTTAGTGTAATCAGAGTTTGCAACCATTGTCCCAATTAATTTTAAAACATTTTCATCACCCAAAAGGAAACCTTGTACCCCCTGCAATCTACCTATGCCCCCCAGTACAAAGCAACCACCAATCTACTGTCTCTCTCTCTAGAATTGCTTATTCTGGACATTTCACATGAATGGAATCAAATAACATGCAGTCTTCTGTGAATGGCTTATTTCACTCAGCATAATGTTTTCAGGGTTCATCCATGTTGTAGTATGTGGCTGTACTTCATTTGTTTTTATGGCTAAATAATAATAAGTTGTATGTTATACCACATTTTTTGATCCAGTCATCATTTGATGAACATGTGGGTTGTTTTCACCTTTGGGCCATTATGAGTGATGCTGCTGTGAATATTCATTTTGAGGTAGACATTTGTTTTCATTGTTTCTCTTGGTTATTTACTTAGGAATGGAATTCCTGGGTCAAATAGTAACTCTTTAACTTTTTAAGGAACTGCCAGACTGTTTTCCAGTCTCTTTGGTTTTTGCACACAGGCATATGCCCTTTTCATTTATCTATTTATTAAAATGTGTTTATTTCTGACTTGGCTCTTTTCTGCTATTCTTGGTAACTTCCAGGCTTTTTCAGCCTTTCCCATTGCAAGGTAGGGTACATAATGCACTAGCAGTAATTCCTCTTTTCTGTATAATACAGTAAACCTGTAATCCAAATGCAGCAGTTAAAGCATTGCAGTTTATTCCTACTAATAAAGAGATGCTATGTCTTGATTTTTGTGTGCCAGGCACTATGCTAGACACTTCATGTCCATTATTTCTTTTCATTAAAATTATTCCAAGTGGTGGATATAATTAGCTCAGTTTTCAAAATATATTTAATTATAAATTCCTCAATGTTTTCTTCATTCTTTATTTGAATTTTTCAGTTAAGCCAGAAATGACAAGTACAGCTATAAATAAATTTCTTGCCTTAATGCAGTCCAACAGGTGGGTTATTTTAAAAACCTGATTTATTCATTTCAACCCATTCCTAGCTTTCTCACATCCAAAAAGTCTATGAAATTGTTATTTATGGACTCCATGGACTTCTACTTAAATTCATAAGAATGTCATATCTTAATCATGATTTAGAAAAATTATGCTGAGCTAATTTTTTGGAAGTGTCACTAAACAAATATGTGAAAATCATGCATATAACAAGTGGCTATTTACAACTATTTTTTTCTGTTCCTTCAAGAAAATTTGTTACAGTCTGTCCACTATCCTCCATTTACCATCTCCTTTTGCTATTTAGAACTCAGGGGTTTCCATTGTGAGCACTGTTTTTCTCATACACATATATTTCTCCTTACCCTTTTCTCCCTTGCCTTTCGATGCTAGTCTAAGAATACATAGAAACTTAACTGTATTTTTTTTACTTTTATAACTTTTCTCTTTAAGTTTCTTCTTCCCAACTTTTCCAGTTATATAAGAAAATGTGTTCTTGTTTCATTTCTGAAACAAAAAACAGACTTAATCTTGTTTAATGAGCATGAAAGTAGAGTCAGACGAAAAGAATGTTGATTTTATATCTTATTATAAATCAATCATTTTTAATTTTAAATTACACATTAATTTAAAATTTGGGAAAATTGTCACAACCCACCCTCAAGACTGAATTAGTGCTAATATTTTGGTATATTTCCTTTCACAGTTGTAATCATCTTGCAGGTAGGATGTTGTATCTTGCTTTTCCCCCTGCAGGTTTGAATTTTGATACAGATTTCCAAATTTTAGAAAATGATACTTTTAAAGCAAACGGACATGAAAGTGAAAATTGTTCGTTGTTTTCCAAATTCTAAAGAAATTCCTGTAAGTGCCCTGAAATCTCTATAAATACTTTGATATTCCTAAACATTTTTTAATGGTGTTTTAGTTGACTGGTAATTATTATAAATCTAGTAGAACAGCTTAAGGAGGTTTGAACTGTCATTAATAAAAATACACTTGTCAAACAAGGAAGGTGTTAGTCCTGCCCTACATGCTGTGGGACCCTGCGTGCGTGTTGGGGCTGTAGGGGTGGGGAGGATGGGAGAGTGGGTCTGGGGAGCAGTGTTGGATGCCACATATCAAGGGCACTGACAGACTGTAGTGTAAGTACAGCTGGGTGACATAGAGGAACTGAAAGTTAAAAAGATGGACATGATCATTACCATCAGCTGGACCATTTAACAGACTTGCACCAACAGGTCAATGTTTTCATTAAAGAGTTTACAATTAAAACACAAAAGAAGAATTCTTAAGAGAGCTGTTAAAAATGATTGTCTGATAGAGCATTCCTTGACACTGGACATGTAGAAGGAGAACTTAAATTCCTCCTTGTCAAAGATTTTGTGATATGATTCTTAAATTCTGTCTTTCATTCATTCATTGGACGAATATGTAGCAGGCATTGGGAATACAGCGGTGAATAATCTATCAAAGAATCTGCCATGATAGGCTTACATTCTGCAAGAAGAGAGAAATACTAAAACAAAATAATCACCAGTTGTGGTAAGTAGTGGGACAGAATAGTATCAAGTATGGCATGATAGGGAGTAATAGACAGGGATTCCTTCTTAGCCTCACCCAGAGCCCTAGTCTCTCTTGTGCTCTTCAGACTTGCTTATGTAATTACCATCTGACTGGATGTCTCAGGGACTTCTCAAACTCAATCAATTCAAAAATGAACTCACCACCTCATTATCTAAAACCTGCCTTGCAACCCATGATCTCTCAGTAAACAGCTCTACTATCTTATCCTGTTACTTAAGATGTAAATCTTCTCAATATCTTACCAAATCACTCTTCTTCAGCCATTGTTACCACCCTAGACAAGGGACACTGATGGCAGTACTGTATGGCAAAGCCCTTAACAGTGCAGATGCTGGGTCAGTTTGTCTAGGTTGGAATTTGGCTCTGTTACCTACAACCTAGGTGACCTTGGGCAAGTCACTTGTCCTCTTTGTGCCCCAGTTTCTGCACTTGTAGAATGGGAATAATACCTTTCTCATTGGGTAGTTTGTGGGTTAAGTGAATTATTATATGTAAAGGACTTTAGAATAATGCCTGAACTAAGAGAAAACAATTTAGAAGTGTCTGCTAATATATTTTCCACGCAGAAGCCAAAATGGGCTCTGAGTTCAAATCTCACGGCCTATTGAAAACTCTTCAGTCAGTTTCCTTAGCATAATGACCAATTCCTTAAAGTGTCCTTCCAGGCCCTGTATAATGTGGCTCCTGACAACTTCACCTCCTCACTTTATTTCCTGCTAGGGGTGTGGCTGTATGGTAGGGTTCCTGTCTATCAAATGAAGATTATAGTACTTACCTCATAGAGACGCTGCAAGGATTGAGCTAATGCTTGTCAAATGCATTATATGTATTGAGTAAATGCTCAATAAGTATTAGCTGTAAAATAATTATTACTTTCCTCTTGTGCCAGTTATATTGGACTTCATTCATCAGATCAAATGCACATGTACTTTTTTTCCTCAGGGTGTTTGAACTTCACTTTAAAAGCTCTATTCCACCCTCTTTTAGCTAATTTGTAATCACCCTTCATGTTGTAATCTGGTTACATTCTCATACAAATGTTGCAGCATTAAAGTGGTCATTGCCATATTCTAAAACTATTCTTTTTCTCCCTCTATAATGAATTTGTATGTATTGGTTCATTAAACTTGAAACACTCAGCTCATTGGTGGTAATGTTAGACATGAGTTCATGTGAAAGTGTAAATGAGCTGGTTCAAACCACTCCTACTTTACATCCTGCAGCTGGGGGGAAATCTGGGAAAGGAGATAACATAGATAATGGTAGAATTTTCCATTACAGAGAACAACTGCAAGTACTAAAATTAACGGGTATTGAACTCCAGTGGCATACTGAGAGCCTGCAGAGTGGAGAGCAATGTAGTACATGAAAAATAGGTTAGATTCTGTTTTTAAAAAGATAAGAAAAGCATGGGTCTTCAAAAATTAAAACAAAAAATGTACTGGGCCTCTTTAACCTCATTCATTTTTCTTGTTTTCTGGCACAGTGCCCAGACTTCCCCCCCTCCTCATGTTTGTAAAAAAGAATGTACCATATCTGAATTCTTTTGGGACTGAATTTATGTCTAAGGAATACTGGATGGGACTTTGTGGGGAGATGCTGTTCTGAGAAATTCCAGCCTAAATGAAGGTTGGGTATCTTCTGAGAAAGTGGCTGCACTGGGAACGAGTGCATCCAGTTGCATAGTTGGCAGAAATAGCCAGCTTATAAAAACGTTCTTCCCCACAGATGCAGTTATTTTTATGTAATGGAGATGACATTAATGCTCGAAATTCAGTTCCTGGCTCAGAAATGGGGGCACCATAGTTATTAAAAACAACAATCTGTTTAGTAGAGCTTTCATTCACTGGAAACATTAAAAAACGAAAGGATAGAGAATGAGGGAGAGTTGATGACAAACAAAGAGGATGTGTTCAGAGACCTGTTTATCTTTGCTTGGAAGACTAGCATCTTAAGTTGATCTCCATCAATAGTCCAAGATAATCTTATTGTGGCTTCATAGCTGTATTACCATTAAATTCTTCTTCTGTGTTAGATATTTAGGTTTGCTAATGTTATCCAGATTTTAGATTTGAAGTTTCTGATTTCTTAAAATACGTCGCTACAAAATTAAAATTAAACCTAGGCAATTCCATAACTTCAGCCATACTCTCTCAAAAGATAATAGTAGTAATAATAAATAATAGAAGCTATGTTCCCTTTCTGTCACAAGACTGATTTACAGACTACGCAATTCCTTCACTTTCCAACTTGTATTCGCGGTTTCCCCAACGCAGTCATCACCAGACTTCATATCTAGGGAATAAGTCTGGCTGAAGACTGAGCAAGGTTGTAGCAGGGACTGGCCACCTGAAACAGGGTGGGCAGAAAGGAGCAGTGGGAGAGAGAAGGGGTGGGCAAATGGTGGAAGAGGTTGTGGGACAGTGGAATCCTGTTTCCCAGTGTTCCTGTCACCTCGGGGAGGCGCCTCTCCAGACAAGCAGCCCCCTCTTTTTTTTCTGGCTGGAATACTGGAAGACTCATCACTTTTGATTTGAAGCTTTTTCTTTGAGCAGTTAAAGAATTGGAGACCCAAATAACTGGTCATTTTGGACAATTTTAGAAAAATAACCACTCATTTTAGTGAAAAATACAACAAATAACCTAGCAGATGGATTATTTGCCATTTTGTAGAACTATAATCCCCATCCCCCCACATAAACCAAAAAATGGCAAATACTCCAATTATCTAAATAACCTATTCGCACTTCACACTTTTTTCACCTTAAACTGGTTAAACTGATATATAATCAACATTTTGAAAGCTACTCTCTGTGCTTGGAGAGGGAACCCTATTTTTATGTTATTTAGGCATTATTAATTATAAAATGAAAAGATCAGAAGGCACTTTGAGGGCTGAAACTTAATGTTTAGGCATAGGCAATATATATATATATATATATATATATTTTAAGGTTATTTGAACTGTAGTCAATTAATGTTCTTGATGGGGTTGAGAGGAAAAAGAACAATTATTGAGCACCTAATATTTTCCAGGGGCTGTGTTTTACATGTGTTACCTCACTTAATTGTGTGTACTCTTTTACAATACTAGCTTTCATTGTTCAGTATATACTACAGGACAGGTACTATGCTAGGGGATTTACATTTCTCCTCTCATTTAATCTTCACAGTAACTTTAAAAGGTAAATATTATTCCTATATTTAAAATGAGAGAACTGAAGTTTTAAAAAAAAATTTAAACATTTTCCCAACTTTCCAGATTTGGAAAATTGTAGAGCCAAGAATAAAATTCTTGCTAGCAAAAACGTCAATAAATTATGAATTAAAATAGTGCTTTTGTATATTTGTGATAGTTCATGTTATCTATACATTTAATTATGTTTTGTAGTCTGCTATGAACTGATTTAAAGGAAAGGAATTATCCAAAGCATCATTTATCTATTAGAGAAATAATAGTTTTTAATGTATAAAACTTGTAAGATTACATTTACTTACTTTTTAAAAAAATTTACTAAAATTACTTAAATCACTCAGATAACAAAATATAATTTTCCCCTTGGTACTTTGGCAGATCTATGGAATGAGAGAGGAGGCAATGAGTTAATGAAAAGAATAGCAGTCAAGAAATCTGGCTTCTAGCTTTAACTGTGCCACTTACCAATGGCCTCATTATAGACAAGTCTTAACTTCTCTGGGTTTCAGTTTCTTGAGCTGTAAAAGGAGAGGATTGGGCTCTATCTCAGAGAACACTAAAAGTCAACATAATATACGACACAGGGAATTTGGCCAAGTCTGGATCAACTTTTTATCATAAAAAAAGAATGAATTTATAAAGCAGAAGCATGTAATAACTGTGAGAAGAGAGCTTGTCACCTCTGTTGGCAATCAGAGTAGGTGCAGTGTGTTTCCTCAACTTTCCACAAGTATCAATGGGAAGGAGGACAGGAGAGGGCAGGAGCACTCACCAGCCTGTAGATTTAAAGTTTTTAATGGTCATTAGATCTGATGTCCCAGAATTTCATCCCACAAAACAAAAGAATTACAAATAACTTGTTCAAGTGACAAAATCAGGGCTTAAATTCTTTTTCATTTGTTAATTTTTTCAGGCATCTTCCTTTCCTATCACTGCAGTGTGAATTTATAGTGACAATATCAAGGACATTGGAGAAAGAAAACATTTACAGAGAAACATTTGAAAAGAAAGAAATCTGATGTGCCTTTGGTAGGCTAGTATTGCTGCCAATTTGAAAGTGAACTGTGTAAGATCCCGGAAACAGGACAAATTGTAACTGAGATGTTAGAATTTGGCAAATGATTATGACTACTGAATCATATAGATATTTCTTTTTACCTTCTAGTATATTAGAAGAGCCAGAAGGAAATACCTAAAATTGTTGAACTGTAATCCAGTTGTCTTGATCTTTGATAATGATTATATAACTATACAGCTTTTATCTTGTGACCTTGTGATTATAAAAACCTGGTTATTGACCCTCACTTGTACCCCCCTGTGCCGGTTTGAGTGTATTGTGTCCCCCAAATGCCATTATCTTTGTGGTTTTGTGTGGGGCAGGCGTTTTGGTGATGGTTGGATTTGCTTCGAATGTGCCCCACCCAGCTGTGGGAGATGATTCTGATGAGATGTTCCCATGGAGGTGTGGCCCCACCCATTCGGGGTGGGCCTTGATCGGTGGAGCTACATAAATGAGCTGACTCGGGGGGAAAAAGGGAGTGCAGCTGTGAGTGGCGTTTTGGAGAGGAGCAAACTGCTAGACAGGAACGTCCTGGGAGAAAGCCGTTTTGAGGCCGGAGCTTTGGAGCAGTTGCCAGCTGCCTTCCTAGCTAACAGAGGTTTTCCGGAGGCCATTGGCCATCCTCCGGTGAGGGTACCCGATTGCTGATGTGTTGCCTTGGACGCTTTGTGGCCTTAAAACTGTAACTGTGTAGCGAAATAAATCCCCGTTTTATAAAAGCCAATCCATCTCTGGTGTTTTGCATTCTGCAGCATTAGCAAACTAGGACACCCCCTTATCCAGTTTGTTTGTTTTTTTTTAAGTTTAGAGTTTTATAATCACAAAGGCAACCCCTAATGTTAACAAGGAACTTGAATCAGCTCTGAACTAACCATTGACTTGTTATTGTAATGGTTAGCTTAGTTCCAGCATAGCTCCCTTCTTTATATTTGTAAATTGTTTCTGCTTATACTTGTTATTGAAATGGTAACAACTCTTATCTCCCTTTGTTTGAATACATAAAACCTTGAACTCCTTAGACTCTGGGAGACAGATTTTTAGGCTAATAGGCCATCTGATCTCCTACTTCATGCCTAGCAATAAACTTTTTCTCTTGAAACCCTGGTGTCTCAGGAATTGGTCATTTGAGTGCATTGACCAATGCACTTTTGATCGGTATCAATTTGGCAACCCAGATGGGATTGAGGATCCTAAGAACCAAGGAGGCCAACTGCCTGAAGTTCTGGGGCCCCAACAAGACAGGAAATGCAGCATTTGAGCTTTTTGCAGCCACTAGACTTTGTTACGTCTGCAGGCTCAGCTGGCACTCCAGACCCTCAGCACCTTAAAATGCTTCATAGAGAGAAACTGTTTTTTTTTAGTTCTGAGTCCAAACATCTGACTGGGTGAGTGGATCATCAGGGTAAAAGTGGATCTGGAAGTTGGTACAGGAGTTCAAGTTCCCTGGACCTGGTCTTGAGGCTCTGAGTCCCGCTTCCAGAAGGATCCCCCTTGCTGCCCTGACCTCTACCCTGTTCTGTTTTCTGGGTACCACTCTGTATGGGGTTCAAGGCCCTGACCTGTGTTTGTCTGTAAGGAGTTCAAGACCTTGCCCTGAGTGTCTGTTGAGTATACTCCAGGAAAATAAGTAATCCAACAATTAACTGATATTTAATGAAATGAAGTATGCCTACTAAACTGTTAACTGGTGTGTTACTTGTAAGAAAGGAATAAGTTTCATTTTCACATAGAGACAGCATGGAATAAGGGAAATGGAGGCAAAACCAGTTTAAACAAGCCCCAGACAAAGAGAAGAGAGAATCTACCTGATGTAAAGAGACATGAGGTAGTATCAGAGGCGGGAACTCACAGCAAAAAAATAAAAATTTGGGGGGGCATTGGCTAATCAGTTCAAAATCTCAATAATGAGCTAGTTGGCTCTCTGGGATTGGCTGTACAAATTAAAATCTCAAAAGATGAATTAGTTAGTGTTCTCGGATAGGCTGTAACCTCTGTAGTACCCAGTCAATGGGGAAACAGGGGAGGGACTTGCGAATTAGGAGTAGGAGATTTAAACATCGCCATTCTCTTCCTCTGGGGCGCCAGCCTTCCGCGTGTTTGGCTGGACGCCCCATCTTGCAAGATCGTAAATAAATTCTTTTCTCCTCCAGAACCGAGAGAGCGTTTATTCCCTTACAGGTACCACTTTATTTCCGACAACTTGGGGGCTCGTCCGGGATCCAAAGCTTCGGAGGGGGACCCCCGAGGTGGACAAAGGGAAGGCGCGCCCCGCTGATTGAGCGGTCTCGGACTCCGCCATTGGGGACCCATCTCCGGCAGCTAAAGGGCCCGAGACCAGATGCTTGGATCTGCCGGTTGTGGATGAGAAAAGGGGGAAAAGAAAAGGCCTGCCTCTGGTTAACCAGGCAACTCCGTGCACGGACCAAGGTAAGGAAAGAAATATTATATTACCTTGGTGGTTAAAGCATTCTGAAAGTCTGGGGCTGATCCTGAGGGAAAGATGCCCAAACAAGACTCAGAATGGGGACATTCTGATGAGCCTAGAGCTGATCCTAAGGGAAAGATGCTCAGGCAAGACTCAGAATGGGGAATAGAGGCAGTCAGCCGGCCGGGAATAAAGGGAAGGGGGTACCTTTAGGGTCCCCGGGGAACATTCCTCTAAATAATCCATTGGGAAACATGTTAAAACATTGGGCTAAAAGTAATTGGACCAAGGGAAAGGGTAAAAGAAAATGATCAAATATTATTGTTATGTTTAGACAAAAAAAAAAAAAAAAAAAAAAAAGCATTTTGCTGCCAAATATATTCTGGCCAAAATATAAGGCAGATAAGAGTTGGCTTTGTGCTGACCTCGTGTGTCATGTTAATAAAAATAAACCTTTTTCCAAGGCAGAATTGAACTGTGTCATGTGGTGGCTGCAGGGAAAAAAAAGAAACTAAAACCTGGGATAAGCATTCCCCCACCTTATGGTTTCCCCTCCCCCACTGGGGCGGGAACCATTAAAGCCTGAGGTTTTGGTGGAAGCAGTCTATGCCCCCAGGCAATTGGAGAGCCAGTTAATGCTGACTGCTCCAGTAATTACAACCCACCAAAAGTTAAAAAAAAAAAAAAATGGAGAGATTTCCAAAAGTTTCTGTTTCTAAAGGCTCTTAAAGAAAGGAAGGTAAGAATCATTAATAAAAAGCCTAGCAAGGCTAGCTGAATAACAATTAACTTGATTCTTAAAATCTGGTTTATGTAAATATCCCTTTCTTGGGAGAAGAAAGGGAAATGGGAAAGAGGGCGGCTATGAGAGAAAGAGAGAGACTGCATCCACCTAAAATAAAATTGGCTGTACCCATATCCCCAAAGAACGATGAAAGTTGAGGTTTGAAGTCAAGTGGTCTCAGGCTGGGAGAGTGGAGTGGCCCACATGCATGAAAAGGGTGAGTTTGCCCTGGGGGTTGAGGGTGGGCCTTCCGCCTCAATGCTCTAGAAAAGTTTTGCCGCCTCAGGACCCAGAGGGTGGAGCACATTCCCAGGGGAACGGGAAAAGCCTGGCTGCCACCCCACTGTTAGGTAGAGCCTTTACCCTGAAGAGGCAGAGTCTGGGTGGCACCCCGATGTTTAAGAAGGGTGGGGCCAAAAAGGTAATCTCCCCAACATCACCCCAGACTTTGAAAAGAAAAGGGCTGCCACAAAAGCCTCTGAAAAGGGTTGGACTCCCACTCCCTCAAGCCCCAAGAATACAATGTCATTCTGTTAATAACTCAGACTTTAAAAGGTCAGCTATATAAAGGAATTTTAGCCTAATATTCAGAGAAGATCCAAAAATCGATGAATGGCTGAATAAGCCATTAGAGGAAATATTCAGAGAGTCAACAAGCCAGGGAGGAAACAGACAAAATTGAGATAGAGAAGTAATTGGAGCAGTTTAAAAAAAAAAAAAAAAAAGGAGGAAGGAAATTTGTAGCATGGGGTTTGTGTGATTCTCTATTCATATACTTATGTGGGGCTAAACAGGTATTAATAAATACATTTACATATTTTAGTGTGCTGTGTAATTAAGTCTAAGGCATGTGGAAGCTACATTTAAAGTCCCTTAATGTGTGTATCAGGGTATATAGAAAGTTAAATGCACATTTTTTAGGACTGTATTTGGATGCATTCTGAGAGTTAAAACTTCATGAATCTAATGGGAGTTTAAGTTGTATGTTTACACAGGAATGTGGGATAGTTGTATTTGTATGTAATAAAAGCATGTAATATAATTACGTAGGAGTCTTTCAAACTGTTAAAGTTTGTCAGTGTGTAATTTAAAACTTGGCAAAAATTTTTTTTTTTTTTTTTTTTTTTTTTTTTTTACTCATCTATAGTAAACTGAAGCTATTTCTTTGTGTCTTTATAGCGTATACTAGTTTGTGTGTACTCTAAAGCTGGGCAATTGTGTGCAGTTTCACAATAGTGTGAAAAATGAAAAAAAAGTGAGAAAAACTGTGTAAAAGTTTTCTATGTATGTGTAACAGTAGTGTATTGGCTATACATGCTTGTAAATGGGAATGTATATCTGTTTCGTATGGTTATGAGTGTGTATATAAGTTATATGTGTCTGTATTCCAGATATATGAGACTGTGTATTCTTGTAAAAAGCAGAATAATTTTTCTGATATATTTTGGGCAAAAGCAAAAGGTCCATACTCAAAGTGCAAGTAAATGTTCCTATAAAAGAGTTTAAGGTTCACTAAAGCTGAATTAAACAAACTTAGAACAGTGAATGGTTCATATCTCTTCCCAGGTCTCCATTTGGTAATGCCAGGTTGCTATCTTAACATTAAGTCTAATAGGAATAAAGACACCACATATATTGTCAAATACTACACACCAAGGCTTGTCCTCCTCTCCCTGGAGAGTGGGTTTTTACTCATCTAACAGCAAAACTTGTGTGTATGTTCAGGGTATGCATATATGTGAATCACGTATATTCAAGCATCACTAAACTAGGTGTACTAAAAACTGAATTTTAAGTTAGCATTTAAGAGTGGTAAGCCTTTTTATGTTCATTAATCTTAGGTTATTGTAAATTATTGTTGTCCTTTAGTCTAATTGTTCTAGCCTGAAATGTTGGTAAGTTGTGTCTGTACCTAAAGCAGGTATTAGCAGTTTTACACTAGGGGAGTCATTAGAGGGGTGCAAGCCATGTGTAATTTAGTACTTAGGCAATTACAAGGTGTAGGCCTTTGGTTTTTGGTTTGCCTTTCCGCAGGAGGACTGGAGAGCTCCCCTCCCTAGACACAAAGGATCTTTTTCTTAAGAATTATATACTGGCCTTGTCTTCTACTTTATCATCTCTCAGGCACCGTGGACTGCTGGCTCAGACCCCGCCTCTTGAATTTGCTGCCCATCGACATCAGCCTGGCAGCTGGGTTCTGATCCAGTCGTGGAAAGAATCCAGACTTCAACCGATCTGGGAAGGACCCTATCAAGTCTTGCTGACAACTGAAACGGCAGTCCGAATGGCAGAAAGAGGCTGGACTCATTACACACAAGTGAAGGGACCGGTGCCTGAACCAGACGATAAGTATCCAGCAACTCAACCTGAATCCTGGAAAGTGACTCCTACCTCAGATCCCCTAAGGATCACTTTAAATAGGCAACAGTTAAAGGAACATATTAGAAGGGAGAAAGGGCTGGATTAAACCCTATGTTTGCATTGTGCTCTGTGTATAGCTTAATGATGAAATTGCTTATGCTGATCATAATGTTCTATATTCAAGGAGTAACAGGTTCTGCTAAGCTGGTTATAAGTGTAGTCAAAGGCTTAAAGTCTCAAACTGTACAATTTGATGTTTGTCAAGTAATGAGCTGTAAAAATCTAAAACATCAGCAACAACTGAGGGAGGAATATAAGCATTTATGTAAGCAGACTGTTCAAATAGAAAGCAAGATTGTTGGGGGGCGAACATTTGAGAGTATAACTTATGAGACACCTAACCCTTGTTATTCTTCGAACACTGCTTGGTGGACCACACAGTATGAGGGATGGGTCTTACCCAGGTTGGAGGAAAAACCATTAAGGGAAACTTGGCTGGAATTTAACTCTCCAGTACAAATTGACCCCAAGGTCATTAGAATACTTAAGACCAAAGACTTAAAGCAAACCACAGAAATAGAGACAGGTTATGGAAATACAAATGCCTGGGTAGAATGGGGCAAACATACCATCCAGAGTCTAAACAGAAGTGACTGTTATGCTTGTACAACCAAACAACCCACTGTTCAGATTATGCCCTTCCCCTTGGGGATGAAAAAGCATGAAAGGGAGTTTAAATGTATAACACTCCTCTTTCAAAATGCTACTCCTGGTGAAAGTTGTAGTACGTTGTCCTCCCTTTTCCCTCCAGTCCAGGAGGGAAGTGTCAAAGCCATACCAGCGTCTCACCTTGGTCCTGGAAACCACTCTGCCTGTCTCTCCAGATGGGAAGAAGGGCTCCAGGATCTTGGTACCATGGCTTTGTGTACACAGGTGTGGAATGTGAGTAAGGATAGTACTGGCAACTTCTCCAGCCTAACTATACCCCGAGCAGACCTCTGGTGGTACTGTGAGAAGGGCATCCTCTGGCCAACACTACCTGAAAGGTGGGGAGAAACCTGTGCTCTGGTTCAGTTGGCTATCTCATTTACCCTGGCATTTGAAAGTAATAAAGTACCAACCCAAGGCAAAGGAGAAAAGAAAAATGTACAAAGTGTACCTAGTTCCTTCAATAAAAAATGTTTGTAGATAGTATAGGGGTTCCCCAGAAAGTTCCTAATGAGTTTAAAGCTGAAAATCAATTAGCTGCAAAATTTAAATCGTCCTTATTCTGGTGGGTCACCATCAATAAAAATGTCAATCATCAGCTAAAATTTATCAACTATACCAGGAATGTCATTAAAGAAATAGCAGAACAGTTAGATGCCACTAGCCGAATGGCATGGGAAAACAGAATGGCCCTAGACATGATGCTAGCTGAAAAAGGAGGCATCTGTGCTATAGTTGGGGGAAATTGTCGCACATTCATCCCCAATAATACCGCACCTAATGGAACTATCATCAAAGCCCTACAAGGCTTAACAGCCTTATTTCAGAAACTAGAAAAGAATTCTAGCATTAAGAACCCAGTCATAGAATGGTTGGAAAATTGGTTCGAGAAATGGAAAGGAATTGCAACATCTATTTTAATTTTCCTTATCATTCCAGCCAAAATGTTTATAACAGCTGGGTGCTACATAATCCCGTGTGCTCAAAGGCTAGTTCAAAAAGCCATCAAAACCACTAGAATCAAAAATAAGAAAGATCCCTATGATGAGGAATGTAAAAAAGCCCTTAGCAAATTTGAGAATCTAAAATGTGAAAACTAAAAGTGTTTAAAAAAAAAGAGGAGGGAATCTGTAAGAAAGGAATAAGTTTCATTTTCACATAGAGACAGCATGGAATAAGGGAAATGGAGGCAAAACCAGTTTAAACAAGCCCCAGACAAAGAGAAGAGAGAATCTACCTGATGTAAAGAGACATGAGGTAGTATCAGAGGCGGGAACTCACAGCAAAAAAATAAAAATTTGGGGGGGCATTGGCTAATCAGTTCAAAATCTCAATAATGAGCTAGTTGGCTCTCTGGGATTGGCTGTACAAATTAAAATCTCAAAAGATGAATTAGTTACTGTTCTTGGATAGGCTGTAACCTCTGTAGTACCCAGTCAATGGGGAAACAGGGGAGGGACTTGCGAATTAGGAGTAGGAGATTTAAACATCGCCATTCTCTTCCTCTGGGGCGCCAGCCTTCCGCGTGTTTGGCTGGACGCCCCATCTTGCAAGATCGTAAATAAATTCTTTTCTCCTCCAGAACCGAGAGAGCGTTTATTCCCTTACAGGTACCACTTTATTTCCGACATTACTTAAATATAGTAAGTATTAAGCGTCTGTTCAAATTTGTTAGCTGGTGTGTTAGTGCATTTGTATTACCCAAGTGTTCCAAATTGGTTACTGATTGTGAAAATTCTTTAAAATGGGAAATTCTAATTCCAATAGCACCCCTGAATATAGCCCTTTGGGCTGTATTTTGCAAAATTGGAAAGATTTTAGTTTTGAGCTATTAAAAATCAAAAAACAGTTTACTTCTGTAACAATGTCTGGCCTCAATATGATTTAGAATCAAGAGAGAAATGGCCTGAGAATGGCTCTATAGAAAAGAATGCTGTATTAGAGTTTTTCTGTAAAAGAGAGCAGAAAATGGGATGAGATGAAGTATGTTCAATCCTTTATTTGTCTCTCCCAGCAATCAATGCTGATGAGAAAACATAAAAATTTTACATGTTAGCAGAGAAAAGATAAAGGTCCTCCATGATTCAAATCTGGGAGTATCTAATAAAGCCTCTATTAACTCCTCCATCTGCCCTACCTCCACCCTGTAACCAAGGGGCCATTAGATCAGGAAAGGAGGACCCTATCCTACCTCCTCCTCATCCTCAGTATCCCTCTTAATCTGGGGTAAAAGAGCAAGAGATAGAAATGGTCTCTCCTCCCATACCCACCTGGATACTCAGTTTGGCCAGGGCTGCTCTCAAAAACCAGCAGCAGAGCCACCAGCAAAACTTCTACCTGTCTGGCAAGTGCCTGTAAGAGCAGATGAACCAGGGGTGGGGGTGGGGAGTCTGAGAGGATTTGTCCATGTGCATACCCCATTCTCCACATCAGATTTATATAACTGGAAAAATAATACCCCACTCTACAGAGAGGACCCAAAGAAATGGAAAGCTTAATTGCTTCAATATTTGCAACATATAACCCAAATTGGGCTGATATTCAGGCCTGGTTAAATGCCCCAATAACAGAAGAATGGAGAACAGTAATAGAAAAAGCAAAGCAGGAAGCTGATAAGAAACAAGGAGAAAATCCTGGCAACCCAGTGTATGCTGGAGCAAGTTCAGCAGCACCAGTAAGGGATCTTGAATGGAGTCCAGTGATGCAGCAACTGGGCTAAATTAGAAGATTATAGAGAGTGCATTGTTGTGGGTCTGCAGGAAGGGGTTCCAAAGGCTATCAACTTAAAAAAGATAAATGGAGTAAGGCAGGGGCCAAAGGAAAGTCCCTCAGCTTTCCTGGAGGGAATTTATACTACCTATCAGCAGTACATGGATATAGGTCTAGAAAGTGCAGAGAATGGCAGAAATTTAAATATGATTTTTATTACTCACAGTGTTCCTGATATAAAGAGAGAGCTATAGAAAATTGATGGAGGACTAGGATTGCCTGGCTCTAGGTTGGTTGAAATTGCTTTTAAAGTTTATAACAGGGACCAAGTTAAAGAAGACCAGGACTTCCAATAGCAAGCGGCACTTGAGGATTGTTACCTTAAGAGGCAAATAACACTTCTTGGGGCTCTAATGAACCAAGGACAAACAGGATGAGATAACAGCAAGAAGGTAAGACCCCTGGGCCACCCTCAAGGAATTGGAGGAATTCCTAAGGAATTAGGAACCAACCAGTGTGCATACTGCAAGGAAGAAGGGCACTGGAAGAGGGATTGCCCTAACTGCTTCCGGGGAAAAACCCAGAGGGAAGTTTGCGGACCCAAATTTCAGATGCCCCAACGAAATGATGGGGACAAGGGGCTCTAGTAGAAGAAACACCACTTCTCAATCTCCCACCAAGAGCCTCGGGTAACAATACAGCTGGGGAAACAATTAACTGACTTTTTTATTCATACAGGGCCATGTACTCAGTATTAAATTTAAAGACCTACCACGATTTCCAACCAGTTACCATAATGGGAGTATCTGGTAAAAGAGCAAATAAACCATTTCAGACTGCCTAATTGGGACCAAAAATTTAAAGCATTGTTTCCTGTATGTACCGGAATGTCCAGTTCCTTTGCTGGGAAGAGACCTGTTAACCAAGTTAAATGCCCAGATAACCTTTTCTCCAGCTTGTTTGTCAGTAGAAGTGCCTCCAGGACAAGATTGTGCATTGCAAGCTGCACAGCTGTTCCCTGCAGGAGATAAGCAGACCATGGGTATCCCAGAAGAGATCTTGAAATCTGTAAAAACAGAGGCATGGCCTGATGGAAAACCCGACCCTGTAAAAACAGTAAGACCAGTTTCAATTGAAACTTCAAAAGCCGGGTACTATATGTTGAGTTAAACAATATCCACTTAAACTAGAATCCAGAGAAGGAATTGCTCCATTAATAGAGACATTTTTGGAATATCAATTAATACAAACTTGTCAATCTCCAAATAACACTCCAGTACTGACAGTACAAAAGCCAGGCACCCTAAATGAATACCCATTTGTACAAGATCTCCAGGCTAGTAATCAAATTGTAGAAGACATCCATCCTGTAGTTCCCAATCCATATATTTTACTTACTACATTATCTGGAGATCTTGGTCCACAATCTTAGATCTGAAAGATGCCTTTTACTGCATACCCCTTGATCCAGAATCTCAAAATCTGTTTGCTTTTAAATGGGAAGACCCCATTACTAACACAAAACAACAATATTGTTGGACTCTTCTTCCTCAAGGATTTAGAAATGCTCCCACAATATTTGAAGAAGCGTTAGCTAGAGATTTAAGGGAATTACACTTGCAAGAAGGAGTATTATTACAGTATGTAGATGATATCCTAATAGCAAGTCATACCAGAAAGGCATCAGATAAGAACACTATTCAAACTCTGAATTTCTTAGCAGATCCAGGGAACAAAGTCTCAAAGAGAAAAGTCCAAATTTCAAAAGAATCAGTTAAATATTCAGGTTTTGAATTATCCAAAGGACAGAGAAATCTAGTCAGACCAAGGAGAAGCTTTAGCCCGAGTAGTAGCCTGAGAGCCACTTACAAGAAGGCAGCTTCAGGGATTCTTAGGGATGGCAGGATTCTGCTGAACTTGGATACCTAATTCTGGACTCATAACAAAACCCTTATATAAAGTCTTGACAGGATCTGAGCAAGAACCTCTAAACGGGACTACTGAATGTAAAAATAGCTTCCAGAAAATAGAGAGAACTTTTAATAGCCCTAGCCTTAGGCCTCCCAGACCCAAGAAAACATTTTGGCCTTTTTATACATTGTGGTAGTTGAAGCTGTTACATACTCTGAAAAAGGCCATGTTCTTTCAATCCATTGCTGTGGGTGCAGACCTATTTTAGGTGGGACCTTTTGATTAAGTTGTTTCAATTGAGATGTGACCCACCCCTTTCAAGGTGGGTCTAAATCCTCTTCCTGGAGTCCTTTATAAGAGATTAAAGGACACACAGAAAGATCTCAGAGAGTTCAGAGAAACCCCAGAGAAACTAAGAGATGAAATTAAGAGAAACTCTTAGAAAAGAGCCCTGGAGAAGCTAAGAGAGGACCCAAAGAAGCTCAGAGAGGAAGCCACTGGAACCAGACGGTGAAAGCAACAAAAGCTAGGAGTGAAGGCCCAGCAGATGCTGGCCATCTGCATTCCCATGAGACAGAGATGTCTCAGATGCCAGCAGCCTGTCTTCAGGTATCATCCTGTTGATGCTTCGAGTTGGACATTTTCATGGCCCAAGAACTGTAAAGTGTAAGTTAATAAATCCCCATTATAAAAGCCAACCCATTTCTGGTATATTGCATTCCGGCAGCTTTAGCAAACCCAAACATACATGAAAGACAAGGAAATGCCAGACATCCTGTGGCCTATTTTTGAACAGTTGGACAATACTATCCAAGGATGGCCAGTAAGTAAGGGCTGTAGCAGCCACCTGTGACATTCCCAAAGAAGCCGAAAAATTTACTTTAGGACCACCCACCACTGTGCATATGCCACACTATGTACTGTCATTGTTAGAACAGAAATGCGGATGTTGGCTCACTGGTGGACAGTTAGGTAAATA
Organism: Choloepus didactylus; assembly: GCF_015220235.1. Lineage (NCBI taxonomy): Eukaryota > Metazoa > Chordata > Mammalia > Pilosa > Megalonychidae > Choloepus > Choloepus didactylus. The sequence continues at coordinate 55,399,081 of NC_051323.1, forward strand.
TCAAACTATTCTACCAGATAATCCTAACATTACTTTAAAAGAATCTTCTAGTTTAAACCTGGCTACCTTACTTCCAAGTGGGGAAGAAGAACCTGTGCATGACTGTGTACAAATAATTGATGAAGTCAATTCCAGTCATCCAGATTTAGTCAACCAACTTTTAGAACATCCAGACGTTGAGATGTACACTGATGGAAGCAGCTTCATGAAGCAAGGACTTTGAGAAGCTGGGAATGCAGTGGTAACTCTACAAACAGTACTAGAGAGTGGGGCTCTTTTATCAGGTATGTCCAGGCAATGGGCAGAATTTATTGCACTCACCATCTGGGAAAGAGAAAGCTAATAAACACATATACAGACTCTAAGTATGCTTTTAATATAGTTCATGCTCAAGGAGCCATCTGGAGAGAAAGAGGATTTTTAACATCTGGTAAAAAAGAAATTAAACATGCAGACATAATCTTAGCCTTATTAGAAGCAGTGATGTTGCCTAAAGAGGTTGCCATAAATCATTGCGACAGTCATCGGAAAGGAAAAATGGACTCTGTAAAAGGCAATCAAATAGCAGATCTAGAAGTAAGAGCAGAAGCCACAATGTTGGATCCAGGCTCATTCCCAGGAGTCATATCCTGCGTTGCCAGGGAGATTTACACTCCGGGAAGTCAGGTCCCACGTAGGGGGAGGGCAGTGAGTTCACCTGCTGAGTTGGCTTAGCTAGAAAGAGAGGTTCCCATCTTTTGATACTCTAAAATTATGAGAATTATTGCAGTTTAGGGAGACAGATTTTTGGGCCAATAGGCCTTCTGATCTCCTGCTTTGAATCTAGCAATAAAGTCTTTCTCTTTGAAGCCCCAGTGTCTCAGTAATTGGTCATTTAAGCACATCGGGCAGAGAATCCACCCCCTTTATCCAGTAACACTCTCTGGGCTTTTCTGTCTTTTACTCTTTCATAAAGGACTCCAGTAAAAGGATTAAGACCCATCTTGAATGGGCTGGATCACATCTCCAACTTTACCTAACCAAAAGGTCTGCACCCACAGGAATGGATTAAAAGAACATGGCCTTTTCTGGGGTACATAACAGCCTCAAACCACCACAGATACCATGTATCAGTGGCTGAAAAATTGTAAGACCTAAGGAGCAAAAAAAAAATTCAGAAAATGTCATAAAACTGTTTAACTTGCACTAAAAACAACCCCAAACCTGGGCCTCTGCCCCCTATAAAAGGTGAAAGCTGGGGGCACAACACCAGGTGAGGACTCACAAATAGACTTTACTGTTATGCCAAAAGCATGTGGAAATTATAAATATCTTCTTGTTTTTGTAGATGCATTTACAGGATGGTAGAGGCTTTTCCCTGCAGGATAGGGCGAGCCTCAGAAGTAACTAAGGCGCCCCTGAAGGAAATAATCCCACAGTCTGGACTCCCATTTTCAATACAAAGTGAAAATGGGGGGAGGTGAGGTTTCACATCAAAAATTTCTCAGGAACTGTCGGAGCACTGAATATACATGGGAAATTATATGTATCTTGAAGACCACAATCTACTGGGAAAATAGAAAAGATGAATCATTCCCTGAAGAAAACAGTAGCTAAACTCTGCCAAGAGACTAATCTCTCCTGGGACAAGGTACACCCAGTGTCTTTGATGCAGGTAAGGGCAGCACCTAGTAGCAGGCTCCTTTTGAGCCCATTTGAAATGGTATATGGGAGACCATTCCTAAAACAAGGTGGTATATATACCTGGACTGAACAAGGCCAAGAATTAAATGATGTGTTCAGTCACCAGGGGCCACATTAGAGTCCATTCGTTGCTATGCCTCAAGCTGACTCTCTTTTTCCTACAGATGTTCCCTTACATCAATTTAAGCCTGGGGACCAACTTCTCTTTTTTTAAAAAAAAAAAAAAAAAAAGGAAAAATCAATATCCAGCAGACCAGTTGGAACCAAAATGAGAACGTCCCTATGAAATTTTTTATTAAGAACTCACTCAGTTAAATAGGTGGGCTCAAAACAATGGGCGCACCATAGTAGAGTAAAAATAGCACCCTCTAACCAGTTTTTTTGTCTCCTAGACTCCTTAACAGGACAAATATTGAGAAATAAACTGCCAAGAATCCCAGAGAAGGAGAGGAAACTGACAAACTTCTGGCAGGCAGACATCAATGCAAAACCCTACAAGATTTAAAATACATCTTCAGGAAAAGTATAAATGATAAATATTGAGCATGTATTGTTATCTGAGTACCATTAAGTATATACAAAACTTTATAAACGTGTGTTGCCTGAAGAGTAGAATATCTTCACTTGTAGTCAAACAGATAGATTACTTTATAAAATTATTAGACTTCTCCCAACATGTATTTGTGGCATATCCTTGTTTTGTATCTCTGCTGTAGTATAGCCCAAGGAACTGACATATTATTACACATGAATTTTTATTTTACAGTAGGGACACTCCTGTGCAGCATATCTATGACTCAATCAGATTGTTGGGTATGTGGCCGATTCCTTACATCTGTTGTTTCTGGGTTACCCTGGTGAATATTACTCCTCCAGGAAGCCGACTGGAACTAAAAAAAATTAATAAAAAAGATGCGAGAACAAAAAGGGATTCTAGATACTATAAACATAACTAATGCAGACCTAAAGAAATGGCCAATTAATTAAAAAACCCCAGGATATCGAATTTCTTTTTCTTTTGGTGTAACAGTGGAGAGAGCCAGTCAACATGCAAAACATTTAGATAGTAAGGCGGAGCATTCAACTATTAGAGAAAAAGAGGGGCATTTACAACCTTGCGATGACATGTATAGCTAACACCTGGGTATTGTAGATTAAAGCAGACAGCCCCTCAGAGGAAAATGGGATGGCTGCCTCCAGAGCAATGTCTCCAAACAATAATATTACAAGAAAGTGACTGGTTTGGGACAGATTGGGTTAATAGACCTGATGTTTGCTGGGTAGCTCCAAAGGGAACTCAATGTTTATGCAGCACCAACTTAGGGCCCTGGTTGCCCCCAGGTTGGATAGGCAGATTTACTTTAGGAGTACCCTAGGTTCAATGAAGTATTCATAAAACTTTACCATTAGGAGCAAATTTACCATTATAAAATTCAATGGGCCCAATCAGTATTTCATTGGTAAAATCACCTAGCTGTTTTATGTCTGCCTTTGTTAATCATAGAAGATGTTAGAAGCACTGAACAATTTTACACAACTAGCTTTAAATGATAGCCTGAAGAGTATATCTCTTAAATACTGAAGTGACTCTAATGTATAAGGCAGTCCTACAAAATTGAATGTCTTCAGATGTCTTGACAGCGTCACAGGGAGGGACATGTGGTGTAACAAAAAGTGAATGTTGTACCTATATACCTGATCAATCTGATAATGTAACTGAAGTGTTAGAACATATGAAAAATCAAAGTAATGCAATAGACACTGGTCCCCACTCCTTTGGTATATTTGATTTATTTAGCTGGCCTCCTACAGGAGTAGGATCTTGGTTTCGTTCAGTATTACAAGCAGGACTTATGATATTACTCCTAATAACTGCAAGCCTACTCATCTTTAAAACACATTTCTGCCTCTTATCTCAGCCCTGCCATAACAGAAATACTGGAAAAGCCTTAATACTCCAGTCAAAGCCTGAAGTTAAAGAATACGGACAATTACAATCTAAGAAGTTCCATTTTGCCAACCCCTAGGATTGGTGCTCCTTTTCAGCAGGAAGAAGTCAGAGCAGTCATCCTCCAGGTATGCCTCAAGATTGGGGAAATGATCAACAAAAGGGAGGCATTGTAACCGAGAAGTTAGGATTTAACAAATGATTATGACTACTGAATCATTAGATAGATATTTATTTTTACCTTCTAGTGTATTAAAATAGCCAGAAGGAAATAACTGAAATTGTTGAACTGTAATCCAGTTGCCTTGATCTTTGATAATGATTGTATAAGCATATAGGTTTTTTTTGTGACCTGGTGGTTGTAAAAACCTGGTGACTGACCCTCACTTGTACCCCCCTTATCTGTTCTTTTTGTTTTGTTTTTCTTTTTACTTTAGAGTCTTATAATCACAAAGGCAACCCCCTAATGTTAATGAAGGAACTTGGGTCAGCTCTGAATTAACCATTGACTTGTTCTTGTAATGGTTAGCTTAATTCTAGCATAGCTCCCCTCCTTTACATTTGTAAATTGTTTCTGCTTATACTTGTTACTGAAACAGTAGCATCCATCTCTCCTTGTATCTGCTTTTGTTATTGAAATAGTAACAACTCCATCTCCCCCTAGTTTGAAAGCATAAAAACCTTGACCTCCTTAGACTCTGGGAGACAGATTTTTAGGCCCATAGGCCATCTTATCTCTGGCAATAAACTTAAAACCTAAGCAATAAACTTTTTCTCTTTGAAACCCTGGTGTCTTTGGACTTGATCATTTGAGTTCATCAGACAGAGAACTCACGGCTTTTGATTAGTATCAAAATCAAACGAGAGAGGTGCTTGGGAACCTAAGGCCTCTCTGGGGAGCAGAAAGGGACTCTAGAGCTGATTACATGTATGTTGATTTCCCTTGACGACACGAACTGTGTTTTATTTATCTTTACATACCCTTCGAGAGGTGAGACCGGCAATCAAATATCTGTTGAATTGAACTGAATAGAAACTTTTTGTGATTAAGAGCAGGAAAAAGGAGACTAAAATAACAGAGACTCTGATATCTAGAACTTTTGCAGGATTTGCTACAAAGGGAAAGGGACTTTGGTAGTGCAGTTTTTCACATGAGGAGTCAACAAACGAGCATTTGGAAGATAGAAGCAAAAAAAGTGCTGCGTTGAATTTAGGAGAGAGGTGGTTAGAGTTCCTTATAAGTGGAAAAGGAATGGCAACAGGTTTGAACCTCCGAGTGAAAAAGAAAAGCACTAGCGGCAGCAATACGCAGACTGGCGGAGAAGAGGAGTGTCTAGGGTCAGAGACATCAGAGTCGGAGCCGGAGAGATAATTGAGGTCAGCTGGCTGGGGAACACCGGTACAGGCGAAGGGCCGGAGTAATTAGCTTTGAACTCGTTTCTTAACAAAACTTACAGGAAGCCCTAAAAGATATGCAGCTCCGGCTGATATTTCGGCGTGATAACTTCCGTGTGTGGGTGCGCGCGCGCAACAAGGAGGGCCGCCCTAGAACTTCCGCGTGCGAGCAAGACTGGAGCGCCCCCACCTCGCACCGGCCCGACCCGAGAGGAAACCGGTACTGGCCGCGCGGCTCAGTACCCCACTGGGTCGGAGGCGGGGCCCCGGCCACGCCCAGGCGGAGGCGCTACGGGACAGGCCGCCTTGGCCACGCGCCCTCAGCGCCCCGCCCGCTGACTACATTTCCCAGCAAGCCCCAGGCAGCCCGCGCGCAGCAGTTGACCCATTTCCCGGCCCGTCACGGGCTCAGCCAGCCCCCGCGCCTAGGCGGCTGCTCCTTGCTGACTGGGGTGTGGGCGGGGAGCGGCGGAGGGAGGAGGAGGCGCTGCTGGACTCCGCCGTTGCCTCCGCTGCTGGGCGCCTGGGGTGCTCCCCGGGCTTCTGCAGCCGCCATGGACGAGCAAGCGGGTCCCGGTGTCTTCTTCAGCAACAACCACCCGGGCGCTGGCGGTGCCAAGGGGCTCGGGCCTCTGTCGGAGGCTGCAGCGGCCGGCGACGGGGCGGCTGCGGCGGGGGCGACCCGAGCCCAGTACAGCCTCCCGGGTATCCTGCACTTCCTGCAGCACGAGTGGGCCCGCTTCGAGGTGGAGAGAGCCCAGTGGGAGGTGGAGCGGGCGGAGCTGCAGGTAAAGACCCTCCCGGCCTGGCTCTCTTCATCCCGCCTCTTCGCTCTCTCCCGCCCCGCCTCGGCCCTTTCCTCCCCCTCAAAAGCCCTCGCTTGTCCCCTCCCCCTGTGCTCCCGGCTATCCCACCCTGAACCTCGTCGTCTTCTTCCTCCCTTCACCTTTGCCTTCCGCTGACCCCACTTTCTTGACCTCGGTTCCCACTGCCGCACCTGAAGCGTTGTTTACCCTCCCCGCTCCTTCCTACTCTTAACTTTGTCTTATTTCAACTTTCTTCCCAATCCCACATTTTAGGTCTTTCCTTTTAGTTTACTAATTGGGCTGACTATAGTTTTGAGAGACGTCGAGCAAATCATTCTCTGTCTTAGTGTGTCCCATTCTAGTGTAAAGACATTCTCAGCAAAAGGTATTGGCCGTTGGCTCCTCTGAAAGACAGGCGATCAGAGAAGACCACACAACAGAAGTTGTGTCAGTGAGGCCTTGACTTTAGGGGAGAAACTGACGTTGGCTGAAAGTGTTATTAGAAATATCAGCTTCCTTTTGCATATGTAAATGTATCTTCGCCGCCCACTCCCCCCCCGCGTTCTTTTAGGTATTTCAGATTCATGGATTTTGAATTGAAGGAGTTAGATGATTGCAGTCAGATGATTCCTCTTCTCAAAATCTAGAACTTCCTAAGGGTTAATTTTATGTTCAATGTTTTGTGAGCTTGACTGGTACTTTAGAAGGAACTAAAGGATTTTAAAAGTTAGTTGTACTGCATTTCGGTGCATAGTCTGCAAGATAAAGTATATCTAGGGAGTGCTATTACGGACTCTTAGAAGAATGCAAGTGAGGCTGATACTTCACAGGCCATTCAGAATTGGTAAGTGGGTTTTCACTGGCTGATCTTATAACTTCCAGACATACGTAAATTTCACAGGAAGCTTAAGGAACTGAATCTGTGCCATTCTGTTTCATGGGCTTAACTTACCTACTTACGAACTACCAATTTTGGTTGGTGAAACACTGGAAGTTAAAATGCCACCTGATGTGTCACAATTTTTGGTAAGATTTATTTTCTTTGGCACATAAAAAAAAAAAAAAAGAAAAGAAAAGGAGAAATCCATTAAATAGAATCATGTGCTGGAACAGGATGCTTTGATGTAGTGGAAGTGGCTCTGGAAAGAGCCCAGAGTTAGGGTTATAGTTTGGGCTGTTCTTGCTGTGAGCCCTGTGACCTTGAGGAAAACGTTTAACCTCTCTGGGCTTCAGTTTCATCATTTTTTTTACAGCACTTGTTTATTGTGCCCTCTATGTGCCTCTAGGTCCTGGGATTAATGAAACAGACAAAGCCTCTGTCCTCATGGAGTTTACGTTTTAATCCAGAGCCAAACAATCAGCAAATGAAAACATATAATATAATGACCATTGGTGGCAACTGCTAGGAGAGAAAATAAATCAGGGTACAGGAATAGAGTGGATGGAAGCAACTATTTTGGATGATGTGGTCAGGAAAGGCCCCTCCAAGGATACGACATGAGCTGTTAAATGAAGTGAGGGAGTGACCCATGGTTTCCACAATTCCTTCTGATTCTATAGTTCTACAGTTCTATGCTTATTTTTTTGACACCTTTTTCATCCCTATTGTTATGTTGCTTTTGTATCTAGTCTTGTAATTTTTCTCAGTAATGACTCTGATAGGATGGTATCTGTATAACCAGCAGATTTGAATGCTTATGCCATTACCTTTATAATTAATTCAGTATATAAGTGAGCGTCTGGATTTTCGTCTTCATGGATGTGTTCAAGGCAAGATTTAACTTAAACGTTGTGCAATTGAAGAATATAATTTTTGTTTGTAGTTTTTTAAACTTTAGTTTCTTTCTAGTTTAGGAAATGTAAAATAACTCAGACTAATTTGTTCAAAAACAAACAAGAAAGCAATACTTACTTTCCTACATGTAGAAGTTTGGGAACTTCCAATCCACTCTGGCCCCTGCTCCATGCCCCACCACCCCCACTCCTTAACCCTGTGTTTAAACTTTTCATTTTACTTATAATTGTAGTCAGTCTTCAATTATTTACATGTATATATATATCTACATTTATCTATCTACCTGCCTATCTACTTATCTGTCTATATCTATATTTTCCTGTTATTTATTTTTTTTTTATTTTTATGCCTAATGTTAACTTCAGGTAGGTTTCCTCCTGGTGCTCACACTTGTCATATTAAGGTCACTAGTTTTACAGTATTTTTTTGGTTTGTGCTCAGAGAACAGAAGTCCATTTAAATATCAAATTACATTAAGCTTCTGCAGAGAAACTTAAAATTTTTCGAATAGAATAAGTATTGTATATATATATTTAGGAGGGTGTGGTTGCAGGAATCTATGGTCTTAGTCCCCCTTATTAATGTAAGTGAAAATATATTTTTTAAAATTTATTTTTATCAGCATCATTAAATTTGAGCATTTCCTTTCATTTTTCTTTTGCCATTGGAATTTTCCTAGAAAAACAATAGGAAGTAAAAGAGTTTAATGAATTTTGTTGAAATACGGATCAGTTGGTGTCCTCCTCTTAGTTTTTAAATCTCTTCTCAAGTCATTAGCACCAAAGTCCACAAAAGTACCTTTAAGATTAACTCTAATTTGTCCCTTCAGGAACCTGTCAGTCCTGAAGTTGCTGGGGCAGAGTTGTGAAAGGCAATCCAAGCCTGCTGTCATTGCTTCCTGCCTCCTTTAGATCTTGCTATATCTAGTAAGGGACTGGCCACATTGTGCCCAAAGCTTCTTTGTCATTTATTTCCCGCTTTCCCATCTTACAGTAGACTCTTTTTGCTTTTGGTTATGCCACTTAGGCCCTGCCGCTCACTCCCGCCAGTTGCCAATCCAGGTGAGAATAGGTAATTCATGGGAAAAGAATGTTCAGGAGTATTACTGAGCTTTAGGTTTGGGGAAAAAATTTTGATGGTAGAAGACTAATTGTAACGTTTAAGAGAATTTCGTGTATGTGAGACATTGTGCTAGACAAGCCCAAAGAAGTGTACTGTCTAGTTGGAGTGATAGAACATAAACAAAACATAGAAGAATCTATGTTTATCGTTTTGGGGTTTGGTTTTCTTAGAACAGCATAAGAGAACTAGCAGTGATTGGGGAGAATAGAAGGAGAAGAGAACTTTCTGTGGTAATGAGAAGCCAAGGCTCAGTATTTGAAAATTACTGACTTATGGGAAAACAAGCATTGAAAAAAATATTGGCTCTTGGTTTTGAGGTGTGTGTATTAGGGGTGTGCTTTGATGTTTACCTGGAAATGCTAAAGTTGTGTGAAAAAAGTGATATAATTGAGTAGCATAGGGCATGTGGTACAGACGCTGTATACTAGAGTGCTTATGAATCTTGGTTTTGATACTATTGATTAATATTTTCATTCAACAAATATTTTCCAAGCTCCTACCTCATGCCAGGTTCTTCTTGTTTCAGGCGCTGACGATACAACAAGCTTAAATTGTTGGAGAAAACAGACAGGAATAAGTAAATACGTAAAATGTTAGATGGGTCATAGGTGCCATGATGAGGGTAAGGAGGATATGGAGTGCTTGAGAGGGTGGAGTGGGAAAGAAAGGCTTCACTCATAAAGCAACATTGAGCAAAGGTGTGAAAGGGATATATCCAAGTGAAGAGCACTGATGCAGAGAAACAGTAGAGGAAAGGGAGCATGCTCCCAGTGTTTGAGGAATAAGGAGGCAAGTGTGGCTAGAGTAAAGGAAGAGAGTAGAGGAAATAATGCCAAAGAGATACTGGGTATCAGACATTGTAAGCACTTTGAATTTTATATCAGCAAGATGGTCATCCATTGGAATATTTTGAGCAAAGAAGTGATACCATCTTTAAAAGCAACCATTTGAAAGGATTCAGAATAGACTTGAAGAGACAAGGGTAGAAGAAGCAGGGAGACCAGTTAGGGGGCTTTTTTAATAATCCAGGCCACGGTTGATGGTGGCTTGGAGTAGTGTGGTAGTGATGAGATACGTGAATATATGTTTTAATGCATATTCAAAATATAATAAATTCCAAATACATTTTTGAAGATAGAACCAGCAAATGTGCAGAAGAATGATAGGATGTGAGGTTTGAGAAAAAGGGGAGTTGAGGCTGACTCAAAAGTGTTTTGGCTGAGCAGCTTCATAGGACTGTTGAGAAGATTTACTGAGTGTTTAAATGTACAAAGTAAGCACTTAAAATGACAGTTTATTTTTTGTTATTACTATAACTGTTTTTTACAATTACAGTGGAAGGCAACATGGATGTATAGACCTGGATTTAAATCCTTGCTGTAAAATTTACTATTGTATTTTATACCTAAAACACATATTTGCCATAATTCTCTCAGAATCTTAGTTTCTTCAAGTGTAAAATGAGGATAATAAACTACTGTTGAAAATTAAGTGAGATATTTTAAAGTACCTAGCAGAGGCCTCATACTTAACACAAAGCAAATTCTGGATAAATAAATAGTAGCAAGTGCTTGATAGTAAATCTGTACTCTCCTAATCTTATTCTTCAGCATAATCTTCAGTCATGAACTCTTCAAAGACTGGAGCATGTAAGTGCTATCCTTGGACCACATGGTCTAGTACTCTGGGTCTGACAGTGGCACTAGGAGACATTTTATAGGACTGACTAGTTGCTTTTGGTGTCAGCATCAAAATAATGATTATATACTTCAAATGTACTTTCTTTCCTTAATAACCCACTATGTTTTTGTTAGAATTTATATAAACTCTTTCTGAATGTATTTATCTTAGCCTTGCATGACTTCTTGGGTAACAAATTGTATAAATTTACAGCTATAAAATTACTAATTAGTTAATTAAATTGAAACTAATCCTGGATTTTATTTGGCCCTTTAAAACACTCCTTTAAACCAGCTGGTGAACCCCATTGTGGAATGGTATGATTTTGCCAACAGGGTCTTTTTTTTTTTTTTTTTTTTTTGTAATTGTGACATAGTACATGTAACATGAAAAGTATAATTTAACCATTAGGTGTACAATTCAGTGACATTAATTACATTCACAGTGTTGTGCAGCTATCACCTCTGTCTATTTCCAAAATTTGACATCACCCCAAACAGAAACTCTGTACCCATCAAGCCGTCACTCCCCCTTCTCCCAGCACCTGGTTGGTTACTTCTAGTCACTTTCTATCTCTATGAATTTGCCTATTCTAGATATTTCATAAATGGATTCATGTAATATTGGTCCTTTTGTGTCTGGCATATTTTACTTAGCATAATGCTTTCAAGGTTCATCCATGTATCAGAACTTCATTCCTTTTCTATAGCTGAATAATATTCCATTGTGTGTATGTAGCACATTTTGTTTATCCAGTCATCTGTTAATGGACACTTGGGTTTCTTCTACCTTTTGGCTATTGTGAATAATGTTGCTGTTAATATTGGTGGATAAGTATCTGTTTGAACCCCTGTTATCAATTCTTTGGATATATGTTTAGAATTGGAATTGTTGGGTCATATGGTAATCTATGTTTAACTTTTTGAAGAATGTCATTTTTCGTTCTATTCAAATCCTTGATAAGTTAATAATCCTTAATTATATTTTGGAAAGGTTATTGAGATTTTACTCTTTTAAAAAAGTGTATTCTACTAGTGGTCCCTATAGTTCAGTGTTTCTCAACCTTAGCTGCATCTTAGAATAATTGAGGGGGACTTTAAAAAATACCCATTCCTTGGGCTCTACACCAGACCAGTTAAATCAGAATCTTAGGAATTTGGGCCCCAGGGCATCAGTGTTTTTCGAGTTCTTCAGTGGTTCAAATATGCAGTAAGCATTGAAAACCACTACTTTAGTTGTTTTTGTTCTACACATACATACACACGTGTATATATGTATACGTGTGTACATACATACGTATGTATAAATGTGTTTGCATATGTATACACATATACATATATACATACACACACATATGTACAGAATTTGGGATATAATTTGTTTCTCCTGTTCTTTCTAATGATAGCTAGTATTTTATTTTTAGAGAGATATTATAATTTGAATCAACTCCCTTTGACTGAGAGGTATAATGAAAGAGTAATCCTCCAACTCTCTTTTACAGGTAAAGTGAGACCCAGAGAGAGGCTAAATGACCGAGAATAAAATAAGTGATAAAGCTTATACAAAACCTAAATCTCCAGATGTCTTTCTAGATTTTTTTAAAGCCCTTTCAGATATCTCAGTTGATTTTTATAACTTTCTTAGTAATTAGAGCTACACTGATGCTAACTTATTTTTCTTTTTATTAAAAATAGCAGACATAGAAATTATGCTGTAGTCTACTTTCCAATTTATATAATTGGCTGCATTTAAGATTTTTTCTTTGTCTTTGGTGTTCTTTATTATTATTATGTATCAGGGTATAGATTTCTTTTTATGTTGTTTGTGACTTCTTTAGCCTCCTTGAGTCTGTGGTTTGGTATCTCATTAGTTCTCCAAAATTCTCAGTTGTTTTCTCTTTAGGGTTTTCTTCTATCGCATTCTCTTTTCCTCTCCTTTTGGGGACTTTGATTACATATATGTTAGGCTTACTCCTTTATCTGCTATATAGTTTCCATTTTTTATCGCTTTTTGCTTTATTCTGGATAATGTGTACTGATTTTATCTTTTCTCTTCAGTTGACTAATCTGTTAAAGCCATCCAATGTGTTTTTTTAATTTTGGTTATTGTTCAAGCTCAGTTTGGTTCCCTTTCATATCTGCTGGGTCATTTATTATAGTTGCCTGTTCCCTGCAGGGTCATCTTTTATTCTTTAAGCCTAGTAAATATAGGTATTTCACAGTTGGTGTCTTTGTACATCCAGTCTCTGAGGTCTTCCAGGTCTGTTTCTGTGGTCTGTGCTGGTTCTTGCTTATCATGACTTGTTTCTTTGTATGCTTGTTGAACTCTGTGTGCTACTCATTATCCTTTAAAAAGTATATGTAAGAATAATCTAAGGTCTAAAATGAAGGTATTTTCTTCAGAAAGGTTTTGCGGTTGCTCCTGGCAGGCATTCGGAGGCATTACCAGTTCAGAGCCACTTTAAGCCATATTCATTGCTTGAGGTTTGTTTTGTATCACCCAGTTGATATGAATTTTGGTTGTGAATGCATTTGAGGTCTAGTATATTTTAGCTTCACCTTTTCCTTGAGAGCCCTTTAGGGACTAAATGTAGGATAGATCACTCATTAGACCACCTGCATGGACTCTGTCTTTGATTTTGCCCCTTGGGTCCTGCAAGACTGTCAGAACTAAAGTCCAAATTTGTTTTGATTGGCCCACACTCTAAGGGCAGAAGTGGCTTTCTTGTTCCCTTCCCTTATCTTACTGGATTCTCATTTTCCCCTCAGTTTTGGCTAGATAATCCTTTACTATCTTATCAAGTTCTTTTAGCTTTTAAGAGGATTGTAAAAGTATTTCATCCCAAAGTTTTCACTGTTTTCAGTAGGAGAGTTGCTCCAGCATACCATTACTGGAAGCTGGAAACTGAATTCTCTATCTTACTTTCAAAAACTGACTCATTAGAATGACCCCAGTAATTATCTAGGGAGAATTCTAATAACACTTCTTTATCAAGAGATGTACCTACTTATCCTTAAATTTTATGTATTATCTAATGCTCCTTTTCTTGGAATTCCAGTGGTGGTGGTGGATGACCTACATTTTCCCAAAATTTCATTAAGTTAAGCAGAACTTAAATTCCCATTACTATGCAATTTTTGAAAGATATTTAAAAGTCTCAGTAATCTGGACAGATTTCCTTATGTCAGCCTACTATCTGTGTGATGTCAGTTATACTTTTTGATTTATAAGTGTTGTTAGCAGTACCTAGGTTTCAATTTTGATCCATTAGATACAAAAATTGCCCTTGGAATCTTTGGAGTTTCCTGCCTTGGTGGCCAATTTGACAAAACAATCTATTAACCATCAAAATTTGGCAATGGAACATGTGGGCCTTAGAGTCAGACTGCTCTATCACTTCCTGTTTATAATCTTTTTAGGCCTCATTTTTATTTGTAAAATGTGGATGATAATACCAAGTAGAGTAGTTGAAAGATTTTAAAAAGATAGAGTATACAAAAGTACCCAGCCTATAATAGGTGCCTACTAAGCATTTTACTCTTGTTGGTTGAGATTTTTATGGACAGAATGCATTTGATTGTGTTATTTAAATAAAAACATAGAAGCCAAGTGATCCTCTTGGCAGAGTAGCTATTTATATTCTCTTTGCCCTGTTAGTAGTGATGTAAGGGCAATAAGTTGAATGTGGATTGAAAGTAAGGGGAAAGCCAATGGTGGCAGTAGTAGGTGGTGATACTTTATAAATTGAGGACTGGAAATAGTGATCGAGGGAATTTTGGAGTTCAGGAGAGAAACCTGCAATAGAGGAAGGTAAGAGACAGAAGGGGAAGGTGATGGTTGAGGGGGGGCAGAAGCAGATAGGAAAAAGAAACAGCACACATTAACCTGTGTTCTTCATTGTAGCGCTTATAGAATTCTAGGGTCACAGGGACATAAACACTCTCTGTCTCTCTCTCTCTTCCTCCCCACTTGCCACCCTTATATCTCCATTTTCAATTTTCTGTTCCCTTGATTAGACTAAGAATATTTTACCTCCAGAGGGATCTTAGAACTCCAGTAGCCCCATCCCTTGTTTTGTCAGTTAGGGCCAGAGAGATGAAGTGACTGGTCTTCGGTCATTCTGTGAGTTGATGTAGGTTTAGTTTAGAACTCCTGAGTCCTAGTACCTAGGCCTGTGCATTGTTTTCTGTACCACATCTTCTCCTTTTATTGATCTCTCACTCTGTGTAGCTGCTTTTGATCAGAAGGAGCCCGGTGAATTATAATATTTAGATGATTAAGTATGCTTTGAATAGTGTCATAACTTAAAGTAAATTCTGCTTGTGACTTATTTCAAGTTTTTCTTCAAATAGAACAATGTAGTGAAACATTTATATAGTGAGGGGCTCAGGAAAATCTTTGACAATTTGTGTTCCTCGAAAGTGTTTGACAGTGTATCACTGTAGTTTCTTTTTTTTTTTTTTCCTGATTGTGTTGTTCAGTTTTTATTCATCAGTTATAGAATCTCATGGAGAAAAGCAAAGGTAATTGACCCATGGAGTAATTATAATATTAATTATAAAAAGAACGCAATTGAGTGTTTACTGTGTGTCAGGCAGTGTTCTAAATGCTTTACCTGTATTGACTTATTTATTTGTTTAATCTTTGTAACAATCCTATGAGGTGGTTCCTGTGTATGTATGATTCATTATATAATCCCAGGTTCATTAGTTAATCCTCATTTGAGTGACCCAAATGTCTGCATAGACTATCCATTGCAATACAGTCCAGAAGTTTGAAGTAAGCAAGACAAACCAAACAAATACTCCTTAAAACAAAACAAGAACAAAAAAAAAAGAAAAAAGTGAAAAGAAAAAGACCTATAAAACAACAAAAAACCACAATCCAGTACTTTTATCTCAATGTACTTTTTTTTTTTTTTTTTTTTGAAATAAATTCAAAGTTACATGAATAGTTGCGAAAACAATACTGGCCCCATACACGGAATTCCATCATACCCTGACCCCCCTCCCCCGATAGCTCAGTCCACCAACTTTAACATGCTGTCACATCGCTATTCTTTCCCTCCCTCCCTCCCTATCTATCATCCATCATCTGTTGCTCTGTCTTCTGAACATATGAGAGTTAGCTGCACACATCCTTGAACGTACACTATAATTCACGTGTGTACTTCCCATGAACAAGAACATTCTTTTATGTAATTCCATTAAGCGCAGCTAAGAAGTATAAGAGTTTCAACAATGATACAAAGCTTACATTCTATATTTCCTTCTCCTTATGTCTCAGCTGTGTCCCTTTGAGGCACCTGTCCTCTATCCTCCAATCCCATCCAAGTTCATCCTTAGCATTCAATTGTCGTCTAGTTAGACTGTCTTTTTTTTTTTATTTCTTTTTTCAGTTGTGGAAACATATATACAGCCTAAATCTTCCCATTCCACCCCCTCCCTAGCCTTCCATTAGTGGGATTAATTACATTTAGAATGTTGTAATCCTCTTTCCCACCATCCGTTACTAGAAATTTCCCTTCACCTCAAACAGCAACCCTACACTCATTCCTTAACTCCCCATTGCCCCTTTGCCCATTTCTCTTAACCCAAACTCTACTTCTCATCTCTATGGTTATATTCTCTGATAATTTCTTTGTGTTTACTGTGGGGCTTAAAATTAACCTCTTAAATCCCTATCAATCTTGTTTTTCTTTGATACCACCTTCACTTCAATAGGACACATAAACTATGTTCCTATACTCCTTCATTCCCCCACCTTTATATATTTGTCTAACATTACGTATTTTACATTGAGTTCAAAACCACTGATTTGTCCTTAGAGTTTGTGTATTTTACATCATGTAGGAAGTAAATAGTGGAGTTACAGTTCAAAAATTATTGACTTCTATTTGTATTCCATTGTGGTTGGAGAATGCGCTTTGAGTCTATTCAATTTTTTTTTTTTTTTTAATTTCTTGAGGCTTGTTTTATGTCCCAGCTTATGGTTCCTTCTGGAGAAAGATCTGTGATCACTAGAGAAAAATGAGTGTCCTGGTGATTTGGGATGTAAGGTACTATATATGTTGTTAAAATTCTCTATATCTCTTTCTCCTTTGTCTCTCTGTTGGTAGGGCTCCCTTTAGAATCTGAAGTAGGGCAGGTCTTTTATTGGCAAAGTCTCAGCATTTGTTTGTCTGTGAAAAATTTAAGCTCTCCCTCAAATGTGAAGGAGAGTTTTGCTGGATAAAGTATTCTTGGTTGGAAATTTTTCTCTCTCAGAATTTTAAATATGTCATGCCACTGCCTTCTCTCCTCCATGGTGGCTGCTGAGTAGTCACTACTTAGTCTTATGTTGTTTCCTTTGTCTGTGGTGAATTGCTTTTCTCTTGCTGCTTTCAGAACTTGCTCCTTCTCTTCAGTATTTGACAGTCTGATCAGAATATGTCTTGGAGTGGGTTTATTTGGATTTATTCTATTTGGAGTTCGCTGGGCATTTATGCTTTGTGTGTTTATATTGTGTAGAAGGTTGGGGAAGTTTTCCCCAACAATTTCTTTGAATTCTCTTCCTAGACCTTTACCCTTCTCTTCCCCTTCTGGGACACCAATGAGTCTTAAATTTGGACGTTTTATTTTATCTATCGTATCCCTGAGATCCATTTCGATTTTTTTATTTTTTTCTCCATTCTTTCTTTTGTTCTTTCATTTTCTGTTCTGTGGACTTCTAGGACACTGAGATGTTGTTCAGCTTCCTCTAGTCTTGTATTGTGAATATCCAGAGTCTTTTTAATTTGGCCAACAGTTTCTTTTCTTTCCATAAGATCTTCTATTTTTTTATTTACTCTTGCAATGTCTTCTTTATGCTCTTCTAGGGTCTTCTTTATGGCACTTATATCCTGGGCCATGGTTTTCTTGATGTCCTTTAAATCCTTTGTCATGTTTTCGTTTCTCGATTGTAGTTCTTTGATTAATTGTGTGAGGTAGAGTGTTTCTTCTGAAATCTTGATTTGTGTGTTTGGAGTTGGATTCTCCATATTGTCTGGTTTTATCATATGCATTAAGATTTTCTGTTGTTTTTCGCCTCTTGGCATTTGTTTTCTTTCAAGTTGTAACAAAAAAAAGGATATCGATCTAATTTTTCAGAGTGACGTACACTTTCTCTAACTAACCAGCAGATGGCGTCTGTGAGTCACCTATATCCCTCACAACCTTGTTCCCGCTGTGTGTGGGGAAGTGATTCTTGTGGGTTCAGTTGGAGAACTCAGTTTGGGTGTGTTGCTGGAGTCGTCCACCCTGAATGTGGGGCGTGTGTACGGGTGGCCAGGGAGGAAGGGCAGTTCTAATGTTCAAATCCCCCTGGTTCCAGGAGATTCCAGGCTGCCGCAAGAGTCTCATTTCAGTGCAGCCCCAGACCCTCCCTCTCGCTGCTCTACAAACCACTGGACTTGGTGTAGCGTCCCAGGGTTCTCCGAGCAGGTGCCCCCTCCCAGCCGCGATCTTCCAGGAGCTCAGCCGAGGGAATGCCGTGCTACATCACCAGTGCGCGCCGTCCCTCAAGGGAAGCCCTGGGCTGCCAGGCCCTGCCGCGGCACGCTCTCAGCTCGTTTCAGAATGCAGAATGTCTGAGGCTGTCTTTACTGCAACGCCTTGGGGGCTGAGAATAGCTGAGGTTTTCTCCACAGAGAGAGAGCGAGGGACAGAAGAACTCCCAGGTTCACCCGTCAGCGAGAGATAGCACCCGATCCTCTGGGCAACCTATCCTGAGACAGATATGTCCCCCGATTCTCCCAAGGTCATTTGTCACCAAAAGCCTCTGTCTGCTTGTTGAGGATTCGCTGTCTGTATTGAGCAGTTAATATTAAAACCTCACTTGGAGCTGGGCTGAGAGAGTGCACGGCATGGCTTCCGTGAGAGAGGGGCTCTTGGCTCTAGGCTCTCTGCTCTCAGTGAGGGTCCACAGTTTTACTTACAGATTTTATGCTGTGAACTCGGGCATTCCTCCCAATTCAGGTTGGTGGATGATGAGTGGGCAGTCACGTTTGTCTCCCCGCTGTTATTCCAGGTTATTTACTGGTTTTTTGTTCATTTAGGAATTGTTCTGGGGGAGACTAAGTCTTCTACTTCTCTCTATGCCACCATCTTCCCAGAATCCTCTCAATGTACTTTTGTTATAGGGAATTTCATGACATTAAAAAACGTTATGGGAATGTCACTATATTGTGTTTAGTCTCTGGTTCTGAGTAACTTGAGTTAAAGGTCTTACTCTTATCAAGTTGCTAAAGTATAGCATCAGGTACTTGGTAAATGATCATGTCTGTTTACCAAAATATGACATATCAAGCAGAAAAGAAAGGGATGCAGCATTTAATGATTATTCTAGTTCAGTTATATAGCTTACATCTTCTGGAAGGATGGCCGTTTATCAAATGCTAGGTCCCCTTCTGCCCAAATAGTTATCAAGTTTTGCCATTAGCATTGTTTAAGGGCTGCCTGTTACTAAGCAAAGTAGGCTGCAACTACCTTCTTACGTCACTCCTTTGCCAGATTGCTTGTGATCTAAGGAAAGGGCAGACTGTCACAGGAGACATAGTTATAAAGATAACTTCTTTGTCAGGAAAGTCAAGGTCCAGAGGAGTTATCATCTGTTTCTTTAAGGATATGCAGGCTGTCCATAGGGTCTACATGAACTTGCTCACAGAAATCTTGGATCATTAGACAATAACAGGGTAAGAACTGCTTTGAAGTTTGAAATAGCAAACTTAAGACAACAATAGCAACAGAAGAAATACTAATTATCCCACAAAGTATAGGAACTACTACTTAAGAGAGGTAGAATGAAAATCTTAAGCATCTTTGAAGAAAATTAATCATTAATGGATGACAGCTCCACACTGAATTACTAAAAATACAGATCCTCTGATAATTCTGTATTGCTCTCTGCCTCTGCCAGATGGTCCTCCTTGCAATATTAGACACAGATTATTGGGATAATAGAAATTTTTGTAATTTAAATATAAACTAATATTTTTAGTTCTACATGGAAAGCTATAGCAGGTACTTCTTTTAAAAAAAATTTAGCTGGCCCACTTTTTCTCATTGACATTCTTCAAAAGTAGCCCTTAACTGTTTGGTGCTGTAACAATTTTCGAATCTATTATTTTTATTTCTTTCTAATCCTTAGCTTTTCCAGATTTTCTCTTAAGTATTTTAAGTAATGGCATGAATTTCAGGACATTTTTTTAATCATATTTTTTCCCATAATTTAGATGCATACTGCAGTCTGTCAATATGGTGATCTGTAGAGCCAATGCTCAAAAAGCATTTCTTGAATGAATATATATGCATAATAATTTGGAAAATAGAAACACCTTTCCAAGTCAATCTTTCCCACCTAGTTTCCTTCATCTTATAAAAAAAAAAAAAGTTTGATTACCAGCTAAACTATTTGGTGAGCTAGGTATAGCAGACAAATGCATTAGCATGCCTTCTGCCTCTAAATATCACAATCTAGTGGAGAGGATGAGTAAATGAAGAAGCCAATACAGAGCAATGCCAAACTAACAGGTGGTCATATGAAACTCTGAAGACACATAGGGAAAGCTTCTCACTCAGCTCAGTAGGGTTAGAGAGTGTTTCTGAGAGATTTCAAATGGAAATGTCCATATAATGATTCAGTAGTCATAATCATTTGTTGAATCCTAACTTCTCTTTCATAACTCCTCCCTCTCATTTGATCATCCTCTCAATCTTCAGAGATATCTGGACATTGACCATTCTAACCTCTTCATGTTGAAAATGGGTGTCAACAATAAGAGGTAGGGGCTTGCGACCCGTTGATGCTCTGGGGGAGACTGGAACCTCTAAATTGCAGGGCTTATCCAGCATAGGGACAATCTGGAGGTTTTAAGTTTTTGAAAAAAAAATAAGTAAAATTTTTATAAAGTCTTTGATAGGGCCTTGGGTTTTCTTTAGGGTTTTCCGGAATACTGTTGGGTGGGGCTTAGCATACGGTGGCAATTTGCAATATCTGGCTGAAGCTTGCGTAAGAGTAACCTCCAGAATAACCTCTCTACTCTATTTGATATCTCCCAGCCACTGAAACATTATTTTGATAGATTTATTTTCCTCCTTTTGGTCAAGAAGACATTGTCAGTCCTCATGAGGGGTCATGCCTCTTTATCCATTCTGCCAATCTTTGTCTTTTGACTGGAGAGTGTAATCCATTTATATTTAAAGTCACTACTGACAGTACAGGACTTTCTTCTGCCGTTTTGCTATTTGGTCTTTGTAAGTCTTTCCTTTTTTGTCCCTCCTCAGTTCTTCCATTAATGCCTACTTTAATATTTATTTGCTTTGTTTTTTGTTGTGTTGTACCATTTTGTGTCCCTTTTCATTTCTTTCTGCGTATGTTTTTTCATACATTTTCTTTGTGGCTACCATGGGGCTTAAATTTAACATCCTAAATCTGTAACAGTCACATTTGATTTGATATCAACTTAATTTTTTTTTTTTAAATTTTTATTGGGATTGTTCAGATACCATACAATTATCCAAAGATCCAAAGTGTACAATCAGTTGCCGCTGGTACCCTCATACAGCTGTGCATCCATCACTGCACTTAATTTTTTGTTCAATTTTTAGAACGTTTTCATTACTCCAGACAAGAAATAAAGTGAAAGATGTAAAAAGAAAAGAAAAAGAAAAAGAAAAGGAAACTCGAATCCTCCCTTTTCCCTAACCAACCCCCCTGAATTGTTGACTCGTAGTGTTGGTATAGTACATTTGTTACTGTTTATGAAAGAATGTGATATCAATTTTAATAGCTTACACATACACTATCCCTACACCCCGCCATCTCCTCACCTTTTTGTTATACTACTATAGTTTCTTTTAATAATTTTATTTTTTGTGTGTGTATTGGGAATATTAAAATAAAACTTTTATTTCCTTTTTTAAAAACTGCAAATTTGGAGTTTTTTCAGCTTGCTCTGAGGGTGGCTTTGTTCTCTATGTATTTGTAAGTATAGTTTGCATTTATTGAGCATGTGTTAAATTTTGTGTGGTGCTTTGCTTATTAGGCTATTCTTAGGTTGCCTGTTTTACATATGCTATGTTAGAATAATATGGCAGCTGTGTATTTGCTCTTATGCAGAAAGTTATTTGAGGAAATAAGATAACTTGGCAGATTTACTGCTGCTTACCCTTTATTATAAAACTACATAATAAGAACGTAATAAGAACAAGATGATGGAATGTTAGAGAATACTGATATGTAAAAAGGAAAATTTATTGGAGAGTTGGCTGGAAGCAGCATGGCAAAGGAAACGAGTAGGTACTTTGTTTTAGAGATAAGGTGAGGAGAAAAATAAGGGAGTAGTAGTCCTGGAAGGAAGGTGAGCTTTGGGAAATATTAAATAAGGTTGAGTGGAGTAGGTGTTTTGGGTGTGGCAAACAGGTTCTTAGCATAACTGCACTATACAGATTCAATGAAAGGACGGGGCAGGGAGGGGGGGGGATGTTTCATTACTATACAAACAGGTTCCATTAGCACTCATTTGCATGTGACAGAAATTGGATCCAGTACCAGTATGTCTAGTTGAAAGAATTCCACAAGAGTGATACCAGTTTTACCTGATGGAAAATTACAGCCCAGCCAGGCACTTGCTCTCAATTTTTTTTTGCTTATACTTCCCCAGTGACAAGGTTAAGTAGTGAGCAAAGGAACCTAAATTATAGGCACCACCAAAACCTGCTCCTAAGGAATGTAGATTTGTGTAAAGCAGGGAACAGAGAGGAATGCAGATCTGGGTCAGCTCATTTACTGGACTTGTAAGAGTAGAGTTAATAGAGGAAGAAGGACCTGTGGTTTAAGTAATTCATCCCAAGTCTTCATCTGTTGCTTCCTCTTTTTCCTTTTCTTTACCCTCCAACGATGATACTTTCATTTATTGAGCACTTACCATATGCCAGGTACAGTGCTAAGCACCTTACATATATTATCTATTTTAAGCTTTGCAAAACCATATGTGATAGGTATTATTAATCATTCCCTAATTTATAGATGAGTAATTTGAAGAGAGAAGTTAAATTATTTGCCCTAGGAAAAGTCTGACTGATGGGCCTGGGCATGGTAAGTAGAAGGAAATATTTGGACATTTTTCATATTCTGTCATGCTTCTGGGTCAGTATACAGGGAGGGATGTTTTCCTTCCCTTTGTGTGGCTCATGAATTTCTGATGATCTTCCAAAATTCGGTTTATTTTCTCTGGGAAACCTCTCTGATTTCCAGACACGAGGAAGATTCTTGCTACTTATATAAGTTTACTAGAGCTGCCCTATCAAATTGTCACAAACTGGATGGCTTACAACAACAGGAGTATATTCACTAACAGTTCAGAAGGCCAGAAGTCTGAAATCAAGGTGTCGGCAGGGTTGGTTCCTTCTGGAGGCTCTGAAGGCACTTCCATGCCTCTCTCTGGTTTCTGGTGGTTGCCGGCAATCCTTGGCATTCCCTGACTTGTGGCTGCATCACTCCAGTCCCTGCCTCTTTTGTCGCATGGCCTTCATCCCTCTGTGTGTCTATTCTGCGTTCTCTGTGTCCTCTCCTGTTCTTACAAGGACACCAGTCATTGGATTTAGGGCCTGCCCTAATTGCCTATAACTCAGTTTAAGTACTTCAGCATCTCTCTTTCCAAATAAGATTACAGTCTGAGGTTCTGGGCAGATTTGAATTTTGGGGAGACACTGATTCAACTCACTACCCTCCAATAGCAGCTTGTAGGTATTAGGCAGAAACATTGTATCCAGCACCATCCAGACTGTTGGTTGACAATCCAAAAAGATAGTTAAAATGAAACTGTAAATAGTTAGTTTTAAGTTAAAAGTATATAATGGATAGTCACTTGCCATGGTAAGACCAAGCCCATCCACCCTTCAATTTTTTTTTTAGAATGCTAATTGGAGTTCTGTGTTGTCATTTTTTAATAAACCACAATTATAATGCATTGCTTATGATTTCTGGTTTTGGTTTTCCTTAAGTGGTTTGGTTTTCCTTAAGTGAAGCAAACTGAATGCAAAATTCTAGATTTTGCTGACTTTTTCCCCAGTCTTTTACAGTTATTTCCAACCCTGACATCTAATTTGACAGCATTTTTTTAGTGGATCTCCTTTATTGTCTTGTTTTTCCAAAACATTCAACATAGTCTTTCTTTTCATACCTATATTTTATTGGTTTATATAGTATTTAATTGAATTATCTAATTAAAGTAACACATACAACTGGCATAAACAGGTTGGGGAGGAAACCCGATTGACCCTTGGTGAGCTTATACAACTTTACCATGGGAATTGAAGTGTATGAGTGAACTATAAAAATAACCTACTTAAAAAAAAAAAAAGGAATGGCCTACTAGCTGTGAATACTTAATGTGCTTTGGGCATTGGGCAGTGCTTTACAAAGACTAGAAAATACTGGTTAATCCATAGAGTCAAGTAAGTTGGTTATGTGTGGAGAGAGCTTCTATGCATCTCTATTATACCAGCTATCTCGTACTTTGCATATTTGTTTTCTTACTAGACCTTGAGTCACATAGGGCGTTTTCATTTCTCTAAGGTGCAGCACCATGACTGGCACAGAGTGACTGCTTAATAAATGTTCTTAAAAGAATGAGTCATGTATTAGGTTACATCGGTTATGAAAATGTATTAAGTATATGTGTCTGTATATGTATATCCTGTCTTCCAGCTAAGTTGTATTCTTAAGGGCAGAGTCTGTGTCTCAAACATCTTTGATATTTATGTTTGTCATAAATGTAGGGGAGCAGTGTGTCTCTGTCCCTCTTGCTGCCAGCTAATTCTGCCTTACGACGTCCACTGGAACAAGCCTTTTAGAGCAAACATTTTATCTGTATTCTGTTGCGTAGAGCATTGCTTGGGCCTTGCCAAGTCATTCTGCCAGAGCTCATTTCAGGGCCACTGGTTTCATAATTGCAGATTGATTTTAGCTATAGCAAATGGTGCTTGGGTTTTGGTTAGTTGGGAGTGTTTTTTTCCCCCTTTGTGTGTTAAACATTGACTGCCAGGAAATGTCTTTGGCATCATGTCCTAAAAAGTCTTCACAATAAGCGGGTTCATGTAAGATCTTTTCTTTTCTAAAGCCCATGTCTTCAAATTTTATACATGTTTCTTATCTCTTCTAAATAGATAACTAACTGAATATTTTTCCTTGAAGATAAATGTTATTTTAAAGAAAATAATACCTGGCATTCCCCTAGGCACTGGGGATCCAGTGGAGAAGAGGCATATATGGCTCACATATCACACTTAAATTGAGCTTATAATTATTAATAATTCTTAACTCTGGACAGTTCCAAGTCTTTTATGCCAGTGATAATATCCACTTTGGCCATGCCATTTCTCCATTTAAAAACTAACCAGCCAATCAACCAATAACAATAAGAGAAAGCCCTTTCTCAGCTCTCTTATATATTAGCACTATCATCTCATTCTTGTTTCTCTTTGTTACTTTTTAGAACAGGCCACTTTTACTTCCTTCAGTTTTTTACTGGTCTCATCTCTCTCTCTCTCTGTCTCTGTCTCTGTTCTCTTTCTCTCTTTTTTTTTTTTTTTTGGTTACTTATTTCTCAGTCTTCTGTGATCTTGCTTCCAATTCTCCATTTCAGATAATTGTTCACCCAATTATACTGCTTTTATGCATCTTGGACTTAAGTTTTCCCACTCCAGTCAATTCCCTTTCTGTAGACTTATAAAATTATATCTTTAGTATCCCTGATACCTTTCTACAGTCGCAATTCTAGATGTCTAATTCTTGCCAGCGTCTTCACCTGGATAATCTGCCCTCAGTTGAAACTCAATCATCGTTTCTAAAACTCTTCTCCCAAACCAAGTTGAGCCTCCTTCCTACCCACAGCCCGTAACTTACCCTTTCTAGAAACCTAGACTCAGAACCCAGCCTCTTCACTCACTTTCTCATCCAGGTGTCAGGTTTTTGTAAACCGTATGTAATATTTTAAATACATTTTTTAAACATTTTTTATTGTGAAATATAACATATATACAGAAAAGTGATAACTTTCAAAGTACGATTTGACATGTAGTATAGAACAAATTTCAAAGAATGTTGTGGGTTATAGTTCCACAATTTCAGTTATTTCCTTATTGTAAAATATAACATATATACAGAAAAATGATAACTTTCAAAGTATGATTTAACACGTAGTTATAGAGCTATTTTCAAAGAATGTTATGGGTTACAGTTCCACCATTTCAGTTATTTCCATTTTTAATCATTTAATTCCTAATACTACTGTTACCCTGGTTAGACAACCTCGTTGTCTCACATCTGAGTGATTGTAGTAGGGACTTTCTTAGTTTTTACCTCTGGCCTCTCCCTGTTCCAAAGTATTCTACATAGTAATGCCTCCCGAGCTTCTAAAAATATTGATTTATTAAAGACTTTCTCCATGATATGACTGTTTATATTTCCTGCTTTATTTTTACCATGTATTAAAGTACTCTTTCTAAGACAAAATACTGTAATCTTGCTTTGCACATAAGCCATATCTGCTGGGTTTTTTATTTGCCATTGCTCAAATGGTTCACCATTTTGGAATGTCCTTTTATCACCTTGCAGTTTATATTACTCTTCCAGATTTATGTTTTCTTTGTTTAAATTTAGCTTAAATTCCATTTCCTCCACAAAGACTTTTTGGATACTCTTAGCTGTTAGTGATTGTTCCTCTTTTTAGTACTTGCCTTGTCATTTGGCACATAGAGTGTGCTAATTTATATTGTTTACTTTCTTCTTATGAATCTGACTGATTAATTTAACAAATCTTAACTGAGTATCTGCTACATGCAAGCGACTGTCCTAGGCATTATTGGGGATATAGCAGTCAAGAACACAGACAATCCTTGGTCTCTTGGAGCTTTAGCAACTTCCTCTGTAATTTTTTTTTTTTAATTTCCAGCACCTATCATAGTGTGTGTTAATGATAATGTTAAAATTGAAAACTGATGTGCAAGAAGCAGCTCATGGTCAGTAATGCAGAAGAAAAAAATTGTTGTCTTGCTGCTGACCAAAATACATGGATAACTATAGAGAAGATGATTATTCTAGAGGATGAGGAAATCCTTTGAAAGGTGGCCGTTTTTGTCTTGGATTCAATAATTAAATCTTTAAAAGTTAGCCAAAGTAGTACTTCCTTGGAAGACATTCATTTATCTGTATACCATTAGTCTTCTATGAAAATAATGCAGATAAGCAGAATGCAAACAAAAAGAAACCTTTAAAAAATACCCATTGTCTTGGGATCAGTATTTACTTGGTTCCTTTTTCCAAGTGTCATCCTTAGTTCCAGATACTCACAGAGTGTTAAACTTTTTTGTTTTAGAATTGGAACTGAGGCTCGGAAAAGCTAGGTAACTTTAATTAGGTCACATAGATAATTAATAAAAGAACCAGGAGTAGGAATCTCCCAACTCCTGCATAGTGCTTTCTCAACCAAAGAACATTCAATTTTTGTACCACATAGTTGAATTATAGATGTATACAGTGATGGTCCTCAGTTATCAGGAAAATTAAATTGTATTCACTGGTTCCTTTTTTTAAAAAATGAAGACAGGGCTTTGTATATCTTTAAGATTTAATATACTTCAGTGTTTAAGTGATTTAATTTATGTTGAATATTTTTTATATTTGTCCAGTAAGTCTTTTCTATTTTCTGTATTTTGTGCTTTCTTTTCTTTTTTTTTTTCAGACTGAATAAAAATGACATTTTGACCTATTTTTGTGTTAGGTTTTTAGGAAATGAGTCTATTATGATAATTGAAAGTCTGGTAGTTATTAATAAAAGTTTGTTTTAACAAAACTTATTTAGTTAAGGAGTATATTTATATTGATTTTAAAAAATGTGTTTTATAAGTTTGATATAATGTGAATTAGGGAAGGGATTTGGAACAAGAGTCACTGACTAGAAACCACCAATTTTTCTACAAAAAGAAATAGTTTTAGTCCTTACTTAGAATTCAGAGTTAAATTTTTATTTTATTATTAGAAACTGTATAAATTTTATATTTAGAATAAATTATTCTAAATTATTTAATCAATTATTTAAATTATTATTTAAAATAATAATTTGGTATGTATATATTAAATTACAGCATATATGGAAATATACATAGTAGAAAGTACCACTTCCACTCTCCAGTCCTTCTCCCAAACCTTCTGTTAACAGCTTGGTGTGTAACCTTCCAGATTTTATGTATATAAACACACACACTTGGGATTTTTATTGAACTTGCATTTACAATGGCGATAACTTACGTTTTAAGTTTTCTCAATAAAATTTATTTTATTTCTTTAAATAGAAATGTACTATACTTAAATTCCCTAGGAACAAGTTGAGAATTTATGGGTTTACTTATTAGCATGAGTGGAATATTTTTTCTGTTACATTTCTAACTGGTTATTTATAATACATGTCCTAATAAGTATTAAATCATAATTCTTTCCCTAGTTTTGCATTATTTCTCGTTTAACATATTTTTATTTGTTAGACCAATTTGAATCACATTTTGAAATCTCTTTTCTATTCACTTTTATTCTATTCAGCAAATGCTTACTGAATAGTGATATTGTGCTAGAAATTTTGCTAGGCACTAGGGATCAAGAGGTAAATAAGATACTTCTGTGTTTCAGAGAATTTCATGGTCCACTGGTCACTGTAAATGAACTCCACCAGTACCATGCTAAATTGGTAGTAGAAACTTTGTCAAGTATATTTTTTAATTTAAAATTTTGTCAAATAATGCATACACACAAAGACAAATATTACTAACGTGCTTATGATGGAAAATAGCTGTTCCTTGCTGTACCATTTCCTGCCCCAGGTTTAACTTCTTAGAATCAACCATTTTTAATTCTTAGCACTCTTTTCTGGTATTGTCTTAGTATTTTAAAACAGTATCCTTGCACAACTCTCCCTTTTTCAATTTTAAATATTGTCTACTAATTTCCTATTGTGGTAGATGAAGATTTAGGTATATCACTCGCTTTAGCTTATCTACCCCTCCACTTCCTATACCCCAGTTCTGAGTTATATCGTAATGTATACAATTAAGGTTTATGTTATTATGTAAATATATATAAATACTATCCACTTCTGAACCAGCCAAGTAGTATACTATGATTGTTTTTCAATCAGCTTTTTAGTTTTCCTGGAGTTAATGATTATGTCTTTTTTTTTTTCCTTCTTAGTTTAAAAGTTTTCTTTGGCATGGCTGTACTACTTTTCACATGCTTCAGTAGCTTTTTTTTTTTTTTCCTGTCCACAGATTCTGTAACATTTTTATTTATTTATGACAGTAAAAACCTGGAAACAACCTAAATCTCCTTCACAGGTGAATGGGTCAACTGGCATATATTACTAGTCAGTGATAAAAAACAGCTATTCAACTTAGAAGAATCTTAAGAGCAATTTGCCGAGTGACAAAAATACTAACTCAGAGTTTCCATTTCAGTAGCTTTTTTAAAATTCATTTTTATTGAGATATGCTAACATACCATACAGTCATCCAAAGTGTAGTTGTCACTGTACCATCATATAGTTGTGCATTCATCACCCCAATCTATTTTTTGAACATTTTTCTTGTACCAGAAAAAATGAGAAAAAGAATAAAAAAAAAAAGTAAAAAAGAACACCCAAATCACCCCCTCACCCTATTTTTCATCTATTTTTTTGTCACCATTTTTCTACTCATCCATCCATATGCTGGATAAAAAAGGATTGTGATCCACAAGGCTTTGACAATCACACTGTCACCCCCTTGTAAGCTGTATTGCTATACAAACGTCTTCAAGAGTCAAGGCTACTGGGTTGTAGTTTGATAGTTTCAGGTATTTATTTCTAGCTATTTCACTGCACTAAAACCTAAAAAGGGTTATCTATATAGTGCGTAAGAGGGCCCACCAGAGTAACCTCTCAACTCCATTTGGAATCTCTCAGCCACTGAAACTTTGTTTCATTTCATCTTGCATTCCCCTTTTGGTCAAGAAGATGTTCTCAATCCCATGGTGTCGGGTCCAGATTCATCTCCAGGAGTCACATCCCACATTGCCAGGGAGATTTATACCCCAGGGAGTCAGATTCCACGTAGAGGGGTGGGCAGTTAGTTCACCTGCCGAGTTGGCTTAGCTAGAGAGA
The DNA here is from genome assembly GCF_015220235.1 of Choloepus didactylus. Taxonomy (NCBI): domain Eukaryota; kingdom Metazoa; phylum Chordata; class Mammalia; order Pilosa; family Megalonychidae; genus Choloepus; species Choloepus didactylus. Next base: position 55,428,717 of record NC_051323.1, read on the forward strand.
GGCGGCCACATCTGAGCAGCAAAGAGGTACACAGGGGAAGACTTTTAGGCACAATTAAAAGCTGGTTTAGCCTCTCCTTGCAATAACGAGCCTTATAAGGGCAAGTCCCATGAAAAAGGGCTCAGCACATCAAACTGTCAGTCCTCAGTGTTTGTGAGAACATCAGCAACAGTCCAGGTGAGGAAACCCAACACCTCCACATTTCCCCCCAGCTCCTCATATATATTTTTATTCTCTGCCCAGATTACTTTGGGATGTGTCGCTATTTCACACTCACTTATGCAAACCTGCAAGGTCTTCCTATTAAAAGTTCCATGTAATTATGGTATGTTCTAGTTTGCTAATGCTGCAGAATGCAAAACACCGGAGATGGATAGGCTTTTATAAAATGGGGGTTTATTTCGCTACACAGTTACAGTCTTAAGGCCACAAAGCGTCCAAGGTAACACCTCAGCAATCGGGTACCTTCACCGGAGGATGGCCAATGGTGTCCGGAAAACTTCTACTAGCTAGGAAGGCAGCTGGCGTCTGCCCCTAAGCTCCGGCCTCAAAACGGCTTTCTCCCAGGACGTTCCTCTCTAGCAAGCTTGCTCCTCTTCAAAACATCACTCCCAGCTGCACTCACTTTCCTCCCCCCAAGTCAGCTCATTTATATAGCTCCACTGATCAAGGCCCACCCCGAATGGGCGGGGCCACGCCTCCATGGGAACATCTCATCAGAATCATCTCCCGCAGCTGGGTGGTGCACATTCCAAGCAAATCCAACCATCACCGAAACGCCTGCTCCACAAAACTACAAAGATAATGGCATTTGGGGGACACAATACATTCAAACCGGCACATGGTATTTGAACAAACTGTACAAGTTAAATTGTTTAGGAATTATAGCTCTTGCACCAATTAACCATCTCTTCCCTTGGTCTCACATGGAATTTGAGGTTTTAAAACACAGTCACTATTGTCCTTTACCCTTTGGCCCGATTTGCCCTAGTCCTAACCACATCTGCTTCATTCATATCTGTAGTTGAAGTCTGGACTCTTTTTTCAGCTTTTTTAACAGTTGCTGTATGTTCTAATACTGACGTATCTGCCGAGTTCTAGCTCTGAGTTTCAGGTGTCACACAGATACCCAATGTTCTAGAGATCAATCAGATTATACACAAAGGGACCAGCATTTCAGAGTTTGGAGATAGCCATTTCAATTCAGGAATATATTTGATTGCTGTAAGAAGAGTCAGTAGCTTTTAAATATAAATTTATATATGGCCAAACTTATCAAATAATTTCTCAATTCCCTTTTAAAAAAATCTTCTGATTTTCTTCCTAGCACACCTTGTCTTGCTGTTATGTGGACTATTTGCTAGTCAGGCTTGTGGCCCAGCTGTTATCAATAAAATTCCTTTTTCTTCTTCTTGTTATTAGGACTACTGTTTTCTGGATCCCATGTCTTCTTTTTAGTCATCTTTTCATTTGATAATATTGTTAGTCTCTTGAGAAAGGATGTATGGGAAGTAGTTGCTTGAAAATTTGTAGTCTGAAAATGATTGGTGGAATTCCAGGTTGAATATAATTTGAACATATTCATTGCTTCATTTTATTGTAGCTTCCGTGCTATTTTGATTCTTGACTGTTTATATTTGTTCTGTTTTTCTTCTCCTGGAAGGTTTTTATCCCTGGTGGTCTAAAATTTCATGATGATATGCTTTGGTATAAATATATATATATTTATATATATTTAAATTTTCATTCATTGTGATGGATAGTGGTAGATTTGATTCTGTCCATCAGTTCTGGGAAACTTTTTTGGGTTATTGCTTTGATAACCTGTTTTCATTTTCTCTGGTCTCTTTTTCTGGGACTCCTATTAATTGAATGTTAAGCCTCTTGAGTGATTCTGTTGTTTTCTTTGCCTGCCTGTTTTCCATTTTGCATTTTGTTCTATTTTGTGGGAGAATCCTTCACTTTATTATTACACATAATTTTTTTTTTATCTATTTTGGCTGTCATCTTTCCAATTTCAAAGAGCTTTGTTCTCTAAAAATTTTTATGGCATCTGTTGCTTTGTGTATGCAGTATCTTCTCTTATTTCAGCAAGACATTGTGTAGTGGTTAAGAAATCAGACTCTGGAACCAGGTGTGTTTCCTTTTAATGATACTTAAAGTCCTGTGGTCTTGGAAAAATTATTTAGTCTCCATGCACCATTGTTCTTTATAAATTGGGGATAATAATAGTACCTTCTTTGTAGGGTCGCATGAAGATTAAGTGCGATAATAACGATAAAGTGCTTGGAAGAGTCCCTGGGTCATACTAAGTAACCACTCAATAAATATTAGCTATTATTTCTCTGAGAATATAGGAGATCTTTTGAAGTTTTGTTCTCCCTGCATGCCTTTTTTCTTTGTGTACCTTTCATCCTCTTTGGTTTTTTTGTCTCTATCTCTTACTGAATGGAGGCCTATCTCAATGTCTAGGGGATCGATGGTGGCACTAAGAGACTATTCTGGGCTGCATGTATTAATATGAGGCTTCACTAAAAGATGATCAGGACTTCACTGTAGGATGACCTGATTTAGGTGAATTGAGTTTTTTGTTGAAGTACTTGTCTTGGAAGGGGGAGCCTGGCTACAGAGGTTGTTGGAACCTGGCTGGACAAGTGGACTGTAGGTTTCACCTTTTAAGGCTTTCACTTAATTGTCTTGTTTTGTTTAGTATCTCACTCATGTACTGAGTGACAAGAGTGTACCTTACTCTTGTCACTGTACATGATATCCTTGAGTCAAGGCCTCTCTGTTTCAATTTCTTCAGAACTAAAGCTCTGGTATCTTGTGGTGATGGAATAGAAGTAGTTGTTTTATTGGAAGGAGAGCAGGTAGGTTTCTGGAGGTCTGACTGCACCTTATGGCCTTTTAACCATCCTTCTTATCTTAAGCCCTGTGACACATCTGCCCCATCTATGTATCTAATACCTCTAATTCTTGATCTTTTCAAGGCACTTTGGGGGAAATCTGACTTCTCAATGGAACCCCCTTTGTACGCACTTAGATTTCAACTTCTGCTGAGTTAGTGACCCTTTCTTTGCAGTCTTCTTTCCAAAAAGTTATCATACTTTGACCCCTATTGCTTCTTTGTACATTCTCTTTGACTTGTGGGTTTATATCTTTTATTTTTTTTTTTAAATTCAATTTTATTGAGATATATTCACATACCATGCAGTCATACAAAGTGTACATTCAGTTGTTCACAGTACCATTATATAGTTGTGCATTCTTCACCAAAATTAATTTTTGAGCATTTTCATTACCACACACACAAAAAGAACAATTAAAGTAAAAACAGAACACTGAGTGTGTTTTTCTTCCCCCCTCGTTTTTCTACTTATCCATCCATACACTGGACAAAGGGGTATGTGATCCATATGGCTTTCCAAATCACATTGTCACCTCTCATAAGCTACATTTTTAAACAATTGTCTTCAAGATTTAAGGCTTCTGGGTTGTAGTTTGATAGTTTCAGATATTTACTGCTAGCTATTCCAATTCCTTAGAACCTAAAAAGGATTGTCTATATTGTGTGTAAGAGTACCCACCAGAGTGACCTCTCGGCTCCTTTAGGAATCTCTCTGCCACTGAAGCTTATTTCATTTCATTTCACATCCCCCTTTTGGTCAAGAAGAATGTTCTCCATCCCATGATGCCGGGTCTAGATTCCTCCCCAGGAATCATATTCCATGTTGCCAGGGAGCTTTACTCCCCTGGGTGTCAGATCCCATGTAGGGGAGAGGGCAGTGATTTCACCTGCCGAATTGGCTTAGCTAGAGAGAGGGCCACATCTGAGCAACAAAGAGGCATTCAGGAGGAGACTCTTAGGCACAATTATAGGCAGGCCTGGCCTCTCCTTTGCAGCCACAGTCTTCCCAAGTGCAACTCCCGTGGTGGAGGGCTCAGCCCATCAAATCACCAGTCCCCTATATCTGTGAGCACATCAGCAACCATTGAGGTGGGGAAGGCCAACGCCCCTGCATTTTCCCCCAGCTCCTCGGGGGCTCTGCATATTTTTTCTTTTTTTTTAAATTAACTATTAAAAAAAATGCAATAAAAAAATATTTCAAACAAACCAGAACAAGGGAGTAAGAAGAAGACAACAAACCTAAAATAACTATTTCCATCATATTCCTACTGTACCCCAAGAATATAACCTAATATAGCAACATTTCTGTGAACTTGTTCTTACCATACCCATCGGAAATTAATAGACCATAGTCATTCCTGGGCATTCCCAGAACGTTAAATTTACCCATGATAGCTTCTCTGTTCTTATTGGGTTATTGTTCCCCCTTCATTAATTGCTCTCTATTGTTAGTTCCCCTACATTCTACATTATAAACCATTTATTTTACATTTTTCAGTGTTCACATTAGTGGTAGCATATAATATTTCTTATTTTGTGCCTGGCTTATTTCGCTCAGCATTATGTCTTCAAGTTTCATCCCATGTTGTCATATGTTTCATGACATCATTCCTTCTTACTGCCGCGTATATACCACATTTTATTTATCCACTCATCTGTTGAAGGACATTTGGGTTGTTTCCATCTCTTGGCAATTGTGAATAATGCTGCTATGAACATTGGTGTTTAGATATCACTACTTTCAAATCTTCTGGGTATATAAGGAGAAGTGAAGTGCAGTTGCTGAATCTAAGGGTAACTCTATATGTAGTCTTCTAAGGAACTGCCAGACTGACTTCCAGAGTGGCTGAACCATTATACAGTCCCACCAACAATGAATAAGAGTTCCAGTTTCTCCACATCCCCTCCAGTTTTTGTAGTTTCCTGTTTGCTTTATGGCAGCCATTCTAATTGGTGTGAGATGGTATCTCGTTGTGGTCTTAATTTGCATCTCTCTAATAGCTAGTGAAGCTGAACATTTTTTCATGTGTTTCTTGGCCATTTGTATTTGCTCTTCAGAGAACTGTCTTTTCATATCTTTTGCCCATTTTATAATTGGGCTGTCTGTACTATTGTCACTGAGTTGTAGGATTTCTTTGTATATGCAAGATATCAGTCTTTTGTCAGATACATGGTTTTCAAAATTTTTTTCCCATTGAGTTGGCTGCCTCTTCATCTTTTTTGATAAATTCCTTTGAGGTACAGAAACTCTGAGGTTGAGGAGTTCCCATTTATCTATTTTTTCTTTTGTTGCTTGTGCTTTAGGTGTAAGGTCTAGGAAGTGGCCGCCTAATACAAGGTCTTGAAGATGTTTCCCTACATTATCTTCTAGGAGTTTTATGGTACTGTCTTTTATATTGAGTTCTTTGATCCACTTTGAGTTACTTTTTGATTAGCGTGTGACGTAGGGGTCCTCTTTCATTCTTTAGGATATGGATATCCATCTCTCCCAGCCCCATTTGTCGAAAAGACTGTTATGTCTCAGTTCAGTGGCTTTGGGGGCCTTATCAAAGATCAGTAGGCCATGGATTTGGGGATCTATCTCCGAATTCTCAATTCAATTCCTTTGATCAGTATGTCTATCTTTGTGCTAGTACCCTGCTGTTTTGACTACTGTGGCTTTATAATAAGCTTCAAAGTCAGGGAGTGTGAGTCCTCCCACTTCATTTTTCTTTTTTAGAGTGTTTTTAGCAATTCAAGGCAGCTTCCCTTTCCAAATAAATTTGATAACTAGCTTTTTCAAGTCTGCAAAGTAGGTTGTTGGAATTTTGATTGGGATTGCATTGAATCTGTAGATGAGTTTGGGTAGAATTGATATCTTAATGACATTTAGCCTTTCTATCCACGAACAGGGAATATTTTTCCATCTTTTGAGGTCCCCTTTTATTTCTTTTAGTAGAGTTATATAGTTTTCTTTGTATAGGTCTTTTACATCTTTGATTAAGTTTATTCCTAAGTATTTGATTTTTTTTAGTTGCTCTTGAAAATGGTTATCTTTTTCTTGAGTGTCTCTTCACTTTGTTCATTTCTAGCATATAGAAACATTACTGACTTACGTGCATTAATCTTGTATCCCGCTACTTTGCTAAATTTGTTTATTAGCTCTAGTAGCTTTATTGTCGATTTCTCAGGGTTTTCCAGATATAAGATCATATCATCTGCAAAGAATGACAGTTTTACTTCTTCCTTTCCAATTTGGATGCCTTTAATTTCTTTGTCTTGATGGATTGCCCTGGCTGGTACTTCTAGCACAATGTTGAATAACAGTGGTGACAGCAGGAAACCTTGTCTTGTTCCTGATCTTAGAGGGAAGGCTTTCAGTCTCTCACCATTGAGTACTATGCTGGTTGTGGGTTTTTCATACATGCTCTTTATCATATTGAGGAAGTTTCCTTCAATTCCTACCTTTTGAAGTGTTTTTATCAAAAAGGGATGTTGGATTTTGTCGAATGCTTTTTCAGCATCTATTGAGATGATGATTTGATTTTTCTCTTTTGATTTGTTAATATGTTGTAGTACATTGATTTATTTTCTTATGTTGAACCATCCTTGCATGCCTGGAATATGAACCCCACTTGGTCATGGTATATGATGTTTTAAATTTGTCTTTGGATTCAGTTTGCAAGTATTTTGTTGAGAATATTTGCATCTATATTCATTAGGGAGATTGGCCTGTAGTTTTCCTTTTTTGTAGCATCTTTGCCTGGTTTTGGTATTAGATTGATGTTAGCTTCATAAAATGTGTTAGGTAGTATTCCATTTTCTTTGATGTTTTAAAAGAGTTTAAGTAAAATTGGTGTCAGTTGATTTTGGAAAGTTTGGTAGAATTCCCCTGTGAAGCCATCTGGCCCTGGGCATTTATTTGTGGGAAGTTTTTTGATGACTGATTGGTTCTCTTTGCTTGTGATTGGTTGGTTGAGGTCTTCTATTTCTTCTCTGGTCAGTCTGGGTTGTTCATATGTTTCCAGGAAATTGTCCATTTCCTCTACCTTATCCAGTTTGTTGGTGTTCTAGTTTGCTAATGCTGCCAGAATGCAAAACACCAGAAATGGATTAGCTTTTATAAAAGGGTTTATTTGGTTACACAGTTACAGTCTTAAGGCTGTAAAGTGTCTAAGGTAACACATCAGCAATTGGGTACCTTCACTGGAGGATGGCCAATGGTGTCCGGAAAACCTCCGTTAGCTGGGAAGGCACGTGGCCGGCATCTTCTCCAAAGTTCTGGTTTCAAAATGGCTTTCTTGCAGGACATTCCTCTCTAGGCTGCAGTTCCTCAAAAATGTCACTCTTAGTTGCACTTGGGGTGTTTGTCCTCTCTTAGCTTCTCTGGAGCAAGAGTCCGCTTTCAATGGCTGTATTTAAAATGTCTCTCATCTCCAGCTCCTGTGCTTTCTTCAAAGTGTCCCTCCTGGCTGTAGCAGCTTGCTCCTTCTGTCTGATCTTATGTAGTGCTCCAGTAATTTAATTCAGACCCACCCTGAATGGGCGGGCCAACACCTCCATGGAAATTATCCAATCAGAGTCATCACCCACAGTTGGGTGGGGCACATCTCCATGGAAACACTTAAAGAATTACAATCTAATTAACACTGATAGGTCTGCCCACACAAGATTGCATCAAAGATAATGGTGTTTGGGGGGACATAATACATTCAAACTGGCACATTAATGGAGTTTGTCCTGTGGGTTTTAGGAACTGTTTTGGTCCTGTTAACTCTGTTTTCCTTACTCTTTCTCCTTATGGCATTGGGAATGTTTATCCTATGAATGTCTCTCCTTTGTATATTGGAAGCACACAACTTGTTCTAAGTTCACAGATCCACAGCTAAAGGAAAATTATGCCTTAGGACTGATCATGCCTACAATTGATTTTGATGGGATCTTTTACTTAACTATTGTTACTGAAATGATTTAAGTTTCTGTGATATTGCTGTGGGATGAATGTATTTTGTATATGGAAAGATAATGTCATTTTGGGGTCCAGGGGGTGGAATGTGCTAATTTGAATGTATTATGTCCCCCCAAACACCATTATCTTTGATGTAATCTTGTGTGGGCAGACCTATCAGTGTTAATTAGATTGTAATTCTTTGAGTGTTTCCATGGAGATATGCCCCACCCAACTGTGGGTGATGATTCTGATTGGATAATTTCCATAGAGGTGTTGGCCCGCCCATTCAGGGTGGGTCTGAATTAAATTACTGGAGCACTATGTAAGATCAGACAGAAGGAGCAAGCTGCTACAGCCAGGAGGGACACTTTGAAGAAAGCACAGGAGCTGGAGATGAGAGACATTTTAAATACAGCCGTTGAAAGCGGACTCTTGCTCCAGAGAAGCTAAGAGAGGACAGACACCCCAAGTGCAACTAAGATTGACATTTTTGAGGAACTGCAGCCTAGAGAGGAACGTCCTGCAAGAAACCCATTTTGAAACCAGAGCTTTGGAGCATACGCCAGCCGCGTGCTTCCAGCTAACAGAGCTTTTCCGGACACCATTGGCCATCCTCCAGTGAAGGTACCCAATTGCTGATGTGTTACCTTGGACACTTTACGGCCTCAAGACTGTAACTGTGTAACCAAATAAACCCCCTTTTATAAAAGCCAGTCCATTTCTGGTGTTTTGCATTCTGACAGCATTAGCAAACTAGAACAGTTGGCATACAGTAGTTTATAGTACCTTCTTAAAATTTCTTTAATTTCTTCAGGATCCACAGTAATGTCACCTTTCTCATTCCTTATTTTGTTTATATGGGTCTTCTCTCTTTTTGATTTTGTCATTCTAGCTAGGGGCTTGTCAATCTTGTTGATCTTGTCAAAGAACCAACTTTTGGTGTTATTTATTCTCTCTATTTTTTTGTTCTCTATGTCATTTATTTCTGCTTTAATCCTTGTTATTTCTTTTCTTCTACTTGGTTTAGGATTCGTTTGCTGTTCATTTTCTAGCTTCTTCAGTTGCTCAATTAGTTCTTTGATTTTTGCTCTTTCTTCCCTTTTGATGTATGCATTTAATGCTATAAATTTCCCCCTCAGTACTGCTTTCACTGCATACTATAGGTTTTGATATGTTGTATTCTCATTTTCATTCGTCTCTATATATTTAGCAATTTCTCTTGCTATTTTTTCTTTAACCTACTGATTGTTTAGGAGCGTGTTGTTTAACCTCCAGGTATTTGTGAATTTTCTAAGCCTCTGGTTATTGACTTCTAATTGTTTTCCATTGTGGTCAGAGAATGTGCTTTGAATAATTTCTATTTTTTTAAAATTTATTGAGGCTTGTTTTATGTCCCAGCATATGATCTATTCTAGAGAAAGTTATGAGCACTAGAGAAGAATGTGTATCCTGGTGATTTGGAATGTAATATTCTATATATGTGTGTTAAATTCATTCATCAGATTGTTTAGGTTTTCAGTTTTCTTATTGGTCTTCTATCTGGTTGATCTATCTATAGGAGAGAGTGATGTGTTGAAATCTCCCACAATCATTGTGGAAACATCAATTGCTTCCTTTGTTTTACCAGTATTTGTCTCATGTCTTTTGTGGCAACTTGATTGGGTGCATAAATATTTATGATTGTTATTTCTTCTTGTTGAATTGCCCCTTTTATTAGTATGTAGTGGCCTTCTTTGTCTCTCAAAACATCCCTGCATTTAAAGTGTATTTTATCTGAGATTAATATTGCTACTCCTGCTTTCTTTTGGCTGTAGTTTGCATGGAATATTTTTCTCCATCCTTTCACGTTCAATTTTTTTGTGTCCCTGTGTCTAAGATGAGTGTCTTGTATGCTGCATATTGATGTTTCATATTTTTTGATCCATTCTGCCAATCTATATCTTTTAATTGGGAAGTTTAATCCATTTACGTTCAACGTTATTACTGTGACTGCATTTCTTGAATCGGCCATCCTATCCTTTGGTTTATATTTGTCAGATATAATTTTTCCCTCTCTCTCTTAATGTCCTTTAACATACCCATACTGAACCTCTTTAGTACTGAGCCTTTCTCCATCTCTCTCTCTCCTTTCTTTGTTTCTCTGTCGGTAGGGCTCCCTTTAGTATCTCAAGTTCGGCAGATCTCTTGTTAGCAAATTCTGTCAGCATTTGTCAGTCTGTGAAAAATTTAAGCTCTCCCTCAAATTTGAAGGAGAGCTTTGCTGGATAAAGAATTCTTGTTTGGCAATTTTTCTCTTTTGGAACTTTAAATATGTCATGCCACTGCCTTCTCACCTCCATGGTGGCTGCTGAGTAGTCACTACTTAGTCTTATGTTGTTTTCTTTGTAAGTGGTGAATTGCCTTTCTCTTGCTGCTTTCAGAACTTGCACCTTCTCTTCAGTATTTGACAATCTGATCAGAATATGTCTTGGAGTGGGTTTATTTGGATTTATTCTATTTGGAGTTAGCTGGGCATTTATGATTTGTATATTTATCTTTTTTAGAAGGTTTGGGAAGCTTTCCGCAACAATTTTTTTGAATACTCTTGCTAGACCTATACCCTTCTCTTCCCCTTCTGGAACACCAATAACTCTTATATTTGGATGTTTTATATCATGTATCGTATCCCTGCGGTCCATTTCAATTTTTTTCCCCATTCTTTCTTTGGTTCTTTCATTTTCTGTTTTGTTGTCTTCGAGGTCACTGATGCGCTGTTCATCTTCCTCTAGTCTTGTACTATGAGTATCCAGAATCTTTTTAATTTGGTCGACAGTTTCTTTGATTTCCATAAGATCATCTGTTTTTTTATTTACTCTTGTAATTTCTTCTTTACGCTCTCCTAGGGTCTTCTTCATGTCCTTTATATCCTGGGCCATGCTCTCATTGTTTGTATTTAGTTCTTTGATTAATTGCTGCAAGTACTGTGCCTCCTCTGATCTTTTAATTTGGGTGTTTGTGTTTGGGTTATCCATATCGTGTGGTTTTTTCATATGTTTTAAAATTTTCTGTTGTTTTTGGCCTCTTGACATTTGCTTTACTTGATAGGGTTCTTTTCAGATATGTAGGCTGATTGAAGCACTTATCTGTAATTTGTCAGATCTACAGCTTGGTGGAGTACACTTTCTCTAACCAGCAGGTAGAGTCCATGAGCCACCTATTCCCCTCAAGTCAGTTCTCCCCAGCTTTGTCTTTGTGGTGTGTGTGGGTCTGATTCTTGTTGGGGTCCAGTCGGTGCACCAAGTTTGCATGTGTAGTTGGTGCTGTCCGCCCTGAATGTGGGGTGTGTATCTGAGCGTTTAGGGAGGGAGGGCGGTTTTAATAATCAAATCTCCCAGGGGCTCCTGGAGATTTGAGGTTGTTCCAATAGTCTAGTCCTTCAGTTCAGTCTCACCACAGTTAGTCTCTTCCGCTGATTCATGAGTCCTTCGTATTGGTGTATGGCCCCTAGGACTTGCGAGTGGGTCCCTCTTCCAAGCCTTGCCGTCCTAGGTCCTCTGCTGAGCGAAGACTATGCTACATCACAGGTGAGCGCTGTCCCCCAAGGGAAGTTCTGGGCCGCAGGGCCCTGTAGGCGTGTTCCCAGTCTACTGAAAGGATGGCTGAATGTGGTGTGTTAATTTTCCCATTTTCGCACAGCTCTGCCGTCCCAGCTCTGGGACAGTTAGCTGTGGGTGTGTGAAAGGCTATTGTCCATGCCCTCTGGGAAGATGGCTGTAAGGGGATGTCCCCCTTTTCTTGGGGAATTGTGATGTTTTGCGAATTTTCTCGGCCACTAGACTTATTCCTTTGTCTCTCAGAGCTATCTTAGCTCTGCTCTTGCCTGGGCCCAAATTGCAAGTCTTTGAGGCTTTCTGTAATGGGCTTCTTAGAGTAATTGTTTTAGAAAAAGACAAAAAGATTAAAAAAAAAGGAGGGGGGAAGGGCCCTCCTTGCAGATGTAATGGGCTATTGAATTGCTAAGAGAAAAGGAGATTAGGGCCATTAAGGAACAATCAGGAAAGCAGAGAAAGGGACTCTTCAGACCAGGGACCTCACCCTCTAGATTTGCATATGAGCCTGATTCTGTCTGAGCCCTGCCCTTCTCTGTTTTATGTTCACCAGGACTCTGAAAAGTCTCTGTGTTTATTTTTGGGCTTTTTTTTTTTTTTTTTTGCTGTTTTTGCTAGGCCTGTCTCCTTCCCGCTGGGTTGACTGCTCCCAGATTCTCTGGTGTCTGGTCTCAGTCTATCAGTGTTTGAAGTTTTGATAAGCAGTCTTGAGTTTTCAGTCAGAGCCGAAACTGTAGTTCTCCCTCCTCATTCCCAGCACAGATGCCCCTCCTCCCACGGGGCTGAGCCTGGCAGGGAGGGGCATGGGTCTCCTGGCCATGAGAATTTACAGATTTCGCTGGTCTCTGCTGTTCCAGGGGTTCGTGAGTGTTGTATGAAGTATGCCCAAAGTTAAATTGCTCTGCGGTGTCCGGTCCAAGCAGTTCCTAGCTTTCTACCTACTCCATCATAAAATTTAAATATATGGTGAAGGTCTGCGGGCTTTTAATTTGCAAGGGGATTACAAGAACTCATGATTTTACATTTGTGCCTTTACCCATCTTTACTCTTTATAAAATAGAAACTTCCTCAAGGCTTTAAGGGACAAACACTTGAGGAAATAGTAATGTACATCCTGTACACTTCTGTGTTTTTTTGGTTAATTTGCAAACTCTTAGAGGATGGACTGTGCATTGTAACATCCTTCTTCCAAAGATAAATGCAAATAGATGTATTATTTTTGTTTAATAGGCCCTTTTTTGCCCCTTGTATTCAGTGATTTTCTGTATATACTTTATGACAGATATGCAAAGGACATGCTCTTATATCTAATTGTCCTAACTTCCAAAGGTTCTTTCCTCAACTGAGTTTTTATAAAATTTAAATTGTGTAAATTGAGCTTGTCTTTCTCTTCTCTATTCAGGCCCAGATTGCCTTCCTTCAGGGGGAAAGGAAAGGTCAAGAAAATTTGAAGAAGGATCTTGTGAGGAGGATCAAAATGCTGGAGTATGCTCTAAAACAGGAAAGGTAATTCAGTAAAATTGAAGATCGTTTTGTTTTAAATGACTGGGTAATTTTTCTGTCACTTCCTTAAACCCAAATCTTAACATTTGTCCCCCCTATTCTGTCCTACCTTAAGAAACTTATGTACTTCCTGAACTATCAGTATACATTTCTTTTTGGGGTTGGGGAGGTGTTTGAATTATAAAGGAAATTTCTATTATACTTATTCCCTTTTCCAATCTATTAATATTATTGAAATATTCTCTTAGGAAAAAAGTTACTGTGGTAGACTAGGTTAAAAATTGTTTTATAGACTTTTTGTATTTTGTTCCTTGGCTGTCAGCTATTCCGGTCTTTCCAGAAGTACATGTAACTTTTCTATTTTGCTAGTGCTAAAATACTCAGTTAACTAACCTTGGGTCTTAAGTAAAGTAAAATAGGTCATAAATGAGAGTTTTTGAAGTTATCAGATGAATTAAATTTGTGTTTTCACACGTAGGGTTTGGATTTTTTGTCAGCATTATGAGGCAGTTTTGGGGTTACATAATTGAGTATTTGATAGGTGATGTTGGAATTCTCTATTTTGCTTCATTTTTGATGATCACTTGGCATGTTTTTCTTACACTTTTGAAGGTAATGAATGTACTGTTTTGCAAAGCTACTATAAAATAACATTTAGTAGATCGTATTTATGAATATCAAGAAGTAGGCACTAAAAGAAAATTTATTAGAGCTTGTGTTTACCTTCATGTGGGATATTTAAATGTCGCAAGAGTTTGGACACAGTTTTGCCTATTAATAAAAAATAGGTGATTCTTTTCATACCTTGAAAAGTTGATTGAAAGCTGTACTTGGGAGAAGGAAAAAAAAAACCCAACATTTTTAAAGTATATAATTTGGGAATATTTAAGTTTTCAAGCTGGCTAAATCGTAGGTATAAACAGAGAGAGAGAGAGAGAATAATAGGTTTACCAGGCCTTGACTTAAAAACCAAGGAATATATGAAGAGTCGCAGAGCTGTAGATCTGTGATTCAGATTTCTCAAGTCTGTCTGACTTGAAGCCTGTACCTATTCCCAGTGTATTCGGTTACCTTGTGAACTAGGAGAAGTGAAATATACAAATGCTAGAATAACCAAGGATAGAGTATGTGTATGTATGTGTGTGTGTATATACTTATTAATAAATTCACTAATTTATCTCCAATTTAAGCACTGTGCTGGAGCTTACCATGCAGATATATAACTATTTGTGTCTTTAAGGGCTTTGAGTAGCAGGAAACAGACTTGTAAACCATAAAAGTACAATGAGATAATATAGGTCCTACAATAGAAGTCGGTACAAGGTACAGTAGTAACATGAAGAAGGGAGTGGTTATTTCTATCTGGAGGGTGGAAGTAGAAGGAAGGACATTCAGTGAGGAAGTAGAATTGAGGGCATAATTAGAGGAGGTGAGGCTTGAACAGCTTAATAAAGAATGAGAATATGTTTGCCAGACAGACAAGGTTCAGGAAGTAGAGAGGACATATTAGAACATGAAGCAAAGCAATTTGGTATGTCCAGAAATTTGTAGGCATTGTATATGGAGGGTAGGGTGTAAGTTGTGATTTGGCAAGGGATAATGGTAGAGCGGGGACAAGAGCCAGACCAAGGAGAACCTAACTTTTTGCATAATAGTTTAAAAAATTTTTTATTCTAAAATAGTCTCAAACTAATAGAAGAGCTCCAAGAACTCCTTTGTACCCTGCATCTAAATTCACCATTTGACAACATTTTGCTATATTTGCTTTATCATGGTTACTTGCTAATTTATTGATCTGTATTTTTTTAATGCAATTTTATTGAGCTATATTCACATAGCATACAATCATCCTAAGTGTATGGTTAAATCACAGTATCATCATATAATTGTGCATTTATCTCCACAGTCAATTTTTGAACATTTTCATTATTCCAAAAAATAAAAATAAGAAAGTAAAGAAGAACACCCAAAATATCTCATACCTCACCTCCCTCCCATTATTCATCTACTTTTTGTCCCCATTTTTCTACTCATCTGTCCATATGCTGGATAAAGGGAGTGTGAGCTACAAGGTTTTCACAGTCACATGGTCACACCTTGTAAGCTGTACAGTTACACGTCATCTTCAAGAATCAAGGATACTGAGTTGCAATTCAACAGTTTCGGGTATTTCCCTCTAGCTATTTAATACACTAAAAATTAAAAAGAGATAATCTGTATAAAGCATAAGAGTAACCTCCAGAATGACCTCTCAACCCCCTTTGAAATCTCTCAGCCACTGAAACTTTATTTTGTTTCATTTCTCTTCTCCCTTTTGGTCCAGAAGTCTGTTTCAATTACGATGCCAGGACTGCGCTCATCCCCCGAAGTCATGTCCCACATTGCCAGGGAGTTTTATACCCCTGGGAGTCATGTCCCACATAGGGAGAGGGCAGTGTGTTTACCTGCCGAGTGGGCTTAGAGAAAGAGGCCACATCTGAGAATAAAAGAGTTCTCTGGGGGTGACTCTTAGACACAATTATAAATGTGCTTAGTCTCTCCTTTGCAGTAACAGGCTTTGTAAGAGCAAGCCCCAAGATCAAGTGTTCAACCTACCAAACTGTTAGTCCCCAGTGTTTGTAAGAGTATCAGTAATTCCCCAGCTGGGGAAGTTTAACATTATCACATTTTTCCCAGTCTCTCATGGGGGCTTTGCAAATACTTTCTATTCTCTGCCCAGATTACTCTGGGATGTATTGGGTCTTCACGCTAACCTGTACAACCAACCAGATCTCACCCCCTATTGAAGATTGTATGTAATTTTGGTGTTCGAATAAACTGACCCTAGAAGTTAAATTATATAGTGTGCTATGGAAAATATAGATTTTGCGACAAATAAACGTCTCTTCCTGTGGTCTCACATAGAAGTTGAAGTTTTAAAACACATCCAGTAGCATCCCTTACCCTTTAGTCTGATTTACCTTAGTCCCAACCAACTCCATTTTGTTCATATCTCTAATTGAAATCTGACCTCTTTTTCAGCTTTGTAAACAATTGCTGTATGGGGTAATGCTGAGATTCATAGCTGCTGATTTCTGGCTCTGAGTCTCAGGTGTCACACAGGTACCCGAAGTTACAGGGACCCACCAGGTTATACACAAACAGCTCAACGTCTCAGAATTTAGAAATAACCATTACAACTCACGAATGGATGTAACTGCTGTAAAAGCTTACCATCTAGGATTTTTACAATAAGCCTTCCCCTGATAACCTGTGCTCTCAGATTCAATTCTCAGAGTTTGCAAATTATACTTAGTCCATATTAGTGAGGCGTTATAATGTTTGTCTCTTTGATTCTGGCTTATTTCACTCAACATACTGTCCTCAAGGTCCATTCACCTACTTGCTTACCTTGTAACTTCATTCTTTCTTCCTGCTATTCGATATTCCATTGTATATATAATAACCACAGTTCACCATTCCATTTATCAGTTGATGAACCCTTAGGCCACATTCATCCATTGAAAATCGTGAATACTGCCACCGTAAACACTGGTGTGCAAATGTCCATTTGTGTCCCTGCTCTCCATTCTTCTAAGTTCTCTATATCCAATAACAGGGCTATAGATAACTGTAGAGAATATAGAGAACAGGGCTATAGACAAC
Organism: Choloepus didactylus; assembly: GCF_015220235.1. NCBI lineage: Eukaryota > Metazoa > Chordata > Mammalia > Pilosa > Megalonychidae > Choloepus > Choloepus didactylus. The sequence continues at coordinate 55,445,290 of NC_051323.1, forward strand.
CGTAGGACCATATGGCAACCCCATGGTTAGCTTCCTGTGGAACCACCATACTGCCTTCCAGATGGGTTGCACCATTCTATTTCCCCACCAACAAGGAACAGGTACATTCCTCTCTCCATGTTTTCTCCTGCACTTGTACTATCCCTATGTTGATTTTTTATAATTTTATTCACACACCATGCAGTATATCCTAAATAAATAATCAGTGATTCCAGGTATAATCACATACTTATGCATTCACCATCACGATCTGTATGAGGATATTTCCCTTCCTTCTGCAAAGAAAGAGGAAGAAGAGAAAAAATATGAAGAATAAAAAATGAAGATAGAAATAAAATAAAAATAAAATAAAATGCAATGAAAAGGTCAGACAACTCCACCACCAAGAATTACATACCATTCTCTTTTATCCCCCTCTTATAGACATTTAGCTTTAGTATACTTTGTTACAATTAATAGAAGTATCTTATAATGTTACTGTTAACTATAGACTCTAGTTTATATTGATTGTATTTTTAGCCTTATGCTATCTAATTTTCAATACCTTGCAATGTTGACATTCTTTTGTTTTCCCTCATATGAAAACATTCTTATTTTTGTACATTTAATCACCATTGTTTACCACTCTAGGTTTTGCTAAGTTATGCAATTCCAGTCTTGATCTTCTTTTCTTCTGGTGTCAAACATGGCCCTAGCTTTCCTCTTTCAAATGTACTCACACTTTCCTTTGTTCAGGGTACTTACAGTATTGTGCTACCATCACACAGTAATGTGCTATCCATTTCTGGATCTATACAATTAATCCTGTTGAACCTTGTGTACTCCTTCAGTATCAAATGCCTGATCTCTAACCTCTTTCTATCTCCTGATAACCTGTGTTCTCAACTTTAACTCTCAAATGTTCGCTCATCAATGTTAGTTCATAGTATTGAGACCATAAAGTATTTGTCCTTTTGTTTCTGGCTAATTTGATGCAATGTAATGTCTACTGTTTACCATTTTGTCTTTTGGATTTTATACCTCTTATTTTATTTTTCTTTCCCTCACTCTCTTTTTACCCTTGCTGGTAGTCGTCATTTCTACACTCTTTCCCAAACCTCTCTCTCTTTGCTTTTCCTATCTTCCTGTAGTGCTCTTTAGTATTTCCTGTAGAGCAGGTATTTTGTTCATAGACTCAGTGTCAGTTTGTCTGAAAATATTTTAAACCCTCCCTCATTTTTGAAGGACAGTTTTGCTGAATATAGAATTCTTTGTTGGTAGTTTTTCTCTTTCAATATCTTAAATATATCATATGACTGCCTTCTTACCTCCATGGTTTCTACTGAGAAATTTGCACATCGTCTTATGAAGTTTCCCTTGTATGTGGTGGACCACTTGTTTCTTGCTGCTTTCAGAATTCTCTCTTTGTCTCTGACATTTGATAAATCTATTAAATGTGTTAGACTAGGTATATTTGGATCTATTCTGTTTAGGGTATGCTATGCTTCTTGTATCCGTAATTTTATGCCTTTCATAAGAGATGGGAGATTTTCAGTGTTTATTTCTTCCATTTTTCTTTCTGTCCCCTTTCCCTTCTCTTGTTTATTTCTTCCATTTTTCTTTCTGTCCCCTTTCCCTTCTCTTCTCCTTCTCAGACACTGATGACTTGCATATTTGTGTGCTTCATGTTGTCCTTCAGTTCCCTGAGACCCTACTCATATTCTTCCATTCTTTTCCTTATGTGTTCTTTTCTGTGTGAAATTTCCCATTACCTGTCATCTAATTCATGAATCCTCTCTTCTGCCTCTTCAAACCTGCTGTTTTATGTCCCCATTGTGTTTTATTTTTTTTATTTTTTTTTAATTGAGATTGTTCACATACCATACAACTATCCAAAGATCCAAAGTGTACAATCAGTTGCCCGTGGTACCATCATACGGCTGTGCATCCATCACCAAAATTAAATTTTTTTCGTATTTTTAGAACATTTTCATTACTCCAGAAAAAAAAATAAAGACAAAAAAAAAAAGAAACTTAAATGCTCCCATACACCTAACCACCACCCCCCTGCCATTATTGATTCATAGTTTTGGTATAGTACATTTGTTACTGTTGATGAAAGAATGTTAAAAGCTACTGACTGTAGTATATAGTTTGCAATTGGTACATATTTTTTTCCTTTATGCCCCTCTATTATTAACTTTTAGTTCTAGTGTCATACATTTGTCCTAGTTCATGAGAGAGATTTCTAATATTTGTACAGTTAATCATGGACATTGTCCACCACAAGACGCACTGTTTTATACATTCTCATCTTTTGATCTCCAGCTTTCCTTCTGGTGACGTTTGTGACTCTGAACTTACCCCTTCCAGCACCTTCACACACCATTCAGTACTGTTAGTTATTCTCACAATGTGCTACCATCACCTCTGTACATTTCCAAATGTTTAAGTTCACCCTAGTTGAACATTCTGCTCATAATAAGCAACCGCTCCCTATTCTTTAGCCTCATTGTATATCCTGGTAACTTATATTTCATGTCTATGAATTTACATATTATAATTAGTTCATATCATTGAGACCCTGCAACATTTGTCCTTATGGGTCTGTCTTATTTCACTCAATATAGTGCCCTCAAGGTTTCTTCATCAACCCATTTTTTTTTTTAAGACAGTTTTGTTCACACACCATACATTCTGTCCTAAGTAAACAATCATTGGTTCCCTGTATAGTCATGTATTTATGTATTCAGCACCATCGCCACTATCTATATAAGGATATCTCCATTTCTTCCACAAAGAAGAGTCAAAGAAGGTAGAGAGAAAAAAGAAAAAGAAAAAAGAGAGAAAGAAAAGAAAAAAAAAACCATGATGGCTAGAAAGCAACAAAAGGAAAGATATCATTAAACTAAAGTAAAGGGTCAGACAACATCACCATTGCCAGGAGTCCCATACCCTTCCCCTATGTCCTCCTTGCCCCCCATGTGTATTTAGCTTTGATATATTGCCTTTGTTATATTAAAGGAAGCATATTGCAGTGTTTCTGTCAATTATAGTCTATAGTTTGCATTGATTATATTTCCCCCCAATCCCATTTTTCACACCTCGATGTTGACATTCATTTGTTCTACCTCATGTAAAAACATTTGTACCTTTTATTACAGTTGTTGAGCACCGCAGGTTTCACTGAATTATACAGTCCCAGTCTTTATCTTTCATCTTTCATTCTGGTATCCCACATGGTCCTAACCTTCCTCTTTCAGCCATCCTCACAGTCATCTTTGTTCAGTGTACTTACATTGCTGTGATGCTATCTCCCAAAATTGCTTTCCAAACCTCTCACTCCTGTCTTATCCTTTCTGTCTGCAATGCTTCCTTAAGGACAGGTGTCTTGTTCACAAACTCTCTTATTGTCTTTGTCAGAGAATATTTTAAGCTCTCCCTGATATTTGAAGGACAGGTTTGCTGGATATAGGATTCTTGGTTGGTGGTTTTTCTCTTTCAGTATCTTAAATATATCACCCCACTTCCTTCTTGCCTCCATGGTTTCTATTGAGAAATCCTCACATAGTCTTATCACACTTCCTTTGTATGTGATGGGTCGCTTTTCTCTTGCTGCTTTCAGGATTCCCTCTTTGTCTTTGATGTTTGATCATCTGATTATTAAGTGTCTTGTTGTAGGCCTATTCAGATCTATTCTGTTTGGGGTACACTGTGCTTCTTGGATCCGGTATTTTGTGTCTTTCATAAGACATGGGAAATTTTCATTGATTATTTCCTCTATTATTGCTTCTGCCCCTTTTCCCTTCTCTTCTCCTTCTGGGATGCCAGTGACACATATTTTCCTGCGTTTCGTTTTGTCCTTAAGTTCTTGGAGGTGTTGCTCGTATTTTTCCATTCTTTTCTCTATCTGTTCTTTTGTGTGTAGGCTTTCAGGTGCCTTGTTCTCCAGTTCCTGAGTGTTTTCTTCTGCCTTTTGAGATCTGCTGTTGTATGTTTCCATTGTGTCTTTCATGTCTTGTCTTGTGCCTTTCATTTCCATAGATTCTGCCAGTTGTTTTTTCCAACTTTCGATTTCTACCTTATGTACGCCCAATGTTTTCATTATACGCTTCATCTCTTATGCCATATCTTCCCTAAACTTTTTGAATTGATTTAGGATTAGTTGTTTAAATTCATGTATTTCAGTTGAAGTGTAAGTTTGTTCCTTTGACTGGGCCATAACTTCATTTTTCTTAGTGTCTGTATAGTTTTTTGTTGTCTAGGCATCTGGTTTCCTTGGTTACCCCAATCAGGTTTTCCCAGACTAGAACGGGCTCAGATCTTGGAAAGAGGCAATAGTATCACGTCTCCCTGAGCGTGTTCTCAGAAGATTGGTACACCCTGTGAGGCCTCATGCTGCTGTGCTTTTCTGCCCAGCAGGTGGTGCCTGTCAGCCTGTAGCTCCAGACTGGTGTAAGGAGGTGTGGCCTGTGACTGTTTTTCCCCAGGCTCTGGGTCTGGTTCTTCTGAATGGAAGGCGGGTAGTAGAGCTTGGCACCACCTTCTTCCTCTTAGAGAAGATACAGCCCAGATTTTATGCTGCACCTTCGGGCATTCCTCCCAATCCAGGTTGGTGTATGATATGTCAGTAGTCGTGTTTGTCCCCCAACAGTTATTCCAGGTTATTTTCTAGTTATTCCTGGTTGTTTATTAGTTATTCCAGGGGGACAAACTAGCTTCCACTCCTCTCTATTCCTCCATCTTCTTCCTGCTCAAAAACGGCAGCACTCTTCAGAAATTGGTAAGTGGTGAGCTCCCCGTCACTGGGAAACCATAAGTTCTCAGGGGTGGGGTGCAGGGAGACATTTAGGGGACATTTGCTTTGAGCAGCATGTGAGCAGGAACCTGAAAGATGGAAACTTTACGATTTACCCTGTTCCAGGCGACTCTTTCATAAAAATGTCCATTGTGTTCTTGATCTCTTCTATTTTGCCTTTCATTCCCGTAAGTTTTGCTGTTTGTTTTTTCAAGCTTACGAATTCTTTATGATCATCTAGTGTTTTTTTTTTTTTTCATCTCTTTTGCCACATTTTCCTACAGCTTGTTGGATTGATTTAGAAGATTTGTTTGAACATCTTCAATTAGTTTTTTCAAGTCCTTAATCTCACTTGAAGTGTAAATTTGTTCCTGACAGTGCCATATTTTCATTTTTCCTTCTGTGAATCATAACTTTTTTTTGTCTAGGCATGTGGTTTCCTTGAGTATGCCAATGAGATTTTCCCTGACCAAATGGTCCCAGGTCCCAGTAGCAGGGTGTGATCAGTGTCAAGTTTCCAGTTCCATGCTGCAATATCAGCCATTCCACCCATGTGTGTCCGGGTACAGATGATGTGTGTCCGGTTACAGATGTCCCCCCAACAGTTGTTCTAGAGTATTTTCTGATTATTCCTGGCTGTTTACTATTTGCTCTAGGGGACTAACTAAATTCCATACCTTCCTATGCCGCCATCTTAGTGTACAGACCGATGTCTGTTGTTTTTTCCCTGAATCATTTGCAGGCAGGCATCATGCCCCATTTGCCCTAAGTACCTCAGTGTATCTTTTCTGAGAGCAAGGGCATTCCCTTATATAATCACAATACATTATTAAATTAACAAAATTTAACTTTGATACAATTCTCTTATCTAATGTAATCCATATTCAAATTTCACCAAATATAACAATAATGATTTTGTTGTCATGTAGTTGAAAGGTTTTAAGCATGGAATTGTGTGAAATAGACTTTAGAAAGATCACCCTGACCTCGGTATGAAGGATGGACTGGAAGCAGTATTAATACAGACAAGAAAACTATAATAGTCTAGAGTAAGAGATGATAAGATAGTAACTGCTGAAATAGAGGAGACATCAGCTAGGAAAATTTTTAAGTAGCAAGAATCCATAAAATTTGGAGAATGATTTGGTATATGGGGTGAACGAGAAAGATGATTCAAGAATACTTCCAGGTTTCTGGCTTGTGGGACTGTGATTTCTGAGTGAAACTTTTGGAAGTTATCAGATGAATTATAGACAGAGAATAAGGATCAAAAAGCAGATATGGTTGGGAGATTCATGACTATAGTTGTAGACTTTGAAGACATTAATATTGTTATGGGTGAAGTGATAGGAGTAATTGAGACAAGCAGATCAAGTATTGTGGGAAGAGAAGAGAGAACTAGCAAGAGTCGTGGGGAATAGTAATGTTTGAGGAAAAGGCAGAGGAAGGAGTTGACAAAGGGATGATTAGAAAAGGATGAAGGAGAGAGATGTATTTTGGGAAGTGAAAGGAGGAGGGCATTCAACAGTGTAAGGTACCAAACAGAATCTAAGTAAATTGTACACTGAAAATAGTTGGGTTTGGCAGTTGGGAGCATGTTGGTACCTTTGCCAGAGCAGCTTCAATGAAGTAACAGGGACATAAATCAGAGTGCTGAGAATTGAGGAGTGAGAAGGAATAGATAAAAGTGGAGACAGATGTAGTTGCTTCCCTCGCCCCACCCCCCCAAGAAGTTTGACTTTGAAGGACAGAAGACATAAGGAAGTGTCTGGGTCTAGGGAAGATTTTAGTTTTTCCTTAACTAATGGAATGCTCGTGGAAAAGAGTCCCTGATTTTGTATCCTTTGACATTCATGGCATCATTGGGATTATTTCTGAAATAATGACACTATTTAAGTGTAATAAATTAAAGAATAAGAAAACATTTTTTTGTGGCTTGGAGCTCTAAAACATTTCCATTCTTTTCACTCTGAAATTTTTTTCTAATGCTTTACTGCAAGAAATTAAAAATTTTTTTTCTTGAGGAAAATTTCAAGCATAAGTAGAGAGAGTAGTATAATGATGTCTTTTGTATCCATCTCCAAGCTTTAACAGCTAATAGAAGCAGTCTTGTTTCATCTGGATCTGTTTTAAAGCAAATTCCAGACATCTTGTCCTTTCTACCTGTAAACACCTAAGTAAGGATATGGTTTTGAATTGCTATATTATAGATTTTGTAAGGAACCCCATTGTAAGGAGATCTGAAATTAACTAATACTGAAATTAACATTATAGGAGGATTAGTCACTTAGCAATGGATTTATCAAAGCATTCCTTAACGTATGATAAAATTTACAAAATAAGGAAATTTACATACAGTTTTCAAGACTGTTAGTGTATAATCTGAGGTCTCTTCAGGAACTTCTATACTGAAGAAACTCAAATAGTATAAAAAAATTTTTTGGAACATTTCTCCCATTTTTTCCCCCAGGACTTTCCTTTTACTGCCACTTTCTTTTTATCGACGCTACTGTGATAACTGCATCCAATATCTCCTATTCTAATTCAGGTACTAAACATACCGTTTGCTGTTCCCTGACCCACTGAATCAAATGACATTCTTTTTATGACATTCATTCTGACAGAAATACCCTCTCCATCAATCCATTTGTCTTATTGGAAAAATTATATGGGTTTTTTGAAGTGTAGCTAAAATTTCTGTGTTAGCTTCCTTTCAGTAGCTTTCCTTGGCACTGCTTTTGACAGAATTTAATAATCCCTACAGCTCTTATTACAGTGTGCTATAATTATTCACATTTCTGTCTTATGCATCCTCTTGCTTCTACTCAACTGACTTCAAACTCTGGGTTATTCCCAGCATGTAGTCCTGTGCCTGGTACATCATAGGAATTCTAACAATTAATTGAATTTAATAAAATTATTTTTAGCATCAGCACTTAAAGATGTGAATGGGATACTGTATTACATTCCTAGCACATAAGACATAATAGTAGGTATTGAAACAAAGCTAGAATGAGTTTCTTTAGGATATTATATTAGTTTCATGCTGTTCTGTCCAGTAAAAGCCAATTGGGAGGAGCTAGCTGTGTATCAAACATCGAGTTGTTAGACATGATATCTCCTTATTTACCTTGCTGTCAGAATTAGACATAACAAGAATAGGAAACAAGAAAAGATTGGTAACATAGTGAGTTGAAGGATTAACACAATAGGAAACAATATGAACAAGAAGGATTTTTAGTGTATTGACTTCAAAAGGAATGCTATTAATACTATTTCTAAACAGGAATAGTAACATTCTGATAGCTTTTAAAAGAAGGTAATCGTATTCCTTTTCATAATTTCTCTGAGTAAAAGGCAAAGCATCTTAGCTAAGTAAAAAACTTTTATTCATACCGTAATATCTTATTTAACATTGATGATTTGGGCTGGTTTTTTTTTTTTTTCTTTCTGGGTTTTTCATCTAATTACGCTTGAAGACAGTTCTGTGAGTAAAATATTTTTCAGTGAATTTAAAAATTCAATGGGAAGAACCTGTTTTAAAGGAATACAACTTGTGAGAAACACAGCAGTTCTTTATATATTTTGTCTGTCTTGTTTTTGATGAAATGTTAGTTTAAATATTTAAAGAGTGTCATTTTTGTTACAGTTATATAGAAATTTCCCTTTTTTGTTAGGTCTGTTACAGTTTTCCCTAAGGCCACTAGAATGCAGTCATTTTGTGTTTGAAAAAAATATATGTTATATATATAAAAGAAATAATAACTCCATAAAATTTCCTTGCCACTTTTATTTTTTTCTTAATTTTTATTTTGAAATAAATTCAAACTTACAGTAACAGTTGGCAAAAATAATACAAACCCCATACACAGAACTCCAGCATACCCCAAACCCCCTATCTACCAACTTTAATATTTTGTCGCTTTACCATTTCTTTCTTTCCCTCCCTCCCTCCCTCCCTCCCTATTATCCATCATCTATTGCTCTGTCTTCTGAACATATGAGAGCAAGTTACACACATCCTTAACAAATAATATAATTCACATATACATTTCCTATGAACAAGAATATTCATTTATGTAATCGCCTTAAGTGTAGTTAAAAAGTTCAAGAAATTTAACATTGATATAAAGGTTACATTCTATATTTTCATTTTTTTCCTTATGTCCCAATTGTGTCCTTTTGAGCCTTGTCTCCTCTGTTCTTAGATCTCATCCAGGATCATCTATGGCATTTAATTGTCATTATCTGTTTAGACTGTCTTTTTTTTTCAATTGTGGAAACATATCTGCAGCATAAATCTTCCCATTCCAACTCCTCCCAAGCATTCCATTTAGTGGGATTAATCACATTCACAGTGTTGCAGTGCCATCACCTTCCCACCATCCATTTCTAGAAATTTGCCTTCACCCCAAACAGAAACCCTACAGTCATTTCTTATTAACTCCCCATTGCCCCTTCCCCCACTTCTTGTAACCCATACTCTACTTTTCATCTCTATGATCATATTCTCTGATACTTTCTTTGTGTTTACTGTGGGGCTTAAATTTAACATCTTAAGTCTGTAACAATCTTGTTTTCTTTGATACCAACTTAACTTCAATAGGACACACAAACTATGTTCCTATACTCCTCCATTCCCCCACCCTTATGTCGTCCTTGTCAGAAATCACAAATTTTACGTTGAGTCCAAAACCACTGATTTATGATTATACTTTATGTATTTTAGATCCTGTAGTAAGTAAATAGTGAAGTTACAAATCAAAAATACGGTAGTATTGGTATTTATATTTACCATGTGATCTTTACTGGAAATCTTTATTTCTTCATGTGGTTTCAGTCAGTTGTTTAGTGTCCCTTCTTTTCAGCCTGCACAGTTCCCTTTAGCATTTCTTATAGGACTGATCTACTGGTGATGAAGTCCCTCAGCTTTTGATTATCTGGGAATGTTTTCATCTCCCCCTCATTTTTAACCTCCAGGTGTTTGTGAATTTTCCAAGTCTCCGATGATTACTGACCTCTGTTTGCATTCCGTTGTGGTCAGAGAATGTGCCTTGAACAATTTCAATTTTTTAAAATTTATTGAGGCTTGTTTTATGTCCCAGCCCATGGTCCACTCTGGAGAAAGATCTGTGATCACTAGAGAAGAATGTGTATCCTGGTGATTTGGGATGTAATGTTCTACATATGTCTGCTAAATTTCTCTGTATCTCTCTCTCCTTTCTTTGTTTCTCTGTCAGTAGGGCTCCCTTTAGTATCTGAAGTAGGGCAGGTCTTTTATTGGCAAGATCTTTCAGCATTTGTCTGTCTGAAAAATTTAAGCTCTGCCTCAGATTTGAAGGAGAGTTTTGCTGGATAAAGTATTCTTGGTTGGAAATTTTTCCCTCTCAGAATTTTAAGTATGTCATGCCACTGCCTTCTCACCTCCATGGTGGCTCCTTTGTATGTGGTGAGTTGCTTTTCTCTTGCTGCTTTCAGAACTTGCTCCTTCTCTTCAGTATTTGACAGTCTGATCAGAATATGCCTTGGCGTGAGTTTATTTGGATTTATTCTACTTGGAGTTCGCTGGGCATTTATGCTTTGTGTATTTATATTGTGTAGAAGGTTGGGGAAGTTTTCCCCAACAATTTCTTTCAATACTCTTTCTAGACCTTTACCCTTCTCTTCCCCTTCTGGGACACCAATGAGTCTTACAGTTGGATGTTTTATTTTATCTATCGTATCCCTGAGATCCATTTCGATTTTTTCAATTTTTTTCCCCATTCTTTCTTTTGTTCTTTCATTTTCTGTTCTGTGGTTCTGGAGGTCACTGAGTCATTGTTCAGCTTCCTCTAGTCTTGTACTATGAGTATCCAGAATCTTTGTAATTTGGTGAACATTTATTTCCATAAGATCATCTATTTTTTATTTACTTTTGCAATTTCTTCTTTATGCTGTTGTAGGGTCTTCTTCATGTCCTTTATATCCTGTGCCATGCTCTCATTGTTTTTCTTTAGTTCTTTGATTAATTGCTCCAAGTACTGTGTCTCCTCTGATCTTTTGATTTGTGTGTTTGGGTTTGGGTTATCCATATCGTGTGGTTTTTTTCATATGCTTTAAAATTTTTGTTGTTTTTGGCCTCTTGGCATTTGCTTTACTTGATAGGGTTCTTTCAGGATATGAAGGATTATTCAGACACCAATCTCTAATTTGTCAGATCTGTAGCTTGGTGGCTGAGATCCATTGGTGTCTCTAATTAACCAACAGGTGGTGTCCGCGAATCACCTATCACCCTCAAGTAAGTTCTCCCCAACTTTGTCTTTGTGGTGTTTGTGATTCTTGTGGGGTCCAGTTGGTGCACCAAGTTTGGGTGTGTTGTTGGTGCTGTCCGTCCTGAATGTGGGGCGTGTGTCTGAGTAGTTACAAAGGCAGGGCAGCTTTAATGATCAAACCTCCCAGGTGTTCCTGTAGGTTTAAGGCTCTTGCAAGAGTCTAATCCTTCATTTGAGTCTCGCCACGGATTGTCTCTGCCGCTGACCCACAAGTCCTTGGTATTGGCGTATGGTCCTTGGGATTTCCGGGTGGGTCCCTCTTCAAGCTGTGCCCTTCTAGGGCCTTTGCTGAGGGAAGCCTGTGCTACGTCACAAGTACGTTCTGTCCCTCAAGGGAAGCCCTGGGCCATTGAGCCTTGCAGGGGAGTTGCCAGCCTGCTGTAAAGATGGCTGAACTGGGCATGTTAATTTCCACCTTTTTGCATAGTGCCACCTTCCCAGCTCCAGGATATTTAGCTGTGGATGCACAAAGGGCTATTGTCCACACCCAATATTGTGGTGTGTGCGTGGTGTTGCCAGAAACACTTCCCGTCACACTGGTCCCTTGGCACAGCTCTGGGCTGTGGCTCTGGCCCCGGGCAGGAGCGTTCCCAGCCCGCTGAGAAGATGGCTTCAAGGGGCATGTTTTTTTCCCCCTTTTGGCTCCCCTCGGCCCTCTTTGCTCTGAGACAACTAGCAGTGGGTGCACGAACAGTGGGTGCACGAAAGGTTATCTTCCATGCCAGATATTGAGGTGTTTGCACAGCCCTTTCCTGCTGCACTTCACTGTGTGGTTCTCGCTGCCATATCTGTAGCCACTTTTGTTTTTTTTTTTAAAAGTACTAGTCTGCCTCCAAACGCCAACCCCTAGGTCCCCCACACTGCAGTGTGGCTGCCGAACATTCAGCTGGCTCACTCACTCGTTTCAGAATGCAGACTCCTGGTTTCACCAAGTGCACGGTCCCTGTGGATTTAGCAGAGCTTGTCCAGCTGGTGCATTGCTGGAACTGGTGTTCTGGGTCACTTTCTGGCCTCTATCTAGTATTTTCCATGGAGGTGTTTTTTTGCCCTGTCTCTGCTAGCCGCCATCTTAGGTGCTCGCCACTTTTATTTAAAAGGCTTAATAAAATCTGTCCTCAGGCCAGTTGTTTTCAGTAGATGAAGTATTTTTTCTGGAAAATCTGAACATTGAAAATTACAGTAAGAATCTTGTTTATTTTCTGGTAACTCTAAGTCAGACCAATAGCTATAAATCTTGCCCTTGAATAATCAGCATTGTTACAAATACATTGAAATAGATTAGGAAATGTTTAGGCTAGTGATAAAATCTTTGTGATTAAGAGTGACATTGGGAATAGAGAATATTTTAGATAATTTGGACCAAAGATATTTACTAGAAAATAAACCCATTTTTTAAAACATAAATATGTACATATGGTTAATTAACCAAACAATACAAAAATAAAGTGTTCTTCTGTCCCGGTTCACTGCCTTATTAACCGGTGTCTTATATATTATGTATCCTTTCACAGATATTCTATGTGTATATGTGTGTATATATATATTTATAGATACTTTTAAAAACTAAAACACAAATGGAAGCATATCGTACATACCATTTTGTACCTTGCCTTTTGGCCTAAGCTTGGAAATCGTTCCATATTAACACCTGAATGATCTTTTTTCATCTTAATGGATACACTGTACAGTTTTTTATTTATAAAATATTTCAGCCATGCATAACAGTATAAAAACTAATATAAAAACATTCATGTACTCACTACTTCTGTTAAAAAATAGGACATCAATTGCCTGTCATTTTCTTAAGATTCCCCTCTATATAAAACTTTGATATTTCAATTTTAACTGTGAAAGAATTATTAGTTATTATTGGTTAGAATTAGCATTCTAGGACTTTACACATTGAGCAGATACTTCTCATTTTCTTTATAATTTTCTTGAATTATAAAATCTTTATTGTAAGGGCTCAATTAGTTTTTTTATAAAGAAGAAAATAACTTTCAAATCTGGCTATATTCTCCTTTCCTTCCTTCTTTGTTTCTTTATTGCTTTAGTTTTTCAAATTGTTGTTATCAATATCCCAGTCTTATCTTACTGAATATTTTTTATAAATGGTCTCAAATATTTTGAGGGAGCAACAAGTCAACATATACAAATATGTTAAGAAAGTAAGGCCAGTTTTAGTTAACCTTTTCAATTTCTACCTTATCTAATTTAGTTTTCTTGTTTCAGGTGGCTAAATCTGAAATGATTAAATAAGTTTAAACAGAAGTAGTGACATTCTAATAGCTTTTAAAATAAGATAGACAGTATTCCTTTTCGTAGTTTTTCTGAGTAAAAGGCAAAGGAAAGGTATCTTAGCTGAGTAAAAAATGTTTATTCCTACTGTGTAATATCTTATTTAACATTGATGATTTGTGCTGTGTGGTTTTTCTTTGTGGATTATTCACTCTAATGCATTCTTGATGAGTCACAGTGACCTGACAAGAAACATATTATTATAGATCACTTTTCTTTTACAAATGCTCTGTTTTTAGAAAGAGTAGTCTTTCCAAGTTTATTTCACATTTTCTACTGCTTTTGATGATAGAGTTCTACTCTGGCAATCATCAAGAAAATTTGAATACTACAGAAAAGAGAATGTTATGTGGTGCTTCTCTACTTACAGAAAGAAGATTTTTGGTTCTCAGTGTTATTCTTTTATTTATTATGATGTGAAAATAATTACCAAAATAGAGGCATAAATAAATAAGGCAAGTACTTTTATTATGACTTCGACATGATGGAAGACTTTGAGCCATTGAGAGAGTTATAGGACTGTTTAGTTAGGACTACTGCTACTGATGTCTATTCTTATCACATACCTTAAAGTTTATCTATATATGTTTTAAGATGGTTTGTATTTTCTCATTTCTTTGTTAGAGCCAAATACCACAAGTTGAAATATGGGACAGAATTGAATCAGGGAGATATGAAGCCTCCAAGCTATGATTCTGGTAAGCCAATTTTAAAGAAAGCTTAAGTGATGAAAAGAAGTTAATATCTAGCATTTTATAGCAACATTTATAAGTTAATTTCTGATTTTTTGGATGTTAGTTATATTTCTTTGTTGCTAATCTTTTAGTGTCATTTGGTATCATTTTCTATCACCCTCCTACCTTTTCCCTCTTCTCCTTTCGTTTTGTTTTCTATTTTCTTCTTATGTTCTACACTTAAAGTGGAAGGATCAGAATTTATGGGTAATATGCATCAAAATAATCATGTATTAGCTGGGCCTCCCCAGTATTAATGGAACTTTGGTATATGCAGTACAAAGTACATCTAGCTCTTGAAATCTTGAGTAAAAGGTTTGGAGCTATGGCATTAAAAGATTTCTTAAAGTACAGGGGAATTCCTAATCCCCTTAACCTAATCCCTTTAGATTCAGGGGCATAACTGTTGGATTTACATATTCTCAACAGGTTCTGTAATCAGAACATGCTTTAGCAGCTGAAGTTTTTATTGTCTTTTTGTGCTAATTCTTTTTCCTTCTCCTACTTTTCCTCTTCACCTCAAGAAACAATTAATACAAAGTTATCTTTGTAAGCAATCAGCTATTAAACAATATTGATATAATATATAGTAGGTGTCATTATTATATTAGATACACCTAATACCAGGCTTTTGACCCTGTGCTTCTACCTTATTTTCAAGGATAATTTACATACTGATTACTGTTAAAGCAAAATAATCCATCTTAGATATTCAGTGAAGGTCATTGGATCTTTTCATTTTCTCAATAAATGTTCAAGTATGTCTTTTTAAAAAATGCTTACTCAATTAAGATATTATTTTCATTTTACCTATATGAAATTTAAATTTAGAGAGGCAGAGCGGCTTGCCCAAGGTCATACGACTATTAAGTGAGGGAATATGGAGCTGAATCAGGTCTTTCTGACTACAAAATTCATGTTCTTCCCAATTTACCACATTGTTTCTATATTTAACAATGTATGAAAGACCTTTCCAAAATGAGTTCTGAATGTGCTGCCAATTTTGTAATTCAATTCAGTATAGTAATGTTGTCAATATCTGAGTATTGAATCCTTGATATTTAGAGCAATACCAGTTGACTGCTGGCATATTTTTCTTTTTTGTTGTTGTTGTTCTGTCTTTTACTTTGAGTATACTTTTGCATCCTGTGGTACATTTAAATTTCAGAAAATTTACTTTTTTCAAATGTAGGGTTTTTGTGTTAAAGACTCTCCAAGGAGTATGTTTTCTGATTCAGGGAGTGAATTTAATCAATATTTTTACATAAAAACTTATGTTTGATAATTTTTATAAACAATACAGGTAGGTTTATAAAAGCCTAGTTGAAATATATAACAATGATGTAAATAGTATAGCTCAGTAGAAAGAGCTTTGGCTTTGAAGTCACATGGATGTGAGTTTGAGTCTGTTCTGCCACTTTAAATCCCTGTGATGTATTACTTAATCTCTGTGAACTTGCTTTATTTTTTACCTATAAACTGGGAATGATTCTGGTAACAGTTCCTAATTAGCACCTGTTCTGGTTTGCTAATGCTGCCCTTTTGTAAAATGCCAGAAATGGATTGGCTTTTATAAAGAGTTTATTTGGTTAAAAAGTTACAGTCTTAAGGCCATGAAGTGTCCAAGGTAAGGCATCAACAAAGGGTACCTTCACTGGAGAAAGGCCTTTGGCATCCAGAAAACCTCTGTTAGCTGGGAAGGCACGTGGTTGGCGTCTGCTTGCTCCAAGGTTGTGTTTCAAAGTGGTGTTCTCCAAAGTGTTGCTCTTTTGGTATTTTGTTCTCTCTTAGCTGCAGCTGCTCCAAATGCCACTCTCAGTTGCTCTGAAGTCCTTCTGTCTGTAAATTCCTTTATATGACTCCAGTGATCCAATTAACACCCACCCTGAATGGGTGGGGTAACACCTCCATGGAAATTATCCAATCAAACATTTCACCCATGGTTGATTGAGTCACATCTCCATGGAATTATTTAAAGGATTCCAATCTAATCAACAGTAATACATCTGCCCCCACAAGATTACATCAAAGAATATAGCTTTTGGTAGGACATAATACATCCAAACTAGCATAGTACCTAATATCATTCTTTCTTTCCATCCATCTAACCATCCATTCATCTTACAAATATTCATTACATCATGATTGTCAGACCTAGTGCCCAGTCCAGTGAAGAAGACAACAGTGCCCTAATGGATTTTCACAGGGAAAGTAGGTGTACAAGATAGACATATAGACTGTCACTTAACCAGTTGATCAAAAGAGAAATCACAAGAGAAATTAGAAAATATTTAGAGATGAATACAAATGAAAAGACAACATATCGGAACTTAATTGGTGGTGCTCAGAGGGAAATTAATAGCCATAAATGCCTACATCAGAAAAGAAGGATATGATATGGTATTCTACTGTTACAAAGTGTGATAGGCAGACCACTGGTCCCTCAAGGATATCCACATGCTAATCCCAGAACCTGTCATTATGTTACCTTATATGGCAAAAGAGATTTTGAAGATGTGATTTTGTTAAGGGTCTTAAGATGGAGAGAGAGATTATCCTTGATAATCTGGGTGGGTCGAATGGAATCACAGAAGTCCTTATAGTAAAAGAAGGCAGGAGAGTCAAAGTTGAGAGAGTTGAAGATGCTACACTGCTGGCTTTGAGAATATAGGAAAGGGTCATGCGCCAAAACTTATAGGTGGCTCTAGAAGCTGGAGAAAGCAAGGAAGACATTTTCTCCCCTAGAGCTTCCAGAAGGAACGCAGCCTTGCTGATATCTTGATTTTAGCTTAGTGAAACCCATTTCAGACCTCTGATTTCCAGAACTGTAAAATAATAAATGTAATTTTTTTTTAATAAAAGACCTCAATTCAATAACCTAACTTTATTACTTGAGGAGCTAGAAAAAGAAGAGCAAGCTAGACCCAGAGCTGGAGGAAGGAAGGAAATAATCAAGACTGGAGTAGATATAAACAAAATAGAGAACAGAAAAACAATAGGGAGAATTAACAAAATCTAAAGTTTGGTTCTTTACAAAGATAGATAAAATCAGAAAACTTTTAGTTAGACTGCAAAAAAGAGAGAAGATACAGAGAACTAAAATCAGAACTGAAAGTGCTGACAATACTAACAACCATACAGAAATAAAAAGGATTGTAAGAGGATATTATGAACAGTTTTATGCCAACAAATTAGGTAATTTAGATGAAATGGACAAATTCCTAGAGATACACATATTACCTAAATTGACTAAAGAAGAAATAAAAAAAATCTCAACAAACCTAAAACAGATAATGAAATTGAAATAGTTTCAGGACCACATGGCTTCACTGGTGAATTCTACTTAACATCAAAAGAAGGATTAATACCATTCCTTCTCAGAATCTTCTAAAAAGAGGAGGGAATACTTCCTAACCCATTCTGTGAGACCAGCATTACTTTGATAGCAAAGACATAAAGATAACACAAGAAAAGAAAATTACATACCAATATCCTTAAAAATATATAGTTGCAAAAATCTTCAACAAAATGCTGATAAACCAAATCCAGTAGCCTATCAAGTGCAGTTTATCTCTGGAATGCCAGGATGGTTCCAAAAAGAAAATAAAACACTGTAATACACGATGTTCATAGAATGAAGGATAAAAAACATATGATCATCTCAATCAATGCAGAAAAGATATTTGACAAAAACCAATACCCTTTCTGGTTTCACTTAGAAATTCAGGAGTAGAAGAGAATTTTCTTTACAATATAAAGGCATTTATGGAAAACCCACAGCTAATATCACTCTCATAAGATCAGGAATAAGATGAGAATGTCCACTGATACTGCTGATTTCAACATTGTACTTGAAATTCTAGCTGGAATAATTTGGCAAGTGTGCCAGTTTGAAACTATTATGGACCTCAGAAGAGTCATGATCTTTTAACCCAGTCTTGTTGGGTGGGACCTCTTGATTGAGTGTTTCCAAGGAGATGTGACTCATCCTACTGTGGGTAATACCTTTGATTAAATTATTTCCATGGAGGTGTGGACCCCACCCATTCGGGGGGGGGGTCTTGATTAGTTCACGGGAGTATTTAAGAGAGAAGCTCACAGCCTTTACAGACTCTGATGCTTGCTCATGCTTGGATATGCTTGGAGACAGCATATCTAAATAAGGACGTTTGGAGATGCTAAGCTGAGAGATGAAGCTCACAGTTTGCCCTGGAAAATCTAAGAGAGGACCTCCAGACACTTAGAAATGTCCTGGGAGAAAGAAGCAAGGATGCATAGGAGCTGAGAGAGAGGAGCTAAGAGAGAAACTGAGAGAAGCATTCTGGAGGAACCCATTTTGAAGCACAAACCAGGAGCAAAGGACCAGCAGATGTCAGATGCCTTCCCAGATGACAGAGGTGTTCCGGACGCCATCAACCATTCTTTAGTGAAGGTATCCTCTTGTTGATGCCTGAGTTTGGACACTTTTATGGCCTTAGAACTGTAAATTTGTAATCTAATAAAATCTCTTTTATAATAGCCAATCTATTTCCGGTGTTTTGTATATCAGCAGCGTTAGCAAACTGAAACAGCAAGAAAAAGAAATAAAAGGCATCCAAATTGGAATACTATGCAACTTTCACCACCATCTATTTCCAGACTGTTTCCATCATTCCAAACCAAAAGTTATACTCATTTAGCAGTCATTCCCAATTTCTACTTCACCCACCCCTGGTAACCATTATTCTCTCTTTTTTGCTTCTATGAATTTGTTTATTCTCAGTTATTTCATATAAGAGAAATCATACAATATTTGTCCTGCTCTATCTGGCTTATTTAAATTAGCATGATGTCTTGAAGATAGCATATACGGGCACTTCACTTCTTTTCATGGTGCAATACTATCTCATTGTATGAGTATACCACGTTTTGTTTATCCATTTATCTGTTGGTGGATACATGGCTTGCTTCCACCTTTTGACTATTGTGAAAAATGTTGTGATGAACATTGAGGTACAAATATCTGTCCAAGTTCCTGCTCTCCCTTCTTTTGAGTATATAGCTAGGAATAGAATTGCCAAGCCTTATAATTCTGTTTAAATTTCTGAGGAACTGCCAAACTGTTACCCATAGTGGCTGCACCATTTTACATTCTCAGCAACAATGTTTGAGGGTTCCTAGTTCTCCACATTCTCACTAACACTTATTATTTTCTGTATTTTTTTTTCCTTGTTAATAATAGCCATCGTAGTGGGTGTGAAGTGGTATCTCATTGTGGTTTTGATTTGCATTTCTCTCATGGCTAATGATTTTGAGCATCTCCTTATATACTTATTGGCCATTTTAATAGCTTATTTGGATGAGTGGTATTCACATCCTTGGCCCTTTAATAAATTTACTTTTTTATTTTTTTGTAGGTGAGTTGTAGGGGTTCTTTATATATTCTGTATATTAAACCCATATCAGATAAATGGTTTCCAAATATTTTCTCCCATTCTGTGGGTTGTCTGCACTTTCTTGATAATATTTTTTGATGCTTAAATGTTTTTAATTTTAACGAAGTCCATTTTGTCTATTTTTCTTTTGTACTTTTTTTTGAAAATTCAGTTTTATTGAGATACATTCCCATATCATACAGTCATCTGTGGTTGTACTTTTTTTTGTTATTCGTAGAATTTTTTAGTGATAAAAATGACACTGAGCTATTTAATATAGCTTATCTTAAGCTATTTGAAGCATGCCCTGAAATCCTACATGAAAGAGTATAAGCTGAATTTTTTTAATTGTGAAATGTAACATGTATCTAGAAAAGTGATAACTTTCAACATATGATGTAACAAGTAGCAAGTTTCAAAGAATGTTATGGGTTACAGTACCACAATTTCAGTTATTTCCTTATTGTGAAATATAGCATATATACAGAAAACTGATAGTTTCAAAGTACAGTTTAACAAGTTATTAGAGAGAAAATTTCAAAGAATGTTATGGGTTATAGCTCCACAATTTCAGTTATTTTCTTATTGTGAAATATTACATATTCAGAAGGATAACTTTCAAAATACAATTTAACAAGTAGCTATAGAGCAAATTTCAAAGAATTTATGAGTTACAGTTCCACCATGTCACCATGTTAGTTATTTCCTTCTATTTGAATACCCTAGAAATTAAAATATATCTGTGTGTGTGTGTGCGCACGTGTGTATGTATATAAGATTTAGTGTTCGTAATCCTTTGTTAAGTCTATCTTGTCTGTTGGTATGCCTCCCTCTTGTTTGATCACTTTCTCAGTCTTCAGGGATATCTGGGCAGTGACCACACTAACTTGTTCATATTGAAAAGGAGTGTCAACATATTATGGGGAAGCAGGATGTATCTGGTTGATGTTCTTGAAGAGGTTGTTGCTTCTGGGTTTTGGGACTTATCTGGCATAGAACACTCTGGAGGATTTACGTTGCTGAAAAATAAACTTAGTGAAACTTTCATAGAGTCTCACCTAGGGACCTGGGTATTCTTTAGTATTTTCAGGACTACTGTTGATTAAGGCTTGGCTTACTGCGACCATTTGGAATATCTAGCTGGGGCTTTCATGAGAGTAACCTCCAGGATGGCTTCTCAACTCTATTTGAAATCTCTTAGCCACTGAGACCTTATTTTGTTACCTTTCTTTTCTCCCTTTTTGGTCAAGAACGTGTTCTCAATCTTTTGATGTCAGGGTCAGGCACATTCCTGGGAGTCGTGTCCCACATTCCCAGGGAGAGTCACTCCCCTGGGAGTCATGTCCCACAAAGGAAGCAGGGTAATGAATTTATTTGCAGAGTTGGGCTTAGAGAGAGAGAGGCCACATCTGAGCAACAAAAGAGGTTCTCTGGAGGAAACTCTTAGGCATAATTAAAAGTATACTTAGCCTCCCCTTTACAGCCATAAGTGTCACAAGGGCAAGCCTTAAGATCAAGGGCTTGAATTATTAAGTAGGGGGATCCTAATTTCACATAGTGTACGTTCTGTCCAAGATAAACAATTAATGTCTCATATTGTCTCCACCTAGTTGTACAGTCATCACTCTCAATTTTAAACATTATCATAATCCCAAATGCCCCAAAGCTCTTATCAGTCCCTAATTACTTATCTCTAGTATTAGTGTGGTACTGGTAAGGTATTCCTACTAAATATAGTCTATAATATGCAATTGGTAGTTTTTCCCATATATTACTCTGTTGTTAACTCTTTGTACCAGTGTCGTACTTTAGAAGTTGATCATGGAAACACTTATTTATATTTGTAGTGCTAATCTGTGGGATACATGCCTTTAAACAACCCCTTTCAATCATGTTCACCTTCAATGTGGTACTGTTACTTATATTCCCATTAACAAACTGTCATTACCCCTGTCCGTTTAGATACCTTTAAGTTCACCCTTATTAACATGTCTGTACATATTATGTAATCATTTCCCTTCAATAGCGTCTGTCTATCTCTAGTTCCCCTATATTCTATATTATAAGACACAGATTTTACATTGTTCAGGGAGTTCATATTAGTGATAACATACAATGTCTCCTTTTGTGTCTGACTTATTTCATCACTATTATGTATTCAATGTTCATCCATGTTGTCATGTTTCAGGACTTTGTTCCTTCTTACTGCTTCGTAGTATCCCATTGTATGTATATACCACATTTTGTTTATCCACTTATCTGTTGAAGACAATTGGATTGTTTTCCATCTCTTGGCAATTGTGAACAATGCCACTGTGAACTTTGGTGTGCAAATGATGTTTATGTCACTGCTTTCAGATCTTCAGAGTATGTACCTAGAAGTGGAATTGCTGGATTGTAGGATAATTCAAGATCTAGTTTTCTGAGGAACTGCCGAATTATCTTCCACAGCAGCTATAGCATTATACGTTCCCACCAGCAACGAATAAGAATTCCAATTTCTCCACAACCTCTCCAGCATTTGTAGTTTCCTGTTTTTTTTTTTTAATGGCAGCCATTTTTATTGGTGTAAGATGATATCTCATTGTGGTTTTGATTTGCATTTCCCTAATAGCCAGTGAAGGTGAACATTTTTTCATGAGTTTTTTAGCCATTTGTATTCCCTCTTCGGAAAAAGTCTTTTCATATCTTTTTCCCATTTTATAATTGGGCTGTTTGTACTATTGTTGTTGATTTGTAGTATTTCTTTATATGTGCAGAATATCAGTCTCTTATCTGATATATGGTTTCCAAACATTTTCTCCTGTTGAGTTGGCTGCCTTTTCACCTTTTTGACAAATTCCTTTGAGGTACAGAAGCTTTTGATTTTGTGGAGTTCCCATTTATCTGATTTTTCTTTCATTGCTTGTGCTTTGAATGTAAGGTCTAAACAGCTACCCTCTATTACTTGATGTTACCCCATATTGTCTTCTGGGAGTTTTATTGTGCTGTCTATTATAGTGAGGTCTTTGATGCACTTTGAGTTAATTTTGGTATAGGGTGTAAGGTAAGGGTCCTCTTTCATTCTTTTGTTATGGCTATCCAGTTCTCCAAGCCCCATTTTTTGAAGAGACTGTTCTGTCCCAGTTCAGTGAATTGGGGCCTTATCAAAAATCAGTTGACCATAGATCTGGGGGTCTATTTCTGAATTCTCAATTCAATTCCATTGATCAGTATGTCTATCTTTATGCCAATACCATTCTGTTTTGACCATTGTAGCTTTATAGTAGGCTTCAAAATCTGGAAGCGTAAGTTCTCCCACTTTCTTCTTCTTTTTTAGGATGTTTTTGGCAATTCGAGGTCCCTTCCCCTTCCAAATAAATTTGATAACTGGCTTTTCCAAGTTGCAAATTGGGTTGTTGGAATTTTGATTGAATTGCGTTGAATCTGTAGATCGGCTTGGGTAGAATAGACTTCTTAATGATGTTTAGCCTTCCTATCCATGAACACACAATATCTTTCCACCTAATTAGGTCTTCTTTTATTTCTTTTAGTGACATTTTAAAATTTTCTGTCTAGAGGTCTTTTACATCCTTGGTTAAGTCTATTCCTAGGTACTTGATTTTTTTAGTTGCTATTGTGAATGTAATTTTTTTTTCAGTGTCTCTTCAGTTAGGTCATTACTAGTGTATAGGAACATTACTGACTTTTGTGCATTAATCTTGTATCCTGCCACTTTGCTGAATTTATTTATTAGCTCAAGTAGCTGTGTCTTCGATTTCTCAGGATTTCCAAATGTAAGATCATACCATCTGCAAATAATGACAGTTTTACTTCTTCCTTTCCAATTTGCATGCCTTTTATTAATTTATCTTGCCGAATTGCTCTGGCTAGAACTTCTAGCAAAATGTTGAATAATAATGGTGACAACGGGCATCCTTGTCTCGTTCCCGATCTTAGGGGAAAAGCTTTCATTCTCCCATCGTTGAGTACTATGCTGGCTGTTGGTTTTTCTTATGTGCCCTTTATCATATTGAGGAAGGGATTTACATATCTCATCTCACTGAGTTCTAGCCTCCATGGTTTCTGAAGAGAAATCCACTGTTGAAATTTTGTTGAGCATCCTTTGTTTGTAACAAGTCATTTCTCTCTTGCTGTTTTCCAGATCCCCTGTCTTTAGATTTTGACAATTTTGCCATAATGTGTCTTGGTGTAGATTTTTTACCGTCTATCCTATGTGGAGTTTGTTGAACTTCTTGGCTGTATATGTTCATTTTTTTTTTTTTTTTGTCATATTTGGGAAGTTTTTGGCCAGTGTTTCTTCAGATATTCTTTCTTCCCCTTTTCCTCTCACTTGTCCTTCTGGGACTCTAATGATGTGTATGTTGGTATGCTTTATGGTGACCCCTCCCACAGGCTCTGTTTCTTTATGTTCATTATTTTTTCTCTCTGCTCCTCATACTGATTACTTTTCATTTGTCTTGTCTTCAAGTGTACTAATCCTTTCTTCTGTCTGTTGAAAGCTGCTGTTGAATTCAACTAATGAGTTTTTCATTTCAACTACTGTGCTCTGCAGTCCCTCAAATTTGTGTTTGGACCCTTTTTATAATTTCTGTATCTTTGTTTTGCTCAGACAGTGTTTTTTTAATTTCCTTAATTCTTTGTACATGGATTCCTATAGCTCATTAAACATGTTAAAGACAGGTAATGTAATATTTCCAAAGTATGTGCATCCTCAGGGATGGTTTCTGATAAATTATTTTATTTCCTGTGAATAGGACATTCTTTTCTCTTTGTGTGCTCTATAATTTTTAGTTGAGAAGCTGGCATTCTGAGTTCTATGGTTTTTATAAGTCTGGAAATCTAGTTTTCCTATTTCTCTGGGATTGCTAGTAGTTTTTGTTGTTGGAGGGCTTCTGCCATCAATTTTTGACTTTTCCAAACTACTTTTGCTCCCAAATGGGTAATGGAAAGAAAAAAGAGGGAAAAAAAATGGGTACTGCTTCTTTAAGTCTCCTTAGCCACTTTTGCCTGAAGGGGGTTTGGAACAATCACAACTCTCAAGTCAGCCTCCAAGCAATCTGAAGTAGCTAACCCATAGCAGCAATCAGTAATCAGATACACCCCCAGATTTTGGAGGACTAGATTTTTATAGCCCACCGTGGCACCAGCAAGTTGCGCTGAAAGCCCTGGCTGGGCTGCAGTTGCCCCTGCTGCCTGCCATGCTGTTGAGGGAGAGGAGTGGTAGCCACTGCATGGAGGGTGAAGTTCACTGATACTAACCACTGTTTACCAGCCTCTTCCTCCAGCTCTTCCACTAGACTCCACAGTTTCAAAATAGTGAATTCAGACAGTTTCTGCTAGTTCAGTAGTTGTTTTGGTGGAGAGACTGATTCCTGAAGTTTCTTGCTGCACCATCCTTCCCACAGTCCTCTTCAAATACTTTTAATATTACCAAAAAATTAAAGGTTTATCTTTTTTAAGGTCCTCAGTTTTATACATTGTCACTTTTTGAACTTGATATGGCAAGAATGAATCTGATTGTTGATGCTTTTGAAAGAACTGGGAGCTTAGCCAGAACTGGAAAAGTTAAGTTGATTTGTGCAAAAGAGATTTACCTGTGTTTTTTTTTTTTTTTTTTAAAGCCCTAATATTACTCAAGGATTCAGATTTCATCTCATTATAAGAATACATCTTTTTTTTTTTAAAGAGGTTTGGGTATATTATTTTTTTATATTTCTTTTGCAAATTATTTTATTTATTAATTTACATACACTAAAACTCATCCATTTTAGTGTTTTTACACATACATACAGTCTTGTAACTACTACCTGTGTAGCCAACTAACCCTTCCCTTCCCACTCTTACCCCAGTCAACCACTGATCTGTTTTCTATCCTTATAGTTTGTTCTTTTCCAGAAAGTTATATAAATTCTAGAATCATACAGAGTGCAACCTGTATTGGGTCTGGCTT
Source organism: Choloepus didactylus (assembly GCF_015220235.1). NCBI lineage: Eukaryota > Metazoa > Chordata > Mammalia > Pilosa > Megalonychidae > Choloepus > Choloepus didactylus. Next base: position 55,470,777 of record NC_051323.1, read on the forward strand.
CTTTCACTTCCCATAATGCATTTGTGATTCATTCATGCTGTGTGTACCAGTAGTTCATTATTTTTTCTTGCTAAATAATATTCTATTATAATGGATGTATTACACTTTTATAGTAGCTGCCAAAGTATGTAGAAAGCAATTGAGTATATCTGAGGATGGTGTAGAAAGGATTTTGGCCTATTATGATGAGACAAATTAGATGACCTGAATGAGCTTTTCGTATCTGAAATTTTTAAGGTTTTTTGAATTATAATTTTAGACATGCTTACTTGGCAAGAAGAAGTTACTCACTTGACTTAGGAAGGGGACTGCCTATGGAGCATATTATGTTACGTACACAGTTCCTGAATTTGTAGTTCAGCGGAAGCAAGATGTATTGTTTCTCTTTAGTAATGGGACACTGTTTTTTTGCCTTTCTGTATGAAGTCATCCCAAAGTAATGTACCTTTTTAGTTTAACTCAGTTTTCCTCCTTTTCTTACCTTCTCCCTCCAAGTCCCACCTGCCAAATCTACTCTACTGCTATTTCTATGGAATATCATGGAGCTTGTCTGGGTTATTTTAGAGTTATTTTAAGAGGAAAATGAATATGTGAGCTCTATTTCTTATTTTGATTTACTTATTTCTGATATTTCTTATAAGTATATTACAGCATATGGAGGAAAATGTTACTTCAGGTGCTTGGGCTCTGGAGTCAAACAGATGTCATTTAAATTCTTATGGCTGTGTTTCTAATTAAGAAACCCGAAAGTTAGTCTCTAAACCTACCTTGACTTTCTAATCATTAAAATGGCAATAGAAATAACACCTGTCTTTTGAAGTTATAAGGATTAAAAGAGACAATGTATATGTTTTAACAGTGTTTTGAATACAGTAGGCATGTAGCATATGCTAAATATCAGATATCAAAAATCAAATTTTTCCAGTCTTTCTTGTATGTCCACTGGAATAAGACCTTAGAAAGGTCAGCTGTTTCTTAAAACTCAGTCAAGGGTTGATGAAAAGCATGAACTTTTTTGCATTGCTAGGTTGAGCCATAGTGTAATTTGGAAATTTTTTAGTCAGTGCTTATCCTGAAGAAGACTTTTTATTTTATCAAATTTATGAAATGATTTGTCTTCTATCAGATGATGAATTTAAGTTTTAAAAGGCTAAGGAGACTTTCATTCAAAGAATGCCTTAAAAAAATACTTTAGGTATTCATTTGATTACTAGTCAAGGAAGTAGATTTGGGTTGAAAATATTTCTTATTTATCTACTCTTTATGACACTGGCTTTTCTACCATCCTTTCTGTATTCTGTTTTAGCTCTAATGCATTGCATCATAGTACTTTTATTTGGCCCTTATTATGCGACTTTATTTTTTAAGTTTGTTCTGGAGAAAAATTCTTAGACTAGCTAAAGATAGGGAAAATATCTTTATTTCAGTTCCCCTTCTCTAAGGGTAATCCAGCAGCAATAATGAATTTAATATTAGTTTTGTTATGGAAATTAGAATAAAAAACAGGATTTACAGTGTCCTAAAACATACCTTACAGTTGTAGTTTTACATATCCTTAATCTTATAAATTTTTATTGGACATTTTCTATGAAGCAAGATGCCCTCTAAAATGTAATAGAAGTCAGTTTTATTATGATTTAATGTTTTCCAGATGAAGGTAATGAAACAGAGGTACAGCCACAACAAAACAGCCAGTTAATGTGGAAACAAGGTCGACAGCTACTCAGGCAGTAAGTATCCCAAATTCAAACTTAAAAATTGACAGAGGAGAAAAATATTATTGTGAGAGTATTTTTTATTTCCAACTAAATAGAATAATTTTGTTTCTTATATTACCATATGCTGCTGTGAAAAAGCGCAACTGAATTACTCTTTCTTTTTCATATTAAACTTCTCCCCATGGTGGAATATATTTTTCATTAAATATTAATAAGAATTATCCATAATAAATCCTCTTTCCATAGTTTAGCATCATCAAGAAGAGTAAATTTTTTAACTTCTTAATTTTATTATACACTTAAATTTACAGTTAAAGTAATTCTTGGCCCTTAAAACTACACTTTCTTTGCATATTTTATACATGAATAATGCATATGTTTTAATATAATCACAATCAATGTTTACATGTTATTTCATGTTGTTTTTAAATGTTCTATATTAAATACAATGAAGAATTTCTCGAATTCTCCAAATTTGTAAATATTACACTAATCTATACTTTCTCCTATAAAATGTATATTTGAGACTAAAGAGGAAGCAAAGCTGGGTTGAGGTTCAAATGTCTGGTGGTGGAGTAGACCCACTCACCAGCTCATGCCTGAACCTTGCCTATCACCTTTAAAAATAAGATTCAGGTTTGTGCCTAAGAAAAACAAAATTTGTTACCTGTTTTGGCCATGGGGTTGCTTGTGAATAGTCTAAACCTGTGGTCTCTGCAGTTGGGTACATGCCAGCCATTCCCTTTGAGTATGCGAAGAGAATATTAAACATTTCATATATCTGTTTTATCTATAAAATGTGGAAGGAAATGAGACTTAATAATGCCCTCACTTTGGTCTTAAATATGATTTATGCATTTTCCTTTAATAAATAAATTTCCTAACATGCTGATCTTTTTTTTAATGAAAAAGTGGTTATCATAGCGGGTTCTCCAAAGAAATATTTTCAAAAACTTAAAAGATCCGTAACTTGCCCCTGAAAGAAGAAATGCAACATTTTATCAATGAGTGAGAATGTAACTATTTAGTAAAACTAACTTTACTTTACTTTAGTTTAAAAACAGATATTTATAATGCGATTTTGTTGCCACATTGAGGTATCTATCAAATATTATTTGTTGAAAATAGAAAAACATAATACCTTTCTATTAGTATGCTTGAAGAATTGTTTAAATTTAGGCATGTAGGAAATTTATTACCCCAATTTTAATAAAAACATTTCTATAGATATTGGATGGGATTGAAAAATGAGTAACTTGTTTTGATAGGATACACAATCCTTTTTGATCGTGTATCTTCATGAGATATCTCTCTCAGCTATGCTAACTATAAAACTGAATCTTGAAATAAACTGAACTTAGATGGGTTATCTTATCCACCTTTGTTTCATCAATAGATCCAATGCCTTCTTATAAATTAGTGTTTAACATTTGTCTGTCACTTCTGTTAATGGCATTTGCCTTTTTTCACATTCTTGCCACTGCCGCATTTGGTCTCATTTGGACAACATTGGTATTAATAGGTATTGCGTGCCTTCTATATGCCAGACACTGTACTGGGTGTACTTGTAAGGGAAAGAAAACTGAGGTTTAGGAAATAGAAGTTATATGGTCAGTAAAGTGGTAGAAATGAGTTTTAGACCCAAATTTAATCTTATTACAAAGCCTACACTAGGCCACTGCTTCTCTGCAACACACATACATATGTGTGCATGAGCGCACATATACACTCACTTCCCACATCCCACAATTTTAATTTAATTGTGTTCTATTTATATTTTAGAGTTAGCTCAAAATTGAAACTTCTCTTCTGTAGAAAGGACTCTTGGGAAAATACTAGCTTCTTGTATGTCGTGAAGGAAATCATGTATGCCTGAAACATTGTCCCTAGATCTCAAACAATTGATCCAGTAACACTTAGCATCAGAAATGTAAAAAACAGAACACTACTGACTTACTATTATAAAACAGTAATTCAGTAGGACCTAGGAGTGACCTTCCTTCAATTCTGCCTAGAAGAGAGAATATGCTATTAGGTATATTAAAGAACAACTTCTTCTTATGATAAATGTAATGAATAGTGTATTGTATAGTTCTTTGATTTTTCTCAGTGACTGTAGAGACTGGTACTGCAAGAGACAGCCCCATCTGCAGCTGGAAGATTATTTATTAGCCTTATTAGCACAGCACTGGACTGTTGAGTCTTAATGCAGGCAGCAAATTTAAAGAAATGTTTTTATTTACATGTTGAATTACCGAATACCGATTGTGGTATGACTGAATTCTAAGGATCCTCTTTATGCAGGTATCTACAGGAAGTGGGTTACACGGACACTATTCTAGATGTGAAATCTAAACGAGTGCGAGCTTTGTTGGGCTTTTCAGGTGATGTCACTGACAGGGAAGTTGACAAAAATCAAGACTCAGTTATAAATGGCACAGAGGCTGAAATTAAAGAGACAGCAATGATTGGGTAAGTATTTTGTTTGGAAAGTGTTTTATTTTTAACTTCAGTTTTTATTAAATTGATTTTTGGTTTTATGGGTGATACTTGTACTTTTAGATAATGATATAGAAATAATTATAATTAAGTTTAGTAAAAAATTTAAAATTGGTTAAAAGGTGGTGCATAAGGATTAAAGTTATCATTTATATATGAATACTTAAATTCAAGAATTTAATTTTTTACCTGGGATATTTTTATTTGCTTGAAACTCATGTATTTAATATGCATTTTAAATAATATCCTGAAAGTTCAGTTACTTGCTATTAGAACTTCATAAAAAGTCTTATTTAGAAATTCAACCCAAATCTATATGAAATGTCACTGTTGGTAACCCAGAAATAGTGTAATTACCTCAAATTCTTTAGAAGTAAACATTTTCTTAACTACTTTTGCTTGTCCAATAATGCTGTAACTCATCTTTCCTTTGATTAAATACATCTTTTTTAAGAATATATTTGTAATTGGTAGGATGAGCAAAAAAGTGATAACTTTGAAATCTTTAGTTTTGATTTGTTGGATGATATATTATATTATATATAATTCTACTTAACATGAACAGTAATGCGGAGATTCTTTATTGAAAAAAATTTCCCATGATTCTTAAAAAGCCAAAGATTCCTTGACAGTCTAAGTATGATGTTATTTTATTTGAACACATGTCTAAGCTAGAATAATGGTATTAATTAAAATCTATAAATTTTCTAATGAGAGCAAACTTCCTATTATTTCGAACATAAACTGAAATTATGGAATTGAGGTAAAAGTCCAGAAATATGTCTTTCATAGATACAACTCATTGGAGCCTTATTAAATTTATTTATTAATAATTCAGAATATATTAACTTGGTTTTATAAATGTAAGATATGGATTATTTCTCTATGTAGACATAGACCACACAGTGGACATTATTCTTGGTTGTATTTTTAGCTAGAGGTGTTAACTTAAGTCATTGTGAAGAACTTCAGAAAAGACTAGTCTAGTTGTTATATGATTTGGTCTTGACCTGGGTTTTGAAACTGATGAGGGTCTCCTTCTGAATCTGTCAAATTTGGGTAAGGGTGGAGAACGGGGTGGGGGGTGGGGAAAAAAAGCATAGTTCTCAGCAGATTTGAAATTTATGATTTATCTGTCCATAGTTGTGACTAAAATTTTCAGGAAAATATCTTCTTTTCTAAAACATTTCCCAATGAACTGGAGACATTCTGGCCATTTGGGATCTGTTTACTAAGTTTATTTCCAGAGAACTAAATTCAAGTCTTATACCTTTGAAAACATAAGAGATAAGAGGAAGAGTTGTAGAGAGAATGGAGAAAAATGGAAGTAGCAATGATAAGAAAAATATTTTTAAAAAGAAATACATTAAGGTTGACTTAAGGATCAAAATAATACTGAGTCAGAAAGGGGAGTTCTTTACATTAGACTACCACTAATCTAAATAGATATGATTGCAAAATACTTCTAAAAGTGTAACTGCTTCCTGTATTCTTTTTCCAATAGTTCCATGGAAATGGAGTGGATAAGAATTAGTGTGGATCATTATTTGGTTTGGGGGGTTATAGTCATGATATAGACAGAAGGAAACACAACGTAATATGGATTTTTCCTTATGTTAAAGTTAAAAAAAATTAATTGAGCCAGATGTACATGTTTTAAACCAGAAAATCCGAGTTAACAGATTCTGCTTCCGTGCTGGATAGTTTCAAATTCCTTGAAAGTGCGGCTGTAGATTTCAGTGATGAGGATGAAGATGATGATATTGATGGAAGAGAGAAAAGCATCATTGATACTTCAACGGTGAGTTGGATAACTCAGATAAAATATTTTTAGTGAACAGAATACATATTTGTAAAATTATCCATGTTCTTCTACCTAAAACCTTAACGTTTTATTATGAATTTGGAGAATTTAATCTAAAACCATTTTTAGTATTTATTTCATATTCAAGAATACTTTTATTAAAGCAGCCTTCTCTTGAAAGTCCTTAGTCTTCAACTTTTTGTTAATTCATTAAACATGACATCATTTCTTTCTATAGGGCTGGCAAGTCTGGTAAATGTTATGTGTTCTCTTATAACAATGCCATGTTATTGGTTACTATAAGACAGTAGAACTGACAGACCCATCCTGGTGCCTGACGGTAACTGACTTCAGCTCTAACAATGCAGTTTTTGTCTCTTCTGTCAGGATTGCTTTGGTAGACAAATTCTGCAAGCATCCCTACTTTCAGAATGCTTCCACTTGGTTTCTTCAGAATTGTTTAAGATTCTTCTGTAGTTTTGTTCAGATCTTTGTAAGTGTATTGACTTTTCTCATGGTAAATTCTTGTATTATGAGGGGTCTCTAAATTGTTTTGCCTTCCTTTTCTTCCCTTTTACTTTCTTCTTCCCTCTTCCTTTTCTTCACCTTTTGTTCCTCCTTTTTCTTCTCCTTCTTCCTCTTCCTCCTCTTCCTCCTCCTCCCCACCCCCTCTCCCAACCCCTTCCTCCTTCTCTTCTATTTTAAGTAAAAGGGCCTTCTTTGCTTTATCCTTTTTCATGTTTATTTAACAAGAAAATGTGAAAGTAAGATAATATAAAGGAAACTGGATCTAGAGTGAGAAGTCTTGGGCTTAAGTTCTACTTCTGCCATGAATTGTCTATTCTTCTTAATGGTTCAGTCTTTGTTTTTTAGTTTGTAAAATAAGCATTATATGAATGCCCATCTTATCCCTAGAGGATTTTGTGAGGAAAAAATGAGACACTATATTTGAAAATGATTTTGTAAAGTGCTGAGTGTAAGTTCTGTTCTTTGTGTTCTCTGCTTCCTGGGCTACATCACTGGCTCTCATATTATTACTACCAGACTGGTTCTCTGGGCCACTGTTCCATAGTGTTTTGCTGATACAGCCCCACCAGGAAATTACTTGAATTTCAGGTGTCACCCCAAGTTTTGTAATAGGTAGCCAAGGTGAGAACAGTTCCATTAGGTCCCTAGCAGGTGATCTCATGGATGATCCTTATAATACTCCCCTCCTCCCCCAGTGTCATCTTCTACCAATTCATTTTCCTCCTAAGAGAGTTTGTTTAGCTGTGACTCCCACCCAGGGGTTTATTCACATCTTGTCCTCATTCATCCTGCCACAGAAAAGGGGAAGGGAGTTAGTTTACCTTTCTTAGTGTTAAGGAGAAGAGGGTAAGAAGAGTTACTGGTTGGTATCCACTATCAGGAAAGAGATGATTATTGGTTCTTTTTCTATGGCTGTATCTCAAATTCTGTACAGATGTCTTTGCTGCCTTCTAGTCTTCCCAGTTATCTTCATTCTTTCTTAAGTTTATAACTGGGGAGACAAGACCTAGAAAAGGATTTTTTTCAAAGAGTTCGTTTTGAGACTTAATGCCATACTTAGCAATGACTAATGTTGAAAATGCATTCAGACTTTCAATATAATGTTCCAGACACTTCTGGATTTTTCCCACCCTTTTTGTCAATCATTGAGAATAAGGACTCTCCATCAGTAAGATGTTCGTTATAGTCTCTCTGAATTCCATAGCTGGAGATCCCATCAGGGTCAGGGAAAGGAAGAGATGAAGCTTCTAGGATAAAAGAATATGGATTAGACAGTATTTTTTATGTGGAACTGTGAGAATCAGGGTCTCCTGTTGGTAAAAAAGTCTTTTTGTTCCTTGGTCTTGGGACCTAGAAAAAAATTGAGAGATTATTAACATATGTTTGTGAGTACTTAAAAAAGAATGCATCTAGCATGCATTTTCTGTTCCCAATCTTGCCAAACTGATCTTGCTTTTTTGTTTGTTTTAATAGATTTGTTAGATGATAGATTGGGAAAGCTGTAGTAAATATAAAAAAAAATCTTGACTTTAGAGAAATGTTCTAAATAGTTAACCAGTTATTCTAGCATCTTTAAATAATCCTTTATTTCTCCTTCAATTTTTTTTATTTATTTTTATTTTTTTATTTTAATTATCTGTTTAATGTACAGGTAAATAAGGTTACAATTCAAAACCCAATTTTTCCTTAAGCTTTTAAGTTCAACATACAATTACCACTATTATGTTTTATAAACCTGGCAGATTTTATTAATATTTTTCAGTTAAACATTGAATAATGCCTGGTCCCATTTTAAATGGGATATTATTTATTTAACGACTTTCAATATTTTATACTGCATTTAAATTTTAACATTCAGATTAAGTAGTTCCATTTTTAAAAGGTAGCAAATAAAATCTTTCTGAGTATTTAAATATACTTTTTTAAAAAAATCTTCATTTTATTGAGATATATTCACATACCACACAGTCATACAAAACAAATCGTACATTTGATTGTTCACAGTACCATTACATAGTTGTACATTCATCACCTAAATCAATCCCTGACACCTTCATTAGCACCCACACAAAAATAACAAGAGTAATAATTAAAGTGAAAAAGAGCAATTGATATAAAAAAGAACACTGGGTACCTTTGTCAGTTTGTTTGTTTGTTTCCTTCCCCTATTTTTCTGCTCATCCATCCATAAACTAGACAAAGTGGAGTGTGGTCCTTATGGCTTTCCCAATCCCATTGTCACCCCTCATAAGCTACATTTTTATACAATTGTCTTCGAGATTCATGGGTTCTGGGCTGTAATTTGATAGTTTCAGGTATCCACCACCAGCTACCCCAATTCTTTAGAACCTAAAAAGGGTTGTCTAAATTGTGCGTAAGAGTGCCCACCAGAGTGACCTCTCTGCTCCTTTTGGAATCTCTCTGCCACTGAAGCTTATTTCCTTTCCTTTCACATCCCCCTTTTGGTCAAGAAGATGTTCTCCGTCCCACGATGCCAGGTCTACATTCCTCCCCGGGAGTCATATTCCACGTTGCCAGGGAGATTCACTCCCCTGGGTGTCTGATCCCACGTAGGGGGGAGGGCAGTGATTTCACCTTTCAAGTTGGCTTAGCCAGAGAGAGAGAGGGCCACATCTGAGCAACATAAGCATGAGACCAGGGCCATATAAGTCAGGTATTTGTTATCTCTTATAGTCTATTTCCAGTTTCTCTTTTCTGTATAATTGATCTGTCTGTTGAACCTTCATAATTTTATACCACTCATAATATTCCAGCAATAAAGTTTGATCAGATCACCATTCCTGTTTTGCATGAAATGAAGAAGCTAAGGTTTGGAAAAATTGAGATATTAAGACCATTTTGTCTAAAGAAGCTTCAAACCAGTCATAATTTCTTTGGGTTCCTGGCAATAAAGGTGACCAAAAAGGAGATAATTCAGAGAGAGAGAGAGAGAGAGAGAGAGAGAGTGTGTGTGTGTGTGTGTGTGTGTGTGTGTACGGCATATAGACCTCAAAAACCATCTGTGCATTCATTAAGCTAAGTTTTAGTCTTCCAACTGGATTTATGATTCCAGAAATACTCCTAAGTCTGTAAAAATGAGACATAACCCTTATCAAATTTGTTATTAAAACTGAGTCATTTCACATCCCAAAGTAATTTGGACAGAGAATAAAAATATATTTACAGGGCCCCCTGAGGAGCTGGGGGAAGGTGTGGAAGTGTTGGACTTCCTCACCTGGACTGATGCTGATGTTGTCACAAACATTAGGACTGGTGGTTTGATGTGCTGAGCCCTCTATCATGGGACTTGCCCTTATGAAGCTCGTTACTGCAAAGGAGAGGCTAAACTTGCATATAATTATGCCTAAGAGTCTCCCCCTGAGTACCTCTTTGTTGCTCAAATGTGGCCTTCTTTCTTTCTCTAACTGAGCCACCTCAGCAGGTGAAGTCACTGCCCAACCCCCTATGTGGGACCCGACTCCCAGGGTTGTAAATCTCCCTGGCAACGCAGGATATGACTCCCAGGGATGAATCTGGACCCGGCATCATGGGATTGAGAATATCTTCTTGACCAAAAGGGGGATGCAAAATGAGATGAAATAGTTTCAGTAACTGAGAGATTTCAAATGGAGTCAAGAGGTCACTCTGATGGACATTCTTGTGCGCTATGTAGATAATACTTCTTAGGTTTTAATGTATTGGAATAGCTAGAAATAAATACCTGAAACTGTCAAACTCCAACCCAGTAGTCTGGAGTCCTGAAGACAATTGTATAACAATGTAGATTACAAAGGGTGACAGTGTGGTTGTGAACACACTCCCTTTATCTAGTATATGGATGGATGAGTAGAAAAGTGGGGTCAAAAACTAAATGACAAATAGGGTGGGATGGGGGGGATGATTTGGGTGTTCTTTTTTACTTTTATTTTTTATTCTGATTCTGATTCTTTCTGATGTAAGGAAAATGTTCAGAAATAGATTGTGGTGATGAATGCATAACTGTATGATGGTACTGTGAACAGCTGATCGTACACCATTTGTATGGTATAAGAATATATTTCAGTAAAACTGAATTGAATTAAAAAAACAACAACTGAGTCATCTTACTCTAACTGGTCAAAATTTTATGGAAACAGTTGAATAAAGAGAGTTATTGGAGAAAATTGATATAAGGTTAGGACATTAAAAATAATGGGAACTCTTTTTCAAAAAAAAAAGACTTGTAAGTTTTGAGGCATGCGTTTCTGAGTGTAGGTTTTGTGATAATTGTTAAAATATATGATGGTTGTATTCTGAAAATTTCTTGCAGTATTTTATGAAATTTTACCTCTTTTGGTTAGATTAGAATGTCTGCAAACTGTACAAATTGCATCCAAGAAATATAAGATTTGGTCTTGGTCTTTATAATATGATATGTAAGGGACATTTTTCATCTCTCTGTGGTTTACCTGGTAAACAAATGTCTTGTATTCCAATAATTTCAATTTTTCATTCAGTTAGTTGATTTAAAACAAACAAGTCAGCATACCATTTAACAAAGTTTAAATCGTTGCTTTAAAATCTATAAACTATATATTTTTAAAATGTTTTTTTTTTTTTCACTGAGCTTGATAGGTATTATACTTAACACAACAAAAGTACACTTTCTGAGGAAAACAATAATTCAATTGGGTTTTCCTACTTGAAGTAATTTAATTTGGTATGTCATCTCCTTTATTAAAATTAAATTAATAATATATCCTAGTATTTTAATCAATATGTTTTTTCATTAGATTGTTAGGAAAAAGGTGTTGCCTGATAGCAGTGAAGATCGAGATACGAAAGAAGCTCTAAAGGAGTTTGACTTCTTGGTTACGTCAGATGAAGGAGAAAATGAATCTAGAAGTGCAGGCGATGGAACAGACTGGGGTAAGAAAGCATAGAGGATCCAATGATACATTACCTGGTGTTTTACCAGTAGGGCAGCATGTTAAAAAAACACTTTGAATCTCTTATGTTATTGAAATGTTGAGCATCCTATGAAAATTTTAGTACTACTGTCTTTTTTTATTTTTTTTTTACTTTTACAAAATGTCTTATTAAATTATTTTCTCTTAGATGTTTTTATTTGCATGAGAAAATTTTTCACACAATTATTGCAGTTGTTACATCTCTGGGACAAACCATAATACGATACCTCAGGAAATTTTTTTAAAATGTCATTTTCTTTTCTATCCATGACATTAGAGAAATATTCCAAATGCTTTACAAAGCTGTAAAGATTTACCTTACCCATATAGTATTTCTGAGTACCCCCACAGAAGGGCCTGTGCTCTCCAATTTAAATAGGATGGGAGTACTGATGTCACATTAATTATTTAGAGCCAGATGTACACACAGAGAATACTACAGAACAATGATGATGTCCACTCTTTAGGTTTAAGAGCTGTTTTGGATGTATCATGGTATAGTAATACTACCACCTTTTTGTATCCAGTTTTTGGATGTTTGTGTGTTTAAAGAAAGTTACGTAAGGAGTTACCTCATTTTCTTTTAAATATAAGCAATGCAGTCTGAAAATAATTTTAATTCATATACAGAATGTTTTCTGTTTTCTGTCTAGATGGTTTGTAAATCTAGATTTTGCGGAAATAGAACATAAGAATGTAATAGAGGATTTTAGAGGTCTCATATCTGGCATCTTCTGTGCAAAAGAAAATATAATCCAGAAAATTGTAATCATTCATTCTAATCAGGTTTTGTCAGTTTATACAGAGCATAGAACTTTTTCTGTTTTGCTCAAATTGTTCTAAATGAATTTAATATTTTAAAAAAATCAAACAGGATTAAAACAAGTATTATGGGGAAACTTTTACAACATAGGTCATTTTGGTGGTTTTGAAATACATTATCATTATCAATAAGGTAGGATCATGAAAAATTCTTCAGAAGTGATGAATTCCATCTGACTTTGTATTGTGTTGTGTGCACATGCGTGTGTGTGTATGTGTTTGAGAAAGAGAAATTTTTTTCTTCAGGTTGGAGAATTCAAGAACTCATTTAGTTTGTACTACTATGTACTTTATGGACAGATATGATTAGGCAATCAGGCATTGTATTCATTTCTCCTTTGGACTACTTCTGGAGCCAGATTAAAAACATGTTGGCCTTTAACGCTGAATGCTTTAGTCATTAAAGGAATGGGTGAGGCTATTTTTTTAGTAGTCATAATTTTTTGTCCTACTACACATCCTAGTTCTGCTAACAATCTGATATAACTTCCTACTTATAAGTTTTTTATAGTATAAGAATATATTTATAAAGATATTTGAACATTATTTTGAAGTTGAATTGTTGCTATGTCCTATACATTCCACGTAAAATGAAATTTCACAGCTTTCTCAAGAAGGGTTTAGGAAGCTAGTTTTCCATAAAAGTAAATATACTGGAGAAAGGAAAAATGAAAAGATCTTTGTTTCTATTCAGCTTCAAGCAAATTGACTAGGCATTCATTTAATGACTGACAAATTAACTGTTAGTCTCATCCTTTTTAATTGGCATATCTAAAATGAGATCACATTAAGACTTATTTAGAGTAGAAGTCACAAGTCAAGAGAAGCCACAGGAGGAGACCATGGCAGAGATGCAAGCCAAGGAACACCAAGGATTCCAGCAAGCCAGCACTGGAATGCTCCAGACTCTGGGGAGAAAGTGTGGCCTGCTGACACCTAGATGCTGGACTTCAGCCTTTGAAACCATCCTTACGGAATTCCCATTGGTCTTCCAGAAGCACTGGAGCTTCGGTGATTCAAGACAAGCATTACAACCCACCTGCAGTCTTCGAGAACTGCAAGACCACCGATGGAGAAGGTAGAGAGCAACAGCAAGTTCATTTAGCAAACGAGATTGATCTCATTGCTCATTTTGTAGTTGGTAGGCATAGATGACTCAGGCATGAAAATGGCTTACTCATTATTGGATTTTGTAACCTGGATTTCTCAGGACTCTGTTGTAGACCTAACTTCACTTCTCACACAGAAGCACACAGAATTACCTTTAAGACAGGAGCTTAAATTCCCAGTAATGGAGATATGAGCCTTACCGTTTGTCTAGAAAGGACCCAAGTTTATCTGTGGACTATTTCTCTGTGTTTTAAATGAGCTGTGGCAGAGGCAGACAGAGTTCTGAGCTGTTATCATCCTCCATGGTGTACATATAGCAACACCCTGAGAAGATAAAGGTTCATTGATCTTCTGCAGCTCACTAGTCTGAAATCATACCAGTAGTTTTGCTGAAGATAGTAAAACTCCACATGGTGAGGACTTAACCCACTGCTTACATGCTAGTCATGCTTTAAACTGAGAACACATTACTCTTTCATCTGTTACACACATATACATATCCATAAATGAGGCATCCGTATCTATAACTTGATAAATACAGGAATTCTGTATACACTGTTCCATTTATAGGACATGTTGGAGGTTTCCATATGAGCACATATAGATTAAGTTGTCTTTTTAAAAATATGTAACACATGTACATTGAAAAAAATCTAATAGCATAAAATGGAATGAAGTGAAAACTGTCACTCTAACCCCAAAGTTGTAGTCTCCCAGTGACTGTGCCCAAAAAGAGCCATTGATAAAGTTCTTAAATAAAAACAATAAGAAATGAGAGGAAAGAGAAGACTAAAGATGGTTGCAAATTATTTGTTATCCTCCCATGTACAGGTGGAGTCTATTTTTCCATCCCCTTAAATCTGGGCTGGTCCTGAGATAGTTTTAACCAATAAAATATGGAGGATGCACAGCAGATACAGTTCTGAATTTAGTCCTTTAAGGGGGTTAGCATCTTCCCATTCTCCTTCTTGGAAATCAGATGCCATGTAAGAAGTCTAACTACAATCATGCTACACTACAAAAACAACGTTTAGTAATGACTGGATTCTCCAGACCTTTCTCAATATAGTGTATTACTCAATTTTTCTTGTCTGGAATCTAATTGTTTTTGTTTCTATTTCTTTAACCATCACTGGTTTTAAAGCGTTTTTCCAGCTTTGACAGTTACTTGTGTATTTTTGTCTGTGAGCTGTTAATTTATTTTACTCTTCATATCATTAATGTATTTATTAAATAAAAGACTTATGTATTAATTTATTTTCTTTTAGGTTACAAATAAATTTTTAATATTTATGTTAAAAAAAGACTTATTTAGAGAGTGATAAGGCATTTATTGCTCCTTTGAAATAAAAGAGTTGCATGTGGCTTCTCTTTCTTTAAATACAGAGCATATTTTGCATTTTAGGTACATAACTTCTGTAGTACCTAGACATTCAGAAGTGAATATGACTAACTGAATAGGCCTTTACATGTTTATTACATAGTGCATAGTAATAGGAATTAATTATATGTTAATTTACTAAATCTTTAACATATATTTGAATTAAACATTCTTTAGCTATCTTTAGCTTTTAGCTGGGAAAATGTTTGTTACATATTTTATGCCATTGAGAAGTTAGAGTCCCTGAATGTAATCCTTACACAGAGGAGATAGGATAGCATATTAAAATTTGGTAATGTGAGATTTACCTCTCAAAGGTTGTGCTTTGGGATGGGATGAGGGGAGGTGAGAGGTAAACATGTAGAGGGTTAAATTATTGCCATTACTTTATTTTGAAATACTTTATATAAGAGTCTTTTGTTTTTTTATCTGCAAAAAGTAGTTTGCAAATTTTCTTATAGCTGTCAGCAAGGTTTTAGAACACACTGACTTGCGAATTGATAAATTATTAAGTATTATTTCAGTACAAATTCATGCATTGTAGATGTGGTTGTATAGAAGCCTAAGTTAAAATATGCTGAAGAATTAATGATAAAATAATTTGGAATTTTAACATTAAATTTTCCAATTTCTGTTACATTTAAATGAAGTATTGATCCTTTTGCCTTTCTTTGAGAATTTTAACTAAAGTGCGTAAATCCACTTAGAATAATACTACAGAAGAATTTTGTTTAAAAAAAGTTGGTGTTAGAGGTAATAACTGCTTGATGGTGTGCATTGGAATTATTTTTATCATTATGAATTTTTCACGTACTTTTACTCAGGCAGCTAATTTAAATATATATTACAGTATACCTTCAAGAAGTAAAGCAGTTGTTGAATGATAAATTAGTTAAAATGTAGACTTTAAAATTATTTTTTGTTTAAAGTAAGTTTTAAAAATTGAATATGCATATGAAAAATAAATACTGATAAAGAAAACTTGATTATCAGTTGAAAATATATCTATTTTGGTTATGTATGTAACTATTATATAAATAATCTACATTTATATTAAGATTTTTATGGAGATACGTAGGATGGGACTTTGGTATATTGCTTTTCATCCTTTGAAAGTCAAGAACATGCTGGTATATCATTTCAGTAGACCCTAATGACCTATTATTTGGGCAAATATTTATTTATTGAAAGAATGTAATGTTGCTAATTGTTTTGATATTGTTTTAAGTTTATCTTTATAAAAACTTCCATTGTTTTCTTAAAATATTAACTAATGGTTCCTTATTTTAAATAGATTTTCATTTAAGTTAATATTTTGCCCATAAAAAGAGCTACAAACATGATAAAAACTTTTGTTATAGAATTATTTATTATTTAGATGTGGTCTACCACTAGTAAAATCTCATCTCTAAGCCTTCAACACAGATAACACTTCTAAGTGTTACTTTGTGTATTTTGTTGCCTAAAATGAAGAATTATTTTACATTTTTAGTTACAACACTAAAAATGCTAATCCAAACCCTAACTTTTTGCTTACTTTTTTCTCTGAAGGAAATATAAAAATCAGAATTCTAAAGCCAAAAGAAAAAATTAGGATACCTTTTCCTCTTTCATTCATGTTAAAAGTTTTCTTCAAATTTTTCATTCCTCACACTTGGTCAATATATAGTGACTGATAAGAAGATTCTCTTGGGCAAGTAGGGAGAGGTTTGCCTCATATTTTTAATAAACAAAAATGGAATTTTTAAAAAATAGCCTTTTTTTTTTTTTGTACCTGAAACACTGCACAATGAAAATGATTTATAATTGCTTCAAGGAAAGGTATGTTTTTTCTCTGTTAACTGTGAACAATTCCAGTAACACAAAGTCTGGAAGAGAGGTTATGTTTATGTTGCTGATTCTTCTGCTTTGCATTCAGGATAGACTTAATTTCCCTCTTACCTATCACAAACTATTTATAATGTTATGAGTATTTTTTTTCTTTTATTGGAACTTCCCATGTAGGAGAGGCACTGCTTATTCTGAGCCCAGAAGACATCTTACTGTTTCTTTGGACTTACTGGATAAAGTTTCTAGTTTGGTCGATAGGTTCATTTGCCCTAGAATCATTAAAAAGTAATTGTCTGGCACAGTAATAATATCTACGGTAGAATTTATAACCATGGCACACAGATTTTTCATCTGGCTTTATTTTTCCTTAAATTGTGTAGATTTTCCATTATGTTTTTAGCCCTTTGAGATGCTGTCTTTATGGACTCTGTGATGGCTCTAATGAATACCGCTTCTTTTCCCTTTTTGTATCAAATACTTGAAGAATTATTTAGAATGATCATTGAATCACTGACTATCTAGGGTCTAACTGTTCTTTCAACAGTGTGAAGTTGGGAAACCAAGTAAAAGTTAAAGTGAAATGGGTGTCTCTTCTGAGCTGCTCCCTACAGCAATTATCTATCAAATTACTCAGATAATTTTAGGCAACAATTCCACCAATATAGCTAAATCCATTGTATTCCTCTGAGGAGTCATACATCTATATAGATATTGATTGGCTATTTCACTGCCAATCTGATTGAAAGGGCACTTGGATTGATTACTCTCCTGGGGCAGCTGAACTGTTCCTGTATACCTTCCTTTGTTCTAATATGTGACTCACCTGCTCTGATGAAGTAACTGGTAAAAACTAAATTGCTGTTCCCACATCTGAGTTGTCATACTCTTTAGTAGTGTCTTGGACAGTTCTGTTAATGAGTATGAATGAATAGAGTCTTTTAGTTGCCTGGAGGTTTCTTTACCAGTAGTTTGGCCTTGTGTATTTTAAGGATTTTATAATTCAAATTCAGAGCATTTAACTTTTAAGCAAAAACACAGCTATACTGCAAATCTAGTTCAGTGGAATGGCATGTAAACAATTTTAAACGCTTCCTTTCTCCTTCCCATCTCACCCTTGCCCCCTCAAAAAAGGAGTGAATATACTTAGGTAAAAAATTTGGTTAGCTTTTAGCAAGTAATAGATTTTACCACTCATCTTCCATGATCTTCCATTGCTGCTGTAATTTTATATACAGTAAGATTGTAAGGCTGTATTTTTACTTCAGAAGACTGAAGATAGGACCAGGAAGGTGGTGTAAGATGGTCCAGGGTACTGTTCCTCAACTGAATCTTTGAATAACTAACAAAAACTGGAAGATGCATCTTCCTCAGAACTCTGGAAAACGGTTAAAGCATTGCAGGGAACTGGGGGAGTACCAAATCAAGAAAATGCAGCTTTAATGCAGTCGGAGAAGCTCTTGGTGTACTTGCTGGCCCTTCTCCCAGCCACCACCAGTATGGTGTGGAGTCTGCTTGTACTCTAATTGTGGGCCCCTGGTCCTTTTCCAGGGGGAGCAGAGTAACCCCTCTGCACATATGGGTTACCTGAAAATCAGTGCCAGTCTTATCAGGTGGCATCATGAAAAACTAAACCAGGAAGCTCATTTATGCTCAATATCCCAGAATTTGCCTAGTAGGCAGAAACAAATTGCTGACACCTAAAAAGTATAAGAAACAGTTAAGTTGAAGTAGCCTGGAGCAAAGGATTATAGGCTTTAAATCATATGATACAGCACCCAGGAGAGGGAAAATAGTGGAAGCAGCATTCCACTTTCTATAAAATGGAGTTCCTAAGGCCATGGGCAAGCATAAGCCCAGGAAAAGACCCAAGCTCAGAAACTTGAGGGTCCATGTTGCATTAGCCTGCATTGGCAGATATTCTCGAAGGAGGGCTAAATTCTGAAGCAGAACACCGGGTAACACAGAGCTAATTTGCAAAGACTGTGAAAGATGTTTTCTGCTTTGGTTTGTTATCTCCTGTCACTCAAGGAAATTTCTGTCACATTGCTAGCTAGATACAAACTTAGGAACTAACAGCTCAGGGACTAAATCCCAGAGTTAAATTCCACTTTAAAACATTAAAATGTGTGGAGTGCAACAAAAAATTACAAGACAAAGAAACAGGAAATGATGGCCCATCAAAAGAAGCAAGATGAAAAAATCAATAACTGTCAGCAAAGGAGACCAGACTTTGGCAGACCAGACAAAGATTTTTTTTAAAAATGATCCTCAGTATGCTTAAGGAGATAAAACGCAGAGAAAGAACTAAAGGATATTAGGTAAAGAAGGAATGAACAATATGAGAATCTCAATAAAAGAAATTTTAAAAAGGAACAGAACAAATTCTGGAGTTGAAGACCACAGTACCTAAAATGAAAAATTCTCTAGAGGGTTTCAACAGCTTATTGGAACTGGCAGAAGAAAGAATCAGTGAACTTGAAGGCAAAACAATTGAAATGATATAGGCAGAGGAGTAGAAAGAAAAAAGAATGCAAAAGAGTGAACAGAGCCTAAGAGAGCTGTGCAACACCATCATGCATCCCATTATATGTATAATGGAAGTCCCAGAAGCAGAGAAAGGGACAGAAGAAATATTCAAAGTAATGGAGGAACACTTCTCAAATTAAATGAGAGGTACGAATTTGCACTTTCAAGAGTTCAGTGAACCCCGACAGGATAAACGTGAAGAGAACTCTGACCAGTCACATAGTAGTCAGTCTGTCACATGCCAAGGACCTGGGACAGAGTTCTGAAAACTGCAAGAAAAAAAAGCAAGGTGTTAATGTAGAAGGAACTCCCAGTGAGCATAAGTGCCTGTTTCTCTTCAGAAACCAAATAGGCAAGTAGGCAGTGGGACATAATATTTAAAGACTGAAAGAAAATAATTACCAGCCAAAGAATTTTATATGTGGCAGATGTCTTTTAAAAATAAGGGAGAGACTAGGATATCCTAGATAAACTAAAGCTCAGGGAGTTCATCACCACTAGACTTGCCCTGCAAACAATACTAAAGAGTTCTTCAGACTCAAAGTAAGAGGAACATTAGATAGTGGAGTGAAGCGATATAAAGAAATAAAGCAATAAAGCTAACTATGGTGGTTTGAAGCTGTTTGTACACCAGAAAAACATGTTTTTAAAATCTAATCCATTCCTGTGGGTGTGAACCCATTGTAAGTAGGACGTTTTGATGAGGTTACTTCGATTACAGTGTGGCTCAGCCCATTCAGGATGGGTCTTAATCCTATTACTGGAGTCCTTTATAAGCAGAGCGAATTTTAGACAGAGTGAGAGAAAGCTGCAGGAAGCAAGTAGTTGAACATCAGCAAAACCCAGAAAAGAAGGAAGAGACCAATAGATGCTATCATGTGCCTTGCGATGTGACAAGCTAAGGATTGAGAACTGTTGGAAGCCAGCCCCAGTCTTCAGAGAGAAAGCACTGCCTTGATGATGCTTTGATTTGGATTTTCTTTTCTTAAAAAAAAAAAACCGTAAGCAAATTCCCATTATTTAAACTGAACCATTGCTTTGGTATTTACTTGAACAGCCAAGGAAACTGAAATAATAACCATATGGGTAATTATAAATGCCAGTACTGCTGTATTGTATTTTATGGAATGCTGCTCCATTTTTTGCTCCTTATAGTGCTAAAATGCAAATGGGTGAAAAGTGATTATAAATCTATGGTTTTTGACATACAGTCTGTAAAGATATAATTTTTAACAAGTACAACACAAAGGGGGGATGGAGGTGTATAGAAACGGCGTGAGTATGCTATTGAAATTAAGTTGGTATCAAATCAAACATGAGTTATAGATTTAGGATGCTCAGTTTAAGCCTCATGTTAACTACAAAGAAAATATATGAAAAAATGTACACAGAAAGAAATTAGAAGGGACTCAAAATGGTACAATACAGAAAAGCAAACATAGATGTAGGCGTTAACAGAAGAATTGAGAAACAAAAAAGATACCAGACTAACAAAGACCAAATAACAAAATGGCAGAAGAAAGTCCTGCATTTTCAGTAGTTATTTTAAATATAAATGGTTTAAGTTTTCCAGTCAAAAATGCAGAGATTGGCAGAGTGGATGAAAAAGCATGACACAAATATATGCTGTTTATAAGAGACTCATCTTAAATTCAAAGAAACAAATAGGTTGAAAGTAAAAGGACAGAAAAAATATATAACATGCAAGTAGTAACCAAAAGAGAGCTATGTAGCTATACTAATATCAGATAAAATAGCCTTTAAGTAAAAATTTGTTATAGGAACAAAGAAGGTCACACTGTGTACTGATAAAGGGGTCAATTCAAGAAGAAAACATAGCAATAATAAATATGTATACACCTAATGGCAGAACCCACAAATATATGAAGCAAATATTCCTAGATTTGAATATAGAATTAGATGGTTCTATATTAATAGTAAGAGATTTCAGTACACTGTCTAGGCAAAAGACCAATAAGGAAATAGAAGACTGGAATAATACTCTAAACCAGTTAGACCTAACAGACATTTATAGAATGTTTTACTTAACAAGAACAGAATATACATTTTTCTCTAGTGCCCATGGATCATTCTCCAGGATAGACCATACGTTAGGTCACAAAACAAGTGTCAATAAATTAAAAAATACTGAAATCATAAAATGTGCCTTCTCTGACCACAATGGAATGATGGTAGAAATCAATAACAGAGATATGGAAAATTCACAAATATGTGAATACTGCACAATTCATTTTTTTCCCCATTTTTTAAATTGTGAACTTTAACATATATACATTAACAGTGATAACTTTCAGTGTATGATTTCACAAATAGTTAGCAGATCTCAAAGAATGTCATGGGTCACAGTTCCACAACTTCAGCCATTTCCATTATTGTAAAATATAACATACATAGAGAAAGGTGTCATCTCTTGATTTACAGCTCAACAAGCAGTCATATAGGTAATTACAAAAATTGCTATGGGTTCCATAATTTCAGTTCTTTCCTTATTATGCAATACAAGGTATATACAGAAAGGTGAAAACCTTCAAGGCACAATTCAATGAGCAGCTATAGAGCAAATCCCAAGGGATGCTGTAAGCTACAGTTCCACCATGTCATTTACCTCCTTCCAGCCATTCCAACACCCCAGCATCCAAAAATATATATATAATTATATAAAGTTTCAGTATTCATAGAGC
Organism: Choloepus didactylus; assembly: GCF_015220235.1. Taxonomy (NCBI): domain Eukaryota; kingdom Metazoa; phylum Chordata; class Mammalia; order Pilosa; family Megalonychidae; genus Choloepus; species Choloepus didactylus. The sequence goes on from NC_051323.1 coordinate 55,492,646, forward strand.
TTTCTTCAATCTTATCTTGTTTGTTGCTCTCCTTCCTCTCACTTAATCTCTTTCTCCATTTTCAGGGGTGTTTAGGCAATGAGCACCCTAACTTGTTCATACTAAAAGTGGGTGTTGACAATATGGGGCAAGGGACCACATCTGATAGTTAAGATCAATACAGTTTGTTGCCTCTGGGTTTTAGGATTTGTCTGGTATAGGAACACTCCAGTGGATTTAAGTTTCTGAAAGATAAAACTTAGTGAATGCATCTTTTATAGAGTATCAGGTATGGACCTAGGTATTTGGAGACTACTTTTCGTAAGCGCATGACATGCTGTGGCCAATTGGGATGTCTAGCTGGAGCTTGCATAAGAGAAACCTCCAGGATAGCCTCTCGACTCTATTTGGAATCTCTTAGCAACTGTGACCTCAGCTTGTTACCTTTCTTTTTTCCCCCTTTTGGTCAAGTACGCGTTTTCAATCTCACTGCGAATCACGTCCCATGTTGCCAGGGAGATTCATTCCCCTGGTAGTCATGTCCCTTTTTGGGGGGAGGTTAATGAATTTATTTGCCAAGTTGGGCTTAGAGAGAGAAAGGCCACATCTGAACAACAAAAGGTTGCCTGGAGGTGCCTCTTAAGCATAATTGTAGGAGGGCTCAGCCTCCTATTTACAACCCTAAGTTTCACAAGAGCTTGATTTATTAAGTAGTAGGTTCCTAACTTGACTCAATTTATATTCTACCCCAAGATGAAAGGTCAGTTTCCTATCTTATCTTCACTTTGTTGTACAATCATCGTGACTTTTCAACTTTAAACAATTTTCATAGCATAATACATCGCAGAGCTCTTACCAGCTGCTAATTATTCATCCCTAGTATTAGTGTAGAGTTGGTAAGATATTCTGTTAAATATGGTCATTAATATGTAATGGGTAGTTTTTCCATACCATTCTGTTGTTAACCCTCTGCAGTGATGTCATACCTTATATCATGCTAACACCTATTTAGGTTTGTGGTGCTACTCTGTGGGTTATTAGCTTTTAAACAACCATTTACGAACATGTTCACCTTCAGTGCATCATGGATACTTACAGTCCCATTAATGAACCATAGTCACTCCTGACCATTTCCATATCATTAAGATCACCCTCATTATCACATTTATACATATTAGATTATTGTTCCCCCTTCACTAGATTCTGTCTCTAGGTCCCCTATATGCTACATTTTAAGATACTTATTTTACATTTTTCAAAGAGTTCACATTAGTTGTAACATAAAATATCGCTCCTTTTGTGACTGGCTTATTCTACTCAGTATTATATCTTCAGGGTTCATCCATGTTGTCATATGTTTCATGACCTCATTCCTTTTTACTGCCACATGGTATTCCATCATGTGTATGTACCACATTTTGTCCATTCACTCATCTGTTGAAGGACAATTAGGTTGTCTCCATCTCTTGGCAATTGTGAACAGTGCTGCTATGAACATCGATATGCAAATAATCTGTTCATGTCACTGCTTTCAGATCTTCAAGGTATATACCAAGAAGTGAAATTGCTGAATCATAGGATAACTCAATAACTAGTTTTCTGAGAAACTGCCAAACTGTCCACCAGAGTGGCTGTACCATTATACAGTCCCACCAGCAATGAATAAGAGTTTCTCAATTTTTCCACATCCTCTCTAGCATTTGTAGTTTCCTGTTTGTTTAATGGCAGCCATTCTAATTGGTATGAGATGATACCTCGTTGTAGTCTTGATTTGTATCTCCCTGATAACTAGTGAAAATGAACATTTTTTCATGTAGTTTTTTTAGCCATTTGTATTTCTTCTTCAGAGAAATGTCTTTTCATATCTTTTTCCCATTTTATAATTGCACTGTTTGTACTAGTGTCGTTGAGTTGTAGGATTTCTTTATATATGCAAGATATCTGTCTCTTATCGTATACGTGGTTTCCAAATATTTTTTCCCATTGAGTTGGCTGCCTCTTTACCTTTTTGACAAATTCCTTTGGGGTACAGAAGCTTTTAAGTTTGAGGAGTTCCCATTTATCTGCTTTTACTTTTGTTGCTTGTGCTTTGAATGTAAGGTCTAAGAAGCTACCTCCTAATACTAGGTGTTTTTTTTTTTTTTTTTAAGTTTAGTTTTATTGAAATATATTCACATACCATACAGTCATCCATGGTATACAATCAACTGTTCACAGTACGATCATATAGTTATGCATTCATCACCATAATCTATTTCTGAACATTTTTCTACATCAGAAAGAATCAGAATCAGAATAAAAAATAAAAGTAAAAAAAGAACACCCAAACCATCCCCCCCATCCCACCTTATTTGTGATTTAGTTTTTGTCCTCACTTTTCTACCCATCCATCCATACGCTAGACAAAGGGAGTGTGATCCACAAGGCCTTCACAATCACATTGTCACCCCTTGTAATCTACATTATTATACAGTCGTCTTCAGGAGTCCAGATTACCGAGTTGGAGTTTGGTAGTTTCAGGTATTTACTTCTACCTATTCTAATACATTAAAACCTAAGAGGTGTTATCTACATAGTGAATAAGACTGTCCACCAGAGTGACCTCTCGACTCCACTTGAAATCTCTCAGCCACTGAAAGTATTTCATCTAATTTTGCATCCCCCTTTTGGTCAAGAAGATGTTCTCAATCCCATGATGCTGGGTCCAGATTCATCCCTGGGAGTCATATCCTGCATTGCCAGGGAGATTTACACCCCTGGGAGTCGGGTCCCACGTAGAGGGGAGGGCAGTGAGTTCACCTGCTGAGGTGGCTCAGTTAGAGAGACGGTCACATCTGAGCAACAAAGAGATACTCAGGGAGAGACTCTTAGGCACAATTATATGCAAGTTTAGCCTCTCCTTTGCAGTAACGAGCCCCACAAGGGCAAGTCCCATGGTAGAGGGCTCGGCTTGTCAAACCTCCAGTCCCAATGTTTGTGACAACATCAACACCAGTCCAACGCTTCTGCACCTTCCCCCAGCTCCTCAGGGGTGGTGGGGTGGTGGTGGGCTGTAAATATATTTTTTGTTCTCTGCTCAAATTACTTTGGGATGTGTCACTATTTCACTCTAACTTATACCAACCCACCATATCTTACTTCCTATTCAAAGCTCCATGCAGTCGTGGTGTTTGAACAAACTACCTGTAGAGTTATACTGTTTAGAAAATATAGATCCTGCACCAAATAGACATCTCTTCCCTTGGTCTCACATGGAAGTTGAAGTTTTAAAACAGTCAGTTTTGATCTTTACCCTTTGGCCCGGTTTGCCCTAATCTTAACCAGATCTGCTTCATTCATATCACCAATTGAAGTCTGGGCTCTTTTTCAGCTTTTTTTTGACAGTTGCTGTATGCACTAATACTGACATTTATGTCTGCCGAGCTCTAGCTCCAAGTTTCAGGTGTCTCAGAGATATGCATTGTTCCAGAGACCAATCAGGTCATACACTAAGGAATCAGCATCTCAAAGTTTAGAGATAGGCATTACAATTCAGGAATAGAGTTGACTGCTGTCAGAGCTTACAATCTAGGGACCATTACAATAATCAAGTCCACGTTAGGCTATGTTCTTTTTTTTTTTCTTCTTTTTTTTAAAAAAATTCATTTTATTGAGATACATTCACATACCACACAGTCATACAAAACAAATCGTACATTCGATTGTTCACAGTACCATTACATAATTGTACATTCATCACCAAAATCAATCCCTGACACCTTCATTACCACACACACAAAAATAACAAGAATAATAATTAAAGTGAAAAAGAGCAATTAAAGTGAAAAAGAACACTGGGTACCTTTGTCTGTTTGTTTGTTTGTTTCCTTCCCCTATTTTTCTACTCATCCATCCATAAACTAGACAAAGGGGAGTGTGGTCCATATGGCTTTCCCAATCCCTTTGTCACCCCTCATAAGCTACATTTTTATACAGTTGTCTTCAAGATTCATGGGTTCTGGGTTGTAGTTTGATAGTTTCAGGTATCTATCACCAGCTACTTCAATTCATTAGAACCTAAAAAAGGTTGTCTATATTGTGCGTAAGAGTGCCCACCAGAGTGACCTCTCGGCTCATTTTGAAATCTCTCTGCCACTGAAGTTTATTTCATTTCCGTTCACATCCCCCTTTTGGTCAAGAAGATGTTCTCCATCCCACGATGCCGGGTCTACATTCCTCCCCGGGAGTCATATTCCATGTTGCCAGGGAGAGTCACTCCCCTGGGTGTCTGATCTCACGTAGGGGGGAGGGCAGTGATTTCACCTTTCAAGTTGGCTTAGCCAGAGAGAGAGGGCCGCATCTGAGCAACAAAGAGGCATTCGGGAGGAGGCTCTTAGGCACAATTATAGGGAGGCCTAGCCTCTCCTTTGCAGCAACAGTCTTTGCAAGGGCAAATTCTGTAGTAGAGGGCTCAACCCATCAGACCACCAGTCCCCTATGTCTGTGGGCACATTAGCAACCATCGCGGTGGGGTAGGTTATGTTCTAAGATTTAGTTCTCAGTCTGCACATTGGAGTTGGTCCATACTGGCGAGGCATTATAGGGCCTGCCTTTATTTCTAGCGTACTTCACTCAAATACTGTGTACGGGATCCATTCACCTCGTTGTGTGTTTCACAGCTTCACTTCTTCTCGTAGTTGGTCAGTATTCCATTGTATGCATATGCCATAGTTCACCATTCTGTTCCTCAGTCTATGTACCCTTAGGTCACTTCCACCCATTGCAAATCATGATTGCTGCCTCCACGAACACCAGTTTGCAAATGTCCACTCGTGTCTCTTCTCTCAGATCTTCAAATGACATACCCCATAATGAGGTTGTAGGACCTTATGGTCCCCACATACTTAACTTTTTGTGGAACCACCACACTGACCTTCAGAAAGCCTTCACCATTCTACCTGCTCATCAACAGTAGATAGGTACATCCTTCTCACCATGTTTTCTCCAACACTTTTACTCCTATGTATATTTTTTCCTACAATTTTATAGAGTTATATTCATATACCATACATTCATCCACAGTGCACAATCAGTTGTTCATGGTACCTCCTAGTACTAGGTCTTGAATATCTTTCCTGACATTATCTTCTGGGAGTTTTACGTTACTGTCTCTTATATTGAGGTGTTTGATCCACTTTGAGTTAAATTTTTATAGGGTGTTAGGTAGGGGACCTCCTTCATTCTTTTGGATATGGCTATCCAGTTCTCTCAGCCCCATTTGTTGAAGAGACTGTTCTGTCCCAGTTCAGTAGATGTGGGGGCCTTATCAAAAATCAGTTGACCATAGATCTGGGGGTCTATTTCTGAATTCTCAATTCGATGTCATTGATCAATATATCTGTCTTTGTGCCAGTACCATGCTGTTTGGACTACTGTGGCTTTATAGTAATCTTCCAAGTCACTAAGTGTAAGTCTTCTGACTTTGGTTTTCTTTTTTAGAATGTTTTTAGCAATTCAAGGCATCTTCCTTCCAAATAAATTTGATAACTAACTTTTCCAATTTTGCAAAGTGGGTTGTTGGAATTTTGATGGGAATTACATTGAATCTGTAGATCAAGTGGGTAGGATTGACGTCTTAATGATGTTTAGCCTTCCTATCTATGAACATGGAATATTTTTCTATCTCTTTAGGTCCCCTCCTATTTCTTTTAGTAAAGTTATGTAATTTTCTGTGTAGAGGTCTTTTACATCCTTCATTAAATTTATTCCTAGGTACTTTATTTTTTCAGTTGCTATTGAGAATGTAATCTTTTTCTTGAGTGACTCTTCAGTCAGGTCATTTCTAGTGAATAGGAACATGACTGACATTTGTGCATTAGTCTTGTATCCTGCCACTTTGCTAAATTTGTTTATTAGCTCAAGTAACTGTGTCATCTGTTTGTCAGGGTTTTCCAAATATAAAATCATATCATCTGCAAATAATGACAGTTTTACTTCTTCCTTTCCAATTTGGATGCCTTTTATTTCTTTGTCTTGCTAGATTGCCCTGGCTAGAACTTCTAGCACAATGTTGAATAATAGTGGTGACAGTGGGCATCCTTGTCTCGTTCCTGACCTTAGAGGGAAGGCTTTCAGTCTTTCGCCATTGAGTACTATGCTGGCCATGGATTTTTCATATATGCCCTTTATCATATTGAGGAAGTTTCCTTCAGTTCCTATCTTTTGAAGTGTTTTCATCAAGAAAAGGAGGCTGAATTTTGTCAAATGCTTTTTCAGCATCTATTGTGATGATCATTTGATTTTTCTCTTTGGATTTGTTAATGTGTTGTATTACATTGATTCATTTTCTTATGTTGAACCATCCTTGCATGCCTGGAATGAACCCCACTTGGTCATGGTATATGATCTTTTAAATGTGTCTTTGTATTCAGATTTCAAGTATTTTGTTGAGAATTTTTGTATGTATGAAATTCATTAGGCAGATTGAGCTGTAGTTTTCCTTTCTTGTAACATCTTTATCTAGTTTTTGTATTAGAGTGATGTTGGCTTCATAAAATGGGTTAGGTCATGTTCCATTTTCTTCAGTTTTTTGAGAGCTTTTAGGTAGGATTTGTGTCATTTTTTTTGGAGTTTGGTGGAATTCCCCTGTGAAGCCATCTGACCCTAGGCTTTATTTGTAGGAAGCTTTTTTATGCCTGATTGCATCTCTTTGCTTGTGATTGGTTTGTTGAGGTCTTCTGTTTCTTCTCTGTTCAGTTAGGTTGTTCATGTGTTTCCAGGAAATTATCCATTTCCTATAAATTATCAAGTTTGTTGGCATACAGTTGTTCATAGTATCCTGTTACGGTTTTTTAAATTTATTTGGGATCCACAGTAATAACCCCTCTCTCACTTATTGTTTTGTTTATTTGGGTCTTCTTTCTTTGACTTTGTTATTCTAGCTAAGGGCTTGTCATGTTCTGTTGATCTCAAAGAATGAACTTTTGGTGTTATTCTTTTTGTTGTTTTTTGTTGTTGTTCTCCGTATAATTTATTTCTGCTTTAATCCTTGTTATTTCTTTTCTTCCATTGCTTTGCTGTTCATTTTCTAGCTTCTTCAGTTATTCCATTAGTTCTTTGGTTTTAGGTTTTTCTTCCTTTTTAATAAATGCATTTAGAGCTATAAATTTCCCCTTCAATACTGCCTTCGTTGCATTCCTTAAGTTTTGATATGTTGTATTCTCGTTTTCATTCATCTCTACATATTTAGCAATTTCTCTTGCTGTTTCTTCTTTGACCCACTGACTGTTTAGAAGTGTGTTGTTTAACTTCCAGATATTTGTGAATGTTCTAGATCTTTGATGGTTACTGACTTCTAGTTGTATTCCTCTGTGATCAGAGAATGTGCTTTGAATAATATTAATCTTTTTAAATTTGTTGAGGCTTGTGTTATGCCCCACATATGATCTTTCCTGGAGAAAGTTCCATGAGCACTAGAGAAGAATGTATATCTTGGTGACCTGGGATGTAATTCTCTCTATATATATCTGTTAAGTCTAATTCATTTATCACATTGTTATGTTCTCAGTTTCCTTATTGGTCCTCTGTCTGTTTGATCTATCTATAGGAGAGAGTAAAGTATTGAAGTCTTTCACAGTTATTGTGGAAGTATCTGTTGCTTCCTTCAGTTTTGCCAATGTTTGTCTCATGTACTTTCAGCTCTTTGGATGCATAAACATTTATGATTATTATTTCTTCTTGGCAAATTGTCCCTTTGATTAGTATATAATGTCCTTCTTTGTCTCTTATGACATTCTTGCATTTAAAGTCTATTTTGTCTGAAGTTAATATTGGTACCTCTGTTTTCGTTTGGCTGCAGTTTGTATGGAATATTTTCCCCATCCTTTCAGTTTCAATCTTTTTGTGTTGCTGGTCTAAGATGAGTCTCTTGTAAGCAACATATTGATGGTTCGTATTTTTTTAATCCATTCTGCTGATCTATGTCTTTTAATTGGGGAGTTTAATCCATTCACATCCAATGTTATTACTGTGAAGGCAGTTCTTGAATCAGCCATCTTATCCTTCGGTTTTTATTTGTCAGATGTATTTTTTCCCCTCTCTCTATTTCCTTCAAGCTACCCTTACTAAAACTCTTCAGTTCTGTGCCTTTCTCCAGATCTCTGTCTCCTTTCTATTTTTCTCAGCTGGTAGAAGAGCTCCCTTTAGTATTTCTTGTAGGGCAGGTATCTTGTTAGTAACTTCTCTCAGCATTTATTTTTCTGTGAAAATTTTAAACTCTCCCTCAATTTTAAAGGAGAGCTCTGCTGGATAAAGAATTCTTTGCTGGCAATTTTTCTCTTTCATAATTTTAAATATGTCATTCCACTGCTTTCTCACCTCCATGATGCCTGCTGAGTAGTCACTGCTTAGTCTTATGTTGCTTCCCTTGTATGTGGTGAATTTCTTCTCTCTTGCTGCTTTCAGAACTTTCTCCTTCTCTTTAGCATTTGACAATCTTATCTTATTATGTTTCAGAGTACGGGTTTATTTGGATTTATTCTATTGGGAGTTCATTTGGCATCTTTGATTTGTACCTCTATGTCATTTAGCAGGGTTGGGAAGTTTTCTCCAACAATTTCTTTAAATACTCTTCCTGGCTGTTGCTTTCTCTTCCCCTTCTGGAACACCAGTGATTCTTACATTTGCGTGCTTCGTGTTGTCTGTCATTTCCCTGAGATGCATTTGAAATTTTTTGATGTTTTTCACCATTCGTTCTTTTGTGCTTTCACTTTCCATCACACTGTCTTCGACTTCGTTAATTTTTTCCTCCACTTCTTTAAATCTGGTTTTGTCTCGAGAATCTTTTAAATTTGATCAACAGTATCTTTTATTTCCACAAGATCCACTGTTTTTTTTTTATTTACTCTTTCAAATTCTTTCATGCTCTCCTAGGGTCTTCTTCATGTCTTTCATATCCTGAGTCATGATATTGGTGTTTGTGAGTACCTCTTTGATTAATTGCTCTTAGTTCTGTGTCTCCTCTGGTTTTTTAGTTTGGACGTTTGTGTTATCCATATCTTCTGGTTTCTTCATATGCTTTATAATTTTCTGATGTTTTTGTCCTCTTGGGATTTGCTTATCTTGACAGGGTTCTTTTTTGGATTTGCAGCCTTATTTGATAATTTTTCTGTAATTTGACAGACCTGCAGCTTGGTGGAGTGCACTTTCCCTGACTTCCCAGCAGATTGCACTCCTGAGCCACTTCTTACCCTCAAGCCAGTTCTCCCCAACTTCTTCTATGCAGTGAGTGGGGGCTCAAGCCATGTGGATGTCTATTCAGTGCTCCAGTTTTCTGTGTACAGCCCTATGGGTGGGAGTGTATTCCCTGTGCAGTTTGGTAGAGAGTCTGCTGTAGGACAGAGTGGTTCCAGCTATTCTGGGGCTGCAGATGGAGTACCCTGGGGTTGCTGAGATGTGCGTCTCACCCTCCAGCTCAGATTCCCCACAGTTCCTCTCTGCCTTGGGCCCATGAGTCCCTGAGATTGAGGCAGGGGTTCCTGGTACCTCCATGTGGCAACCCTGCCTCTAGGCTGTGCACATCGCGGAGTTCCGTGGAGGAAGAGTGAGTGCCGTCACAAGCCCTCTCAGTCCTGAATTCTGCCAAGAACGTTCTTGGCTGTGGCACTGGGAAGGGGTGTCTCCCAGCCAGCTGCAAAGGTGGCTTCCCAGGGCGTGGATACTACCTCCTTCTGCAATTGTCTGCCTACTCCAAAGGCCAGTCCCTGCCACGGCAGCTCTTGGCTGCGGGTCTGCGAAGGGTTATCACCCATGCCAGGTACTGAGGAGGGTGCCCAGGACTTGGAAGGGTACTCCCCACCGCGCTCGACTTTGGCTCCAGCTGCCTGTTCCCTGGTGGCTTTCTGGGCCGAACACTCACCCGAATGCAGCCTCTCAGTTTCTCCAAGTTCACAGTCACTATGTTATAGAAGTCCCTGCCCAGCCAGTGGAACCCAGGAGTGCCTGTTCTGGAGCACTTTCTGTTCTTGGTCTAGTGTTTTTCATGGAGGAATATTTTTCTCTGTCTCTCATAGTCCACCATCTTTGATCCCCCCAGTCCACAGTTCATTTTTAAACAACCAGTGGGACAAAGAAAAAATCACAAGGGAAATCAGGAAATATCTTGAGACAAATGAAAATGAAAACACAGTGTACTAAAACTTACGTGAGAGAGAAACTTGTAGCTCTAAATGCTTACATTAAAAAGGAAGCAATATCTCAAATGAGACCTAACCTCAAAACTGGATGACCTACGCACTCCCTTTATGCAGTGTATGGATGGATGAGTAGAAAAATGGAGACAAAAACTAAATGAAAAATAAGGTGGGATGGAGGGGATGATTTCGATGTTCTTTTTTTTTTTTTTTTTTTTTATTATTATTATTTTTTTATTTTCATTTTATTGAGATATATTCACATACCACACAGTCATACAAAACAAATCGTACTTTCGATTGTTTACAGTACCATTACATAGTTGTACATTCATCACCTAAATCAATCCCTGACACCTTCATTAGCACACACACAAAAATAACAAGAATAATAATTAGAGTGAAAAAGAGCAATTGAAGTAAAAAAGAACACTGGGTACCTTTGTCTGTTTGTTTCCTTTCCCTATTTTTCTACTCATCCATCCATAAACTAGACAAAGTGGAGTGTGGACCTTATGGCTTTCCCAATCCCATTGTCACCCCTCATAAGCTACATTTTTATACAATTGTCTTCGAGATTCATGGGTTCTGGGTTGTAGTTTAATAGTTTCAGGTATCCACCACCAGCTACCCCCAATTCTTTAGAACCTAAAAAGGGGTTGTCTAAAGTGTGCGTAAGAGTGCCCACCAGAGTGACCTCTCGGCTCCTTTTGGAATCTCTCTGCCACTGAAGCTTATTTCATTTCCTTTCACATCCCCCTTTTGGTCAAGAAGATGTTCTCCATCCCACGATGCCGGGTCTACATTCCTCCCCGGGAGTCATATTCCACATTGCCAGAGAGATTCACTCCCCTGAGTGTCTGATCCCACGTAGGGGGGAGGGCAGTGATTTCACCTTTCAAGTTGGCTTAGCCAGAGAGAGAGGGCCACATCTGAGCAACAAAGAGGCATTCGGGAGGAGGCTCTTAGGCACAACCATAGGGAGGCCTAGCCTCTCCTTTGCAGCATCCGTCTTCCCAAGGGTAAAACCTGTGGTAGAGGGCTCAACCCATCAAACCACCAGTACCCTATGAGTGTGGTCATGTTAGCAGCCATTGAGGTGGGGTAGGCGAATACCCCTGCATTCTCCACAGGCTCCTCAAGGGGGACTACATCTTTTTTTTTTTCCCTTGTTTTTCTTTTTTTTTTTTTAACTTTCCCTTCTTTTTTAAATCAACTGTATGAAAAAAAAGTTAAAAAGAATACAAACATACAATAAAAGAACATTTCAAAGAGACCATAACAAGGGAGTAAGAAAAAGACAACTAACCTAAGATAACTGCTTAACTTCCAACATGTTCCTACTTTACCCCAAGAAAGTTACATAATATAGCAACATTTCTGTGAACTTGTTCCTACTATATCCATCAGAAATTAACAGACCATAGTCATTCCTGGGCATCCCCAGAACGTTAAATAGCTTATCTGTTCTTCTTGGATTATTGTTCCCCCTTCCTTAATTGTTCTCTATTGCTAGTTCCCCTACATTCTACATTATACACCATTTGTTTTACATTTTTCAAAGTTCACATTAGTGGTAGCATATAATATTTCTCTTTTTGTGCCTGGCTTATTTCGCTCAGCATTATGTCTTCAAGGTTCATCCATGTTGTCATATGTTTCACCAGATCGTTCCTTCTTACTGCCGCGTAGTATTCCATCGTGTGTATATACCACATTTTATTTATCCACTCATCTGTTGAAGGACATTTGGGTTGTTTCCATCTCTTGGCAATTGTGAATAATGCTGCTATGAACATTGGCGTGCAGATATCTGTTCGTGTCACTGCTTTCCGATCTTCCGGGTATATACCGAGAAGTACAATTGCTGGATCGAAGGGTAACTCTATATCTAGTTTTCTAAGGAAGTGCCAGACTGACTTCCAGAGTGGCTGAACCATTATACAGTCCCACCAACAATGAATAAGAGTTCCAATTTCTCCGCATCCCCTCCAGCATTTGTAGTTTCCTGTTTGTTTAATGGCAGCCATTCTAACCGGTGTTAGATGGTATCTCATTGTGGTCTTAATTTGCATCTCTCTAATAGCTAGTGAAGCTGAACATTTTTTCATGTGTTTCTTGGCCATTTGTATTTCCTCTTCAGAGAACTATCTTTTCATATCTTTTGCCCATTTTATAATTGGGCTGTCTGTACTATTGTCATTGAGTTGTAGGATTTCTTTGTATATGCAAGATATCAGTCTTTTGTCAGATACATGGTTTCCAAAAATTTTTTCCCATTGAGTTGGCTGCCTCTTTACCTTTTTGAGAAATTCCTTTGAGGTGCAGAAACTTCTAAGCTTGAGGAGTTCCCATTTATCTATTTTCTCTTTTGTTGCTTGTGCTTTGGGTGTAAAGTCTAGGAAGTGGCCTCCTAATACAAGGTCTTGAAGATGTTTTCCTACATTATCTTCTAGGAGTTTTATGGTTACTTTCTTTTATATTGAGATCTTTGGTCCATTTTGAGTTAATTTTTGTGTAGGGGGTGAGGTAGGGGTCCTCTTTCATTCTTTTGGATATGGATATCCAACTCTCCCAGCCCCATTTGTTGAAAAGACCATTATGACTCAGTTCAGTGACTTTGGGGGCCTTATCAAAGATCAGTTGGCCATAGATCTGAGGGTCTATCTCTGAATTCTCAATTCGATTCCATTGATCTATATGTCTATCTTTGTGCCAGTACCATGCTGTTTTTGGCAACTGTGGCTTTATAATAAGCTTCAAAGTCAGGGAGTGTAAGTCCTCCCACTTCGTTTTTCTTTTTTAGAGTGTCTTTAGCAATTCGAGGCATCTTCCCTTTCCAAATAAATTTGATAACTAGCTTTTCCAAGTCTGCAAAGTAGGTTGTTGGAATTTTGTTTGGGATTGCATTGAATCTGTAGATGAGTTTGGGTAGAATTGACATCTTAATGACATTTAGCCTTCCTATCCATGAACAGGGAATATTTTTCCATCTTTTAAGGTCCCCTTCTATTTCTTTTAGTAGAGTTATGTAGTTTTCTTTGTATAGGTCTTTTACATCTTTGGTTAAGTTTATTCCTAGGTACTTGATTTTTTTAGTTGCTATTGAAAATGGTATCTTTTTCTTGAGTGTCTCTTCAGTTTGTTCATTTCTAGCATATAGAAACATTACTGACTTACGTGCATTAATCTTGTATCCCGCTACTTTGCTAAATTTGTTTATTAGCTCTAGTAGCTGTATCGTCGATTTCTCAGGGTTTTCTAGATATAAGATCATATCATCTGCAAACAATGACAGTTTTACTTCTTCTTTTCCAATTTGGATGCCTTTTATTTCTTTGTCTTGCCGGATTGCCCTGGCTAGCACTTCCAGCACAATGTTGAGTAACAGTGGTGACAGCGGGCATCCTTGTCTTGTTCCTGATCTTAGAGGGAAGGCTTTCAGTCTCTCACCATTGAGTACTATGCTGGCTGTGGGTTTTTCATATATGCTCTTTATCATGTTGAGGAAGTTTCCTTCAATTCCTACCTTTTGAAGTGTTTTTTATCAAAAAGGGATGTTGGATTTTTGTCAAATGCTTTTTCAGCATCTATTGAGATGATCAATTGATTTTTCCCTTTTGACTTGTTAATGTGTTGTAATACATTGATTGATTTTCTTATGTTGAAGCATCCTTGCATGCCTGGAATGAACCCCACTTGGTCATGGTGTATGATTTTTTAAATGTGTCTTTGGATTCGATTTTTTTTTTTTTTTTTTAACAAAACAAATTTTGGATTCGATTTGCAAGTATTTTGTTGAGGATTTTTGCATCTATATTCATTAGGGAGATTGGCCGGTAGTTTTCCTTTTTTGTAGGATCTTTGCCTGGTTTTGGTATTAGATTGATGTTAGCTTCATAAAATGAGTTAGGTAGTGTTCCATTTTCTTCAATGTTTTGAAAGAGTTTGAGTAAGATTGGTGTTAGTTCTTTCTGGAAGGTTTGGTAGAATTCCCCTGTGAAGCCATCTGGCCCTGGGCATTTATTTGTGGGAAGATTTTTGATGACTGATTGGATCTCTTTGCTTGTGATGGGTTGGTTGAGGTCTTCTATTTCTTCTCTGTTCAGTCTAGGTTGTTCATATGTTTCCAGGAAATTGTCCATTTCTTCTACATTATCCAGTTTGTTGCCGTACAGTTGTTCATAATATCCTGTTATAATTTTTTTAATTTCTTCAGGATCTGCAGTTATGTCACCTTTTTCATTCATTATTTTGTTTATATGGGTCTTCTCTCTTTTTGATTTTGTCAGTCTAGCTAGGGGCTTGTCAATCTTGTTGATCTTCTCAAAGAACCAACTTTTGGTGATATTTATCCTCTCTATTGTTTTTTTTGTTCTCTGTGTCATTTATTTCTGCTTTAATCCTTGTTATTTCTTTTCTTCTACTTGGTTTAGGATTGGTTTGCTGTTCATTTTCTAGCTTCTTCAGTTGATCCATTAGTTCTTTGATTTTGACTCTTTCTTCCTTTTTAATATATGCGTTTAGTGCTTTAAATTTCCCCCTTATCACTGCTTTTGCTGCATCCCATAGGTTTTGGTATGTTGTGTTCTCATTTTCATTCGTCTCTATACATTTAGCAATTTCTCTTGCTATTTCTTCTTTAACCCACTGATTGTTTAGGAGTGTGTTGTTTAACCTCCAGGTATTTGTGAATTTTCTAAGTCTCTGATGGTTATTGACTTCTAATTGTATTCCATTGTGATCAGAGAATGTGCTTTGAATAATTTCAATCTTTTTAAATTTATTGAGGCTTGTTTTATGTCCCAGCATATGATCTATTCTGGGAGAAAGTTCCATGAGCACTAGAAAAGTATGTGTATCGTGGTGATTTGGGATGTAATGTCCTGTATATGTCTGTTAAATCTAATTCATTTATCAGATTGTTTAGGTTTTCAGTTTCCTTATTGGTCCTCTGTCTGGTTGATCTATCTATAGGAGAGAGTGATGTGCTGAAGTCTCCCACAATTATTGTGGAAACATCAATTGCTTCCTTTAGTTTTGCCAGTGTTTCTCTCATGTATTTTGTGGCACCTTGATTGGGTGCATAGACATTTACGATTGTTATTTCTTCTTGCTGAATTGCCCCTTTTATTAGTATGTAGTGGCCTTCTTTGTCTCTCGAAATATCCCTGCATTTGAAAGTCTATTTTTATCTGAGATTAATATTGCTACACCTGCTTTCTTTTGGCTGTAGCTTGCATGAAATATTTTTTTTCCATCCTTTCACTTTCAGTTTCTTTGTGTCCCTGTGTCTAAGATGAGTCTCTTGTATGCAACATATTGATGGTTCATTTTTTTTTGATCCATTCTGCAAATCTATATCTTTTAATTGGGGAGTTTAATCCATTTAGATTCAACATTATAACCGTGAAGGCATTTCTTGAATCGGCCATCTTATCCTTTGGTTTATGTTTGTCATATTTTTCCCCTCTGTCTATTAATATCCTTTATTGTACCCATACCGAATCTCTTTAGTACTGAACTTTTCTCCAAGTCTCTCTGTCCTTTCTTTTTTTCTCTGTCTGTAGGGCTCCCTTTAGTATCTCCAGTAGGGCAGGTCTCTTGTTAGCAAATTCTCTCAGCATTTGTTTGTCTGTGAAAAATTTAACCTCTCCCTCAAATTTGAAGGAGAGCTTTGCTGGATAAAGTATTCTTGGCTGGAAATTTTTCTCACTCAGAATTTCAAATATATCGTGCCACTGCCTTCTCGCTTCCATGGTGGCTGCTGAGTAGTCACTACTTAGTCTTATGCTGTTTCCTTTGTATGTGGTGAATTGCTTTTCTCTTGCTGCTTTCAGAACTTGCTCCTTCTCTTCTGTGTTTGACAGTGTGATCAGTATATGTGTCAGAGTGGGTTTATTTGGATTTATTCTGTTTGGAGTTCGCTGAGCATTTATGATTTGTGTATTTATGTTGTTTAGAAGATTTGGGAAGTTTTCCCCAACAATTTCTTCGAATACTCTTCCTAGATCTTTACCCTTTTCTTCCCCTTCTGGGACACCAATGAGTCTTATATTCGGACGTTTCAAATTATCTATCATATCCCTGAGGTCCATTTCGATTTTTTCATTTTTTTTCCCCATTCTTTCTTTTATGCTTTCATTTTCCATTCTGTCATCTTGCAGGTCACTGATTCGTTGTTCAACTTCCTCTAGTCTTGTACTATGAGTGTCCAGAATCTTTTTAATTTGGTCAACAGTTTCTTTAATTTCCATAAGATCATCCATTTTTTTATTTAATCTTTCAATGTCTTCTTTATGCTCTTCTAGGGTCTTCTGGATTTCCTTTGTCTCCCGTACTATGGTCTCATTGTTCATCTTTAGTTCTTTGAGTAGCTGCTCTAGGTGCTGTGTCTCTTCTGGTCTTTTGATTTGGGTGCTTGGGCTTGGGTTATCCATATCGTCTGGTTTTTTCATATGCTTTATAATTTTCTGTTGTTTTTGGCCTCGTGGCATTTGCTGAACTTGATAGGGTTCTTTTAGGATTTGTAGACCAATTGAAGTCCTTATCTCTAATTTCTCAGATCTACAGCTTCGTGGAGTACACTTTCTCTAACTAACCAGCAGGTGGCGTCCACGAGCCATCTGTTCTCCACAAGCCAGTTCTCCCCTGCTTAGCCTTTTTGGTGAGTGTGGGAATGAGTCTTGTGGGGTCCAATTGGTGTACCAAGCTTGCGTGTGTAGTTGGTGTTGCCTGCCCTGTATATGGGGCGTGTTTCTGGGCAGTCAGGGAGGGGGGAGGTGGCCCTAACAATCAAATCTCCCTGGTGATCCTAGAGTTTTAAAGCTGCTGCAATAGTCTAATCCTTCAGTTCAGTCCTGCCACAGTTTGTCTCTGCCACTGACCCACAAGTCCTTGGTATTGGCGTATGGCTCCTGAGACTTGCAAGTGGGCCCCTCTTCCAGGGTGTGCACCCCGGGTCCTCTGTTGAGGGATGACTGTGCTATGTCACAGGTGAGTGCCGTCCCCCCGGGGCAGTTCTGGGCTGCTGAGCTGTGTAGGGAGGCTCCCAGTCTGCTGAAATGATGGCTGAATGGGGCTTTGTTAATTCACACTGCTCCACCTTCCCAGCTCTGGGACAATCAGCTGAGGTTGCAGGGAAGGCTAATGTCCACGCCCAGTTTTGTGGTGTGTGCCTGTTATTTGAAGCACTTCCGTCACACTGGGTTGTCTGGGGCAGCTCTGGGCTATGGGGCTGGCGATGGGCAGGAGTGTTTCCTGTCCACCAGGATGATGGCTGTGAGCGGACACCCCCCTTTTCCTGGGAAGTTGTGGTGTTTAGTGAATTTTCTCAGCCACTGGATTATTGCCTTTTGTCTCAGAGCTCTCTTAGTTCTGCTCTTGACTTGACTTGCCCAAATTGAAAGTCTTTGAAGCTTTCTGTATTGGGCTTCTTAGAGTAATTGTTTTAGAAAAAGGAAAAAGGATTAAAAAAAAAAAATAAAATAGAAGGGCCCTCCTCAGAGATCTAATGGGTTATTGAAATGCTAAGAGACAAAGCAACCAGGGCCATTAAGGAAAGGTCCACAGGGCAGAGAGATCAGCTTTTCTTCGGGATTTGCATATGCGCCTCAGGGCCTGAGCTCTGCCCTTCCCCTTTCTATGTTCACCAGAACTCCAAAAATCCTCTGCTTTTATTTTGGAGTTTTTCGTGTTGTTTTTTTTCTATGCCTGTCTCCTCTCTGCTGGGCTGGCTGCTCTCAGATTCTCTGGTGTCTGGTCTCAGTCTATCTACGGTTGGAGTTTGGATCAGTAGAATGAGTTTCTGATAAGGGCTGCCACTGCAGTTCTCCCTTCTCCTTCCCGGAGCTGACGGCCCCTCCTCCCACGGGACTGAGCCTGGCAGGGAGGGGCGCGGGTCCCCTGGCCGCAAAAACTTACAGATTTCGCTGATCTCAGCAGTTCCACCTTTTCATGAGTGTTGTATGAAGTATGCCCAAAGTCAGATTGCTCTGTGGTGTCCAGTCCACGCAGTTCCTGGCTTTCTACCTACTTTCCTGGAGGAGTAACTAAAACATACAGCTCACCAGTCCGCCATCTTGCCCCTCTGGATGTTCTTTTTAACTTTTATTTTTATTCTTGTTCTTTCTGGTGTAAGGAAAATGTTCGAAAATACATTGGGATGATGAATGCACACCTGTACGATGCTACTGTGAATGGATGATTGTATTGTATGTGAATATATCTCAATAAAACTGAATTTAATAATAATTTTAAAAAACTGATCCATCTAGAAAAGAGAAAATGGAACCCAAAGTGATGAGAAGGAAGGAAATAACAAGAATTGCATTGGAAATAAATGGAATAGAGATTAAAAAAAAATTAGAGAAAATCATCAAAAGCTAAAGTTGGTTCTTTAAAAAGGTCAATAAAATCAACAAACCTTTAGCTAGACTGACAAAGAAAAAAGGAGAGAGAACACTTATAAATAACTAAAATCATAAATGAAAAAGGGAGGGACATTACTATAATTGTGACAAAAATAAAAAGTATTATAACAGGGTATTATAAACAACTGTACACCAGAAATTAGGTAACCTAGATGAAATGGACAAATTTTTGAAATACACAAAATACCTACACTGGCTCAAGAAGAAACAGAGATGATCTCAACTAATGACAAGTAAAGAGATTGAATCAGTTGTCATCAACTTCCCAAACAAAAAAAAAACAGAATCTGGTGGCTTCACTAGTGAATTTTACCAAACATTCTAAGGAGAATTAATACCTATCCTGCTCAAACTCTTCCAAAAATTTGGGAGCAAGGAACACATCCTAACTTATTCTGTGATGGCATCACCCTCATACCAAAGCTAGATCAAGATGGCAGGAAAAGAGAAGGTTATGTACCATTACCCTTTATGAATATAGATGCAAAAATCTTCAATAAAATACTAGCAAACTGAATCCAACAGCACATTAAAAATTATACACCGTGATCAAGTGGTACTTATTCTTGGTATAGAAGGGTGGTTCAACTTAAGAAAATCAGTTAATGTCATACAGCACATTACTGGAATGAGGGGGCAAAAACCACATTCAGTTGATGCAGAAAAGACATTTGACAAAATCCTGCTCCCCTTTCTGATAATAACAGTTAGAGCATGAGGCGTAGAAAGAAATTTCCTCAGTGTGGTAAAGGGTATATATGAAATGCCCACAGCTAACATTCTACATAGTGGTGAAAGACTGAAAGCTGTCCCTCTAAGATCAGGATCAAGACAAGCATACCACTGTTTTTCAACATTGTACTGGAAGTTCTTGCCAGAGCAATTAGATAAGAAAAGAAATAAAAGATTTCCAAACTGTAAAGAAGTAAAACTTTCCTTATTTGCAGATGACATAATCTTATATATGGAAAATCCTGAAAAATCCACAGTGAAGCTACTGGAACTAATAAACAAATTCAGCAGAGCAGGAGGTTACGAGATCGACATGCAAAAATCAATAATGTTTCTAAATATATTAGTCATGAACAATCTGAAGAGGAAATCAAGAAAAAAAATTCTGTTTATAATAGCAATTAAAAGAATCAAATATCTAGGACTAAATTTAACCAAGGATGCTGTATTAGTCAAGTCTCTGTAGGGAAACAGAATACATACACACACAAACACACATACACAGTAAATATTATGAGGTTTTTATAAGAATTGCCTCATCACAGAACTGTGGAGAGGGGCAAGTACAAATTCTGTAGAGCAGGCCACAAGCTGGAAACTCCAATAAAGGTTTTCAGTGAATTCCACGAAAGTAGGCTTGTTGAAGTAGAGATATAAATTCTCCCTTCTGTTTGCTGAATTCATCACTTCTGTTTTTAAGGACTTCAACTGAATGGATGAACTTCTTTCATTGTTGAAGGCCATCTTCTCAGTGGATTGTCAATGTAATAAGCCATAGATGGAGTCAACTCATAGGAACAATCAGGCCAGTGCTTGCTTGATCATACAGCAGGACACCATAACCTAGCCAAGCTGACACATGGAGTTAAACACTGCAGATGTAAAGAACTTATATACTTCCCTATTTTAAAACTTATTAAAAAACTACAAAATATTTCTGAAAGAAATTAAAGAATACCTAAATAAATAGAAAGACAGTCTCTGTTCATGGATTGGAAGACTGAATGAATAACGCTGATGTTATTTCTACCCAAGGTGATTTACAGAGTCAGTGCAATTCCAATAAAAATTCTAATAACCATTTCAGAAATTAAAAAGCAAATTATCTATTTTATATGGAAGGGTAAGGAGCACTTAGTAGCCAAAACTAAAGAAGACCAAAGTTGGAGAGTCTTACTTGCCTATGTTAAAACTTATTAAAACCTACAGTATTCAGAACATCATGGTACTGGCATATATTCCACATATACCCATGGAATCTAATTGAGAATTCAGAAGTAACCCTTCACATCCATGACAATTGATTTTTGACAAGGGTGGCAAGTCTACTCAATGGGGAAGGAAGAGTGTCTTCAACAAGTTGCTGGCAAAATGGATATCCATATACAAAAGAATAAAGGTAGACTGGCTGCCTTACACCATATTGAAAAGTTACGTCAAAATGGACCAAAGGCCTAAATATAAGAACCAGAAGTATAAAAGACATGGAAGAAAACAAAGGGAAATGTCTTCAGGACTTGGTATTAGGCAGTGGTATATGAGACTACACCAAAAGTATGACAACAAAAGAAAAAATAGATAGGACTTCAGCAAAATTAAAAACTTCTGGTCATCACAGGACTTCATAATGAAAGTAAAAAGACAACCTATTGAATGGATAAAATATTTAGAAACCGTGTATCTAATTAGCGTTCATTACCAAGAATATATGAAGAAATTAAAAAACTCAACAATAAAAAGACAAGCCAGTTAAAGAATGGCCAAAGACACGATAGCCATTTCTCCAGAGAAGATATACAAATTAGCCAACATTATTAGCCATTAGGGAAATGCAAATGAAAGCCATAATGAGACCATTTCACACCCATTAGAATGGCTGCCATTAAATAAAAACAAAACAAAACAAAAACAAAACAGAAAATGACAAGTGTTGCAAAGTATATGGAGAAATGAGACCACTAGTTCCTTGGCAGGAATATAAAACGGTGCAGCTACTGTGGAAAACAGTTTGGTGGACCTTTGAAAAGTTACCTGTAGTGTTGTCATATTATCTGGTATGGTTTGGAACTGCATGTACCCCAGAAAATCGTATTTTTAAAACTAATCCATTCTTGTGGGTATAAACCTGTTTAAGTTTGACCATTTGATGAGGTTACATCAGTTAAGGCATGGCCCAGGGTGGGTCTTAATCCTTTTCCTGGAGTCCTTTATAAATGGGATGAATAGGTAGGGGAGAAGGGAGAGCAAGGGGAGCAAGAAGCTGAATGCATCAAAACCTGGAAGAGAATGGAGAGACCAGCAGATGCTGCCATGTGCCTTGCCATGTGGCAGAGGAGTCAAGGATCACCAGCAGCCAGACAAAAGGAAGAAAGCATCGCCTTGATGATGCCTTAATTTGGACATTTTTTTAGCCTCAAAACTGTAAGCTAATAAATTCCCCTTGTTAAGTCAACCATTTCAAAACTGTAAGCTAATAAATTCCCATTGTTTAGTCGACTCATTATATACCTAAAAGAGGGATTCCCTTTTAGCAGACTAAAACACCTGGGAATCCCTCTTTTAGGTATATACCCCAATGAATCGAAAGCAGAATTTTGAACCGGTATTTGCACAACAATGTTCATAGCAGCATTATTCACAGTAGCCAAAAGGTGGAAGCGACCCAAGTGTCTATCAGTAGATGATTAAAAAAAGAGTTGTATATACATCCAGTGGAATATTATTTAGCTATACAAAGGAATGAAGTTCTGATACATGTGGCAACATGGATGAACTTTGAAGACATCATATTGAGTGAAATAAGCCAGAGACTAAAGGACAAATATTGTATGATCTCATTGATATGAAATAATTAATTCACAGAGTCAGAAACTATAATACATGTTACATGGAGCTGATGTGGGGTAGGGAATGGGAGAATTAATACTTAATTTTTACACTTTCTATTTGCGGTAATGGAAAAGTATTGGTGATGATAGTGGTGTTGGTAGCACAACATTGTGAATGTAATTAACAGCACTGCACTGTATTTGAATGTGCTTAAAAGGAAATTTTAGAGTGAACATATGTTAATGAGGATAAAAATAATGATTAAAAAAACACCTAGGACTGTCCAACAAAAATAGTGAACCCTAATGTAAACTATGGACTATAGTTAATAGATAATGATAATTTTTCGTCAATCGAAACAGTTACCACATGGATGCAAAATGTTAATAATAGGGAAAACTGTGTGTGTGAGGGGGCTATACAGAAACTGTGTATTTTCTGCATGATTTTCATGTAAATCTACGAGTTCTCTAGTAATAAGAAATGATTAAAAAAAACAAAACAAAACTGGAGAGATTCCAAGATCCAAAAGCCCCTTCAGTCTAATTTATCATTTAGACATTTTTAACTGTTAGGTTTTTCTGGAGGAATAGAGAGTGTTCCTACTATCAATAGGCATAGTTAGTTTTATTAAAAATTGTGAATTTTTGCTGTAGTATTATATTCAGAGTCTCAATAAATACTTTTTTAATCTATGGGTTGAAACTTAACTTGTTAAAAATAGAAATATTCCTGTTTATTCTGGTTTATTCTTCATTAACAAATATTTATCAAGTGCATTCTATGTGACAGGTCTTCTAGGTGAAGATATTACCCTTGTGGGGCTTACAGTCTACTAAAAGGGCTAAATAGGCAATAAATAGTAAACAATAAATGATGTTACAGTGTATCAGAAGGTGATAAATGCTGTGGAAAATAGAAAAAGTAGATCAGGGTAAGGGGTGTAGGGAGTGGTGGGGTTGGAGTGCCTGGAGAACACAGGTTGCAATTAAAAACATGGTGGTTATACTATGTCTAATTGAGAGGCGGACCTTTGAGCAAAGAACTTGAAAGTAGATGAGGGAATTAGCCATCTAATTAGTATCTGGGGGAGGAATGTTCTAGGAAGAAGAAAACCAGAGTAAATTTCCTAAGATAGCAGCAGTCCTAGCACAATTGAGGAATTGAAGGAATCCACAGTGGTTGGAACAGCGATTCAGGGGGAATGTAGTAAGAAATGATCAGATCGGGTGAGGGCCATGTAGACCGCTGGTGAGATGGGGAATCGCAGTGGAGTAACACAATAAGACTTTTCCTTCAAAAGCATTGCTCTGGCTGCTAAGTTAAGAATAGACTATACTGGGTAACAAGTGTTAAGAATAGACTTGGTTGGGGATAATTATTGCAAATAAATCTAGCAAGAAATCAAGGTGGTAGCAGATATCAAGGTGGATTTCTTCCTCCTGAAATAGGGAAAATTGATGATTGAGTTTCTTTTCTACTGAAAGCTCAAAGTTAGTCCTGTTTTTCTTTTTAAGAATTTATAAAGTAACACATTACTTAAATTTTGCATGAAGGTTGATTAATATGCTTTATAAAATGCTATTATTCATAGTCTGTAAAAAATCATCATTTGTCAGTGAACACATGCCGAAATATAAAACTTTTGAAACGAAAAGATCATTGAAGACTATTTTGTCCAATCTCTTAAAGATTATCTTCTCTCATCACATAAATTAAAAAGAAGTGATTTTTGTGAATCACCCAATACTAATTGAATTCAGAAACTGGGGAGAAAATGAGGGGTTCTTGTTTATAAAGTTTTGGGCATAATTTACTAAATGTCACTCAAATTTTCCAGGTATTTTTTCTGTTTCAGTCAAGAGAAATTTAATATTATTACCTAGGAAATCGAATTGATTATTGTTTCTTAGTTGTCATATTTTCTTGTGACTACTGTCTCTAATGAATAAGCAGTAATTATTTTTTGAATTAGTGATACTATGAAAAAAATGGTTGTCATTCAGACAAATTGACTTAGAGTGTTCAATATTTTATTGAAAAAGGCTGTTTTATTTGTTTTACTCTGTTTAGAAAAGGAAGACCAGTGTCTCATGCCTGAAGCCTGGAATGTGGACCAGGGAGTAATTACCAAACTCAAGGAGCAATACAAAAAGGAGAGAAAGGGGAAAAAGGGGGTGAAGAGTAAGTGGAAAACATTGTATCTGTAAATCATAAATCTTACCTCTTTCACATCCTGATTTTTTTTCAATGTTTTCCTAAAACTACTTACTCTTTTTCTTTGCTGCTCCTGACCTCTTTCCTTTTCACCTGCTCTCAGGGGTTGAAATTAAATGGTTAATTGATTATGAACTTAAAAAAAACCTCACAGATGATTATGGAATCATAATATATCCCACTAATAAACCCAGAGCCTCACGATAGTGTTGGATTATATATTCAAATATAGTGGTAATTTGGTTTTTAAAAGTATATGTGCTTATTTACAATAATGATTTTTCACTGTTGACCATTTATAAGTCTCATCTAGTTGTAACCCTCTGGCAAGCCACCAAAAGCATTGCTTATAATTTTAGATCATGGAGACAGAAAGTTAATTTCTACCCCTGAATATTCTATGTGTTCATAGCACGCAGTTCGTTTGTCCTCACCATTATATGCTATACAGGGCACAGAGTCAAATACATAATTTTCCAAAGTATTTATTTTCTAATTGTAAATTTTTGGATAATTTCATTTATGATAATCTTACCAAGTAGCTTTTTTCTTTTCAGTAAAATGTGTACCACATCAAAAACAGAAGCCAAAATAAAATTTCCAGCCCTGTGGATCATATATGCATAACCCAGTCATTATTCACATTATCAATTAAGTTTAGCAATATATCTAGTTAAGTGTGTAAAAAAAATAAATAAATAAATAAATACAAAAGCTTTTAAACATCCCTGACACCTATCCTAAACACCTTTTTAGGAGTACAAGGCTAAATTACCTCCTCATGCTTCTGGTCTCATTGACTATGTAAACATGGACCTTCCTTTTAAAACAATAGGAATTTCATCCTTCATGATATTAAAGTAGTATAAAGGGAGATGAAAATCTAACTTAGAAATGTAGTTGAAAGTTGCAAAGTCTGAAAGGATATGCTTTTTTTCTTTTTCTCCTATTTTATAGTGATGCTAAAAAATCAATCATTTCTGTTAGGACGTTCTTCCACAATATGGTATTTACTTGAAAACATTTAAATCTTTATTTAAACTACTGTAGAATTTACAAATATTTAGCCTGAGTCAATAAAAAGTCAGTTATTAATGTTATTGATGTTAGCATAGTATCAACTATAATATACTGAGAGATGTGTTTTGATATGTTCTCAGTGTGAATTAAAATACAATGAGAAAGATTAATATTAAAAATATAAGAACATTTTTACTTTTAATCCAAATACACTGATAAAAAATTTAATCTTAAACATAGTGAGACATAATTTGTCAGCTGTTTGGATCCATGACAAACTATTAAACTGAAATTTTGAGGAAAATTTGTACATCATACGTGAGAAACAAGGAGAATATTTTAACTGATATGTTTCTTCAGGTCATTATGCTACAGACTGAATGTCTTGAAATATAAAAGATCTAAAGATCTTTCTATTGGAAAAGTAGCCAGGACTTACATAGACTCCATCTGTTCTTTATGTTGATTATTCAGGTTTTGTCAAATATCGAAGGCATCACTGTAGTTGGAGCTTAGCACTTAAAGTTTAAAACCTCACCGTTTGACTAGAACAGTATTCCTACTAATAGAAGCAACTGGATTTCCTGTATATGAGAATTACAATCAGTATTGCTTCAAAAAGCATATTGTATTTTAGTGTGGCAAAGAAAAATGACTCTGGAGGAGAAATTTAACATCTTTCACTGAAGATAGATTCTGTATACTGAGGTTCATTTTGTTTATCCTCTTCAGTTCATGTTATCAGGATAAAAAAGTAGTCTAGGAACAAGTGAAGACTTATAATTAAAACAGAAGTAAACTGAAGCTTTGATTTGGTATAGGAATCACCACCATAAATATTTTTTATAAGTGAACTGTTACTCTTTGGAAAAGTTTGAGTCTCTTTAATGTGGTGTAATAGAAATATTTCCAGTCAAATTGTGTACCATAATCATACTGTCTTAAAGTATGGTAGTTAAAATTGCTTAAAAACAGTTGTAACTTTGCTGGTATAGGAAAAAGTCATAATGGACTATGGGTAAGATTTTCCCATTCTTAATTAAACTTCTGTAACAGGAAAAACTACCGAAGATCTGTTTCAGCCTCTATCCTATCTAAAACACTCAAAACAGGGATGTGGGAGAATGATGGATCAAAGCTCAGGTAAGTAATTGGCAGGGCATGAGACTTCACCTTGGGTACCATTTTTTTTTTTATGCAAATAGTGATGTTAGTTCCTTAGGTCAATTTTCTTTTCAAGAAATAAGAGTTTCTTTGGAAAATAATAAAGGCAGTGTCCTTATCAAAGGGTGGTGTTCTTATCAAAGGTAAATGTGAATAAAGTTTATGATACCGTTTTCATGTAGTTGGATAATTCTATTTATGTTTTGTCCCTTTTCCCTTTCTTCTGGGCTAGGGCCCAATAGGTCAAAACTACAAGATATGCTTGCTAATTTGAGAGATGTTGATGAACTTCCCTCATTGCAGCCATCTGTGGGTTCACCTTCCAGACCCAGCAGCTCCAGACTTCCTGAACATGAAATAAATAGGGCAGATGAAGGCAAGTATTTAAGACACTACGGAGCACAAAAACACATGGATACACACATATCTAAATTCAATCCCCAGAAAGGACTGTATGAGAGTAGACTTTTATTGTGCAAATGTTTGATTTTGATAGTATTCCCTAAATATAAGTTTTCTTAGATTCAGAGTGGTTTGATTCCAACTTCAGTCTTTAAGATTTGAAAAAAAGAGTGCAAAAAAGGACTTAAAAACCAACTCTGAATTCTAGTTTAGACTATCACCTAGCTCCACAGAATCCCGTATTGTAGGACTTTTCCAACAGTAAGAAAGTTAAAGAGTTGAAGTAGCAAATGTTTACTTTGAGGCTCACATAAATATTTTAAACATCTCATTTGTAATTTTTCATTAATAAAGGAAAAAAAGAAAAAAAGTCTCCCAAAAGTCCGTTTTCTGATGTCTCTTTTTCCTTGTTTCCTTCTGGCACTTGTCCACATGCATATAATTTTTACGTAGTTATAGTCATCATGTAGAATAATTCTGTTTTGTTTTATGTACTTAACACCATATCATAAACATAATTTTCGTAATTTTATTTTATATTTTAGACTTAATACTAAGCCTAGATATTTAATTTATTTCCAGTTTTTTACAGTATAATCTTGTGATATGTAAATTCAATTCTTTTTGTGTCTTAGACACAACTTCTGATTCTATTTATAAATTCCTATATATAGAAATTGATTTTTTAAATGAAAATTTACGTCAGCTGAATATCCAGATTGACATAAACATAATCTTGATTAATGAATATTTTTCAAAATTTATTTTTAAAAATTGCCATGAAATTTAAATCTGTAATTATTTACAGAGTATATGCCACTTCAAATTATTGTTTAACAAAACAGTTTGGAAAGAAAGCCACAGAATAATCACATGTTTTTTTTTTTTTTTAATTTATTTACATTTTAGAAAGGCATGAATGTTCATGGTTGGAATACTTTTTCAGTATTTTCATGATCTGAATACTTTTTCAGTGAAATTTTTTTGTCATTACATGGTTAATTATTTGTTAAAGTTAATTGTGGCGTACTTGGAATTTATTACCTGTACATCAGATAAAGAGGAATCTACATGCTACACTCCCGACATACAATTTATTTGGGGAAATAGACCCATGTCTTGTGAATTACACATGTGAAATGGTCCTTGATATGTGTGTTGTTTATTAGGAGAGTCATTCTTTTGACATCATAGATACTAGAATTTTCATCAGTTTCCTTTATTCTAAGATTAGTTCTAGATGAAGGGTAAGAATTAGGTTTTCTCTTATTCTCATAACTTAAAAATAGTATTTTATCAGAGATTTCACTGTAGGTCATACATAAATCATGTCGAATTCTAATACAGAGGCAGAATATGTACTATTTACCAAATGACAGAAGTGCAAAAAAAAAAAAAAAAAGCATTATTATAAGCCAAAGAAAGTACTCCTGATAGAAAAAAATATTTAAGAACCTTAAAACTGAAGTATTGAATGTTTAACATATCTATAACAGTGGCCCTAGGCCTTCCTCCTCAGTTCAGATTTTTCAGAAATAGAAAAGGTACTTAAAAATAGATTGTATATTTAATTCCCTTTGACATGCTCCTTGGTCTCCAGACTCTTGAAAAAAAAGCTTCCATAGCCTTCATGTGCTTGCCCAATGAGGTACTTATAGAACTTGAGGGCATAGTCATTTGTGTGTTTGTGAGAGAGAGTGAGAGAGAATACATACACACACAAACACAGTTTTTATTACTTTTATTTTCAAAGTTCAGAAGGCAGTATCACTTTAAGTGGCACAGCTAAATAATTTTGTAAAATTGATGATTAGGGGCTGTAATATTTCTGATGTTTAGTACCAGATAGAAATGTAACCTGTAATCTTAAGATCTAGGCACATTAGAGAGCAGTCACATGATGCTCATTGTTGCTCTCTCTTTCCAGCTCTGAATTGTGCTGACTACTTACTAGTCTGTTTGAAAGTAGTTGCCCTCCTTTGTTCTCAAATTTTACTTGAACATTTCTAGAGCGTTAGTTAAATTTAGCTACATGCTGTGTATGGGCCCTCTAGTTTATTGTTTTGCTTTGCAGCAGAGAAATGAGCTAGGATTGAGAAGATAGGGTTTGTTTTGGATTGACTGTGAACTTAGCCTGTGGTTATAGAAAAACAGCAAAAGTGGCTGGGAGCTGGCCATGGTAAGTACTGGGAAGTAAATGTACTGAGAGTAGGTGTGGTCAATACCAGGAATCAGTCTTTGAAAGAGTCGTTTTTGTTTTACACCTGGACAGAGTTATCTGGAAATGTTAGATATGAAAAACAAACCAAACCAAACCAAATAAATAGGTTGAAGACCTAGTCTTATAGTTTTCTATGAATCATTTGATTTGAAATTTTGGCATGAAAAATCGCTGTTCTAATTTAATCCCCACTCCTCATTAGTAAATGTTTAGAGTTGTTTGAACCCCTCAGATGATGTACGATATGTTGGGGAAAACCCATTTTTTATTGTATGGTGGTTTGAAAATGCCTTATTTACTTAATTTATGCCCCACCTTGTTCTTAACAAGGATTTTCAGTGAAGTTTGTACCAGTACTATTTTTAAAAGCAAGTAACTTGGGATAGAAAGTAGCTGGGGCTGGGGGGAGGAGGGAATGTGCGTTATTGGTTAATGGATACAGAGTTTCTGTTTGGGATGATGAAAAAGTTTTAGTAGTGGATGGCAGTGATGGTAGCACAACATTGTAATTACAGTTAATGCCACTGAATTGTACACTTAAAAATGGTTAAAATGGCAGATTTGTTATACGCACACACACAAATACATATATGTTACCACAATAAAATTTATTTAAAAGAGAATAAACAACCATTCTTTTCATATATTTAATAAATGTATATTAATAATTAGTCATGAATAAATCTAGAGCCAAAGAACACCTTGTAAATACTTTTCTACATGTACTAATTAATACAATTAACTTATTTCTTTTAAGAACAAGTTAATTTATCCCTTTAGCAAAGTTTGAACTAGTAAATTCATCCAATTAATGCATAAATTTTGCCAAAAGTAAGTTAACCACTTCTAGAAAACTACTGAAAGACCATCTCTTACCATTCTGTTAAGAGAATTTTAATCAGTTTTATTTGTTCTAAGATTGAGTCTAGATAAAGGAGAAAAGTTAGTTTTTCTCTTATTCTTAAAACTTAAAAAACAGAATTTTTTCAGAAATTTCATGTTAACTCATAAAAAATCATGCAGAATTCTAATAATAAAGGCAGAATACGTACTATTTACTAAATGACAGATGGTTTTTGTCAGAATAATTTTCATCTATAGGAATGACATTTTATTTTTGACAAAAGTAAATAAGATCTCTGTTTTAATTTGCCATTTTCCTTTTACTGGTTCTTCTGTGATAATTATCAGAGGCATTTGGATGGGTAAGTTCAGAGTTATGAAGTAAAGATACTCAAGTTTATCACAAATTAAATTTGACATTTTAAAGCCTAGTTGAGAGTTAATGAATGTTGAAATGTGCACTTTAAAAAATTTCCTTTTAAATTAAGTGTTTTTCAAAGAAGTATAACATACCTAGAGAAAAGTGATTAAATCATAAGTGTATTATGAACTGTCACAAAGTGAATGCACCCATATCACCACTGCCTAGGTAAAGAAGCAGAACAGCACCAGGGTGTCATCTACTCACTACCCCTTCACTCCTCCCCAAACGCAATCCTGATTGCTAATACCAATGTTAATTTTGCCTCAAATAGGCACATTTTACAATTTTAACTATTTTCATTAGAAATGTTCTGCATTCATCTAAGTTACAGGCCAAATTTCATTTTGAATGAGACTAGCAGTGTTCAGAAAGAGTCACTTGTTACATGTTTAGTAATTGCTAGAAATAATTTTGTATTTAGATCAACTGTCAAATGAGGAAAACTTACTCCTATAGCCCTATTATTTTTCTGTGTGATGAAAAGTAAAGGACAGTGTATTACTGGTTTGGTTTCATGTTTTATTTTTCTAATTAGATTCTGCCTTTGGCTACATTTAAGATAGGAAAGAAAGCAATCAGTTCTTCAGGATTTTCAGCTCATTGAATTTTATTGTTTAAAGGCATTTTAAAATAATCAAGTATATGCATACCCTTATAAGAAGTGAATTTGATACAAGCGAATGAGACTAATTGTTGACTCTAGAGCTTTTTATGTTTCATTTTTGTCTTCCCCCTTCAGTGGAAGCATTGACATTTCCTCCTTCTTCCGGGAAGTCCTTCATCATGGGAGCAGATGAAGCCCTTGAAAGTGAACTGGGACTGGGAGAATTGGCAGGCCTTACAGTGGCCAATGAAGCAGATTCATTAACTTATGATGTGAGTAGTGGTTTTATTTTTGTTGTTTTTATTCAGTGTTTGAAAACAAAAAATTGGTTTTATAGAAAAAGATGGCAATGGTAAAACTTCTTCACAAATATAGACCTTGGTTCAGTTTTAATTGCAAAACCTTTGAAAATAATGTATTATGAAGATCAATAATAAAATTTTTCATGACTGAGAGATTGAAATTGTGGTATTTACCTAAATCCATATTTCAGTTAGTTTAGTTTGTTCATTGGTTTTAGATAAGGGAAAGAATTCCCTTTTCTGGGACCAAATTTGAGTTTTGCTTTGCTTCATGGCACCAGTGATTAGTTGAAACTCATGTCTGTCCGACAGCAATATAAGTCTTGCTTCTTTTCTTTAATACATTGTCAATATCCTGCAGAACGTGATTTGAATTTTTGTTGAACCTGATGTATACAGGGTGCTTTCCAGATGTTAAGATTGACCCATTAGTGATTTGGACCTAAACTGGAATCTTTGCACCTCTGTGGATGTATTTATTTAATCCCCAGCGCACTTGTTTGTTAATGTGTTTATACTTGCTCCTCGTAATAAAAAATTTGTCAGAAAAACAGTTGCTTCTTTCATAGTTAAAGTATTTACAACTTATATCTTCATTGATATCATCTCATTTTGATACTTCATTATCTCTGCTTGAGAATACAGTGTAGCTCCTGGTCAAGAATGCCATATGGGGGATATAGGGTGGACACTAAGCAAACCATGGATATTATAAGGAAGCATTCCAAAGTGGATCCTTCAACACACACTGTCTTCCTGAAAATCACTCGCTGTGCTTTTGATTTCTACCGCCAAAAACAGTTGGAAAACATGTACTTCTTTACACCTCCCATCCTAGTCCAAGGCATCATTTTTCTTCACTCAGAACTACTACAGTAATCTTCTAATTTAAATTGTTTCCTTGCACTCTGTTCTCTACATCTATGGTATGGTGTTTTTTAAAAATCATTTCTATTTCCATTGTTTCTATATTCTTCTATTTTACCTATTTAAGTACCACTTAGTTGACTTTTGTTTCATCCATTTAATTGAAGCATTTTGTCCCTTTATTTTTTTAATTCATAAATATCTGTTAAATTAATAATGTTAGTGATAACTGAATTAAAATACATTCCCATTTAAACATAATTTATTTATATGAACTGATATAAAATGAATTTAGATAGAGGGTTTTTTTTTAATCTTTTTTTGTCTTATGATAGGGTTTTTTTTTTTTGCTTGTTATTTATTTATTTTTTATTACATTTCTTTATTTTATTACTCATAAAACCATACATTGGATATAGGGGGTGTCAGCCACAAGGTTTTACAATCACATGGCCACAAGATAAAACCTATATAGTTATACAGTCATTTATATAGGTATTTGTTTTAAAATTCCGTTTTATTGAGATATATTCACATACCATTTAATCATCCACTGTGTACAATCAGTTGTTCACAGTACCATCTATAGTTGTGCATTCATCACCACAATCAATTTTTGAGCATTTTCATTACTCCAAAAAATAAAAATAAGAATAAAAATAAAAGTGAAAAAGAACATCCAAAACATACGACAAGATAAGAAAAACTTGTTCTTTTATAAGCATAAGAGAGATTAAATTCCAAATAATATAATAATTAATAAGAGGTTCAACTCCCACAGTTGTATACCCTTCTATTCTGAGCTCCTCACACAAGAAACATAGGTGGAAACATACCATGTTTAGCAGTAGAAGCAGCATTACCATTCTTTAACATAATAAGAATATGGTCAGGCAAATGAATATTATAACATAAAACATGCTGATGATAAAACTGCAATAAAGTGACATAAGCTAGGCTTATAATATTTTTTACTGGGAAGCCCAGTTTGTAAACATTCATATTAGATTACATCTTGTGCAACTATAAAATCATCAAGAATTTGTACTTCATGGTTCTTCTGTTTTAGGGGTAAGAAATGAGTTGTGTTAAGTAACTTGACTGATTTCTCCTTCTTGAATAACTGCCAGCTCTGGAATCTCATATGGCCTCAGAACCTCTGCATAGAGCAAATAATCATGCAGCCTGCTGGGAATTGGCAGCTGATGGATAAAACTGTCAGATCGTAGGCCTTCTTATTTTAGACTGGATCGAATTTTCGAAGAACAGAGAAGGGTCAAGGAAGGAACAGAGGCAATATTTTGCTATAGAACCCAAGAGGAGTTTGTGACACGAGCTGAGAGCATCTTTTCAACAGTTGGTGACACTCTGCACAATTAGTAAACTCCAAATTGAAATAAGGATGTCATCACTGACTAAGTCAAGCCAAGAACTGCAGAGTAGATTCAATGGGTCAAGTGTGGCAAGCAGAAGAGGTGGCAACCATTCTTTATATGTTGTTTGTGATTTATAAATTCAGATGTATGGTTCCATAGTGCAGTGGGCAACCCTTCTTCATAAACCAAAATACTGGAAACTTTTCACACTTTAGACGGTATGCTAAATGAAGTTCATTTAGCTGGGCTTCATGTTTCAGAAGAATAGTCACAATTCCAGCAATCTTACAGTCCTTTTGGAAAACCATTCACATGGGAGAAATGAACCCAAAAACGAGGCACATCTGGGCTATAGATGTGGACTATTGATCTGGACTATAGCCATTCTGGGGTAGTGTTTCTAGGTAACCTTCATGTCCTCCAAATACTGCTGAATATACAGAGCTTATTTTGTCTGGCCCAGTCTCACAGACTTTGTTACTAAAGGATATTAACCAGTCCAAGATTTTTGTATGGCTCATTTGAGCAGCTGCATGAGTAGGTAACTTCCTATTGTCCTCACTCCAGTAACGATCAGGATCTGCCCCCCTGGACAGCAAAGGCTCCATACATTCTGTTTGGCCTTCTTGAGCAGTAATGAACGTGGGAGTAGCTTTGTCCAAGACTTGACAATTGACATTTGCACCAGATGAAATAAGTATGCTCAAGCTTGCTAGCTTGCCAGACTGAGCAGACACAAATAAAGGTGCGATTCCCAAGTCACCCTGGCATTCCTTGTTTGCTCCTTTTTTAAGAGTAATTTTATGATCTCAGCATTTTCCTGAAAAGAGGCCTGGTGCAAGGCATTCAATACGCATATAGGATGAGATCCACTAACATTTGCTCCATGTTGAAGCAGCAGCCTTAGTACATCTGTCCATTTTCTACAGCTAAAGTCTGTGGCATGATGTTTTCTAAAGAAGTTGTTTTTGGATCTGCTCCAGTTCCTAAAAGAATCTGCATGGTCTTCTAGTGTTCTTGGCTTGTGAGATACAGTGCACAGTCACCCTCAAAAGTCTTTGTCTTAATGTAGTTTTCAGATGAATCTGCCTGAATTAACATCTGCAAACATTCTATAGAGTTGTGATATGCTGCTACATGAACTACCATCCATTCCCTGTTATCTGCTACATCGACACTATGTCCCTTTTTGAGCAGTTTCCTTAAGACTTTGACATTGCCTTCCCTGGCAGCAAGTCCAACCACAGAGCACATGTCAGAGTAAGACTATAAAATTCGTTCCACTGACCAGTCGACTCACTGCACTGCTGCTGTACCACTGCCTCTCTGCTGAAAAGGTGGGTCTGAAGTCTGGCCTCCTGGCATCCTCTCCCTGGATGCCACTTAGTAGGGTCCCAACTGCAAAGATGCAGTTGTTGTCCCTATATACTCTTTTGTTACTCTTTTCATGATTACCCTAGAGATTACCGTACACACCCTTATTAAATATGCAAAGACCTTAGAACACTTTTAATTCCATTTAACTCTCATGACTTATGTCATTCTTGTTATATATTTTATTTCTTTATATGTTTATCCCCTACAAGATATTATAGTTTTGTACATTCTATATTCAGTTAGGATTATCCATATGCTTACATTTTTTGCTTTTTTTTTTTTCATTCTTTCCTGTGTGTCTGACTGTCCATCTGAGATCACTTTCCTTTTGCCCTAAGAACACTTTGACTCTTTCTCTTTAATGAAGGTCTACTGGTGCTCAATCCTCTGTTTATAGTTTTTAAAAATTGTCTTCATTTCTCCTGAGCTGGGTTACATATTATCTCTGGGTGTTCTAGTTGGCAGGATTTTGTTTTTGTTTCTGTTTTTTCCGAAAGCATTCTAATTATATTATTTCATCATCCTTTGGCTTTTATTATTTTCTGCTGAAGTCAAACTATCAGTCATGTAATGGTTATCTGATTTTTTTTCTCTGACTGATACACTCTATGTCCTGGTTGAAAGCCAAGGTGTGGTTTTCTTTTTATTTAACGTTGAAGTTCTTAGGCCTGCCTTCTTGGCTTGATATATTTCATCAGTTTTGGAAAGTTCTCAGCCATTTCTCTTTAAATACTGTTTTAGACATTCTTTCTATATCCTTTGTGTCTCCTATTCCCTCTCTTCTGTATTTCCCATCTGTTTGGCTTTCCAGGCTTCACTCTAGTTTTTGTTTGTTTGTTTTTGTTTTTTTTAAATGGCCTATCTTCCAGTTCACACTTTTTTTTTTTTTTTTTTTTTTTTTTTTTTGTAATTAACTTTTTTTTTAATCATCATTTTATTGAGATATATTCACATACCACGCAGTCATACAAAAGAAATTGTACTTTCGATTGTTTACAGTACCATTACATAGTTGTACATTCATCACCTAAATCAATCCCTGACACCTTCATTAGCACACACACAAAAATAACAAGAATAATAATTAGAGTGAAAAAGAGCAATTGAAGTAAAAAAGAACACTGGGTACCTTTGTCTGTTTGTTTGCTTCCCCTACTTTTCTACACATCCATCCATAAACTAGACAAAGTGGAGTTTGGTCCTTATGGCATTCCCAATCCCACTGTCACCCCTCATAAGCTACATTTTTATACAACTGTCTTCGAGATTCATGGGTTCTGGGTTGTAGTTTAATAGTTTCAGGTATCCACCACCAGCTACCCCAATTCTTTAGAACCTAAAAAAGGTTGTCTAAAGTGTGCGTAAGAGTGCCCACCAGAGTGATCTCTCGGCTCGTTTTTTTTTTTTTTTTAAATCATCATTTTATTGAGATATATTCACATACCACGCAGTCATACAAAACAAATTGTACTTTCGATTGTTTACAGTACCATTACATAGTTGTACATTCATCACCTAAATCAATCCCTGACACCTTCATTAGCATACACACAAAAATAACAAGAATAATAATTAGAGTGAAAAAGAGCAATTGAAGTAAAAAAGAACACTGGGTACCTTTGTCTGTCTGTTTCCCTCCCCTACTTTTCTACACATCCATCCATAAACTAGACAAAGTGGTGTTTGGTCCTTATGGCTTTCCCAATCCCATTGTCACCCCTCATAAGCTACATTTTTATACAACTGTCTTCGAGATTCATGGGTTCTGGGTTGTAGTTTGATAGTTTCAGGTATCCACCACCAGCTACCCCAATTCTTTAGAACCTAAAAAGGGTTGTCTAAAGTGTGCGTAAGAGTGCCCACCAGAGTGACCTCTCGGCTCGTTTTGGAATCTCTCTGCCACTGAAGCTTATTTCATTTCCTTTCACACCCCCCCTTTTGGTCAAGAAGATGTTCTCCATCCCACGATGCCGGGTCTACATTCCTCCCCGGGAGTCATATTCCACGTTGCCAGGGAGATTCACTTCCCTGGGTGTCTGATCCCACGTAGGGGGGAGGGCAGTGATTTCACCTTTCAAGTTGGCCCAGCCAGAGAGAGAGGGCCACATCTGAGCAACAAAGAGGCATTCAGGAGGAGACTCTTAGGCACAAATACAGGGAGGCCTAGCCTCTCCTTTGCAGCAACCGTCTTCCCAAGGGTAAAACTTATGGTAGAGGGCTCAACCCATCAAACCACCAGTCCCCTATGTCTGTGGTCATGTTAGCAACCATGAAGGTGGGGTAGGCAAATACCCCTGCATTCTCCACAGGCTCCTCAAGGGGGCACTACATCCTTTTTTTTTTTTTTTTTCCTTTTTTTTCTTTTTTCTTTTTTTTTTTTTTTTTTTTACTTTCCCTTCTTTTTTAAATCAACTGTATGAAAAAAAAAGTTAAAAAGAAAACAAACATACAATAAAAGAACATTTCAAAGAGACCATAGCAAGGGAGTAAGAAAAAGACAACTAACCTAAGATAACTGCTTAACTTCCAACATGTTCCTACTTTACCCCAAGAAAGTTACATAATATAGCAACATTTCAGTGAACTTGTTCCTACTACATCCATCAGAAATTAACAGACCATAGTCATTTCTGGGCATCCCCAGAACGTTAAATAGCTTATCTGTTCTTCTTGGATTATTGTTCCCCCTTCCTTAATTGCTCTCTACTGCTAGTTCCCCTACATTCTACATTATAAACCATTTGTTTTACATTTTTCAAAGTTCACATTAGTGGTAGCATATAATATTTCTCTTTTTGTGCCTGGCTTATTTCGCTCAGCATTATGTCTTCAAGGTTCATCCATGTTGTCATATGTTTCACCAGATCGTTCCTTCTTACTGCCGCGTAGTATTCCATCGTGTGTATATACCACATTTTATTTATCCACTCATCTGTTGAAGGACATTTGGGTTGTTTCCATCTCTTGGCAATTGTGAAGAATGCTGCTATGAACATTGGCGTGCAGATATCTGTTCGTGTCACTGCTTTCCGATCTTCCGGGTATATACCGAGAAGTGCAATCGCTGGATCGAATGGTAGCTCTATATCTAGTTTTCTAAGGAACTGCCAGACTGACTTCCAGAGTGGCTGAACCATTATACAGTCCCACCAACAATGAATAAGAGTTCCAATTTCTCCACATCCCCTCCAGCATTTGTAGTTTCCTGTTTGTTTAATGGCAGCCATTCTAACCGGTGTTAGATGGTATCTCATTGTGGTCTTAATTTGCATCTCTCTAATAGCTAGTGAAGCTGAACATTTTTTCATGTGTTTCTTGGCCATTTGTATTTCCTCTTCAGAGAACTGTCTTTTCATATCTTTTGCCCATTTTATAATTGGGCTGTCTGTACTATTGTCATTGAGTTGTAGGATTTCTTTGTATATGCAAGATATCAGTCTTTTGTCAGATACATGGTTTCCAAAAATTTTTTCCCATAGAGTTGGCTGCCTCTTTACCTTTTTGAGAAATTCCTTTGAGGTGCAGAAACTTCTAAGCTTGAGGAGTTCCCATTTATCTATTTTCTCTTTTGTTGCTTGTGCTTTGGGTGTAAAGTCTAGGAAGTGGCCTCCTAATACAAGGTCTTGAAGATGTTTTCCTACATTATCTTCTAGGAGTTTTATGGTACTTTCTTTTATATTGAGATCTTTGGTCCATTTTGAGTTAATTTTTGTGTAGGGGGTGAGGTAGGGGTCCTCTTTCATTCTTTTGGATATGGATATCCAACTCTCCCAGCCCCATTTGTTGAAAAGACCATTATGGCTCAGTTCGGTGACTTTGGGGGCCTTATCAAAGATCAGTCGGCCATAGATCTGAGGGTCTATCTCTGAATTCTCAATTCGATTCCATTGATCTATATGTCTATCTTTGTGCCAGTACCATGCTGTTTTGGCAACTGTGGCTTTATAATAAGCTTCAAAGTCAGGGAGTGTAAGTCCTCCCACTTCGTTTTTCTTTTTTAGAGTGTCTTTAGCAATTCGAGGCATCTTCCCTTTCCAAATAAATTTGATAACTAGCTTTTCCAAGTCTGCAAAGTAGGTTGTTGGAATTTTGATTGGGATTGCATTGAATCTGTAGATGAGTTTGGGTAGAATTGACATCTTAATGACATTTAGCCTTCCTATCCATGAACATGGAATATTTTTCCATCTTTTAAGGTCCCCTTCTATTTCTTTTAGTAGAGTTATGTAGTTTTCTTTGTATAGGTCTTTTACATCTTTGGTTAAGTTGATTCCTAGGTACTTGATTTTTTTAGTTGCTATTGAAAATGGTATCTTTTTCTTGAGTGTCTCTTCAGTTTGTTCATTTCTAGCATATAGAAACATTACTGACTTATGTGCATTAATCTTGTATCCTGCTACTTTGCTAAATTTGTTTATTAGCTCTAGTAGGTGTATCGTCGATTTCTCAGGGTTTTCTAGATATAAGATCATATCATCTGCAAACAATGACTGTTTTACTTCTTCTTTTCCAATTTGGATGCCTTTTATTTCTTTGTCTTGCCGGATTGCCCTGGCTAGCACTTCCAGCACAATGTTGAATAACAGTGGTGACAGCGGGCATCCTTGTCTTGTTCCTGATCTTAGAGGGAAGGCTTTCAGTCTCTCACCATTGAGTACTATGCTGGCTGTGGGTTTTTCATATATGCTCTTTATCATGTTGAGGAAGTTTCCTTCAATTCCTACCTTTTGAAGTGTTTTTATCAAAAAGGGATGTTGGATTTTGTCAAATGCTTTTTCAGCATCTATTGAGATGATCAACTGATTTTTCCCTTTCGAGTTTTTAATGTGTTGTAATACATTGATTGTTTTTCTTATGTTGAACCATCCTTGCATGCCTGGAATGAACCCCACTTGGTCATGGTGTATGATTTTTTTAATGTGTCTTTGGATTCGATTTGCAAGTATTTTGTTGAGGATTTTTGCATCTATATTCATTAGGGAGATTGGCCGGTAGTTTTCCTTTTTTGTAGCATCTTTGCCTGGTTTTGGTATTAGATTGATGTTAGCTTCATAAAATGAGTTAGGTAGTGTTCCATTTTTTTCAATGTTTTGAAAGAGTTTGAGTAAGATTGGTGTCAGTTCTTTCTGGAAAGTTTGGTAGAATTCCCCTGTGAAGCCATCTGGCCCTGGGCATTTATTTGTGGGAAGATTTTTGATGACTGATTGGATCTTTTTGCTTGTGATGGGTTGGTTGAGGTCTTCTATTTCTTCTCTGGTCAGTCTAGGTTGTTCATATGTTTCCAGGAAATTGTCCATTTCTTCTACATTATCCAGTTTGTTGCCATACAGTTGTTCATAATATCCTCTTATAATTTTTTTAATTTCTTCAGGATCTGCAGTTATGTCACCTTTTTCATTCATTATTTTGTTTATATGGGTCTTCTCTCTTTTTGATTTTGTCAGTCTAGCTAGGGGCTTGTCAATCTTGTTGATCTTCTCAAAGAACCAACTTTTGGTGATATTTATCCTTTCTATTGTTTTTTTGTTCTCTATGTCATTTATTTCTGCTTTAATCCTTGTTATTTCTTTTCTTGTACTTGGTTTAGGATTGGTTTGCTGTTCATTTTCTAGCTTCTTCAGTTGATCCATTAGTTCTTTGATTTTGGCTCTTTCTTCCTTTTTAATATATGCGTTTAGTGCTATAAATTTCCCCCTTAGCACTGCTTTTGCTGCATCCCATAGGTTTTGGTATGTTGTGTTCTCATTTTCATTCGTCTCTATATATTTAGCAATTTCTCTTGCTATTTCTTCTTTAACCCACTGATTGTTTAGGAGTGTGTTGTTTAACCTCCAGGTATTTGTGAATTTTCTAAGTCTCTGATGGTTATTGACTTCTAATTGTATTCCATTGTGGTCAGAGAATGTGCTTTGAATAATTTCAATCTTTTTAAATTTATTGAGGCTTGTTTTATGTCCC
The DNA here is from genome assembly GCF_015220235.1 of Choloepus didactylus. Lineage (NCBI taxonomy): Eukaryota > Metazoa > Chordata > Mammalia > Pilosa > Megalonychidae > Choloepus > Choloepus didactylus. The sequence goes on from NC_051323.1 coordinate 55,533,562, forward strand.
AGCATATGATCTATTCTGGAGAAAGTTCCGTGAGCACTAGAAAAGTATGTGTATCCTGGTGATTTGGGATGTAATGTCCTGTAGATGTCTGTTAAATCTAATTCATTTATCAGATTGTTTAGGTTTTCAATTTCCTTATTGGTCTTCTGTCTGGTTGATCTATCTATAGGAGAGAGTGATGTGTTGAAGTCTCCCACAATTATTGTGGAAACATCAATTGCTTCCTTTAGTTTTGCCAATGTTTCTCTCATGTATTTTGTGGCACCTTGATTGGGTGCATAGACATTTTTTTTTTTTTTTTTATCATCATTTTATTGAGATATATTCACATACCACGCAGTCATACAAAACAAATTGTACTTTCGATTGTTTACAGTACCATTACATAGTTGTACATTCATCACCTAAATCAATCCCTGACACCTTCATTAGCACACACACAAAAATAACAAGAATAATAATTAGAGTGAAAAAGAGCAATTGAAGTAAAAAAGAACACTGGGTACCTTTGTCTGTTTGTTTCCTTCCCCTACTTTTCTACACATCCATCCATAAACTAGACAAAGTGGTGTTTGGTCCTTATGGCTTTCCCAATCCCATTGTCACCCCTCATAAGCTACATTTTTATACAACTGTCTTCGAGATTCATGGGTTCTGGGTTGTAGTTTGATAGTTTCAGGTATCCACCACCAGCTACCCCAATTCTTTAGAACCTAAAAAGGGTTGTCTAAAGTGTGCATAAGAGTGCCCACCAGAGTGACCTCTCGGCTCCTTTTGGAATCTCTCTGCCACTGAAGCTTATTTCATTTCCTTTCACATCCCCCTTTTGGTCAAGAAGATGTTCTCCGTCCCACGGTGCCAGGTCTACATTCCTCCCTGGGAGTCATATTCCACGTTGCCAGGGAGATTCACTTCCCTGGGTGTCTGATCCCACGTAGGGGAGAGGGCAGTGATTTCACCTTTCAAGTTGGCTTAGCCAGAGAGAGAGGGCCACATCTGAGCAACAAAGAGGCATTCAGGAGGAGACTCTTAGGCACAAATACAGGGAGGCCTAGCCTCTCCTTGGGTGCATAGACATTTACGATTGTTATTTCTTCTTGCTGAATTGCCCCTTTTATTAGTATGTAGTGGCCTTCTTTGTCTCTCAAAACATCCCTGCATTTGAAGTCTATTTTATCTGAGATTAATATTGCTACACCTGCTTTCTTTTGGCTGTAGCTTGCATGAAATATTTTTTTTTCCATCCTTTCACTTTCAGTTTCTTTGTGTCCCTGTGTCTAAGATGAGTCTCTTGTATGCAACATATTGATGGTTCATTTTTTTTGATCCATTCTGCGAATCTATATCTTTTAATTGGGGAGTTTAATCCATTTACATTCAACGTTAAAACCGTGAAGGCATTTCTTGAATCGGCCCTCTTATCCTTTGGATTATGTTTGCCATATTTTTCCCTCTCTCTATTAATATCCTTTATTGTACCCATACCGAATCTCTTTAGTACTGAACCTTTCTCCAGGTCTCTCTGTCCTGTCTTTGTTTCTCTGTCTGTAGGGCTCCCTTTAGTATCTCCAGTAGGGCAGGTCTCTTGTTAGCAAATTCTCTCAGCATTTCTTTGTCTGTGAAAAATTTAAGCTCTCCCTCAAATTTGAAGGAGAGCTTTGCTGGATAAAGTATTCTTGGCTGGAAATTCCTCTCACTCAGAATTTTAAATATATCGTGCCACTGCCTTCTCGCCTCCATGGTGGCTGCTGAGTAGTCACTACTTAGTCTTATGCTGTTTCCTTTGTATGTGGTGAATTGCTTTTCTCTTGCTGCTTTCAGAACTTGCTCCTTCTCTTCTATGTTTGACAGTGTGATCAGTATATGTCTCGGAGTGGGTTTTTTTGGATTTATTCTATTTGGAGTTCGCTGAGCATTTATGATTTGTGTATTTATGTTGTTTAGAAGATTTGGGAAGTTTTCCCCAACAATTTCTTTGAATACTCTTCCTAGACCTTTACCCTTTTCTTCCCCTTCTGGGACACCAATGAGTCTTATATTCGGACGTTTCATATTATCTATCATATCCCTGAGGTCCATTTCGAGTTTTTCAATTTTTTTCCCCATTCTTTCTTTTATGTTTTCATTTTCCATTCTGTCATCTTCCAGGTCACTGATTCGTTGTTCAACTTCCTCTAGTCTTGTACTATGAGTGTCCAGAATCTTTTTAATTTGGTCAACAGTTTCTTTAATTTCCATAAGATCATCCATTTTTTTATTTAGTCTTGCAATGTCTTCTTTATGCTCTTCTAGGGTCTTCTTGATTTCCTTCATATCCCGTACTAGGGTCTCATTGTTCATCTTTAGTTCTTTGAGTAGCTGCTCTAGGTGTGTCTCTTCTGGTCTTTTGATTTGGGTGCTTGGGCTTGGGTTATCCATATCGTCTGGTTTTTTCATATGCTTTATAATTTTCTGTTGTTTTTGGCCTCGTGGCATTTGCTGAACTTGATAGGGTTGTTTTAGGGTTTGTAGACCAGTTGAAGTCCTTATCTCTAATTTATCAGATCTACAGCTTCGTGGAGTACACTTTCTCTAACTAACCAGCAGGTGGCGTCCACGAGCCACCTGTTCTCCACAAGCCAGATCTCCCCTGCTTAGCCTTTTTGGTGAGTGGGGGAGTGAGTCTTGTGGGGCCCAATTGGTGTACCAAGCTTGCGTGTGTAGTTGGTGTTGCCTGCCCTGTATGTGGGGCGTGTTTCTGGGCAGTCGGGGTGGCCCTAACAATCAAATCTCCCTGATGATCCTAGAGTTTTAAAGCTGCTGCAATAGTCTAATCCTTCAGTTCAGTCCTGCCACAGTTTGTCTCTGCCACTGACCCACAAGTCTTTGGTATTGGCGTATGGCTCCTGAGACTTGCAAGTGGGCCCCTCTTCCAGGCTGTGCACCCCGGGTCCTCTGTTGAGGGATGACTGTGCTATGTCACAGGTGAGTGCCGTCCCCCCAGGGCAGTTCTGGGCTGCTGGGCTGTGTTGGGAGGCTCCCAGTCTGCTCAAATGATGGCTGAATGGGGCTCTGTTAATTCACACTGCTCCCCCTTCCCAGCTCTGGGACATTCAGCTGAGGTTGCAGGGAAGGCTAATGTCCACGCCCAGTTTTGTGGTGTGTGCCTGTTATTTGAAGCACTTCCGTCACACTGGGTTGTCTGGGGCAGCTCTGGGCTATGGGGCTGGCAATGGGCAGGAGTGTTTCCTGTTCACCAGGATGGTGGCTGTGAGCGGACACCCCCCTTTTCTTGGGAAGTTGTGTTGTTTAGTGAATTTTCTCAGCCACTGGAATATTGCCTTTTGTCTCAGAGCTCTCTTAGTTCTGCTCTTGACTTGACGTGCCCAAATTTCAATTCTTTGAAGCTTTCTGTATTGAGCTTCTTAGAGTAATTGTTTTAGAAAAAGCAAAAAGGATTTAAAAAAAAAAAAAAAAAAAAAAAAACGGCCCTCCTCAGAGATCTAATGGGTTATTGAAATGCTAATAGACAAAGCAACCAGGGCCATTAAGGAAAGGTGCTCAGGGCAGAGAGATCAGCTTTGCTTCGGGATTTGCATTTGCGCCTCAAGGCCTGATCTCCGCCCTTCCCCTTTCTGTGTTCACCAGAACTCGAAAAATCCTCTGCTTTTATTTTGGAGTTTTTCGTGTTGTTTTTTTTCTATGTCTGTCTCCTCTCTGCTGGGCTGGCTGCTTTCAGAGTCTCTGGTGTCTGGTCTCAGTCTATCTATGGTTGGAGTTTGAATCAGTAGAATGAGTTTCCGATAAGAGCAGCCACTGCAATTCTCCCTTCTCCTTCCCAGAGCTGACAGCCCCTCCTCCCCCGAGACTGAGCCTGGCAGGGAGGGGCGCGGGTCCCCTGGCCGCAAAAACTTACAGATTTCGCTGATCTCAGCAGTTCCACGTTTTCATGAGTGTTGTATGAAGTATGCCCAAAGACAGATTGCTCTGTGGTGTCCAGTCCACGCAGTTCCTGGCTTTTTACCTACTTTCCTGGAGGAGTAACTAAAACATACAGCTCACCAGTCTGCCATCTTGCCCCGCCCTCTCCCAGTTCACTCTTATATTATATGTAATCAGTAGTTAAACCCATCCATTGAGATCTTAATTATGGTTATCATATTTTTTGCTTTTAGAATTTCAATTTGGTTTTCTTTTTTTTTTAGAGGTTTCTTCCAAAATTTTTCATTTTTCCTTTATCTCTTGAGCATAGTAAACTTGATTATTTTAAAGTTTTAATCAGAGATCCTGTAGTTCAGCTACTATTATGTGTTGTTTCTTTTTTTTTTCATTTATGTTGTTTGATCTCTTATGTACACAGTTATTTTTTATTATGTTCCAATAATTACATTTAAAAAATTGTCTGTAGAATTAACATATATACCACATGTCTGAACCTGCAGTTCTTCTAATATTGAGGTCTAGGGTGGTATTTTCTTCCAGAGAGTGTATTTTAATTTGCTTCTCTCAACTGTCTGGAGTCTCTAGAAATCTGAAATCACCTCACTCATTTTCAGTTTTTGAGACATTTTCAAACAGATTTACAGATTCTGCAAGGGTCTGTCTTCTTCCATTTCACCTTTACTTCTCAGATGTAGCCTTTGGAATCACAAGCAAAAGCAAGGTGGTTCAGCATGCCCCACTCTCTTGGCAGACCTTGGACACTAATTTGTATACCCCTAGCACTGGAAGACTGTCAGAAGCACTGCTCAGCATCTTGACAGTCCCATCTAGAATCAGTAAACACCCTTGGCAGAAAAACAATTATAAACACCAGGCTCATCTCCTTAGATCTCTGTCCTTGCCTGGATCCTGACCCGTTATTTCTTCACTGCCTTGTTGGTTCTCCATTTTTGTATTTAGTACTGCTGTTCTCTTTGTCCTCAGTAGAGAGTTGACCCAAATTACCTAGTCTATAATGGCTAAAAGCAGAAATTCCTGTTAGAAACTTGTGTCCACTCTATACTAACCCCACAAAGAGATTGCCTGGCATTTAATGGAACTTAATCTTCTCCCTAGAGGAAGTCCATTCTTTTTTCTTAGCTCTTAGTGGTTAGAAAACTTGATGTTATGTCTGTCTTCCTGTTTCCAAAAGTAGTTCCAGGTTTTATTAAGCATATAAGTAATCTTTTGCTGCATAACCAAATTATCTCAAAGCTTATTAACAGCTTTAAACAAGAATCATTTATTATTCATAGTTTCTGTTGGTCAGAAATCCAGGAGCAGTTTAGCTGGGTGGTTCTGGGTTGAGGTCTCTCATCAGGGTGCAGTCAAGACATTGGCCAAGGCTGCCGTGTCACGTAGAGGTTCAATATGGGGAGTCTGTTTCCGAGCTCACTTGCGGTTGTTGGCAGTTCTCAGTTCTTTGTTGGCTGTTGGCTGGAGACTTCATGTCTTCACCACATGGGCCTCTGTAAATCTAATCTGTAAATTGGAGATTGTTGTGAGGATTAAGTAAATTATTGTATGTAAAATGCTGTGAATAATGTTCAACAGAGTGAATAATGGTCAATATAGCAGCTATTATTAGTATTGTTGTTTTTTGTTATTGGTGGTTTGGTGATATTTTTCTAGTGTTTTACCAGTACTCCCCCACTCTTGCTTAGCTTTGGAGTATGACAGGTTCATGCGTGGGGTTAGTGTAAAGTCAAAAACTAGCCACCTCCTTAGCTATTTTGTTAGTTGGTATGGGAAAAATATCGTATTTTTTTTTCAGTTGTTGGAGTTACCTTGGAAAGAAGGAACATAATGGTGTGCTTAATTTACCAACTGTTGAGTTTCCCAGCTGCTAAAACAAATACCATACAAATGGGTTGGCTTAAACAATGGGAATTTATTGGCTCACGGTTTTGAGGCTAGGAGAAGTCTACATCACTGCATCAGCATGGTGCTATTTACTCCCTGAAGCCTGTGGTATTCTGGTGGGCTGGCAGTCCTTGGGGTTCCTTGGCTTTCTCAAAACATGATGATGACCTCTCCTTTCTCTTATGTATTCCCACAGACTTCCAGGTTATAGGTCTTTATGTGGCTTTCTTTCTGTGGACTTCTCCATGAAAGCCCCAACAATAGGGTTAAGACTCATCCTGATTCAGTTGGGTACACATTGATTAAAAATAACATCTTCAAAATGTTGTATCCACAATGGTTCACAACCACAGGAATTGATTAAGAATAAGAACATGTGTTTCTGGGGTACACAATTCAACCTGCCACACCAAAGGGATCTATTTTGTTTAATTTCTAATGATTACTTCTTTCAATTTTAACATTTTCTCCTTCCAGTTTATGAACTTTGTTACCAGTTCAATGTTCTGTTTTAGTAAGTGCTTTTTGTTATGTAAAATAGAACGGAAGAAAATTTAACTTCTGTTGGAAAGTATTAAAAATCTCAAAAGTATGGTCATATTATACAATATTAACAGGTTTAAAGATACCTTATTTTTTTAACTCTTAACCAAAACTACTGAGTTTCTGTATTATAATTTAGGTTGAACTTATTCTTTTCAAAAATGATCCTATTGATGATCTATTATACGTTATTAAACTATTTGATTCTCTTTTTATATTGAATTTTATTAACTGTTTTCTTGTTACACCTTTTATATTTCTTCAAAGGAAACTACTGTTGGCATATTGTTAATTTTGCCTATTGGTTTGGTTATTTAAATTTAAAATTTTTATTGTTTTGATAGTTGCAATATGTGATGGTTTAATCACAAATCAGCAAGAATTAATGTTGAAATATAGTTGTCTTCCAATCCTCAACTAAACGCAGAGATATCTCTTTTTTGTTTCTTTAATAGATAGCAAACAATAAAGATGCACTGAGGAAGACATGGAATCCTAAGTTTACATTAAGAAGTCACTTTGATGGTATTCGAGCCCTTGCTTTCCACCCCACTGAGCCTGTTTTGATAACAGCATCAGAGGATCACACATTAAAAATGTGGAATTTACAGAAAACAGCCCCAGCCAAAAAGTGAGAATATTCTGCTGTAACTTTATTTGAATATTTTAATTAACATTTTTCCAGTAGAAAAATGCTTATTTTTTATTTGCCATTAAATTTCCCAAATATCTCTTCTGGTTCTTTCTTCTTCAACATGTCATATAATTTAGAGTATCTTTCCCTCCATTCTTGCAATCTAATGTTGGGTTGGAAAACAGAAACTTAGGAAGAATTGATACCATCTGATGGTTTGCCCAGGGTTTGTGAATGCTGATTGCAGTCCTTATATAGTGTTTCAAATGACTGCCATGTTTGGGGAAACCTTGTCTTTACCGAAGGTTCCTACTGTTCTTGTACACAGGTATAGGTATGTTTAAAATCCTCAGACCCCCTGCCCCCATTGTTACTAGGTTTGGACTTCTGGGGTGGAGGGAAGGGAAGGCCATTTTGTGGAGGGGAAGGGATCTGTCTCTCTTTGGTCTTGTCTTTGGCCTTGAGCCTTTGGGTACTTTCCATACCATACCCACCAATAAATATGTCCTCACTGAAAGACACTATTATTGCCATCACTCAACTGTTAGTACTTCCCTTGTCCAGACATGAGTTAATACAAACCCTTTTATCAGCCACCAGTTGTTCCTGATCCTCCTTGGTGGGGTCCTTATTGGAACTCCTCTCCTCTCTTGGACCACATGGCCCAGAACCCAGTATCTGCCAGCAGAGGCCCTCCTTCAGCCTCAGGCACTGTTATTACAAGAGTGCAACTAAACATCAGATGGAATTAAGAGAAACTTTACTACTCTTAGAGGACTTCTATTGCCCAGTTTAAGAAGAGATCAGTGACATTCCTACTGTGAGTCATACTTAGGGCAGATAAAATACTTGATTTATCAGTCAGCCCCAGATAGCTCAACCATACCTTGCTAAAACCAAATTTATCCTGATAGGAATCAAGTTCTTCAGCAATGAAAACTTATTTCCTGGCCATAAGTTGTGTCTTTTGTCTTGCTAGTTCTTTGGTCATGCTGGACATCATTTTGGACTAGAGAATGTGAATGTCTTATCGTACATTCTTGACTAAAATTTTCAAAAAGATTGAAAAAAGTTACTTGCTGAAGGTAGCCTGGTAATAATAATACCTTCATATGTAAATAACAGTGGCCTGTTTTACCTCTGAACTTTAAACTTGGAAGTGACTTGAGCAAGGACGGCGTGCCTATAAATAACTGCAGTACAATGTGGAAAATGGCAAGTACTTGGCTTTAAATCCAGCTTCCAATAACAACCCTGTTAATGAGTTATAAGTACTATACGTGTACATCTGGCAGTTTTCTGAGCAATGAATAAACTAATGACTTGGACAGTTTCTACTGGTATCAAGCATAGACACAGTAACTTTCATGACAGGCAAGGAAATTAAAGTACCATTTATCGAAATCGTCCTGTGTGCATAGCCCAGGTTGTTTTACTTACAGAATCTCATTCAGTCCTTGTGAGATATTTGGTGTTGTCCCCTTTTTTTTTTTTTGTTTTAAACGTAGAGGAATCTGAAGTTGTGAAAGATTAAATCATTTGTTAGATAGTAACAGAACTGGAAATTGAATTCAGAACTTTCTGCCTCCCAAGTTCATGTTGTTTTCCCTGGGTGAGGCTGTCTCCATTTGGTCAAATAGATTATGACCATGCTAAAAGAATTATAACAGGGTTTCATTTCTAAATGAGGATCTTGTTTTTGAAGCCATGAAAATATGGTGTTAGGTAAGCTTTCTTATGTATCCTGTAATCTAGAATTGTATGTTACTGTAGTGTTTCTAAAAGTGATTTTATGACATATTCTATCATACTGTTTACTACTGAAAATTAAAATGGTAAAAATGATCTTTTTTCTTTTTATTTAGGAGTAATTCTCTTGACGTAGAACCTATCTATACATTCAGGGCTCATAAGTAAGTATGTGCTTTTTATATGTTTTAAACTAACACCATTGCAAATCAGCCTGGTTATGATTTTTTGTATGTAGTAATGTTTTTTGTAAATGAAACTGGTGGATAATATAACACGAGAAGTAAGTTCATCACTACCAATAGGGATCCTTGCTGAAATCAGAGTTTATTTGCATGGTGTTTAACATTTATATATGTATATATACATAAAGTAAAGTTGAGGTAATTAGGGTTAAATAGTAGAAATCCTGACATATTTTTCCTTAAATGTTAGATGAAAATATGTGGTATTTTTCTTTATTGTGATCATATATTGCATGCTTTTCCTGTTTCAGTTTGAGCTTATGGAGTTAATTCAGTGGATTTAGTACAAAGCTTAGCATACTTTTACTATAAAGGTCAGATAGTGTATGGTTTTTAGAGTTTGTGGGCCATGTACTCTTGGTTACATATTCTTTTTTTTTTTTCCTTTTTTTTTTCTTTTTATAGCCCTTTAAAAATGTAAAAAACATTCCTAGCTTGAGGACTGTACAAAAAACAGACCACCAACTGGCTTTCGTCCACAGATTATATTTTGCCAACCACGATTTAGCAGCAGTAGGAAAATGAACAATGCTTTGATAGTATTTTTATTATAAAAAAAGCAGAAAAATAGAAAGTTGTTTGGATAATTAAACACTCTTATTTTAACAAGTCATGTTATCACACTTTTTTGTGAATAGAAATTGATTTTTTTTATTCCCCAGAGGTCCAGTGCTGTGTGTGGTAATGAGCAGCAGCGGTGAGCAGTGCTTCAGTGGCGGCACAGATGGGCTGATCCAAGGCTGGAACACCACCAACCCCAACATCGATCCTTATGATTCTTATGGTATGTAATTCCCCCCCCAAATCTGAAAGGATAAATGTTTTATTTTTACACATTGTTTCTTAGCATATATAGGATATAATTGGATATTTTTGGGAATAAATTGGAAAAATAGAACCACATCTTTAGTTTGTTAAAAAGGATTCCTAGCGGGAGGAAGCAGCGGGCCCCTCGCTGGGCCCCATCCGCGGGGCCTCAGCTACCCCCGGGATGGCGGCAACCCCCGGGCCGCTCACATCCAGCGGGGCCGGCGGCTCCGAGGCTCCGGGGAGCTCCCCGGGGACCGAAGACAGCGCCTCCGAGCATTCGGGCTCCGGGAGCCGGGCTGGGCCCCACAGGACGACGGCGCCCCCTGCGTCGGCTGCCCCGAGCCAGGCCGCCCCGCGGGAGGCAGCTGGGAGCCCGCCAGGGCCGGAAGCAGCTGTGACCAGTGTAAGGAGTAGCACTGATATAAGAGACATAGCTGCCGTCACTCAGGCCCACCATCTGAGCTCAAATAACCACCCAGAGTCTCAAGAAGGAAAATCAGCACCAGAATCAGGGCAACCCTTTGGAATTCTAAAGGCAGATTTTAACATCCCACCTCTAATGGACCCAGATGATATGAAAGACGAATTTTTGCGAGAGGAAACAGAATTGGAAATTACCCCAGATATGCCAAGAGGCTAAATGGCTGAATTTCAAAGCTAAACCTAGTACAAGAGAAAACTACATATTAAACTTGCATATATGGATTTTATAGAATGAAATAGAAAAGCAGGAGAAGATGGGGTATTTGGAATAATAACCTTGAGAACGACAAACAACAGCAAAAACCTGAACCAAGCGACAAAATCCTGAAAACAAACCCCATAACAAGCCCAATCCACTCTCAACTTCTTTATTATCATTCTGAGGAAAGAAGAGAAGACAGAAGTGATATAAGAAGCTAAGTGTGGTCACGCTTCCAAATAAACTGGAGGACTTTCTTTACCAGCTATGAGCTAGTTTATTGTTTTTCTCCAAGTGTACTAAACATCAAGATATGTGCTAAAAGTCAGGTAGTAATGTCAAATACAGTAGCAACTTAATCTGAAATGTTTAAAGTTAAAGTTTATTTGTATTCTTTGTAGGAATATCAATAAAAGACCTCAAATGTATCTATATCTGTACATGTACAAGAACCATCAAAAATTATTCACAGAACAAAAATAAATCTTCTTTAGAACAAACCCAGGTGATGAAATGCAGATATGGATCTCACATATGGAACAATCTAAGTGCTACTAGCACAAAAATATGGCTTTAAAAATAAAATAAAATCTTGGGTTTTGTTTTTCCTAGGTGTATTTCTCTCTCTTGAAATAAAAAATAAATTATTTAGAGCTAAAAAAAAAAAAAAAAAAAGGATTCCTATGTTTAGGAAGCAATTTGATATATAATGCTAATAGGGATAAAAACTTCCTTTTTCCTGAGAAAACAGTAAAGTCTTATTGACTGGAAATGGTGGATTGATGACAATTGTTTTCTTCAATTTAGGTATCTGTACAGTACTTGATACATTATTAACTAATCTGTAATCACATTTCATCTCTATTCTTGACAAATAACTTTGAAGGAAAATGAATATTGGCGTCATCCCCTTGATCAATTATTGAAGGGGTGTAGAGGTTAATACTTCTGACACCAAAATATATAAGAGGCCTTAAAAGTTAAGAAGTGCCATTTAGTCTTGGGAACAGTACCATGAGACATAAATCCATATTATAATCTGTCACCAGATGTTTCTATGAATTCCCCTGGCAAAGACTGTTTACAAGTTGGCTGTTTTGGTGTCCTCTTAAATTATAGAAAGGTATGAAGTATCATATATGTCATAAAAGCATGTATTTTTATTATCATTTTAGATTAATTTTGCCACCAAACCTAAGTGAAGGTAAGAAATTCAATAAATAGAAGTTCACCAAATATTTACTTAATAAGAATTTAATATATATCTTGTGAAAGGCAATCTGCTACAGGCTGTTAGATGAATGAACAGAATCCTTGCCCCAAAGAGCTGACTCTCACCAGGACTTTCCTTCTCAAGGACAAAACTGAGGCCCAGCATGCTTCCTCTCCACCCCTGGTTCTTTTATAGATTTCTTTGTTCCTTGTCTATTGTTACCTCTCTGAGAGGATAAATTGTCCCTCATTCTGTCCCAGGCCAACTCTTCCCCTTTTGTGCCTTTTTTTTTTTTAACTTTTTATTTTGAAATACATTCAAAATTACAGGACAGTTACAAAAATAATACAAACCCCATACAAGAAACTCCAGCATAACCCCTCACCCCCCCACCCAGATACCTACATCCACCATTTTCAACATTTTGCCAAATTTGCTGTTTTTTTCTTTCCCTTCCTCTCTTGCCTCCCTCCCTCCCTTCCCTCCCTCCTTCCCTTCCTTTTTTCCTTCCTTCCTTCCATTTATCCATCCAATATGTATCCATCTATCAGTCCTTCTATTTATATATCTATCAGTTTCTCTATCAGTCTGTCTTATTCATCAGTTCATTTTTTGAAAACTTAGTTTAAGTTGTATACATCATATTTCTTGAACAGTACCATGTACATTTCCTGAGACCAAGGCTATTCATTTATGTAACCACCTTAAGTGCAGTTATCAAGTTCAAGAAATTTAACATTGAATTAAAGCTTAAAGTCTATATTCCAGGTTTTCCCTGGGTCCCAGTAATGTACAATTGAGCCTTTTCTCCTCGTTTGTTAGATCCCATCCAGTATCATATATTGCATTTAATTGTCATTTTCTCTTTAGTTGCTCTTTCTAATTTTTTTTTTTTAAATTGTGGAAACATATACAACATAAACTTTCCCATCTCAACCACTCTCAAGGTTTCCATTCAGTGAGAGTAATCACAGTCACAATGTTGAAGTATCCTTACCACCTTGCATTGCTAGAACTTGTCCATCTCCCTAACCAGAAACCCTACCCCCATTAGGCGTTAACTCCCTGTTGCATCTACCCCCACCCCTTTGGAAACCTGTACTATACTTTCTGTCTCTGTGAGTTTACATATTCTCTTATATTTTCTTTGTAGTTATCATGAGGCTTCAATTTAGCATCTTAAACCCGTAACAATTTTGTTTGGTTTGATACCAACTTAACTTCAGTAGTATATACAAACTGTGCTCCTATATCCCTCTGTCCCCCTACCTTTTGCAGTTCTTATTACAGATTACACATTTATATATTTTGAATCCAAAACCACAGATTTATTACTACATTTTATTCATTTGCCTTTTAGATCCTGCAGGAAGTAAAAAGTGGAGTTACAAACCAAAGATACAGTAGTACTGGCATTTATATTTACCCACGTTGTTACCCTTACTGGAGATCTTTATTTCTTCATGTGGCTTTGATCTGTTATCTATTGGTCTTTCCTTTCGACATACAGAACTCTCTTTAACATCTCTTTTAGAGCTAGACTAGTGGTGATGAACTCCCTCTGCTTTTGTTTATCTGGGAATGTCTTAATCTCTCTCTTGGTTTGCAGTTTTTTTGTTTTCGGCACTTTAGATATCTCATCCCACTGCTTTCTTGACTCCCTGGTTTCTGATGAGAAATTGGCACTTAAACCTAACCCTATAAATTACCAGACTATTAATTACCTAAACTTTTTTTTATATCAATCCCCAAATATTTCTTGAATCTATTTCTGCTCTGACCCTTTTACCACCACCCTAGTTTAGGCCTTCATCATCACTCTCCCTATCTACTGAAAGTTTCCTAAATGGTCCCTTTGCCTTTGTCTTGATTCTGTCCCATCTGTCCTCCGCACTACAACCAAAGCTATCTTATTAATAACAGTTACTTGTCCCTTCTGCTCCTGGGAAACCCTTCAGTGGTTCCCTGTTGCTTTCAGGATAATTCCCAAGTTTCTTAATATGTCATAGAAATCCCACCATAAACTAGCTGCTCACATCTTATCCACTTCCTGCCTCAAGCTTCACGCTCCTGTAGTACTAAATCACTTATAATTTTCCTCATATACCATATTCTTTCTCCTTCTGTGATTTTGTTGGTCCTGCCACCTTTGCTAGGAATACCTTACCTATATTCTTTGGCTAACTTCTGTGCACTCTAAGTATCACTCTCTCCAAGAAGCTTTCACTCATCTCAGTCACTCAGTTACAGACAGTAGGGTCTGTCACTGATTGTGCTTACCACCTTGTCTTCTCCATTAGACCACTGACACTCGTAAGGACAGGGATTGTATGTCTTAATCATGTGTGGCCCCAGCCTCTATCATAGTAACTGATACACAGTGTGTCTTTACAAATATTTGAAGAATCTGTATGTGACTGTGAGAAGAATTATGACAGATAACACCATTGGCATTTTCAGACTTAACATCAGGGAGCCATCTTGAGAGTATTACTTCCTAGAGTCATTGTGAGGATTAATAATGCATTAAAGTTTCCAGTTTGACTTTTGTCATGACACTGTGTAATGTGACAGCCCCTACCCCCAGACATCATCCACATCTCATTTATTGCTATTTGAGAATCTGGGGGTTCCTGTAGGATCTCGGGTCATGTCTCTTGTAAACGTAAGAGATGTATTGCTCCCAACAATAACTGCCATTCATAATAGAGTAGGATAAGTGGCCTGAGAGGTATATCCAAAATGTTGAAGGAATTTAGAGGAAGGAAGGATCTCTCTGTTTACTTCCTCAGGGAATATGGACTTAAGTTTCTCAGGAGGTAGATTAAATTCAAATGATTTGTTTTACCATGTTGTTTTTAAATCCAGGCAAATGGAAGATTAACCCTGGGGAGGAAAAAAAAGAGGGAGAAGGAAATGGCTAAATTTTTTAAGGGGGAAAAATGCATGCTTTTTAATTTTAGGCAGTACATTTGTTTATTCCCAACCCTGTTTTTAATTATTTCAGCATTTCATAATAATAATAGAACTAGAAAGCATATTTTATACTGTTATTAGGTGCTTGTGTTTATATGTGTTTTACTTCCTCTGGACTCTTAAGTACCTTTATGATTTGTTTTTTTCTCCTGATTTTGCGTTTTTGCTGTTATGTTTAGATCCTTCTGTTTTGAGAGGCCCTCTGTTGGGCCACACAGATGCAGTTTGGGGCTTGGCTTATAGTGCAGCACATCAGCGTTTATTGTCATGTTCTGCAGATGGCACTCTGCGTTTATGGAATACAACTGAGGTTGCTCCAGCCCTAAGTGTATTTAACAATAATCAAGGTACATATTTTTTATTATTATTTTGCTGAAGCTTTTATAAAATATCTTATCTCGAAAATAAATAAATATGGACTCTTACTGTATAAATTTAATGTTTTTTTTTAAGCAATGAAAGTATGTTTGTGTGAATTTCCAACTTATGTATAGTTTTAAAAGTATATTTGGTTAAAGAGCTCACACATAATTTTTAAAAATTTTCTTAAATTGAAATATAATTTATTTAATTACACAGATCTTTTTTTAGATACCATTTTTTTATTTTTACATTTTTAACACAGTTTTACTGAGATATATTCACATACCAGATAATCATCCAAACTGTACAATCACTGGTTTAGTGTCATCATATAGTTGTGTATTCATCACCGCAATTTTTGGACATTTTCATTACTCCAAAAAAAAAAGAGTTAAAAATAAAAAGAACACCCCAAACATCCCATAACCCTTAACCCCCCCCCCCCATTATTTACTTATTTTTTTGTCTTTAGTTTCTCACTCATCTATCATACATTGGATAAAGGGAATATCAGTTGCAGGGTTTTTACACCATAAAAGCTGTATAGTTATACAATCATCTTGAAGAATCAAGGCTACGATTACAGTTCAACAGTTTCAGGTATTTCCTTCTAGCTATTCTAATACACTAAAAACTAAAAAAGGATATCTATATAATGCATAGGAATAACCTCCAGAATGATATCTCGACTCTATTTGAAATCTCTCAGCCACTGAAACTTTGTTTCATTTCTCTTCCCCTTTTTGGTCCAAGAAGGCTTTCTCAATTTCACGATGCCAGGGCCAGGCTCATCCCCAAGAGTCATGTCCCATGTTGCCAGGGAGAATTACACTCCTGGGAGTCATGTCCCATGTAGAGTGAAGAGCAGTGTGTTTACCTGCAGAGTCAGTTTAGAGAGAGAGGCCACATCAGAGCAACAAAAGAGGTTCTCTGGCGGTTAATGTTAAGCATAGTTATTAGTAGGCTTAGCTTCTCCTTTGCAGGAATAAGCTTCATAAGGGCAAGCCCCAAGATCAAGGGCTTGGCCTATTAAATTGGGAGTCCCCAATGCTTGTGAGAATATCAGGAATTCCCCAGGTGGGAAGTTTACTATTGCCATATTTTCCCCCAGTTCCTCAAGGGTGCTTTGCAAATACCTTTTTATTTTATGCCCAAATTACTCTGGGATGTATTGGGGCATCACACTAGCCTGTTAAACCAAGAAGATCTCACTCCCTTTTCAAGTTTCCATGTTAATTACAGAGATCTTAAGTGTACATTTCAGTGAGTCTGACAATGCATACACCCCTGTAAGTCACACACCTATCAAGATATAGAACATTTCTATCACCTCCCAGATTCCTTTGTGCCCTTCTCCAGTCTCTCTCCCATCCCAACCAGAAGCACCCACTGTTTTGATTTCTTTCACCATAGATTGGCTTTACCTATTGTAAAACTTCATATAAATGGAATAGTATGTATTTATTAATAATAACAATAATAATTGTATTTGGCTTTTGACTCTCACTATAGGATTTTTGCCATTCATTTATTTTGTTGGGAGCAGCAATAATCTATTTCTTTTTGTTGTTTAATAATATTTCATTGAATGAATAAGCCATAATTTGTTTATTTGTTTTCTTCTTTATGGACTTTAGGTTTTTTCTGGTTTGGACTATTATGAACAAAACCTCTATAAACATTCATATGTTTGGATAAAAGAACTGGAAGGGAAATCGCTGGGTCTTAGGGTAGTTGTTTATTTAACTTATGTGAAACTGCCAAAGGTTTTTCCAAAGTGGCTGTGCCATTTTACACTACGGCCAGTAATGTTTAAGAGCCCCAGTTGTTTCATATCCTTGTCAACACTTAGTATTGTTAGTTTATTTTGTTTTAGCCATTCTAGTGGTGTCTAGTAGTATTTCATTGTGATTTTATTGCTTACTGGTCATTTATACATCTTCCTCTGTAGCACACATGTTTTTGAAATGTTAACTTGCTCTATTTAGAATTTGAGCCAAATGGGAAAAAATCAGATTATTATATTCTTATATACGTACCATTCTATTTTTTATATTTATAAGTAAACGCCAAATTTTAACCTATTCTACATAGTAAATAAAAATGCATTCTTTATTATTGAGCTATCGTAACTTGTCTCTAGGCTTTGATGACTCGCTTACATTTAATATTTGTATGACTGTAAAACAATAAAATAAGAATTTAAAATTTTATTTTTTACATGCCATATTTTTAATGAGTTAGAGTTCCTACTGAGAGATGGACTTTTTAAATGAAGAACTCTTACTATGCCACTCTAAGCCCAGAGTGAAGTGGAAGCAGCAAACCTTATAATCCAAGATGTTATTCCATTTCCATGGAATAAAGGCACTTAAATTTTGGAAGATATTTCTCTCCTTAATGTATGATTTTCTTATACTGACATTAGAATTACCTTGCATTTCATGAACACATTAGCTGACTAGTAGGTGGAAGATCTGCTAAACAGGTAAGGATAATAAAATAGGCTAGGGCAAAAAATAACAAAGGAGATGGTCTCCGTTGAATGATTAAGAGCTAATTATTATTCTATTGTCAAGCCTTATTTACTTCTTAATAAAGTCATGCCACTATTTGTTTTGCTGTATTTTAAGTATAGTGTCAAGTAGACTCTTTAATTGCCATTCTCTTTGAATATGCTCTGACTCCTTTAGAGTTGGGAATCCCTGCCTCTGTGGATCTAGTGAGCAGTGACCCAAGCCATATGGTAGCATCATTCAGCAAAGGATATACTAGCATCTTTAATATGGAAACACAACAACGCATTCTCACTTTAGAGTCCACCTTCGATACAAGTATGTATACTAATATTTAATAGTTTGTGTTGGATAATTTTTTTAACTTAATGAAAATTTTAACCATTAGAGTCAGTTATGAAAAATACTTGTCATTTTAAGTGTTCTGCCTCCTAAATCTCAGAACACAGTTACTTTAAAAAGGATATAATGATTTAAAAGTGATTTTAAGAGTTTCGGATAAGTTTTTGCACATTTATAACTATTCAGAATAGCATTTTACCTATTCCAAAGATGTGTAAAGTTTAATTTTATACCAAACAATTTTCAGTTCTATTTGAAGAAGACAATATTTATTCTGAATAGAATATAAAATCTACTTTTCATTTCTCAGAATTTCATTTTTTAAATCAAAGCAATTTTATATTAATACTTGATTCAGTTCTTTACTGATTTCAATATAGACCAAGTGTATGGCTGTCAAAATCCTAAATCTAAGACTTACTTGCTATGGAGAAGTCAGGAAATAAATGCTTTTTCAGATTGTGAAGAAGATATTACAAAATCTTTTTTATTTTTTTAATCATTGCTCTCTGTCTTTAAGCTTAATCTAGACGACCACAGTTTAGTTTGCATTTGAAAACCATATATACATGTGCTGTTGTTTTTTTTTTTTTAATTTTATTTTGAAATAAATTCAAAGTTATAGGAACAGTTGCAAAAACAATACAAACCCCATACACAGAACTCCAGCATTCCCTGACCCCCCTCCCCCGATACCCCGATCCACTAACTTTAACATGTTGTCACACCGCTATTTCTTTCCCTCTCTCCCTCCCTCCCTCCCTGTCTTCCTATCTATCATCCATCGTCTATTGCTCTGTCTTCTGAACATGAGAGCTAACTGCACACATCCTTGAACAAACACTATAATTCACATATACAATTCCCCTGAACAAGAACATTCTTTTATGCAATCCCATTAAGCGCAGCTGAGAAGTACAAGAGACTCAATAATGATACAAAGCTTACATTCTCTATTTCCTTTTCCTTATGTCTCAACTGTGTCCCTTTGAGCCTCTTGTCCTCCATCCTCAGATCCCTTCCAGGGTCATCCTTGGCATTCAGTTGTCATCTATTTAGACTGTCCTTTTTTTTTTTTTTTTCCCTCAATTGTGGAAACACATATACAGCCTAAATCTTCCCATTCCACCCCCTCCCTAGACTTCCGTTAGTGGGATTAATCACATTT
Organism: Choloepus didactylus; assembly: GCF_015220235.1. Classification (NCBI taxonomy): domain Eukaryota; kingdom Metazoa; phylum Chordata; class Mammalia; order Pilosa; family Megalonychidae; genus Choloepus; species Choloepus didactylus. The sequence continues at coordinate 55,552,626 of NC_051323.1, forward strand.
AGAATGTTGTAATGCTATCACCTTCCCACCATCCATTACTAGAAATTTCCCTTCACCTCAAACAGCAACCCTACACTCATTTCTTAACTCCCCATTGCCCCTTCCCCCATTTCTCTTAACCCATACACTACTTTTCATCTCTATGGTCATATTCTCTGATAATTTCTTTGTGTTTACTGTGGGGCTTAAAATTAACCTCTGAAATCCAAAACAATCTTGTTTTTCTTTGATACCAACTTAATTTCAATAGGACACATAAACTATGTACCTATACGCCTCCATTCCCCCACCTTTATATAGTTCTTGTCAAAAATTACATATTTTACATAGAGTTCAAAACCATTGATTTGTCATTAGAGTTTGTGTATTTTGTATCATGTAGGAAGTAAATAATGGAGTTACAATTCAAAAATTATTGACTTCTATTTGTATTCCATTGTGGTCAGAGATTGTGCTTTGAATATGTTCAGTTGTTTTTTTTAATGTCCCAGCATATGGTCCATTGTGGAGAAAGATCCGTGATCATTAGAGAAAAATGAGTGTCCTGATGATTTGGGATGTAAGGTTCTATATATGTTTGTTAAAATTCTCTGTATCTCTTTCTCCTTTCTTTGTTTCTCTGTTGGTAGGGCTCCCTTTAGTATCTAAAGTAGGGCAGGTCTTTTATTGGCAAACTCTCAGCATTTGCTTGCTTGTGAAAAATTTAGACTCTCCCTCAAATTTGAAGGAGAGCTTTGCTGGATAAAGTATTCTTGGTTGGAAATTTTTCTCTCTCAGAGTTTTCAATATGTCATGCCACTGCTTTCTTGCCTCCATGGTGGCCGCTGAGTAGTCACAACTTAGTCTTATGTTGTTTCCTTTGTATGTGGTGAATTGCTTTTCTCTTGCTGCTTTCAGAACTTGCTCCTTCTCTTCAGTATTTGACAGTCTGATCAGAATATGTCTTGGAGTGGGTTTATTTGGATTTATTCTATTTGGAGTTCGCTGGGCATTTATGCTTTGTGTATTTATATTGTGTAGAAGGTTGGGGAAGTTTTCCCCAACAATTTCTTTGAATACTCTTTTTAGACCTTTACCCTTCTCTTCCCCTTCTGTGACACCAATGAGTCTTAAATTTGAACATTTTATTTTATCTATCGTATCTCTGAGATCCTTTTTGATTTTTTCGATTTTTTTCTCCATTCTTTCTTTTGTTCTTTCATTTCCTGTTCTGTGGACCTCTAGGACACTGAGTCATTATTCAGCTTCCTCTAATCTTGTATTATGAGTATCCAGAGTTTTTTTAATTTGGCCAACAATTTCTTTTATTTCCATAAGATCTTCTGTTTTTTTTGTTTGATCTTGCAATGTCTTCTTTATGCTCTTCTAGGGTCTTCTTTATGTCCCTTTTATCCTGTTCCATGGTCTTTTCATGTCTTTTATATCCTGTGCCATGTTTTTGTTCCTCGATTGTGCTTGTTTGATTAATTGTGCCAAGTACTGTGTCTTTTCTGGTATTTTGATTTGGGTGTTTGGGATCGGGTTCTCCATATCGTCTGGTTTTATCATATGCATTAAGATTTTCTGTTGTTTTTGCTCTCTTGGCATTTGCTTTGCTTGATAGGGTTCTTTCAAGTTGTAAAAAAAAATACCAATCTAATTTTTCAGGAATACAAGTTGGTGGCGTACACTTTCTCCAGCTAACCAGCAGAGGGCGTCTGCGAGTCACTTATACCCCTCAAGTCAGTTCTCCCCAACTCTGTCTCTGTGGTGTGTGGGGAAATGATTTTTGTGGGGTTAAGTTGGTGAACTCAGTTTGGGTTTGTTTTTGGAGCCGTCTGCCCTGAACATGGTGCATGTGTCTGGGTGGTCAAGGAGGCACGGCCGCTTTAATATTCAAACCTCCCAGGTGTTCCCGGAGATTCAAGGCTGTTGCAGCAGTCTAAGCCTTCATTTCAGTTTTGCCCCAGATTTTCTCTGTCGCTGACCCACAAACCACCAGCATTGACGTAGCATCCCTGGGTTTTCCGAACGGGCCCCCCTTCTCAGCTGTGATCTTCCAGGACCTCTGCTGAGCAAAGTGTGCTATGTCACTAGTGCGCGTCGTCCCTCAAGGGAAGCCCTGGGCCGCCAGGCTGTGCAGGGGCGCTCTCAGCCTGATGCAAAGATTAGCCTATAATCCTTTACTGGTGTAAGTTCTGAATGAAAGGCAGGTAGTAGAGCTGGGCCCCACCCCTTTCCTCTTAGAGAAGATAGACGCCCTAAGGGGAGGTCATTAGCATTTCAGTGATCTCTCTCTGCGTGTGCCACACCCTTGTCTGGGTCACAGAACTGGGAACTGAAAATGGTCGAGGCTTTCTCCACTGAGTCGAAAAAGGAACAAAGGTAGTCCGAGGCGACCCTCCGACTTTCCAGGGTTAGTCGTCACCCAAAGCCTCTGTCTACTTGTTGGGGATTCGTACCTCGTATTGAGCAGTTCCCACTCGCTAATTAAAACCCCAGTTGGAGCTCAGCTGAGCTATATTCGCTTGCTGGGAGAAAGCTTCTCTCTGGCACCACGAGGCTTTGTAACTCGGGCTGTGGGGGAAGGGTCTCCCGATTTGGATCCACAGTTCTTACTTAAAGATTTTATGCTGTGATCTCGGGCATTCCTCCCAATTCAAGTTAGTGAATGATGAATGGACGGTCACGTCTGTCCCCCTGCAGTTATTCCAGATTATTTGCTAGTTGTTTCTGTTCTTTTTTGTTGTTGTTCCAGGGGGACTACTTAGCTTCCACTCCTCTCTATTCCGCCATCTTAGATCCTCTCCCATGTGCTGTTGTTTTAATCTGAAAACTAGTTTTAAAAATATTCACCGTGTGTGTGTGTGTGTGTGCGTGTGTGTGTGTGTGTCTTTCCGTCTGTCTCTCTCAGAAGTTTCCTTCATTCTTTTTCATTTTTCCTTCCCAGTCTGCTGTTCTTTATTTTCTTCTGCTATTCTGTGAGAATTGTTTTGGAAAGCTGGTATGAATAATAATTTGAGCTATTTGGGTGTAAAAGGGAGAGACAAGATAATCAGAAATGAGATTATGGAATAGGAAAAAGAATTTTTTTGTCAAGAAATTTAGGTTTTAGTATCTAAGTAAACTTAAAATCTTATTAAATCTATGACCTAAAGCTACAGTGGTAAAATAAAAAAATATATATATGAAATTTAAAAGGATGTGAGCATTTGGGGAATTGCCTTTAGAGGCTACTAATTCTTTTGAATACCTTGAGTGGTAAATGTTGACTTTTAAAGACTATTACTAGTTGATGTGACATCAGGTCTGGTGGGTAAGATGGAAAAACTGAATTAGGCAATCCGTTTTTTTCCCCAGGAGGTCTGACCATGAAGTAATACAACTTTTTGCCAGATACTGGAAGCAGTTTCAGAGGAGGGCTGCCAAGAATGTTTTGAAAAAGACAGCATTATCAGAATAAGTGATAATATTTGGAGTTATAAAATGTTCAGACATTTCCTAAATTAACTGTTCTGTTACTTTGGAGTTGTGTAAAGTATACCTAAATTAGTTTTTTATTCTGTTCTACTGTGGTCTACCCCTTAGCTATTTATATTTGGCTACGCTGTTTTATTCTGGAATTTAGCAGATTTTATTTTTGTTAATTCAAGTTCAGGCATACATGCCTTAAAGTGGAAGTGAATTGTAGTTCATTTGATGGAGTTCTTTATATATTCTGGATATTAAACCTTATCTGATACGTGGTTTCGAAATATTTTCTCCCATTCTGTAGATTGTCTTTTTACTTTTTTGATAAAGTCCTTCGAGGTACAAATGTTTTTAATTTTGATGAAATCCCAGTTATCTATTCTTGTGTCTTTTGTTGTCCATGCTTTTGATTTAAAGTCTACAAAATTTGATTAACACGAAGTTTTCAAGATATTTCCCTATGTTTTCTGCCAGGAGTTTTATAGTTTTAGTTCTTATATTTAGCTCTTTGATCCATTTAGAGTTAATTGTTGTATGTAGTGTGAGGTAGGGGGTCCACCTTTTTTTTCATTAGCATATGGGTATCAGTTTTCCCAGCACCATTTGTTGAAGAGACTGTTCTTTCCTAATTGCATTGTTTTTGCCCTCTTGTCAAAAATCATTTGGCCATAAATGTGAGGGTTGATTTCTGAGCTTTCAGTTCCTTTCCATTGGTCTACATGTCTGTCCTTGTGCCAGTACCATGCTGTTTTGATTACTGTAGCTTTATAATAAGTTTTAAAATCAGGAAGTGTGAGTCCTCCAACTTTGTTCTTCTTTGTCAAGATGATTTTGGCTATTTGTGGCCCTTTATCCTTAAATATGAATTTGATGATTGTCTTTTCCTTTTCTTCAAAGAAAGATGTTAGAATTTTTTGATTGGGATTCTGCTGAATCTGTAAATCGCGTTGGGTAGAATTGACATCTTAACAATGTTTAGTCTTCCAACTAAATAATGTCCTATTTATTTTCTTTCAACAATATTTTATAGTTTTCTGTATACAAGTACTTTACATCCTTGGTTAGATTTATTGATAGATATGATTCTTTTTTTTGTTACTGTAAATGAAATTTTTTTTTGGTTGATTTCCTCTTTAGATTGCTCATTACCAGTGTATAGAAACACCATTGATGCTTGCGTATTGATCTTGTATCCTGTCACTTTGCTGAATTTGTGTAACTCGAGTAGCTTTGCTGTCGATTTTTCTGGATTTTCTATGTATAGGATCATGTCATCTGCAATAGGGAAAGTTTTATTTCTTCCTTTTCGATTTGGATAAATTGTATTTGTTTTTCTTGCCTAATTGCTCTGGGTAGAACTTTCAGTACGATGTTGAACTACAATGGTGACAATGAGCCATTGGTGTCTGGAAAATCTCTGTTAGCTCAGAAGGCACGTGGTTGGCATCTGCTTGCTCCCATGTTGCGTTTCAAAATGGTGTTCTCCAAAATGTTGTTCTTGGGGCATTTTGTCCTCTCTTAGCTGCAGCTCGTCTTCAAAATGTCACTCTCAGTTGCTCTGAGGTCCCTCTGTTTGTGAGTTCTTTTTATAGGACTCCAGTGAACTAATCAAGACCCACCTTGAATGGGTGGGGCCACATTTCCATGGAAACATTCAATCAAGAGGTCACACCCTAATCAAAGGTGTCACTCACAGTTGGGTGGGTCACATCTGCGTGGAAACGCTCAATCAGAAGTTTCCAACCTAATCAACACTAATACATTTGCCCCCATGAGACCGCACTAAAGATGGCTTTTTCTGGGGGACATAATATATACAAACTAGCACACATACCAAAACTAAAATACAGCAGTACTGTCGTTTGTAATTATCTATGGGGTAACCTTATCAGAGATCTTTATTTCTATTTTCTACTGATAGGGCACTTTCCTGTCAATCTGAAGAACTCCCATTTGCATTGATTGTAGGACAAGTCTAGCAGTGATATATTTCCTCAGCTTTTGTTTTTCTAGGAATGGCCTGATCTCCCCCTCATATTTTAAATACTGTCTTGCTGGATATAATGTTCTTGGTTGGCAATTATTTTCTGTCAGCACTATTTGCCTTCACTGTTTCTATGTTTCTGATGGGAAATTGGTATTTAATCTTATTGGGCCTCCCTTTTACATATGTTGCTTTTCTGGTGTGGCCTTCAGAATTCTCTTTGTCTTTGGCATTTGACAGTTTGATTATAATGTGCCTGGGCATGTTTATCTTTGAGTTTATCCTGTTTGGGGTTTGCTGGACTTTTCTGAATGTAAATATTCATGTTTTTTCTTAAATTTGGGGAGTTTTTTTGCCATTATTTCTTTCAATATTCCTTCTGCTTCTTTGTTTTCCTTCTGAGACTTCATGTTAGCATGCTTGATGGTATCTCAGGTCACTTAGGCTCTTAATTTCAATGGTCTTTTTTGTCCTTTCTTTGATTTCACTCATTCTTTTTTCTGCCAGCTCCAACCTGCTGTTAAAACCCTCGTGGAATTTCTCATTTCAGTTATTGTGGTCTTCATCACCAGTATTTCCAGTTAGTTCCTGTTTATAATTTCTGTCTCTTTATTGTTAGTCTCATTTTGTTCGTTCATTGTTTTCCTGAAATCTATTAGTTGTTTCTTTATATTTGTCTTCAGCTCTTCAAGCATTTTGAAGGTCATTTTTTTTAAAGTCTCTGATATATCAAAGTTTGTTTTTCTTCATTGATGATTTCTGAAGTTTTATCTTGTTCCTTTGGATGGGCCATGGTTTCCTATTATTTTGTCTTGTAATTTTTTTTTTTTTTTTTTTTTTTTGCTACACCGTGTACATTTTCATATTTTAATGTTTTCATTCTGGGATTTAGTCCCTGAGATGTCGTTTTCTTGAGTATATATCCAGCTAGTGATATGACACATTTTTTTTTTTTAATCCCGGGATCTAAGGAAAACAAACAAACCAAAGCAAAATGCACCTTTCATAGTCATTGCAAATTGGCTCTGTTTTAGTTTGTGCTCTCCTTTAGAATTTAGTCCTTCCACATAGATCAGCCCACGGTGAAAGTGCAGGGTTCTCTCTGTCTTTTCTGAGCATGCATCTTCTTCTGAACGTTTGCTCCTTAGGAATTACTCTATTTACTGGAAACCAAATGTTCCCTCTATTTCCTTTGAAATTGACTCCCCCTGCTTCCCGGGTGCTCTATTCTGTGTCTTGAAGCAGGTAAATCTCTGCCCCAGGTCTCTGATTTCATTGTTTCTTAAACTGTTTTAGCTGTCTGCAAACTTCTGTGTGCAGTACATGTTGTAGGGTGGCTAACCAAAGACAAGTGTCCTGATTCCGTCCTTCAGCCTACCATCTGTTAGATTGGCACTAACATACAGGCATATCATTATGTGCATAGAGGTTACTCTGTCCCCTTCCAGAACAAGGCCAAGAACCCACAATGAGAGTACAAGCCAGCTTCACATTGTCTGTAAGGGAATGGAGGAGGGGCCAGCAAACATGTCACAAGCTTCTGCTCCATTTTTAAGTTGCATTTTCTTGATTCAGTGCTTGCCCAGTAACTGCAACTCTTTAATTCCTTTTTGGAGTTTTGAGGAAGAAGGCTTTGCCAGTTTTTGCTAGTTGTTCAAAGATTCTGTGGGGGAACAGAACTCTGGCACATCTTATCCCGCCATCTTGGTTGACCTGAAGTCCTGTTTTTAATCAGGAATGTACAAAGTACAACTCAAAATGATGTCAGTGACGATTTGACTTAAAGCAAAAAAAAGAAAGATAAAACAACTCCCTACAAGCGCCAAAACCCAAGAAAAGGTAAACCAGCAAGAATAAACAAAAAAAAAAAGAACATTCGAAAGACTAATCCAGATAAACCCAAAAAATAATAAACAAAAATAAACAAAGAAGAAGAATGCACATCGAAGGGGTCATGGAAACGAAAAGAAAGAAAAGGCATTGAAAAAGAACAGAACCAGCGCAGGGCGCTTCCACAAAGCAGCTCTGGGGACCAGAATAAAACTGGCAAAGAAAACACAAAGCTCGCAAAGCACAACGATCAATCGTGTCTAAGAGCACAGAGAAAAAAACCAGAATAGGAACATGGAAACAAAAAACCACGGTCCTACATCCCACACCAACAAAGAACCCCATACAGTCAACAGACGTTAGTGGGTGGGGGGTTCCAAAAATAGTCATTTTATTGAGATATATGCACATACTCAAGTGAGCTGTGTTGTCCCAAACTTAAATGATAGCTGGGTAACCACCTGCCAGTGGGAAAAGACTACTGTTGCTTCTGCAGATGTTGTGATATGTGGTCGCTTAGGACACCACCATGAAAAGAATCGTAGAGTACAAACTAAATTCAGTCAAGCAAGGCTGAGCTCGGGAAATCCTGATAAATGTTTCTAAGCGCATCACTATAAATTCATAATACCTATTCCAGGTTACTCAAAATTCTCTGAAACCAGAGAGGGAGGCTGGGAAATAAATCCAAACTTACAGAAAATGCAGACGGTGCAAAAATATATGTACCAAGCAAGGGTTCTGCGGGGACTTAATCCCTTCAAGCAGATATACAAGTGTGGCATCACTGTACCACATAGGCAACACATGCATCCCCAGTCTCTGGTATAATTCTGTTTACCTGGGAACTGATGAAGATCATAAGTAGGACAGGCATAAGCACACCTATACCCCTAGATCCTGTAGCATCTACTACCTAACAACAAGCCCATTCTTCTGTATAGTACAGTGCAATGATCAAAACCAGGAAATCTAACATGCCCCAGGACACAATTGCTCCCATAGACGAACCGATAGTAACAGAAAGAGATCCAGGAAAATTTGCATACTTGCCCTTCCCACCCCAGATCGTCATATAATGAAACTTATAACGTGTTAAATTAGCTATTATCTTAATAACAGCCTTTTAGGACTCAGATAAAAAGCAGCTGAAAAAAAATTACTACTGAACCAAAAGGGTCCTTCCAATGACTGGGTGTCTGGAACCACCTAACTCGACGGCTGGCAGGAGGTAACTTCTAATCCTAGTGTAGGTACCATGTTTGGGAGCTGGCTGATTTGACATGGAGTACCGTAGCAACTATTGGGTCTCCTGCACCCTAGAGATAGAAGACCAGTGCTCCGATACCTGGGTGGTGGCTTAGAAAGCTGTATTCGGGGGGAGTCAGCTGATATTTTCTGGACCATGGTACAATGTCATAGGAGCACCAATCATGGCTGGCCAGCCGAGCACATGCATACACTCGAAAACTCTGGAGAAACTATGAAATACTATGCCAAATATAACAAACTGCTTCAGGCAAGCGCAATGCTGATTACGTGTTAGGAAGACTCTAAACCTGCTGGACTTTCAAAAGAACACCATTTCTACAATGACCAGGAAGACTCAGGAAGTGTTAAGAAGCAATCTTTGTCAGGGTGACCATTTGACCATCAAGGTTAGCAAAGAGCTCTACCAAGAAGGAGCTGAGGACTCAAAGTTGGCCATGATCTGCATATATGTATCAATGGAACTACATCAAAGTCCTGAGCAGAAATGGGATGACTAGTCAACCTACAGAAAGACGAGATGCATATCAGAAGGTCAAGGCTTTTAACTTGAGCTCCGTGGATATGGCACACATAGATAGCAGGTGTGGATCCAAATTCTCGGAAATTATACACAATATTTGGTGTGTACAAGTATTTATCTGAGTGCATGAATCATAGCTTTCAGCAGATTCTCAAAGAGATCCTAACATCTAAAATAACGGCACCAATCACAGAATAACTGAACTAAAGACAAGTTAAAGTCACATCATGTACTTTTTACATCTCTTAGGTGAGAATTCAGTTTTACTTTATGTGAAGAAGTAATAGCTTTGACTCATTTATGTTACTCTTTAATATTTTTATTTATTAGCAGCCAACTCTTCCTGCCAAATAAATCCACTGGCATCAGTCATCCCACTCTTCCAATCAGCATCAATGCTCATGAAGACAGGCACATCAAATTCTATGATAACATATACAGGTAAGAATTTACTAAAGATTGGTGATGTCTTAGAGTTGAAAAAAAAAGAAAACAAAAACAAAAAAACACCAGGATACTAAACAAAACCTTTGGTCTACTTGAGAGCTGCTTAGTCATGAACTAGCCACGGAAACATAAATACCCTACAAGGCCCAGTTTCTGGTCACTCCAACCATACCTGCTAAGAACTAGTCTTCAATATAAAATATAGAATCATGTAGGCTTATTTAGTAGTAAAGAGCACCCTAGAATCAGTAGACCTAGACCCAACCTTAATATTAGGAGACACAATGAACAAAATCATTGCAAATAGCAAAAAAAATGCAGCGAGTTGGCTGTGAATAATGGGAATTCAATTATTGAATAGCAGGAGTGTTGAAGCTAGGGAAAACCCCAAAGTCATTTGGTTTATTTAGGCAATTCATCCAAGGCAATGATCTTTTCTACATTAGAAGACTGAGGCAATCTGGGCCTGACTGATTTCAATTGGGTCATCCTAACTGTATCAGTGGCTTTGTCGGATTACATGTTACAGTCTAAAGGAAATTCATGAAGACCTCTACTGGCAGGGAAGCACCCTTCTATTAGCTATGTTCAGCCGAAGTATCAGCTCCTGGCTTTGTAAATAATATTGACTTTTGCTGACCTGCCTGAGCTGCTAGTGACTTTCCCTGATCAGGACTTCAATAATAAAATGAAGACCCCTCCATTTAATGTTTCCACCAAAATTGGGCCACATCTTAGCTCAAAGTAACTTCATCACAAGGTCCCATGTACCAGTTCACACCCACAGGAATGAACCTGAAGTCTACCCACAACATATACAATTTGCCTGGGTACATAGCTCCAAACCACCACAGAAGCCGTGATGAATTAATGTCCAAAATCCACATTGAATCAACATGCTTCAAGGGGGTCTTGAAAGCTGAGGCTACAAATGTGAAAACAGACATTATGCAGACTATTGTAGTTCGAAACACAAAAATATAATCTGAAATTTGAGCTTCAGTCCATGAATTGATGCACTCACATGAGATTTAGAAGGCAGGAAGGAACAAAGATTGCATTTAAGTTGTCTGCTCTAACTAATGGAAAAAGCTATCAATGCAGTGTTTAATTTCTCTGTGGCAACCTCAGAAGAGGATGCCTCCATTGGAGGTAGCCAGCTTCCTTGGTAGTTAACGTGGTAGGAAGCAGAGCATATATTCAGAGGGAAGTTGTGAATAAAGACAAACAATGCTTGGTTCTCCAAAGGCAAACTGATCCAGCTCGATAGCAGCAGCTTCCTGACCTAGAAGCCGTTACTAGTTGAAGCAGGTGATCCTGACATGGCCTGTACTTGATGTCTGGCAGTAAGCACAGCAACTGACTGAATTCAAAAAGCAATTTCCTGATCATTTGGAAGAGAAAGCAACTCTTCCTTGCAAGCTCCTGGCTTTTGCTATAGGTCATGACTGTTCAAGACGTTCTTATGAGAACCCAGCCCAAAGTAAGCTTCACCAGCATCCCCCAAGAATTCTTGAAACCAGCTAATACCCTGAAATAAATCTCTTGAAGAATAAATTCAGCTGGAACGGATGCTGTTCTCACACATCCAAACCCTGATCAATACCCAGTGCTGAGTTAAAAGATGTTATGCACTGAAAAAAGTATGCCAATTGAATGAAGAAATGTCTCTAATCATCGAGGAAATAGAGTCACCTTCTAAAATTTGCTCCAGTATATAACCGAGAGATCAACGATGTTAACACAAAATTGAAAACAAAGGCAGAAACCAACTCTATCATGCCCTTTGTGTTACTGACGAAGGAGCACAGAGAACATTTGCGAAAGTATAGTTTTGCAATTTGTATATTGTTTTCTAAAATTAAGCATTGTTCAAAGGTTGCAGCAAGCTCAGCTGAATCTGTGAGCCAGAAAACTGTCTCAAAATTCTGGTCCCTACAGAGACACTTTTACATCAGAGGAGGGGTGCGGGAGGGAAAGAATTCGCTAGGCAGACTTACTGAGCGAACTTACAGGATTTAGTTTGTCCATAAAGACAGTTCTTTCCCCAAATGTGTGCAACCTATAAGGGATCAATTAAAAAGCTCCATGGACTTCGTGGTGGGAATGAGTACACGAAGAAGCAGAAAATCAGACCTCCCAGTGCTCCCCTGAGAAACCACGTTAAACACATCTAGGAAGTACAAAACTGGTAATCTTTACCATATCTGCTGCACTAACCCCTATGAGCGTAATGACCTGGCGGTGTCAAAATGTGTTTCCTGAAACCAGCTCACCTCTGGGTCATCAGCTACCCGTGGCATCACAGCAATAGCAATTGATTGCAACAAGCATTTTACCTAATAGGGGCACTGGGCAGCTTCCTGAATGACAATGATTTGTTGAAGATATTATTCAGAAATGCTAAGCAAATGTTTAGTTTGCAGGCAGATTTCAATAATGGAATACATTTTTGCCACAAAGTACGAGTCCTGCTGGACCATTCAAAAAACTGCCAGATACTCACCAGTATGAAGAACAGGCCTGATACAGTTTGCATTTACAAAAAGGATTTAACTTATTCAGGACTGAGATTCTGTTTATTTTGAAGGACAAGCAAGGCATATCTCTTCAATTATATTAATTTTAAAATTCTTTTATTCATGTGATGATTATAGTACCAGAGTGATTATTTCATATCTATGAAATCTTCCTTTTGATAAGAAAAGACAGAAGTTATTTGCAGTACTCATTTATCAACATCCACATAACCATGCTTCAGATGATCTCTGTTGTTTCTTGTTTCTTGCATTCAAATTATCTGACATCTACCAAAAATAGTACACAATTATTGTGTTTTACCAGTCCAAAGAGTAAGATTAACCTCAGCCAGCTGCTTTTTCAGAAGCCAATGTTTGTACTCCAGAAGTCCTCAATTAATACCTCCAAGAAGAACCTCCTGGAAATCTGAATCAAAGAGTTCTCTCTCTTTCCCTCTTCCGTTATTTAACTGGAATACAAAATATGTTTTGATGGGCAGTATTGTTTCTGGGGAAAAAATATTTCTTAATTGACTAAACTTCACTGAGCCCACCTTATTTGTGACCATTATTTGGTCAGCTCTTGGGCTTCCCATGACCCTACTATCTAGCTCTAGTGCCAGATCATACAGACCTGATCCCTAAAATTGTCCTTCTCCTCATAGCTTTCTTTTGTTTGTCCAAATGAAAAGGAACAATATGAAAGATGGAAATAGATTATTAATGAACTTTTCACCAAAACTGTAAATTTGTAATATAATAGGCTCTCTGACTTCAAAAATATCCATAAATATTTCAAAACCCATCAAAATAGTTCATACATTCCTATCATTGTCACAGCAGTGATGCCTCTGATGATTTATATATCTACACCTTAAAAAATATTCTGGTGGTAATGTGGATAATAATTGGCAATATTTCTTTGAAATTTCTGCTTGGCTGCATTTTGTATTCTGTAGTACAGAGGCAAATTTTCTTTAAAGCTAAAGATCTGTGCTAATCTGCCTGATTGTTATACAGATATGCTGTAGTATTTTGACACAGCTGCCTTTTCATTTCCTATGAAATGAAATGCTTTAACAGTGGGCTCGAGAGACTTCTTTGTATAATCACATTAATTGACCTAGACATGAGCTAACAGGTGAGTATTTCCATTCCCATGTAGCTATAGTATTTCACACTGTGTTTAATAAATTCCTCTTTGATTCTTCATGGAGTGAAGAAGGGCATTGCTGGCCTAACATTTGCAGAAGGATACTGGAAAACTCAATCAGGTGCCCTTATTTGGTATATTTATGATGGATGTCCACAAAGCTGTTGTTGTGCTAGTTCCTGCTTTAATTACCTCCCAGTGTCTTCAGTGTCTGCTTTACTTATGTCACTGGAATTCTCAAAACCAAGATACTCTTCTTCTCTTGTTAATTTTATACATCATGGTTGAAATCTTTCTGTCAGTGAGTAGAAAAATACCATGAGATATATGTAGAATGTAGTGCAAGTGATGGAACTGTTGAAAGTTCCTTAGAAAGCCATTGCTGTGCCATTGGAGACTGTACATGGAGAGATTCTTCTTCACTAGCATTGTATGGTCTCAGACTAGAAATGAGCCAAAGCTGTCTTCCAACCATAAAGTGGCATGTATGCGTGTCTGACTTTCCCCCCCCCGAGCCTATTGAAAATTCAACAAAAGTTCACAAAATGAACAAATCCAAAATTCTGACAGTCATCAAAATAACTTTCACAGTGCTTGATTTATAAATACTTTGGTTGAAATACATTGGAATAGTATGAAAATCAGCAGGAGGTATGGGTCCCTGCCTTATTTTCATACGTTACGGATACATCTCTGGGAGCCTGCAGCACCCTTCTCAAAACTCAGCTGTCATATGGAGCTCATTCACCACTCAAACCATAGACAGATGTTTAACATAAGTGATATAATGACCTTCAGTATTTTTCTATTGAACAAGTTTAGCAATTTTTGCCATTAAACAGATAATTATTCAAAGTATTTAACTTTTTATATTGATTTCAGTTATGACTGAAAGGGGGAAAATTGAGCTGCATCACTGATAATGAACCTTGTAAGAAATTTTTGTTTATCTGACTTTCATTCCTTCAGTATTCTTGCTGTAGATTTCTTTTGGAGATAATGATGAAGATTTATTTGAAAATGTCTAAAATGTATGTATATTTTATAAATATATTATATATATTCTAGAAATATATATAATATATATATAGGCTATATATATTATATATAAAACCATAGGTGCATTTTACTGTTTTGTATTTTCACTTTTAGAGGTGGTGTATACAACGGATAATGAGTATGATGAGTGTTGTGCTGTTTGCTTTTGCAGTATAATATATAGTTCTCAATGTTTAAATTACTGTATATATTATATTCATTATAGGCTAGCATGCTTGTTTTAAATACTGTCATTCTAGTTTATTAAAATCTGAATGTAAGAAAACCTGGCTATTCAAATGTGAATTGAAAAATACTTCCTTCTCAGTACTGAATTATTTCCATTGAACATTCAGGCTTTTTAACAAAAAATAAATATTATCAAGAAGGCAATAGCTAGATAATGAGAGGTGCCTTTAAAAAAAATACAAATGCAGCCTTACAGTGAGGATGAGGTTTGAGTTTGTGTGGGGTGAAGGGGTTGAGAGAGAGAATGTGTGCATGTGTGTGCTTGCCAGTCTGTGAAGGTCCTGATTTGTGACCATCAGTGTCTTTTTAATGTAACTGCTCAACTTCTAGGTCTTCACGGGACATTTCATGCTCTGTCTTTGTGCTCGTCTGAGTACCACATATACTTTCTAAGAATTTTGAATGTAAATTCTAGAAATATCAGTAGAAGAAAAAAATAGCTGTTATTTCATTATAGTCAAATTTAGATAAAAGAAGAAATTATTGAGTCACCAAAATTATGGGATCTCATTAACTTTGGCTAACTAAATGTAATTTTTTAAAGGATCACTTTTTTAGTACTTCATATATTTTCCCCTTACAGAGGAGCATGTCTTGAAATTCTTATGCGATGAAAATTGAGCTAGTAAAAATTATTTTTAGATTAAAACAACTAAACTAGTTAATATTCCACCTAAGCCTAAAGTATTTAAATGGCATCTTTCATATCTACCTCTTTGTCATTGCTGCCATTTTAACTAAAGCAAATCTTTATGACATCTGAAATAATGGTTGAATGCAATTTAAAAATCTATGTTGGTGCTTTTTTCAGGCTTTGGCATTTAAGTTATATTGGGCTGATGTCACAAATTGGATTGAAAGACTTAGCGTTAATTTTAGTTTCCTTTGGAAAAGACTTGCTTAAAATTAACCATCATTGGTGTATGTCTGTGTGATATTTCAACCAAGAGCCAAATTGTTACTGGATTTACATAGAACGAGAGCTCTAAGTTTAATTTTATTCAGCTTACTTTATTCTTTGAGAGCTATTTCAAAGCTATTAAGTTTATAATCATTAATTTTATTTACTCAGAAGTTGTCTCCGTTACTGTTACTTGTTTAGTAATTTATTTAATTGCAGTACTTTAAGTGTTTGACACTGGAATTCAGGCTATATAAAAGTAGTAGCTGGCAGAATTTATATGTATTTTTTTGTGTGAAATGTTTCAATTCCTAAAGTTCATTTTAGGAAAAGTTCAAGAAAAACTTACATATCTGTGTTTAAAAACAAAAGACAGGTCACTGGTAAAATATTTTGAATCACTTTTATTTTTACCGCCAAAAAGTTACCATATCCATCATCCAACTGGATCTCCATGCCAGTGTATGGGATGCCAGACTGACAAAATATTTAATAGATCCTTTGCATTAGTTTCTGTCTCCCTTTTTTTAATATGAAAAATTCAAATGATAGGCCAGACAGAGATCCCTAGATCCCACTCATTTATTCTAGCAGTATTCCTGAAGTGGTGCTTAGGGGTCAAAATTTTCTGGTTCTTTGCTGGTGAAGCTTTATTTTATTTAACTGGGACCACATGCTTGCCATCCCTCTGATGCAAATTAGAAAGTTCATTTCAATTTAGATTAAATCTAATGTTTGCCTGGGTTTTTAACAGGCTGTGAACCAGTGAGTGCCTTGTTAATGTAGAACAATTTCCCCTGGTTTGTGTGTTAGCTCCTCTCTGAAAATGGCTCAGAGAATGGTATTTTAATTGACTTTAGAGAGTTGCTAAATTTGGTAATATCAACAGTCAGAAAGTCTTGGGTCTACTACATACCTCCCTCACTACTTTCTTCTCAATTGTTTGGCTGAAGTTTGCCTCATGTGAGAAAACAAATACAACCAACCTCCTTTCTCCATATCCTTTTTTTTGAAGTCCAGATTAAAAGGAATCCCCTACCCTCATCCCAACTTTATGATCTAATAACTATTTTTAGGAGGAACCACTTCTTTGTAATGTTGAAACCTACTGTTTATTTTGTGTCTTTTCAACTTCAGTTTACTAGAGCTGACCTCAGGGCATCATCAGTTCAGATTCTTAAATAACCCCTTAATTTCTGCCTTTCCCCAAATTGGTGAGCCCTGGGCCAGATTGTTTGATCTTCAGGTATTTTAAAATTTAGTTTTAATATCAATTAATGTAAATTAATCTAAATGCTAATTTTTGTGGTGCAAGAAGTTTTTTTTGTAAATTCAGGGTATGGATAAGCTGATTAAGATATCCATTTTTGGTGGCTCTAAGTGTATTGTTTGTTTTTAAATAAAGTGTACAAATATAGATAATGTGCTATAGGTGTCTCATGAATTGGATATTTGTCAGATTTGTAATCTAGCTGTGGATTTGTAGTGATTCAGTTAAAATATTTTCTTACAACCTAATTTGGGGGTTTTGGAGGTGGGGAGTAGGAGGGGGCAGAGGAATAAAAGGATATCAGACAAAGTGATATGAACCCAAAGTAATGATTATTAATTATCAGGAAGGTAGAGAAGTTTGTCATTATAGAGAATTTGGACCTTTGGAAAACCAGTAAAATTAAAATACCCCATAAGATTGGATCAGTGATACTTTCAGGGGCACATGTGTGTTTAACAAATAGGGTTCATATTTTTTCAAATGTTCAATTAAATAGTTTTTAAAAATTATATATTATATACTATATGTAGATTATATATAGTATATATGTAAATTACATATATGTGTATATATATATGTGTATGTATATATCCTCACATATATATACATTTAATGTTTTTATTCTCTGTTTGTCTACTCAATGGAAAGCATTTGCCTTCCACACTCCCTTCCCCTTCAAATCAACGTTCTTTTTCAAGGGCTTTCCCTGCCTAGAACTCAAAATCTTTGTTCAATCTGGAACCACAATACAATATGGAATCTAAAAGGTACCTCTTCTCATGTCCTTGAAATTATCCACTGTTCTTTGATATTCTGTATGATCCTATAATAATGAGTGAACATCATTCAGTATGTACACAGATTTTTCAGTAATACCAGAAACGTCCCTTTTGTCCCTTTTAATGAGAACCGAGACATGATTTACTGGAGTCGTTTTAGAGTAATCTAGCTCAGAAGGTCAAGAGGACTCCGTAAGTTACTCCTGGAATGATGAAACCTCAAGCGTCAGCCCAGGTTCAGAGTGGTATTCTTAAGTATGAATGGCCCACATTGGACTTCCAAGATCACTGAGATTTTTAGAGGTCCCAAAGTTGTCCTGGCACTTTGGGTATTCCTCAGGAATACCAGGAGTCCTTTAACATGAGGACGATAAATACAGAAGCATCCCCCCACTTGTTATTTCGCAGTTACACCTGTAGCTTACAATGACTAGGACACTCCAGTTCTATACAGAAGCACTGATATGGTCTACAGTTGTGAAAATTGGGATCCTTATTTTCTGGAACACAAATTTTAATTTAATGTTTTTTGTATACTTCTCAAAACCAATCAAATTCTAGGATACACCAAACAGAAAAGGATTAACTTTCTAAGTATTGCTTAGATCCTACCAAGCCCTTCCTTATTCCTAGTTGGTATCAGACTAAAGGTAATAGTGGTTTCGGTCCAACTTGAAGAAGGATTTGATTATTTGGGTGAACAAAATATGCAATACCCTGCTGAGAGGAAGGGCCTGTTTCAAAGAAAAGTCTCTTAACCTTGGTGATTCAGCCATTCACCTTATATGAAGATGGGTCCAGAGGCTATCTCCACATCAACTTTTTCTGTGTTCCTCTGTATAGAGAGAGTTAACCCAGTGATGTAAAGGAGGGCCACAATAAAATATCTGTTAACTATCACTTGTAGCCCTAGAGTTAGTATTGTTAATTCATGTGCCATAGTTTTTCATGGCCTCATAAGATCCAGGTATGCACTAGATTCCCCAAACCAAAGATTTTTTTTATTACCTCAGTAGCGGCATATTCATAATCCACAAATGAGAATTCCCAAACTGAAAAACGTTTCTTTAATTTAAAAAATTTCATGGAATACAGAATTTTATGTTGGGCATAAGTTGTGAAAATTAGCAGCTTGTGGTTTATATAAAATGCACCAAAATGTTATTTAAAGTATACCATACCCACCTACTACTTACTTATGGAAGTGGGATCAAGGCAGTAATTTTTCATAGTATACGAGATTAATTTAGAGCAAAAATAGTCTCACCAGAAACAGTTTACATTGGGTGCTAGATAACGTGGGTTGAGGATGTGGTGGAAGAAGTCCCATAGCACGAAGGAAAGGCACTAGCTCTTGGGCGCCAGCATCTGTTGTCTCATTTCTCCTTCAATGAGCTGGAAGTGTGACCTCTGAGATCCTTTTACCCTCTAAAAGTGAATAGTTCCAATTCTAGCTAGTTTGTCATTGGTCCATGTAAAAATCTAAGTTCAAAATTTTGGGGAAAGGTATCAGAAGTATCCTAGAGCCCCCTGGTAAAATGTAAGTGGCCAAGTGATAATCTCACGAAAAACAGGGGACTCGTTACAGGATGAGATATCTATTTTGAGTGGTTTTGCCCATGCTTTTAAAAAGCACTATTTAAATGCATTTATATGTTTTTCCACAGACTTTTGAGCCCACATATTTCAGAGTATCCTATTGATGGAATAATTTTATTGAATAGAAATGTTTATTTTATTAGAAGAGAAACACAATGGTCTCATATCTTTTGACAGTTTGTGAATAGTATCCCTGCCTCTCCCAATACTCAACTGCTATGTAGGAATACTTTCATATGTGGTGAATGTCTCAGTAGTTTGCTGACTGCAAAAGGCAATATTTTTGTGTGTAGCTTGCAGTTAAACAAGGAACTGTGTGCATTTGATACATGTTAAAATGAATAGAACATTAAGTTATGGTATGTATACCATGTGAATAAAGTCAATAGCACCCCCTGAAAAGTGACAAATGTGATAAATTACTGTTAAGAGTAAATTCTGCCAATTACCATTCACAGATTTTGAAAGTATGCAGGTTCAGCTAAAATAGCATTTAATAATATAAATTAAGTGGAAACTTTGTTTTTCAACAAAATAATACCTATTCAGTTTCCTTGTCTATCCAGAAGGAATCAGGCTTTCTCCCAAATCTAAAACCTTTAGACTTTCTTTTATTCCTTTTGGTCAGCCTTTTAAACAATTAAAAAAAAAAAATAATAAGCTCCTTATTTTTTATTGCTGCAGGTTACTTAGGAATACACATCTACTGATTCTAATTTTTAAAAACAGAAGCTTCCAAACAGACTTCTTTCTCTTCAATAGCATCATTTCTCTCTGGAGGCAGAAACAATTTTATTTTTTAACTTGAAGGTTGTAGATCCAGGCAGTTTTGTACCCTCAATGTAATGTAATTTGTATACAGATTGCCTCTGTACACATGCATTAAAGTTTTATTTTGCTTGATTTTTAGAAATTATTTTGGAGTACAAAGATTGACAAGGAATATATGATAAGATTAGGTATTACCTTCCAATATCATGTGGGGTTTTTTTTGCACATAGGGAACAGGCAGTGATGAATTTTATTCTGTCTTGATTTTCCCCCATCCTCAACGTAGATTTTTGCATATTAAGTACTGTTCATTTGTCACTTAACAAAATAAAACAGTTAATGATTATTTGTTTTGCTTCTGTCTCTATAAGCATCTTGAGGCAGGGGCCATGTTTGCATTTCTTCTGTTCCCCTTAGCACCCTTCCTGGTGCCTTACCATACAGAAAGTTCTCAATTTTCATTGGTTGATTAATCAGGGAAGGCATTTTCAAAACTCTAAATCTATCCTGGTCATCAAAGACAGAAAAATAAAGTCGTCCCTGACAGTGCCTAAGCAATGCTCAGATGCTTTTAGATTTGTGGAGCTGTTCCTAAGATTGCAGTATTAACCCTAATTAGGGAGAAATGTGAACCTCACCTTGGGGACCGTGCCCAAGGCAGACTGTCTAGTCCCCTCTTTCTGCTGTATACTTACAGTCCTGCCACATAAGAACTGGGCATAGTGTGCAGGGAGAAGGAGGAGTCTAAACCCTGTTATGGTATCCCTTCTTTCCTTGCCTCACCCCCACCTTTGCCTCCAATACCAACCTGCTGGCTCTGAACCTTCCTCTAGCCTTGAAAAAAAGCCTACTGACTCTCCTGGGCCCAGACCAGATCTGCCTCCACTCTCTTTACTTGGGACACTCAGATGATCCTGGTGTTTAAGGAGGAAGAGAACTTCCTCCAATTGGAAGCTTCTCAGGAAAAGGCAGCCCTAGGAAGAGCTGGCTTTGTTGTTGAAGTATCTTGTTCTCAGGGTTACTTTTTGTCTTGAAGATTTTATGGTAATTATTGAAATGTTTATTAACCCTTCTAGGAATATCTGTATCCTCTTGGTTTGCTGCCACCACTCCAGCAGGGCCCAGGAGGCTCTATGGCTTTGGCTGAACACCTTAAATGCTTCAGGAGTAAAATGGTCAACAAGTTAGAGAAAGACTACTTATTTTAACAATCAATTGATTTTAAATCATTAATGGAATCATCAACAGAATAGTGAATTATTTGAGTGTGAAATATTAAACTAAATAATTTCAAAATAATATTGACTCTGTATATTATATTTGAACACTTAAATTGTCTGTGAGACTTTGGACAAGCTAACTCTGCTGAGTCTCATTAATAAAATGGGGATAATAGATGTTCCTAATTTGAGACAATGGATATAAAGCACCTGATAAAATGTCAGGCCATAATAAGCATGCAGCAAATAACTATTATTGACTCTTTGAATAAAGACTTCTTGTCACATAATTTTGTCACACTCCTGATAGCTTCTAGAATATCAGGCTTTTAGGAGAAACAAGGTTAAAAGAACATCAGGAGTAACCCTGAAGAGGAAAAGAGGTTGTCCGTAAAATATTACTTTCCTCAATTTTTGAGGGCCTCCTTTTTTTGCCAGACATTTCTAGGTATTGGCATATAGCCACAAAGAGATAAAAACCCTTACCTGAGATGCAGTTTACATTCCAGGTGAGGGAAATAATAAACAAAGATGTTTAAAAAGTGTAAAATGTTAGTGATAAGTGCTGAAGGGGAAAAAAAAAAAAAAAACAAGGTAGATGGGAGTATTTCTTGATTTGCTGTTTCTCAAAGGAGTGATACAAATTAAAAGAGTAATAATTAAAGGTAATAAATGAGATAAAGGTGGAAAAACTAATCTGCCACCATCCTTCTTCACTCCCACTCTCCTTGTAAGCCTAAGTATCTTTCTATGTATATATGAATATTACATGGGGTTTTATTTGTTTTATTCTACATATTATTACCCAACTTGCTTTCCTTAATGTATATCACGAGCACTTTACAAGTCTTTACATATATATAGATATCTTTAAATTTTTTTAGTAAACTTAAATGAAATGAAAAGATTTGGGAGGATGGTCACTTTGCTTTAAATATATCCTCCGTATCTTTTATCAGTATATCATGGAAATCCTTCCAAGGCTATCTTATAGCTCTTAATTCATTCTTTTTAATGGCTGTGAAATCCTCTGGTGATGACATGCCACAATTTACTAAACCTCTTCCATATTAATGGGCATTTACTTTGTTACCAGATTCTCTATTACAGTAGACATGCCTGTGCATATATACATTACTAAGGTGGTTTTACTTCTATGAAGTAGATTCCCTATAGTAGGATTTCCGGGTTGAGGTATATGTATATTTAAAATTTTTTAATAGATGTTGACAAATAGTTTCCTCCTTCCTCCTCCCCAAAAGCCTTGGAACAATTTATATTTCCACCAGTGTGTAAATGTGTAAAAATATTCTTTTCCCTTTATACCCACTAGCAATAGCTATTGTAACATTAAAATAAAGAAAAGCCTGATGGGTTGGGTGTAAAGTGATTTCTCAGTGTTATTTTAGTTTGCATTTCCCTAGCTACTATGAATCTAAACATCTTTTCATGTGTTTGTTGGTCATTTGGGTTTCACTCATAAGTGAATTCTTTATTGTATTAGTTTTCTATAGGTGCATGACAAATTACCACAAACTTAACACCTTAAAACAACACCCATTTATTATCTCTTGGTTGTGTAGGTCAGAAGACCAAGCAGAATCAAGTGGCTTCTCTGCTTAGGAGCTGATAAGGCGAAAATGAAGGTATTAGCCAAGGTGAACTTTACCTGAAGGCTCTGGAAGAATTCACTTCCAAGCTCATTTAGGTTGTTGCAGAATTTGATTCCTTACAGTTACAGGGTAACGTCCCATCTTCCTTGCTGGCTCTCAGCAAAGGGCTGCTCTCAGTTACTAAAGGCTGCTCCAGTCCCTTGCACGTGGTCCCATCTTCACAACTAACAAAGGTGTATCAAATTCTTCTCCTGCTTCAAATCTCTGAGTGTTCTCTTCTGCTAGCAGCCGGAGAAAACTCTTTGCTTTTAAAGGGCTCGTCATACTAGATCAGACCCACATCTGTATGTGAAGGTCAGCTGGTTAGTAGCCTTAATTACATCTGCAAATTCCCTTTGCCCTGTAGTGTAGCAAAATCATGAGGCAAATTCATGGAGGCCATCTTAGAATTCTGCTTACCACAAATATTCATATTTTTATTTACACCTCTATTTTCATTCATTTTTCATCTTTTATATTTTTGTCCATGTTTCTGTTGTGCTTGTATTTTTAAAACATGTTTGTCAGAGCTCTTTACATATAAATGTATTAAGACTTTCTTCCTCTTGATTACAAATATTTTCTCCAATTTGTGTCTATTAATCACTTTTGTAAGTTCTTTTACCATATAAAACAGCCATTGGATTTCTTACATCAATTGCATATTTGTATTTATTATTCACATTTTAGTATTCATTTTTTCACTCATTTTTCATTTTTATTAATATTTTGCCCATGTTTCCACTCTTGTTACAAGTTTGTAAGTGCTTTTTGTACATTATACATAAACCCTTTCTCTTATTATTTGCAAATATTTTTCTCCAAATCTGTATTTGATGTTTATAACAATTTTTCCCATTCAAAACTTTATATTCATATATATTCAAGTATGTCTATATTATTCTAAAAAATACACACATTTGTGACCATATAAAACTTTCAGAGTGTTCTGTCTTGATTAAGAAGACTGCACCCTTGTGTGGCATGCATAATCTCCTAGAATGGCAAATATATTTTTTTGGTTTTTATTGTATTTTGTACATTTAAGTCTTCATTTGAAATTTGCTTTTGTATAGAATGCAAGATATGGATCCAACTTTATTTTCTTCTAAATGAGTTGCCAGTTGTTGCAGCACCATTTATTAAATAAACTATCTTTTCCCAATGAATTGAAATACAAACTTTATCATATTAAATTTTCATATAAGATTTATTTCTCAATATAGTATTCTGTTTTACCTATAGTTCTCTTTATATGTGGCAGTATATGGATTCAGTGAGAGTGGCTTTATAAAATGTTTGTATTCAATGGTTTTATAATATCTCTGCTTCCTACTTTTGCTTCCCACCCTGCCCAAGGTTCATTTTAGTACCTTTCTTGGCTATTCTCAGGCATTTGACGTTGGTGATCATTTTATCTGATTCCAGAAAGTACCCTGTAGGGGTTCTAATTGGAATTGCATTAAATTTACATATTAGTTTTGGGAAATGGGACATACAACATTGTCCTTCCATCTTAAGACATTGTATCATTTTCTGTTCGCTTGGATCTTGTTTATATCTTTAATAAGATTTGACAATTTCCTTCATTTAATTTCTGTGTCTTTTTTTTATTAAATGTATTCCCATTTCTTAGCCTTTTGGTCATTATTGTGAATGGATTTTTTTTCTATTTCCATTTCTAAGGGCTCATTACATTAAAGAGAAAATCTATTGTTTATACAACCAAATTTATCATGTATTTTTACTGACTCATTAATTACAGCCATTTTTCAACAGGGTGTTTTGGGATTTTTAGAAATATAGCAGCAGTCACAAAAATAATTTTACCTTGTCTTTTCCAATGTTTGGCAGATTCGTTTCTAGAATTTTTATTGTCTAGAGACTCCAACAGAGTGTTGAATAATAATGGTGGTAACTTAATGGAGTTATCACCAGGGCCCATCTTTGTCTGTTACTGATTTTAATTGAAATGGTTTGGTGTACAGTTATTTAGAATGTTTGTGTTGCTATTTGATCAATAATCTTTATCTTATTTTAATAGGTGCATAGAGATTTTATTAGGAATAGCAGCTGAATTTTATGAAATGCCTTTTCAGCAACTTTTGATATGGTCATATGTTACTCTCCTTTAAGCGTTTAACTAGCTGAATTATGTCTATAGTCCTCTTGACATTAAACCACCCTTGCCTTCCTGAAATAAAGCTTATTTGGTCATATTGTGTTATTCCTTTTTTTAAATAAATCTGTGTTCCAGGTGCTAATCTTTTATTTAGAACTTTAGCATGTATATTCATAAGTAAGATTAATTTATAATTTTCATTTATGGACTGTCTTTATTAGGTGTAAAAATTATGCAGGTTTGGCAAGGATATTGGAATAATCAGAATGCTCATTGACTGCTGTTGAGAATGTAAATTGATTCAAATATTTTGGATAACCATTTGGCAGAACATATACCATGGATCTAGTAATTCCATTCCTAGGTATATACTCAAGAAAACTGCACACATATGTTCCTTAAAAGACATATTCTAGAATGTTTATAGTGGACACTATTAGTAATAGACTTAAGCTGGAAACTACCCAAAAAGCTCACCTCTTTTTGCTGTGTTTGCTTTATCTTCCCCTACCTTGGAGTCTCTGTTCTGATTCATCTCTTGTTTGATTCGCAATATTTTCCTCAGATGGGGAAATATAGTCTCTGCTTCCTTGGTTAGCTACACATCTTTTTTCCATCCCAATAGGTAAATGATGTATTGGTTGGGTATAGTATTTTCGGGCTGTAGTTCTTTTTATCCAGTGGCCTGAAAACATCCACCATATTTTAGCTTCCAGTGTTGCAGATGAGAAGTCTGATGCTAGCCAGCATCTTTTTTTTTTATTTTGCATGTCACTTGCTCTTTTTTTCTGGAAGTGGGTAATTTTCTGGTTAAGGAATTATTTGTGATCCATAGTTGGAGATAGTTCTTCCACTTTCAAGCCACCAATTCAAATCTCACAAATGATGTTCCTGAACATAGAGGACTCAGTCCATTTCTTTAGCTTCTTCTCAACTATTTGGGGTCTAGGAGGATTATATGTGCTCAAGCTGGCCAATGTTGCATGCCACATGAATTATAAATTGTGAAGATACTCTGCATATATATGAAATGTTCAGTGTAGTAATCAATCAAATAGTTACATTCAGCAAAGATGATAGTTCATTGTTGGGCTCTATGATCATAAACACTGAGCAGTTCAAACAAATAAGTATTGATTTTTCCCACTCAGTTTCCTATGGCAGGTTGAAGGATGAGGAGGAGAAAATTTGGGATCTTAGGATCCCATCTGAAGATTACTGGATCAGTAACTGAGGAGGAATGTTAGCTTCTTCATCCCCCTTATCTTTGGGAAGTAGGTATACCAATTCTTTTCCCACTTTTCTCAAATCTAATTGCTGTACCCAAACTCCTCTGTTTTTCATGTCATTGAGAAGCGTTTGCAGAGTAACTTGGTTCTGATATTAGGGTCAGTGGAGAGTTTCCCACCATTTAAAAACTCTTCCTTGGTGCAAACGTGAAAAAAATTAGCAAAGAATAATAATCTGGAATGGGTCATGGATATTAGCCTCCTTGTCTGTCCTATTTTCAGTGGCTGATCACTATCACTGCACCAATCTGTCTTCAGTTTTCAGATGAACAAAGTACAATCCTGCCAACTTTACCTTCCACTTCTGTATCAACAAGGAATGGAATCAACCTCAAATCTGAGAAAACCAACAGTGGCCTGAACGAATAGGGGTTACTCCTCTCCTATAGCAAGAAATCCAGAGGAAGGCAGTTATTGGTGTTGTTTCCACTGTTCAAAAATGTTGAGAAAGGCTCAAGCACTTTTTCCTTTCAACCATTTTTAGAAATTGGTTTTTAACATCATGTTCATTCTCAAGATGGTTTCCCCAAGGCCAGTCAAGTTTTCCAAGTTCAAGGCAAGGAGAAGGTTAAAAAGGAGAAGGACACAACTAATGCAAGACCTTTTCTTTTTGACAGCAAAAGATAATCTTCCCAGAGGCCCTCCAGCAGGTTTCTCCTGATATCTCATTAGCCAGAATACTGACCTTACCTATATTTAAGGGCTTGTTGAGAAAACAAGTATCCTACTTTTTCAACCTCTATAGTAGATGGCAAGGAAGAAGAGTCAGTTTGAAAATGACTATTGGGTTAGCCATCAAACACTCTCTGCCACAACTACCCCATTAAAAGAGAATCTCTTTAGTCACTCATTTCTATGTTGCTTTTTCCCTTATCTCCACTTCCTCTACCCTGATTAGAAAAAGTAATATATATAATCGGTAGACACTGAGTCCTAATATCTTGACTCTTGGTAACAGTGCCTAAAGTACCCTTCCAAATGATACATTCACTTCCTCCATGGGATATCACAATCACGCTAATCTTGGTTGTCCACTCCCTGCTTTGAATTTACTCATTATTACTGAAGATTGATCAGAAATCAAACCCTGATAAAAAAGCTTCCTTTCACCTAAACCTTGAAGAACTACCTTCCATAAGTTTGTCCCTAAGGTTAGGTTTTAAGTTTCGTATCAATTGGTGAATTGATTCTTCCCTCCCAAGGGGATTATCTTTCACACCTTAGAAGTGGTTGGTTTTTCTGAATATGCCAAAAAACCTTAAGTAATGTCATAAAAAATAGGCCTCTTTAGGCATAAATTCTTTGGGCCAACCACGATCAAAAAAACATAACTTTTTGACACAAAGACCAAATTATGCTTCTGGCCAAGATGAAGTAGCAGACCAGATATATTTTCCTGCCTTGAACAACTTTAAAACATGAGAAAATAAGTGTTTTCAGACATTGAACAACAGGCAGTACGTACAAGACAATAATCCCTGAGAGAGATTATTGTGCCAGTTTACAGTTTAGAGTATCCACTGACTCAGTGTAGAGAGGGGCCACCCAGGCAGATTGTAGAGGGCATTCCCCAAGTCTTTAGGTAAGTACTAATCATCACAAGATTGTGAAGAAACTATCAAAGACTGGGGAAAGATCCACCCAAAAGATGCAGGCAGAACAGGTCCCTAATGTTATACAGTGCTGGGAAGAGTTTTTTCTACCAGGCGCAGTAGAAAAATCTCATGCAATATGAGGCATTAGGTTGAGGACTCAGAAGGCTAGTAGTGTCTCAACCCTACACTAAAAGTTGCTCCGGTCCTGCCTTATGAAGCTTAAAAGTAAGACCAGAAAGAAAGTATTTTCAAGTAACTTACCTGTGATCCAGAACAAAGATCAAGTATAATATATAAGAATATCTAGCACCCAAATTCACATTTGACATTCAATTATCAGGCATGCATAGAAGCAGGAAAACAACATAAAATGAGGGAAAAAATAAATTGAAAATAACCCAGAAATAATAAATGATAGAATTAGTAGACACATTTAAATGTTATAACCATATTCCATATGTCTAAAAAGGTTAGAGAAAAAGCATGACTACATTAAAACAGAGCCACATGGAAGATATAAAAAACAACCCAAATAATCAACTTTCTAGAAGGAAAAAACACACCTGAGAGGAAAAGTCACACTAGATGGGATTAATAGCATATTAGACAAAATGAAAGAAAAGATTGAAGACATACAAAGAAACTATTCCAAACTAAATAAACAGAAGAGAAAATGAAAAAACAAACAAATAGAACATCAGGGAACTATGGGAAAACTTCAAGTAGGTTAATATATGTGCAATTACAGTTCCCCAAGGAGATGTAACAGAAGTGGGGACAGAATAAATGTTTGAAAAGATAATGGCTGAAAACTTACCAAATATCACAAGAAAGTATAAACCCATAGATCCAATAATCTCATCAAACCCCAAGCCTATATATACACACGTATGTGTGTGTGCATATGAAGGCACATAATAAAATTTATTAGAGCCATGGTTAAAAGAAGCCAGAGAAAAATATTACGTGCAGAGACCCAAAGATAAAAATAACATCAGGCGTCTCCTCAGAAATAAGGCAAGCCAGAAGACAGTTGAACAATATCTGACTTAAAAGAAAACAAAAACTGTCAACTTTCAATTCTATACCCAGTAAAAATATCTTTCAAAAACAAAGGCAAAATAAAGACTTTTGCAGACAAACAAAAGCTGAAAGTATTCATCACCAGCAGATATGTTAAAGGAAGTCCTTCAGGCAGAAGGAAAGTGATAACAGATGAGAAATTGGGACTACAAAAGATACGAAGAAAAATCAGAAGAAATCAAGAAAAAATTCTATTTACAATAGCAACTAAAATAATCAAATATCTAGGAATAAGGCTAAGCAAGGATGTAAAGATTTGTACCCAGAAAACTAAAAAATATTGCTAAAAGAAACCACAGAAGACCTAAATAAAGGTCATTTGTGTTCATGGATTAGAAGACTAAATATTAACATGTCAATGGTACCCAACGAAATTTATAGATTCAATGCAAAATCCCAATCAAAATCCCAACAACCTTCTTTGCAGAAATGGAAAAGCCAATCATCAAATTTACAGGGAAGGGTAAGGAGCCCTGAATAGTTAAAGCCATCTTGAAAAGGAAGAATGAAGTTGGAGGACTCACACTTCCCAATCTTAAAATTTATTACAAAACCACAGCATGGTACTGACATAAGGACAGACAAATAGACCAATGGAATCAAACTGAGAGCTCAGAAATCAACCCTATCCTGGAGGTTTCTCTTATGCAAGTTCCAGCTAGATGTCCCAAATGGCCACAGAATGCCATGCCCTAACCAACAGTAGTCCCCAAATGCCTAGGTCCCTATCTGAGGTTCTATAAAAGCTTCATTCAGTAAGTTTTTCTCTCAGAGACATAAACCCACCAGAGTGTTTCTGTGCCAGACAAGGCCTAAAACCCAGAGGCAACAGCCTTTAAAAAAAAAAAAAAGGGCAGGGTTCCTATCTGAAATGATAACAAACTTTTTGGTAATGGATGGTGGTGATGGTAGCACAATATTGTGAATGCAATTAACAGCACTGAAATATATATCTGAATATGATTAAAAGGGGAAATTAGGTGTGGATATGGTAACAGAATAAAAATTTAAAAAAAAATCCATGGAACTATACTACACAATGAACCCTAAGTTATATCATGGACTATAGTTAATAGTTCAATTATAAAAATGTGCTATCATCAGTTGTAAAAAATCTTTCATTCCAGTGCAAGGTATTAATAATAGGCTGGTATATGGGAATCCTTTATTTTTTGCATGATTGTTCTGTAAACTCACAACTCCTTTAATAAAGAAAAAAAACTATAAAGAGCTCTGGAAATGGCAAATATATGGAAAAATAAAAAATATTTTTTCTCATTTTTTAAATCACTTTAAAGGATAATTGAAAGTTTCAAGCAGAAATAATAGCAATGTATAATGAGGTATTATACAAGTGTAGAAGTAAAATATATGACAATAGCACAAAGGCCCAAATCGGGGCCTTTTAAGGTTCTATTACTATTTTAAGGTTCTTATACAATATGTGAAGTAGGGTAATATTACTTGAGGATAGACTGTGATAACTTACAAATGTATACTGAATGACTTTATGCCTATAAATTCAACAACTTAGATGACACAAATTCCTTGAAAGACAAAGATTGTCCAAGAAAAAAAAAAAAAGGTAATCTGAATAGCTCTATAGCCATTAAATAAATTGAAATTGTTGTTACAAACTTTCCTACAAAGAAAATTCCAGGCTCAGATAGCTTCACTGAGGCATTCTACCAATTAAGGGATAAATAATACCAATTCTACACAAATTGCTTTAAAACTGAGCAGGAGGGAACACTTCCCAACTTTTTCTATGCACTCCAGAATTATTACCATGGTACCCAAACCAGAAAAAGACCTTACAAGAAAGGAAAACTATAGATCAATACCCCTCATGAACAAAGATGCAAAAATAGCTAATAAAATTTTAGCAAATTGAACCCAACAACATATAAAAATGGAAATATATCATGACCAAGTAGGGTTTATCCTGGGAAAACAAGGCTGGTTCAACATTTGAAAAATCAATCAGTACAATTCACCACATCAACAGACTGAAGAAGAAAAACCACATGATCATCTCAACAAATGCAGAAAAAGCATTTGACAAAATTCAATATCCATTCATGATAAAAACTCTCAGCAACCTATCAAGAGAAGAGATTAGCTCCAACTAATAAAGGGTGTCTACAAAAGACATCACACTTAATGATGGAAGACAATGCTTTCCTTGTAAGACCAGAGGCAAGACAATGATATTTGCAGTACAATAAGGCAGGAAACAGGAGTACAGATTGGGAAGGAAGAAATAAAACTGTCTGTATTCACAAGACATAATTGTCTACATGGAAAATACCCCCCAAAAAAATCTACAAAAAAGTTGGTAGAACTAGCAAGGTCAGAGGATAAAAAGTCAATGTAGAAAAATCAATCACATTTCTTTATACTAGCAATGATCATTTGTAAATTAAAATTTTTAAAAGTACTGTGTACAATGGCACTAAAACCATGAAATAATTAGGTATAGATCTAATAAAATATATGCACTATCTGTGACTATGAATACTAGAAAATTGATTTAAAAAACAAAACATAAAAGACAAATAAATGGAGAACATGCTATGTTTCTGGATTGGAAGTCTCAGTATTATTAAGACGTCAATTCTCCCCAAAATGCTGATTTAGATTAAAACTATTCCAATAAAAATTCCAGCAGGATTTTTTTTAGAAATCCACAAGTTGGTTCTAAGACTTATACTGAAAGGCAGAGAAACTAGACTAGGCAAAACAAATTTGAAAAAGAACAACAAATTTGGAGGACTCATAATACCCGATTTCAAGACATAAAGATACAGTAATCAAAATAATGTGATATTGGTGAAAGGATAGATATATTGATCAAAGTAAGAAGATAGATTCCAAAAAATACACCCTGCAAATTTATGGTCAATTGAGTGTCAACAAAGCTGCGAAGACAATTCAAGAGAGAGAGGAGTCTTTTCAAAAATGGTGCCGAAACAACTGAATATCCATAAACCAAAATATGAACCTTGATTTATACTTAGCAACATATACAAAAATTAACTCAAAGTTTTTATAAAATTTCTGGAAGGAAACATAAGAGGAAGTCTTTGTGACCTTTGAGCTAGTCAAAGATTTCTTGTATGCAGCCATCAGAAGAGCGATCCTTTCAGCCCCGGGTCTGCCCTGCCCATTTAGTGGCTTGGCTTCCCCCTCATCTGTGTAGCGTTTCTGCCTCAGGTAACTTCTGGGCTATGGCGATCCCAACACGTGCCCTTGGCTGTCCTCCACGGAGCCAGACGGGGTCAGTGTACGAAGACACCTGATATTTTCGTTTGGGTGCACCAGCAATTAAGAGTCAGGGCTGCGAACGAGAACCGCTTGCCCAGAGTTGCACCGCGAGTCACTGCCTCCAGAAGGCCGCTTCGAATGCGCACGCGTGGGCCCCTGCGGCGCCGCTGTGGGTCCCTGTGCGCTGGCAGATGCGTGTTAATGCGCGGGGCTGCTAATGTGTGGGTCCCTAGGGGCTGCTGCGGAAGGAGGGGCCTGGGCCGAGAAGCCGCCTCTGTGAGTCCCGAAAATTGTGGGGTTCTGAGGATTGAGTTGGGGGGGTGGAGTGGGGTGGGGTGCGGTAGGGGATTCAGGGGGGATGGGGGGGTGGGGGGTCAGCTCAAACAGCCACTCCCCTACGTGTTCAGGTTTGCCCCTTCCCTCTCCACCAATGTAGCATTTATTGAGTTGTTCTCCACTCGATCGTCCTCCAGAGTTCCAAGAGAATTGAATATGCCCTTTTATTTCGCTGTCTCTAAGGGGGAATGTTCACGGGGAGGTCTCACACGGCGAACTCAAGGACGTCACCTGGGCATGCACGCTTGAGGGCTGTTCTGGAAGGTTCCTAGCAGATTTAGTTGGGGGGGTTGGGGGGCCTGTCCCCCTGGGAAAAATGAAAAGAAAAAAAAAAAGGTCTCTGAGTAATGAGAAATGCCGACTACTCTCCTTATTTTAAAATCCAAGCGAAACCTAATATGTTCTTCAATAAGGAAAGGGCACAGGATTTCTTGGTTCCCCCGGAAAGTTGTTATTGCCTAGTCATTTGAGAAATTACAGTATCTCCTTGAAAATTCTAAAGCAGTGTTTCTTTAAATAATTCTGTATTTCTGACTTCACAATTTAGCCATCCTTCAGTCATCCTCACTTCCGTTTATTCAGAATTTGTAAATTTGAACCTTCTTCATGATTTCATTGTAGTTTGTTCCATGGCTTTTAAGTTGATTGGCTTTCTATGTTTTCTTCTATGAAGAGCAAACCTTAAACAATTTTTTGTCAAAATGTTGGTGGATGGTTTTTACTGTGTTTACTTAAATAATTTTTGTGAGACACACTTGGTTTCCAACCTGCCGTTTATCAGATGTCTGGCCCTGAGACGAGTTATGTTTCCCCCCTGAGTCTCTGTTTCTCCCCTGTAAAAGGGGAAGCGTGTGCTTGGAAGTGACATTGTGGGACTTAATTGGGATAATAGATGTGAAGGCAACCAAGATAGTGGCAAGCACATAAAAGCCTCCCAGGACAGGGAGGCTTACTCACCTTTCTCCTCACCCCCACTTCTACAAACCAGGGGAGCTGTGAACGGTGCCTGGCTTGCAAAGAGAAACAAACTTTCTGTGGAGAAATACGTACCTAGTGACCAGAACCAACATAGTACAAAGACTTCTTGGTTTAGAAATTCATAATCTGAGTGTTTCCAGGTGATTTATTTAGAAATCTCCTTAGAAAAAGAGTCAAGCTGGAGTAAAACTAATTTTCTCCATTACTAACATCTTCCAGAAAATAAAAGATCTATTTGGGAAATTTTATAGGCAATGCCATATTCAGACATTAGTAATCAATTTAAGATTCTCTTTTTTAAAAGGGCCTTGGCCTCAGATTCTTTCTTCATTGATGTCTCAAGGCAAAACTGGAAGGCCATCAGGGCACTCCCCGCACTGTGGTGAAGGCAGTGTACTTAGAAACATTCCTGGATCAGAAGGGACGATTGTTTGCTCCTCCCTTTGCTTCTCAGTGAGAAAATGTTCCTTGATCACTACCAGATCTTTTGCAGCTAGGGTGAGGGAGTAGGGTGGGATTTGGAATTGGCAAGGAGATGCAGGATCCGGTTGACCCAGAAATGTCTTGGGGGCACTGTGGGTAACAAGGGCTTCCTAAGGCATCAAGAAAAAACAGTTGCCGTCAAATGATCAAGCAGTCCCCATGCAACAGCGATTACTGCCACTGCCACTCTGCCATAGATTTGGCAGGTATGGACAAAAATGAACCCAAATGATGTTGTCAACATCAAATCAAAAGGGTCCAGATGATGGGCACAGGTATGGGGCGCCCTATTGCTGGGGGCCAGTTCCAGGTGGCAGCTAATTCCTTTTATAGCCTGCAGCTGTGCCCTAAGGCGGGCATCCCACACTTCAGGGAGGTGGGAAAGGAACTGCCTGGTGGAAGCTCCAGTAAGGTAGAGAGGGGCCGAGAAGTGGCCCGGGACAGCACCTCCTCAACTGCCCATCTTGTCATGGTCCTGGGAAGATTCCAGGGCATTCCACCAAGACTTGGGTCAGACCACGCTTGAGCCTTGCCCACACATCCTATGTGAGTGCATGCCAGGTCCCCAGGGTGCCATGGCCAAGCCTTTCCCCTGCAGCTGCCACCCCCTTTGGGTCTGTCGAAAGAACTCGATATGGACAGTGTCTTTCCCATGGAGCCTGGAATTGGAGGGTGTGCCTGCCAGCCCCGGACTGGCTTGTACCCAAGGAAATTAGCCTGAGATGCAATTAGAGTTTGGTCAAGGAAAATTTCCCAGGGGCAACTTGTTTCTAAAATGCTTAAATTTGTGGATATTCAGCACCCCTTTAAATCCAGAATACTTCATTAACCAAATACCTTTTTGGAAAATATAAAGGGAGGTTTCCACATGAGGCCTTGTGCTAGTCTTTTTCACCCCACAGCTGCAGAGCGCACATCTCAAATGCCACTTACTCCGTGCAAAACTGTGCTAAAAGCATGCCAGCAAATGGACTGACGTCCGAGCTGGTAAGCAACTCTTAAACAATGATCAGGGAAATATCAAAAGGGACACAGAAGGCAAAAGGTGACCGAGAACTTCCCAAGTAACTTTCCAGTCTTCCAAGGACTGGCATTCCATGCTGTGGAGCAGAAAATGGAGATAAAGAAAAAAAAAAAAAGGCACAAACTGTGCAAAAAGATGGTTTTCTATTGTGTGACTGAAAAGTGGGAAGGGGAGGGGGTGTGGGAGGGAAACAGGGCCGAAGATGAAGTAGCTGGTGACTCAGGTGAAAAGAGGGAGAGCAAGGCTGAGAGGACTTGGTGGCTGTTCTGTGGTGAAGAGAGCACTGGATCTGGAGTCAGGAGACCAGGATTCATGATCCAGGTTTCCTTTGAGTCTCCTGTGTGTGCTTGGCCAACTCCTTAACCTCTCTGAGCCTTAGTGTCTTTGTTTGGAAAAGGAGGAAACCAATTGAGGATGTAAGGAGTTATGAAATGTGTTCAGCCGATAGCTGACTCCTAGTTATGGTGGCTCGTCGTGTAAGACCAATGCATCTTCCAAAAGAAGTTGGAAGAAGAATGGTTTTGATATACACATATATTCAACAATGTGGATTTTGTATATATTCAATGACATAATGAATGTAAAGCCTCTAGTTCAGTTTATGGCACATGGGGACTTCATAACATATGTTATGGATTTACTGTAGTCACCAGAAATTTTCTAGGTCTCCCCAGCCTGTGGGTGCAAATGAAGTCATGACAGTAATCACTCGATGGAGTTGACTTGTCCTCCCAGGCCTGTTGCAGGACCAAGTATTTTGGGGAGCAGGGTGTCTCTGAGGGATGTCCTGGATCTGCTCATGAACAAACCTGTGGCCCTGCCGGGGCAGCCTTTGCTACTGCACAGGTGGGCACAGCAGCTCCCCGCTGAGGCCACGACTGATCCCTCGTTTTGCATCCAGAGATGTTTGCTCACTGTCTAGGATGAAAACAATGCCAAGGTACAAGTGTGGCTTTTCCACTTCAGGAGAAGCCCCCTCTCTGGAGGTAGGATGAGGCCCGTAGGTGTTTCAGGCCTTGCAGTCAGGTCATACAAGCTGGAAAGATCCCCTGCAGTTTCTACTCTTCAGTTTTCTCCCGGCTCAAGGAGGGCTTTTTCTTAGGGGAAAAGCAAATCACACCGCTGCTTTGCCTCTTAGGAAACTCTGTTTGCTCATTTATTTTGCTTGGTTCGTATCTTAGACAGCCATTGCCACAGGGGTTTTTAACCTTTTGACTTGTCGCTGTTCCCTCTTTGGTTTTAGAATGCTGTACAACCCTTCTATTGAGATGGGAAGGAAACTGCCTTCCACTGTGACTTAAAGGAGAACTTGTTCAATTAGCGTAATTAAAAAAAATCAGTATAAAATCAGGATACTTGAAGATGTCAGACCAACAAGAATTAAACTGATCTTGGGTCTTGTTTCTGGTGCCTGTACAGTTCTTAAGGCTTCCGGATCTTCCTGCTCTCTGTGCCCTTGGCAGTCATGTAAAGACTCTTTGTTTAGAGCCCCAGGTTCCAATTTGCCATTATCCTGAATACATCCTGCTCACCTCAAGCAAGCGTGAAACTGGAGGATCTCAGAAAGGAGCTATTCATCTGGAATTGTATTTTTTATGAGAAAGTCTCAGCTGCCAAGCTGGGTATAGTATTTGCTTACTTGGGCAGCTCACTGCTTACAGGCCCAATTTGTGTCAGAGGGATGCCAGTATTTTTCAATTAATGGGCATTAAAAGAAGAGGAAGAGAGCAAAGCCTGCATTGAAAGTGTGGACTTTCACCTTTATTTTCCAGGAGGATGGTTATTTAAATATGGCTTTTCTCCTCATGCCTTCCTACCAGAAACAGGCAGGGATCCCAGAGCATTGCTTCTGCCTCCCTGACTGTCTGAACAGCCTTCCAACAGTGAATGGCATAGAAAAAAGTAACATCTTGTACCCACCGAGGCCAAAAAAGGTGAAAGGGAGCCTTAGAGAGGTACTCACTGGCTTTCTTGAGTAAAGCTTCTAAGCAAAACATAGGAATACTGCAGATTTGGAAGACTGTTATTCAGTTTGTATTTGGTTTTCTAAAGTCAGGAACTTGTGATATGGATTCAAGACAGCACGATGTTTCAAGGAACTTCAAAAGGTTCTTCATTGTATGTGATCACATAGAAGGATGTGAGTGCCCACCCCCAACCAGCCATGTCGGTGAGGTTCACCGGGTGACCCTGTGAAAGCTGTGTGGTGGGGTGGAGCTCTAAGCAGCAGGAGCTCTCACTCAGCTCCCTTTCTCCAGCATGGTTCACCCATTTCCAAACGAAGATCATTCTGGAGGATGACAGCGTGAGAGGGCCACCAGTGTCTCCCATCCCGCTCCTGTCCCTCGTCCCATTTCTGATTGTTCCGGTTTGCTAATGCTGCCGGAATGCAAAACACTGGAAATGGATTGGCTTTTATAAGGGGGTTTATATGGTTATACTTTGGTTATACTTTACACTTAAGGTCATGAAGTATCCAAGGTAATGCCTCAACAATCGGGTACCTTCACTGGAGGATGGCCAGTGGCATCCGGAAAACCCCATTAGCTTGGAAGGCATGTGACTGACGTCTACTTACTCCCAGGTTGCATTTCAAAATGGCGTTCTCCAAAATGTCTGCATCAGCTTCCAACGGCTGTCTTCAAAATATCCGTCTCAGCTACAGCTCCTCTCTCAGCTCCTGTACGTTCTTCTGTGTCCCTCTTGGCTGCAGCAAGCTCACTCCTTCTGTCTGAGCTTTTATAGGGCTCCAGTGAACTAATCAAGGTCTACACTGAGTGGGCAGGGACACACCTCCATTGAAATTATCATCTAATCAGAGTTATCACCTACAGTTGGGTGGGTCACATCTCCATGGAAACAATCAAAGAATTACAATCTAATCAACACTAATACGTCTATCCCTACAAGATTGCCTCAAAGGTAATGGCGTTCGGGGGGGACATAATACATTCAAACTGGCACACTGATACTCTGATGTCTCCCTGAGCTTGAAGTTCATAAGTTACTCCAGTTTCTTTCCAAGATGTCCCCTTTTGCTAGAATTACTACACATGGAGTTTCTGTTACTTGCAACCAGTGTTTACACTGGACATTTAATAGACTCTGCGTACATTGTACATGTAATAGACCCTGAGAATATGTCATGTAGAATTATATATATATTTTAAATTGTCAAGCTTACTGAAGAAGCAAAGTAGTTAGGTATATAGACCCTGGGGTCGGATTGCCTGTGCTTGATCCCCACCTCTGCCTAGTAGCAGCTGGGTGACCTTGGGCAAGTTACTTGACATCTCTGTTCCTCAATTGCATGATCTGCTAAACAAAAGTAGTAATAGTTTCTCTCTCAGCAAATTGTAGAGGTAAGTGAGTTAACACATGTGAAGCTCTTAGAGCAGTCCCTGACGTACAGCAAGCACTCACTAACAGTGAGGCAGTATTACAGTTTTATTTCTCATGAGGTGGTTTGTAATTGCCAGCCAAGCATTTGGTGCATAATCCCATGATAATCATTATATGATTTTAATTGTTCATTTGTGTGTGGTTTCCCCCTGGACTATGAATTCCTCAAAGGCATTAGTTGAATAAATATCTCTATCCAAAGTAATTAAATTCGTGCTTTCAAGCATATCTCCTGCTTACTACATTTTTATTGGTAATCTAAGGGGAGAACTTTTCTTCGGATTTTCATCTGAAAGTACATTATTATTTGGATATTCCTCTTTTAGGCTGAAAATCCTTGAAAGCAGAAGCATTGTCTTCTTTTAAACCCATACGGGCCCTCAAGAGACTACTGCCGGAAAACTTGCTTTCTGGGGGTTTCATCTTGTTTCAAAGGGGTTAAAAGAGCCCAGGGAAATAGAAACATCTGACCCCTGCCAGTTTGGCCAGAAATTTTTAGCAGAGCCTTGTTGCAGCACATCAAGCCTTAGCAAAGAAGCATCTTCTGGTGGGAAAATTGAGTGGAGAGTACATGCCTTATGTACCCAGAGCAAGTGGAGAAGTGACCCGGGTCTGCTTGTTTTGTCTGACTGAGGAGAAAGGGCGTGGAAGAGGCTGTCTGTTGAACCATAGAGCTTCCTTAGAGACAGGCCCTGGAGTCAGAGACCCCTGCAAAAGCTGGCCACAGCCCAGAAGGATGTGCACCTTGGGGGGCGGAAGTCCTGACCCTAACAAAAGGCTGTCAGAGTCAATAGATTGGAAGGCGGGAGATGTGAATTCTAGTTCTGCTTGCTCCATAGCTGCACAACTTTCTTCTGGCCTTGGTTTCCTCTTCTGCAATTTGAGGATTTGACACCAGTTGTCTCTAAGTCTGTTTCCAGTGCTAAGATTTTCGTCCTGCTTCAGCAGTTCAGGCTGAATAAAGTGGTTGGTGTATCCAAGCTTCTCGTATCATCCATCATCACTGGAACCGTTATCCCCAGACTGCTCTGTGCATCCCCTGATTTGACCCAACCCCCACCCTGCCCCTGCCTCCCCACTATCTCTAGGGGGTCCCATCTGTTGGCAGCAAGCTCTCGGAAGCCCCAGCCCCTTCCCCTTCTTGATGCTCCCCGCCTCTCCTCAAACGAACTCTGGCTTTCACTTGCGACCTGCCAAGTGGAGACTGTTCTCTCGCCCCATAGAGTTTTGGTCTGGAATATGGGGATGGATCTGCTCCCTGACCCTGCCGTCTCTTCCACACTGTCCCCCTCCCTTTCTCCTTCAAAGCCTGCTGCTCATTTGAAGTGCTGCCCTCGCGTTCCCATCTTTGTCACTTCTGTCTTCTACCAACCTCTTCTCTCATTCTCTGAAGATACCAGTGCTCAACCTGCCGTCTTCCTCTCCGCCCTGACTCCTGTCACCAGCTTTGGTGACTTGGACAGCCTCACCGACAGTTCTGATGACACCATCGCCTCCGAGCTCTTCAACCATCTTACTTATGATCCTTTCCTCCACAAAGCATACACTCAAATCTTTGTTGACAACACATAGACAGTGGGCCCATTTGAAGAAGGTTCTTTTATATTCAAAACTCAATAGCTGTAACTAGTTTATTTTCCTGAGTGAAAGGAGACAATCAAAAATTAAAATTATTTTTGGAAATATTTACTATTTGATGATAAATTGCTTTTATTATATTAAGGCCCCTACATATGACTTATAGGTGTCCATTAAAGCAACATTGAAAAAAAACCTTTATATCAATTATCCGCACAATCAAAACAGACAGAATAAGTTCCTAGTACTTAAATGCTTAAATTAGTTTCTTCACTGCAGCTGTCTCTAATAGCGTGCCACTGTTATCTTTCTGAAGAATTCCCTTTTTAAAATGTTTTTTCTTATTTTGCAGTTTTTGAACACAACTGTTTGCAGTCACCTTCAAAGTAAATTTTCTGCTTAGTAAGTTTGAAATTGCTGACACCTTTCATTGATTCTTTGCTGTAGACCATGATATTTTTACTGACAATATACTCTTTCTTCAGGTACTGAGAGGTTAGGTTAGTTCACAGCAAATTCTACAAAATGGACAATATCCTCAATTCTAATGTGTTGTGCAATTTTTTTGTCACAAGTATTAACGCAGGTACTATCTTTGGCCCCCATTCTGAGTAACATTCTTCAACACACATTTTTATAAAACATAACTTGTCAGGTAAGTTGTCTCTCCTTAGGATTCTTTTGAATGTTTCCCCATTGCACATGCAGTTTACACCCTAATAGATGAGTGTTTGGCAGAAGTTGGAAGTCAGCAGTGGAGTTCAACCAAACCTGTCCTGCTTATTTTAAAGCAACTATTAATAACACTGTCGAGTTCAATGAAAAACCCAGGACAAATGTTAAACTGGATGGGACCCAGGACAACTGGTATAAACGGACTTTCCCAGGAACCCTATGGGGCAGCTCAGTGGCTCTCAATCCTGGGCTACATATCAGAACCACCAGAAGAGCTGTTAAAAAGATGCCAGTGCCCAGGCTCCATGCCCCAGAGCTTCAGGTTTCACTGGGATGGGGGTGGGCCCTGGGAATCAGCATTTTAGGCTCCTGGGTGATTCTAATGTGCAGCCCAGGCTGAGAGCACCTGTGCCACTGCAAGGGACCACTTTTATGCATGACTGACTTGGTCCTGCAGGGCTGCTCCCCAAGTGCTCCTGAAGCAGT
This sequence comes from Choloepus didactylus, assembly GCF_015220235.1. NCBI lineage: Eukaryota > Metazoa > Chordata > Mammalia > Pilosa > Megalonychidae > Choloepus > Choloepus didactylus. Next base: position 55,593,601 of record NC_051323.1, read on the forward strand.
GGCATGTACTCAGAGATTCAAATGACAGTGAAGAGGGAGGCAAATCGGGAGAAGCTGTGCTGCTGCCTAGGCCAGGGGTGAATGCGCAGCAGGTGGCCTGGGGAACCAGGGGGGCAGGGGAGGCCCCACCACGGACCCTGTGAACACTGCAAATGAGTCAGAAGGATTGCCTGGAATCCTCATAAACATTTAATTAAGCAACGCCTACCCTATCATGACAAAATGAAACTTGTTGTAGGTTATGACATTCTAATGAGAAATAAGAATTTAAAATCTCACAAAAGCTCCATTTAAGCCTGCCACAAGTGCTGCACTCGATTCTGAACGTTATTTTGAAAGCAATTGTCAAGATGTAAAATCCCCAACATCCTCAAAATGATGTTGGCTTTGTCTACCATTATACAGTCATCTTTCTAACTCCAAGTTTTGAAGTACAAAAAACAACAATAGCAAAGAAGGGTAACAGCATGTTCATTTCCCAAGCCCTCTGCGCCTCACTGCCCTGTGTCTGCACCATGAAGTGTTGGCAGTTGCCTGAAGAGCCAGTCAGTAAAGCAGCATTTGCTGGTGCTTTGCAGGCTCTGAATTCAGTTCCGAGGCTGCGCGTTAAACTCTGTACAAATGTTCTGGATGATTGTGGGGACGAATTTGTAGAGGTTGTCAAACTCGTCCACGAAGAAGGCATGGTCTCTGGTGGGGTAAGTGGCGATGACTTCCAGCTCGTCCTGTGCAGCCCAGACAACACCTATGGCGTAGGTGATCACACCTGTGGGGACAAGGGTTACATGAAGCAAGTGTCCCCCAAGAAATTGCCATCCTGCTACTCTGTTGGCTGCTGTTTGAACACAATTATGACTAAGCATGGCCCTTCATTCATTCATTGATTTATTAATTCAATAAGTATTTTTGAACATCCACTCTATGCCGACAGTAACAAAATTGATATAGTTGCTGCCTCCAAGGAGTGTTTAGTCTTTTTTTGAGGGAAAAAAAAAGCCTGACAAAAGTGGAGTAAATACATGGTAAGAATTTCATGCCCCTCAACAGGCAGAGGGGTAGATATTTTGGGACAACTAAAACGTTGGGTGCCCTACTGATCACACTGGACAGCATGTCCCTGAGCTACCCTTGGGTAGAGCCAAATAAAATTTCAGAGACTTCAAGGCATCAGAAGTCAGTTCAAGATTTTTTAAACTAAAATGGCGAAATTGAATCACTTTAGGTTTGAAGCCGACTGCAGAAGCCATAGGCTTCTGAATTCGGAACTGAATTCAGAGCTGGCAAAGCACCAGCCATAGGTGCTCCCCATGTGGGAACCTTGCACAGGGTCCCTGAGCGATGGCCACCTGCTCTGCTCCACCATCACCATGGAGAAAGGGCTTCAAAATAAGTGGATGGTCAACAGTATTAGGAGCTGCAGGGAAATCAAATGAAAAGATGCAAATGAAAAATTGTTCATTGGATTTAGAAGAAACAAAAAAGACAGTGGTACTTGGTGAGAGCAGTTTCAGGGGAGTAGAGGCAGAAGACACCAAATGAATTGCTGTGAGTTAAGGATGAAAAAGAAGTGAAGATGTGGAGACAGCAGGTGTGATGGTTAATTTCATGTGCCAGCTTGACTAGGTTATGGTGTCCAGTCATTTGGTCAAACACTGGCCTAGTTTTTACTATGGAGGTATTTAATAGGTGGAATTTGCATCTGTGATCAGTTGGCCTTAAGAAATGGAGATGACCCTCCATAATGTGGGTGGGCCTTTCCAAACAGATGGAGATCTTAACAGCAAGATCTGAGGGTCCCAGAGATCAGAGGAATTTCTGTCTCAAAACTTCAATACCAACTCTTATTGGAATTTTCAGCCAGCAACCCCTAAGGAATTCGGACTCAAGACTTCAGTATCACCTTTACTGGAATTTCCAGCCCCCCCCCCCCATTGATGTGAGCCAATTCCTTATAATAAATCTCTTTATATGTAATATATACATATATAATGTATAATATATATAAATATATAATATATACATATAACATATATAGTATATATAATATATACATATATACACCAGTGTATCATATATATATATATGGTGCTAGACCTTATTCTGCAAAAGCCTGTTCCACCCCACTTTAGGCAGGCCCCAGTGGGGTGAGCAACTTTTATGAAAACAGAGGGGCAGAGCCTGGATGAGGCCTTCCTGCCTGTTTCTCTCCCCTCACCACCCACAGTTGCCCATCTCCCTGCCTCCAGCATCTTCTCCTGGGTGCCCCATCCTGCTGCCTGGGAGCCATCTGTGCCTCACATAGTTCTGACAAGTTGCTTTTCAATTGTTGCCAATTAAGCTTCTCACTTCTCCAATTCCTTTTCTCTGAGTATTGTCTAGATTAGGAGGAGCCAGTTTTGGGCTTAAAAATGCTGCCAAGTGGCAGTGGGAGCAGCTTTGCTGCAGAGCTGGGCTTAGATGGACTAACTCCATTTTTTCTGCTCAAAGATGAAAAAGCAGCCCCCCATTAAGGAAAACCCAAACAGTATTAGGAATTGAGCTTTTCAGGGCCTTGAGTCTACCCATCTTGTAGGGAACCTTCTACTGGCCATCCTGACATGGTCACCCAGCCTCAACTTAGCTACACGTGCCCATTACATTTTCAGGTGGAATCTGTGTGTGGAGTTGGGTACGTAGTTGGCCCCGTGTAATTGGCATCTGTTGGTCCTAGTTCTTTACAGCTGCCCAGAACGTGATTGCCCTGACAGCTCTTAGGATATCTCCCTCGGTTTTCACTTCTCCTGATGAGTAGGTTAAGGATACCTTCTGGATTAGGCCCAAAGGAGGTACATCTAGAAAAGTGAGCAATGGTGCAGCTGGCATGAGCTGGGGGACAGATACTAGGAGGAAGCAGGAGAGCCCTGGGCTTGTGGGCAAGAGCTGGCCCATCCAGCTCTCCCCTTGACTTTGGGACTTTGGACATATTGCTTCTGAGTCTTAACCTGTCTTCACTCTCCTGGTGAGTCCAAGGACACTGTGACTGTGGCCACCCAGGCCACCAACCATCCACATGAGTCCGCCCCACAGGCTCCACCAAGGGTAAATCACTGGAAGACTCTGCTTGAACCCAATGGCTTGTTATATGGGTTCCAGAAGCCAACACTGCTGGTTCATTATGGCCTTTTTGTTTCTTTTTACCCCTCCTCATCTCAGGAAGGATTAAAAGCAGCTTTCAAAAATATGGAAAATCTTGCAAAATAACCCAAGTTAAATGTAGGCACAGAAGAAGAAAACAACCCCAGCCTTGAGTCCTGTACACTACTACTTATCTATAGAGAAGTGGTGGGTGTTCATTGTCCACTTAGTTTACTTTTATAATTATTATTATTATTATTATTATTACTATCACTTGGGTTTTCTTGTTTGTGTTTTCATTATAGTTTATGGCACTTTTCAAAACAGTGATTATACATAGATTCTGTGGAAAAGGCATAAATGTGACTAGTTTCCTAACAGCTACAAAAACATTTTGCTCATTTTCCATATTTTTAAACTCTCTGTTGCCCTTTTATAAATTTTTATATGGAAATATTTCTTTAAATATTTTGAATCAGAATTTCTTTGAGGTCTCTCCAAAACCCCAACATCTGGTTAGCAGTTGCTTAAAAAAATAGTACTTTTCTTTAAAAACATTTTTCTTTGAAATCTACCAACACAACTGGGCAGTCTTCAATAGAAATTAACATAATGAATCCGATTCCCTCCTAATGGGTCACACCTTCAGTTGATGCCTCAGGATGTGGGTTGTAAACTGTAGGGTTAAAGTTCAGAGGCATCCATCGGCCTTGGGTTTGTAGTGACCCTTTGGAAACCAACTTGCTGCCTCTCTGCCCTGCTCCCTCTTTAACTGTTCAAAGGGGCCTGTGGTGTTTCCACCTTAAGACCCTCCCTGTGATTTGGAGCATTTTATTAAATGTTAAACAAAACCAAGGCTTAAAAAGACAGCACCCTGCTGATCCCACTGGTCCACCAAGCCCCAGAGACATACTGCAGCCCAGACCAATTGGCAAGACCAGCTCACCCTTCTGATGGGCGGCCATTGCTGGGATTCGGATGTCGTCGTAGGACCTTCCGTCGGTGATGAGGATCATTAGCTTCCTCTTGTTGGGCTTGGACTTCTTGAAGAGCTGTTCCAGGGCGAAGTTGATGGCCGCCCCCGTGCTTGTCCCTCCACTCCAGTAACCCACCCTTTTGATGGCGTTCAGGATGTCGGACTTGGTGCTGTAGTTCTCGAACCCAAACTCCAGCCGCTGCTCGTAGGTGTACTGCACAGCGCCAATTCGCGTGTCTGTGTCTGAAATCTCAAACTCTCTGCTTAGGTTGGCCACAAACTGGAGGACGGTGCGGAAGTTGCCTGTCCCCACGCTGCTGGAGCCGTCAATGATGAAGCCTATGTCGGCCGAGTTTCGGCAGGTCTTGCTGCAGGCCAGCCGGTCGGTGTCACACACCCGCTTCGCCAGGGGCTGCACCATCTTGTGGAGCGTGAACCAGCTCTGCACGCTGAGAGCGTAGAAGCTGTTTGTTCTGCACACAGCCTAGGAAGACACAGAGGGGAGGGACACCCATCAGGTCAGTGGGCAGATGCTCCAATCTGTCACCATCACCCTTGACCTCCGGGGTGGATGAAGAAGCAAACAGACGTCTTATTTCTGCACTAGTTACTCAAACAGGCACTCACTGGTGCAAAGGCCCCTCAGATTATCCCTGGACTCACTTCCATTCCCTCAGCTGGGATGTCTGCTTTAGTGGAAAGCCATCTGCTAAACAAATCCGTAGGGAGATGTGAGTCATTGATTTCAGCTTAATATTTATGCCTTTGCAGTTGCCTCAATTTATTTGTACTGGCAGCCAGCCAGAAGATTGGCAGCGGTGGGCACCACTGCGTGAGAGGATTCAAGAACATTTTTGTTCTGATTGGGAAAACAGAAGACACATGCGAGAAATGACTAAAGAAAATGTTTCTAGAACAGCCCTGCACCTAGCAGGCTGGGATCCCACAGTTGTGTGGCCACGTGCATCAAGGGCCACACTAGAGGGATGAACTCATTCAATCCCCACCTTAACCCTACAAGGAGTTACACCCCCTATCATGAAGGAACAAACCAAGGGCCAGCAGTGAAGGGGTGTCCCCAGAGTCCCTGAGACTCTGTCTTCCTTCAAAACCCAAGCTCTGTTCTCCAGTCAACCCTGCCTCCAGGCAAATGAATGTTTATTTACTTGTGCCTAGCCTGGTTCCAGACAACATGTGAGGCAGCTGCAAATAAACATTGAGCGAGCCAGTGGGTGTACTCCTGAAGGCGAACCGGCTCATGTCCCTAAGGGGCGGTGCATTCCCTCTTCACCCCTGCCTCTCTGGAGGTCACAGGGAGAATTACGGACCTGATGCCTATGGATGAACTTGTACCATTTAAAAAGTTATCTTAAAACAAGAACTAGCTTACAACTTTTCTAGGAAATATTTTTAACTGGTTTCTAAGAACTTAAATTGAGGTTCACAAAACTTCTCATGCATTTGAGATGAGTGTTGAAGTCTGCACTGAATTCTAGCCAGTGGAGGAAGAGGAGGGAATCCCATCAGGCAGACTGAGTCACGGGGACCAGTTGGCTAGAGCACAGGGCCTGTGTGGGGGTCATAGTAGATGGGTGGGGATGTTGGGTTGGGATCACACTCCAGGGGGCTTCGAGAGCAATGGGGAACAATGAAGGACCTGGAGCAAGGACCCCTGAAGTTTAGAGGAACTCCTCATAAACTGAGTTGGGCTTCATTGTGAAATCTAAACTAAACTGAGGAGATAGAGGGAGAGAGGCCAGACACAGAGCATGAGCTTGAACTGGGGAGGCAGTGTTGGGCATGGGAAATGGTAGAGGATGTGAGAGCTGGGGTTGCATGACTTGGCAGCTGACCAGGCATTCTGGGGTGATTCTGTGCTTCTGGGATGGGCATGGAGCCATTAATGCAAACAGGAAATTCTACAGGAGGAACTGGGTTTGGGTGGGAAAGGATTTAAGTTCTGATGGGACATCTAGGTGGAAAAAAGTCATCAGCTGAGCTCAAGAGAGAGCTGGGGGGTAGAGACAGATGAGGGAGTTGCTAGCAAGTGAAGGCTAAAGTTGTGGCCCTGCATGAGATTCCAGAGGGAGAAAGCCTAGTGAGAGAAGAGCAAAGAGCCAAGGACCAAGTCCTGGGGAAGTCTACATTTAGGGTACAAGACAGGATAAAAGGAGAAAACAAATGAAGTAGGAGTCCAGAAGTTAAGGAAGAAGAGAATTTCGAGAAGGATGAAGAGTTCAGCAGTTTGATCAAGAGGTTGAGTACTAGAAGATGTGAAAACTGGAGGGGCATCCAAGACAAGCCAGTCCAGGGGTTCCTTTTTGTTGTTGTTTTCATAATTCATTTTAATTGATTTAGTTTATTTTTTTTTTTCAAACTGGAAACTTTTCTTTGGAGGAAGGTTAACGTGAGTCCCAATGTATAAAACATACAAAAGCTGGCTGCTTTGATGTAATAGGTGTAGGAGAATGGGATTGCTGTCTGTTGTCCCCACATCTCCTGCCAGACATCTTCAGAGACCCAGGAGTAGTATTTGAAAACCAGTAGTATTTTTCTTATCAGATTGATTACTTAGCTAAGTGTATGTGCATGTGCAAGAGTGTGTGTGTGCATGTGTGCGAGTGTGTACATGGGAGTATTGTACACATGTATGTGTCGTGTGTGCACGCATGGGTGTGCCAGAGCTCACCGGCTATCTGTGGAAGTCCTCTGGGGCTGCAGGAGGAGCGGGGGAGAGCCTCTAAGTGAGACGTTGGAGGACCTGCTCCTTTTTTGTCCTCACAAGGTTTACCAGGTGGGTGTAGGATTTGGCTTTGAGAGTGCAATTCCAAGGTTCCAGATATTAGTCCCTCACTTCCTGCTGAGAAGTGGGCTTAACACACATTTAAAGGAACAAGAAACACAGTCTTGTGGACATTCCAGCTTTTCAAAGTGCCGGAACCCTTGTGCTGGGTGGTGTCTGTCCAGTTACATACCTTGTTTGCAAAGTTGGGCTCCATCACGAAATGCTTCTCGCTTTCAGTGGCGCCTTCAACGGTGATGAAGAAAATGTTGATTCCGGACTCTCTGGCCAGTCTCGAAGCCTCCTCCACCTTGTCCGTGGGCCAGCCGTCCACCATCACCACGGCCACATTGGGGGCACCACCTCTGTTTCCATTGGTTTTGGAAAAGAAGTTCTTGTTCACGAAGGAGATGGCCCGGCCTGGAGAAAAACCGAAAACTCACGCTTGGAACGATCCCAGCCTGAGTAGGGGAAGGCCACTCCCACTCACTCACACACAAAAAATTCAGTTTTAATATTTCAAGTACAGGATGGAGAGGCCTCAATGAATGAAAGCCTAACCCATGAGGATATTAGCACTCCCTCCAAGCGCCAATATTTTTAGAATGTGTAGAGCTGGAAGTATTAGTTTGAAATAAAAAGTGCTTTCTAAAGGCTAATCCTGATAATCCCAAAATATACTCAAGAAAGATAATCAAAGTAGAAGAATTCTCATCTATGGGGTGTTGGGAAGGATCAGAAAGAGTGGGGCTTGATTGAGAGGAGCCCCAGGGCAGGGCTGTTTTGCAGAGCAGCTCTGGGGAGGAGAATGGAAGTGGGACAGAAAACACTGTGGTCTGTGAGCAGCACTGTGTATCTTTTCTAAGAGTACAGAGGATAGCATGTGTGTAGGGTGGTGGCCTGAGGAAGCCAGGGTCCTGCATTCCACATCAGCCCTGAGGCTGCTACAGTGCACAGTTGTTAAGTGGGTGGGGGGTTCACACCGTAGTCTATGAGAATGGCATCTTTTGGAGCTGTGTTGTGCCCAACCTGGGCAGCTGCACATGACTGCTGTGCTTCTGCAGTGTTGTGATATGTGGTCGCTTAGGACACCTCCAGGATCGTGGGTTCAATCTACTTCAGTCATGCCAGGCTGAGCTCGGGAAATCCTGCTTTTCTAAGCGCCTCCCATCTCAAACATCCAGGTTACTCTGCTTCTCTGGACCCAGAGAGGGAGGCTGGGAGATGAACCGCACACAGAAAATGCAGACGGGCAAAAATATATGACCGAGCAGGGGTTCTGCTGGGACTTTAATCCCTTAGCTGAAGTGTGGATCTCTGTGGCTGGGCAGCCCATGCATCCCCAGTGTGTGGTATTTCTGTTTACCTGGGAACTGATGAAGATCATCAGTAGGACTGGCCTGAGCAGACTGTCCCAGCCTGTGGGCTCTGCTGCCTCTCCTATCCCTTTCTCTTCTTGGTGGCAAACCCGGAGCTCTCCCATGCCCCCAGGTCACTCTTGCTCCCATAGAGGAACCGATAGTAACAGAAAGAGATCCAGGAAAACATACTCCTTCTCTCCCCCGTTTCATTTAAAAACTTTATCTTTAAATTGTCTCTTGTTTTAATAACAGTTTTAGGACCAGGAAGCAGGTGAGAAAGACTTTCACTGAAGGAAAAGGGTCCTTCCTCTGCCTGGGTGCTGGAACCACCTAACTCGAGGCTGGCCTGAGGTCCCTTCTATTCCTAGTGTGGGATTTGGGGGTGGGATTTGACCTGGAGTACCGTAGCCTCTTTTGGGTCTCCTGCACCCTGAGGTGAGCCCAGTGCTCCGATAGCTGTTTGGTGTAGAAAGCTGTATTCTGGGGTCAGCTGCTTTTTCTCCAGGTTCAAGTCAAGGGCACCAGTCTGGCTGGCCACGGAGGACCTGTATCCACTGAAAATGGAGAGACTGTGTTCTAGCCCATTATAACAATCTGCTTCAGGCAAGCGCAATGGTTATTACGTGTTAGGAAGCCTCTCAACCTGCCTTTCCTAAGAGCACATTTCACACTGTCCAGGGCCTCAGGAAGTTTTCAGAATCAAGTAGGGTGACCAACCATCCAGGTTTGCCCAGGGCTTTCCCAATCAATCTGAGGACTCAAAGTGCCATATCCTGGGAAACCTCCCAGTCCTGAGCAAACTGGGATGACTGGTCACCCTACAGTCAGCCGAGCTGCATATAGTAGGTCAAGGCTTTTAACTTGAGCTCTGTGGATCTGGGGCACTAGGGGTGTGTATCCATAAATTCTCTGAAATTATACACAATATTTTGTGTGTACAAGTATTTATCTGGGTGCATGAATCATAGCTTTCATCAGATTCTCAAAGAGATCCTCAATCTAAAAACCACCTTCCCAAGTCTTTAGGATTAATGTCATTACACTCAATGTTTTATTTATTTATTTATTTATTTATTTATTTATTTATTTATTTTTATTTATGGTCAGCTCCTGGCTCCACTGGCTAGTATAGTCTTAACTGTCAAATGAAAAGATTAAATGGTTACATATGCAGTTGCTGGAGGGATGTCTTGGAGAACCCATGTGAACTGGCTGTGCAGAACCTGGCTGCTAAGGAAAACCTTGGCTGCTGAGAGCTGCTTTTACAGCCAGGGATAATTTCCCTCAAGGCCCAGGGCACCCGGCCATCCCCTCTGGTTCAATATTATAGCCTGTAGGCAGAGTACAGAGCACCCTAGGATCAGTAGACCTCACCCAACCTTAAATTTGGAGGCTGTTTTAGTTTCCTCATTGCTAAAGCAAATACCATGCAGTGAGTTGGCTTGAATAATGGGAATTTATTAGTTCATGGTTTTGAGGCTAGGGGAAGCCCCAAATCAAGGCATCATCAAGGCAATGCTTTCTCCCAGAAGACTGAGGCACTCTGGGGCTGGCTGTCAGTGATCCCTGATCCTTGGCTTTTCTGTTACATGACAGTGCACATGGTGACCTCTCCTGGCTTCTCCCTTCTCTTCTGTGTTCTGCTGACGTTCAGCTTCTGGCTGCTTTTTCTGGCCTTCCTGTCTCTGTGACTTTCCCTGTCAGGCCTTCAATAATAAAATGAAGACCCCCTCCCTACTCAGCTGGGCCACATCTTAGCCAAAGTAACTTCATCACAAGGTCCCATTTACGAGTTCACACCCACAGGAATGGACCAAGTCTAAGAACATGTTTTTCTTGGGTACATAGCTCCAAACCACCACAGAGGCCGTGGTGAATTCATGTCCAACACACATTGCATCCACCTTCCAGTGTGTCTTGAAAGCTGAGGCTAGAAATGTGAAAACAACATTATGCAGACTCTTGGTTCTAGACCTAAGGTTCTAGATTTGTTTTCATTCCATGAATTGATGCACTCACATGAGATTTAGAAGGCAGGAGGGAACAAAGATTGCATTTTTGTTTCTGCTCTTTCTGCTGACAAGGTATCTGTGGAGTGTTTAATTTCTCTGTGGCAGCGTCAGCAGAGGTGCCTCCGTTAGGTTGCCAGCTTCCTTGGTGTTGAGGTGGTAGGAAGCAGAGCATATGTTTTGTGGGTGTGAATAAGGACAAACAATGCTTGGTTCTGGAGCTGGCAGCTATAGCAGCAGCTTCCTGATCTGGTGGCCTCCTGGTTGAATCAGGTTCCTGACATGGCTGTGGTGGCAAGGCCCAGGAGCTGACTGAATTCAAAAAGCAATTTCCTGATCTTGGAAGAGACAGCAGCTCCCTTGCAGGCCCTGGTTTTGCAAGCAGCCTTTAGACGTTCTCTCTGAGAGCTCAGCCCACAGTCTGCTTCATCAGCATCCCCCAGGAATTCTTGAAACCATTTAATACCCTGAAATAAATCTCTTTCTGCTTAAATCAGCTGGAATGGATTCTGTTCTCTGAATCCAAACCCTGATCAATACTGAGGCTGAGTTAAAATATGTTATTCACTGAAAAAGGTATGCCAATTGAATTAAGACATGTCTCTAATCTCGAGGAAATAGAGTGACTTCTAAAATTTTCTCCAGTATATATTACCGAGAGTTCACTGATGTTAATATAAAGTTGAAAATAAATCAGAAACCAACTCTATCATGTTTGTGTTATTGACTTAGGGGCCTGGATAGCAGCGAATGGGCCAGTGTTTATTTAGCATTGTTCAAAGGTCAGAGGCTCTGCATTTGCCAGATACTAATATTCTGGTCGCTACAGAGACATACACAGAGGTGGGGTGGGGGAGGGAAAGAATTTATCAGACTTACTGGAACTTAGAGGATGTTTCCATAAAGACAGTTCTTTCCCCATATGTGTGGAACTGAGGATCACTTCTTCATTTCCCTGGACTTCGTGGTGGGAATGGGTTCCCTGAGAAGTGGACAATCAGCCTTCCCAGTGCCCCTAAACCAGGCCACTATCTATGAATTACTTCACTGGTTTGGGTTCTTTGGCACTCTATGAGCTTGTTTAGTGTGACAGTGTTTCCTGACACCCGCTCACCTCTGGGTCATCACTACCCGTGGCATCACTGCAATAGTAATTGATTGCAACAAGCTTCTCAAGGGTCACTGGGCAGCTTCCTGAATGACACTGGTTGCAGATTTAAGAAGCTGACAAGTTGTAGGCCAATCAGGAAACAGCCACAAGGTACGAGTCCTGCTGGACCTGAAGAAGCTGCCCGCCCAGGAAGCAGGCCTGCTGGAATTCTACAGCATTGATGTTGTAGCTATTCTTGCCCCCTGAGATACTACTTTAGAAAAGATGCAGATATTTATGTTGATGGCTTATTATTATCTTTTCCTCATTCTGTCTAGGATGTCAGAAGACAAACTATAGATAGAGAACCATGGCAGAAGGACAGAAGTGTCTGGATCCAGGTCACATACCTACGTTGGCCTGCCCTCCTCTCTGGGTGATTTTCTCTACGGCCGTCTTCAGATCTCTGGAATTCATGTGCGCCTTGAGGTTAAACTGGGTGGCAGGGTTGTCTCTGAAGAGTCAGAATGAGAACTAAAAATTATCTGGAAAGTTATTACCTTAGAGAAACCAAAATGTTTGGAGGAAAGCAGAAATCATCATCCGTTCATTTACATACAAATAGAATGGAAACTGCTTCAAAGCCTTAAGGTGTGGTTTGTAAAGTGCTCTGCTGTGGACAGAAGTAATGGGGAGATGGGAAGCCTGGGATGTCCTCAGTGTGTGTGCTCAGTGTGTGTAGAGAGAAGCAGGCTAGGTCAGGACTCAGCAGGTAGATGTTCTGGTTTTGCCCAGGCATTTCCGAGCCATGTGGTCTTGGGGCAGTCAAGGGGGCTTCTCGCTCACGAGGGCCCATGCTTAGTTTAAGGCTTAGCTGCTGCTGTCTTGAAATTCTTAATTTTTGAACACGGGTCCCTGCAAATTATGCACCTGCTTCTGGTCACAGGTTCCTAAGTCCTTGAGGAGAGAAAGGCAGAGACTTTAAAAGCTTTGGGCAGTTTTTAGTGGCGAGGCCTTGGAGACACACAGCAGCGCAGTCCCTGGAAAGTGCTCCAGGACCTGAGAGAGGAGACAGGAGATGTCTCCTGCCTCCCTGGACTCTAGTTCCCAACCTTTCAAGGTGACTTCTGTTGGAGGAGAACAAGAGGGACTGGTTCTTAGACAAAACCCAAACCAACTGCCCAGAGGGCATGTCCAGGGAAGCCAAGTACAGTGGGCCTGAGGGCCAAACCCACAGGGTGAAATTCCTTCAGGTGCAAACAAAGCTCTAGGTTTCAGGTTAGACAAAAATGAACAACAACAACAAAGCAGACTGTGGAATGGGTGCTTCTGGGCCCTTGAGCTGAGCGCCACCTCTCCGTCAATCTACAGAGCCAGACAGCTGCCCTGAAGCCCACAGGATCTCTGGTTGCAGTGATAAAATTCCGTACTCAGATCATGGGGAGGAGGAGGCCCAGTTGTATTCTTCTTTCCCTCTGGGCTCAAGGACTTGTGGGTCTGTATCATTGCAGGCCTATTTCAGTAAATGCGGTACCCACCTCCCAGCCATCCAGGCTCACACCTGGCCTCCGCCTCCACTTCCTCCACTCCTGCAGCCTGTCAGTCTCTCTGTAAACCACCACTTGCCTTTATCCCCACTCTGGATTTCCAGAGGCCCCCTGGCCCCACCCCCCATGGGGTTCAGGCCTTCTTACTTCTTACTGGTTTTTTATAACAAATTCTATGTTGGTTTCTGCATGCCAGTGATACACACATCTGCTGGAGGGCTGCTAACACCTCAAGTTCAGTTGTGGCTATAAAACTGCTCTGCTCAAAAATCAGCAGTGGCTCCCATCATTAGGCTTCATATTTCAGCTTTCAAAGCCACCCATAATTTAATTCCCACCTATCATTTTCATGCTCTTCCTTCTCTCTCTCTCAGTATATTCTATATTTTACTCAGAATGCACTGCTATTTTTACGTTTTCTAGCTGTGTGCCTTTGCTCCTTTCTGCCCTCAGCCAGAAAGCCCGGATCGTGCCCACCCAGGCTCCAGCTGGCATCCTGACCCCCGAGCTCCAGGTGACCCACTCTGCCAGACTCAGTTTTCTCTTACCCACAACACCTCACGTGGTACCTGACACCTGCAGCTACTCAATTAACAGTATTGAAGAACAAATATTTCTTTTTTCCATGCATCTCTACCTCTAAATGATGTTTCCTAGGATGCTGTTCTTCATCTTATATCTCTTCTTAATTTATGCACTTCCCCGTGGGAGCTCATGGGCTCATGGACTCTGGCTCCAGGGCTTCAGCGACCAGTCACATGCCAAAAGCATACCTGTCCTCTCTATCTCGATCCCCAGATATACATAGAGTGGTTCCATAATCTCCATCTGAAACGCACCTCTTGGCACCTGGGGGTAGTTCTACAGGTACCTCAGGTTTGGTATTTCCAAATCTGAAGTCATTTACTTACCAAGTCTTCTCCAACCATCTCCCCTTCTGTGTTCCCTCTTTTGATTCATCTTAGCAAGTATGGATTCTTTTCTCTCTAACATCCTCCTCATCCATGTCCTGTCAGAACTTTCTTCAGTATCTCTTCTATCTGTCCTACTCTTTCCACCCCAAGTTTAGACCTTTGCTTCATCATTTCTCTCCTGAACTGTTACTGTAGCTTCCTACTGGGTCTTCCTGCACCCAGGGGACCTTAGCTGAGGACGCTTTATCCAACAGGCTCTGAGTGCCTCACAGAGGCAGGTTAACTGGGAACCTAATGATGCTCTTCCAAGGGACCCTATTTGGGTTTGTTATTTTGTTCTTTTTCTTAAGAGGGCCCCCAGGCTGTATAAGCTTCAGGGCCTCCAAAGTCTGGATCTTTCCCTGATGACCAAGCTTTTTTAGGGTCTGAAAAATTGAGTTGAAACAAACAAACAAAAATGACTGGCTACAAGATAAAAAATTGCTAAGTTGATAATGACAAATATGATAAATATGTGATTGCCAGCCAAGCATAACATTATATGTACTTCCTTAAATGTAAATTTAAAAATTCATAAAAATTTAATTACATTTGAAAATGATTTGTGGGCTTGGTTTTTCTCACTTTGCAGGATTTCCCAAGTATGTTTGATGATTATCAAGAAATCATAACCAATCATAAAAAAGTGTTGATCATAGACAAATAGTTTCAAAAGCAAAAAGAGAAAACTTAATTTTGCTCTTTCCAGCCAGTGCTGGGCGATGGGCATCTCCCAGGGCAACGGGCACAAGCACAGCAAAATGGGGCGAGAGAATGCCCCACCCCAAGAGGAGGAAGTGTGAGCTGGGATGCCTGCTGCCAACACAATCAGTCCCCGTGCATACACGCAGTTTGAGGAGGCAGCAAGAAGTTCTGTGCAGAGGCTGGGCATGGGGAAGTTGTGCTGCAAAACAAGCATCACCAGTCCAAGGCATCTGGGAAGGAGCTGGTCTGCACCAAGACCCTGGTGAAGCACTGCCTGCCACTATGGTTCGAGTCCCATTAGGCACTGCCCTGGGCCGCCAGAAGCGGGCAAGCTGGCTCCCAAGGAGGAAGAGATTTTAAGCAAAAAGTGATCAAAAGAAATGCAGAAGAAATACGATGAGAGGAAAATGAATGCCAAGACCAGCGGTCTTCTGGAGGAGCAGCTCCTGCAGCGCAGGCTTCCTGCATTCATGGCCGTGAGGCTGAGCAGGTGGCTGCATACTGGAGGGCGAGGAGTGGGAGCTCCATCTGAGGAACCGAGGCCAGAAAGGCAAAGAAATCCTCCCTCCCATCCTAGGTCGTGTAATAAAGGCATTTGTTGTTCTGAAAATTAAAATGAAAATTTAAAAAACTTCCATTCAAAAGTTTTTACAGGAAAAAAAAGGTTATTTAATGTGGAACATCTTCCTTGCCACTGGGTCACATCCAGGGTGATCCGGGAACCCTGTGCAGGGCAGGCTGATGCTGGTCACTGTAGAGGGTTGTTGGTTGCCTGTCTCTTTCCTGTACTGTATAATAATCTCCTTGAGAACAGGCGCGATGTTCTGGTATTTCCTATCCCTAGTGCCTAGCATGGAGGAGGTAAGAGGTCATTGTGGAATAAATGAATAAGATGCATATGTCCTCTCCTGGCTTGGCTTGTCCTGGTCAGACTTGAACGGATGTGTCCCCTGCCTCTACTACAGAGGGCCGTGCATCCATCTCCAGAGGCACACAGATCAGCTATTCATATACTTGAGGAACACTGCTTTTAATGTTGTTTAATGTTACATATATATTTTTTATTAACGTAATGCCTCCCTCCCTAGATTGTGAAGTCCTGAAGAACAGGGTCCCTATCATATTTATTTATTTATTTTAGTGGATTGAAAGTTTGCATTGGAAGACCTCTAAAACCCTTTCCAACTGCTAAGATGATGCATAGGGGCAAAGCCATGGAGCTCATCCACCAAGGGATTTATAAAGGCAAACGGAATAAAAACACTTAGATGAATTTGACGTCAGTATCCCCAGCCAACGGAGTGGGGCTTAGGTAGAAGGTAAGCACTCAAGAAATATTTGTTAAGTTGTCACTGAATTAAGTCATGGGAGTGAATGATAAATCGTTAACCTGCAGACACAAACATACCTGGGGGTATGGGTCCTTATTTTGGGATATATAGGCTGGTGGCCTGAGACCTTAGCCTGGTTATTTTTCAGAGATGGAGAGGATTTAAAAAGTTCCAAGTAGTATGCCTCTCCTGGTTTTATGTAAGCCACCTTTTAACCTGTAATTTTATTACCAGTTCTTATTAAAGGATAACAAAAAAATTTTCTAGCACTGTTGAAGATTTCCTCTTAAGCCAAGAGAAGAAAAACAAAACAGGATTATAGCTCAAGGAGAAAACCATAGACTTGTTCTATGTTTGGAAGAAGAACTAGGACAAATAAAGAGAAATGACAGGGAGCCAGAGTTTGACTTTGCACAGAAAGGGATAATTTAATAAAGTAGGAAATGGTTACCCTGCAAGTGTTTTTTTGATGGCTAAAATGTGATGCTTATGGATTAGTCACTGGAATAAACCCTACCTTTGAGAACAGGGGGAGGGTCAGGGACATGCCGGCAGCTGCAGGTTGGGTGGCAGACTTGTCCCTCAAGGGACCTGGCTCTGACGGGAAATGATTCTCCCCCGTGCCCTCAAAGGGTGAGCAGCTATGGCCAGCCCAGGGCACAGTGGCCTGGGCCAAGCTACTGAGGGGCTTGGAGCAGCTCGTCCCTTATGAGCAGCCACTCGCCTTTCTTACTTTCCTGGGATCATAGACAGGGGAGCAGGGTCTTATAATCAAACTTCTCTTTTAGATGCGTAGTTTTTGTAGTTAGGAGCAGTAATTCCACGCATCCACCAAACAGAGTAGAAAATTCATCTGCATGCCTCTTCATGTTTAAGAAATGTGCAGCTACAATCTGCTGATCTGAGAGTGACTCTCTACGAACCAGCTGGCTGGCCAGCTCACTAACCCGTGTCTGCAGATGGGACTGCTTAGTGTTGAGCAGGTGGAATGTGTTGGCAACAGAGCGTCCCAAATTCTAACGTGCTTCAGATCACCTGGGGATCTTGTTAAAATGTAGATTCTGATTCTGCAGGACAGAGTGAGGTCTGAGGTTCTGCGTTTCTAACCATCTCCCAGTTGATACCGCAGCTCATACTTTGAGTAGCAATATTTTGGAAGATGCTTAAGGATCAAGAAAGTCAGGGGGGATTGGTTTGCCAGTGAAAAGAGGAAGGGAGGAGGATGAATAAGTCTAGAGAAGGGAAAGAGAACAGACGGCCCGGCTGGAAAAGGTAGGCTCTGGCCTGGTAACTGTGGGGGATGAGAGAGGGGCAGGGTACTCGCCAGAGGACAGCACGAACCGCGGGAAGATACAGGCTTTCGCTCTCTGGTTCCGCTTTGGTTGCGCAATAGAATCATCTGGGGAGCTTTAAAAAGAACGATGCCTGAGTCTCACACTCAGAAATTCTGATTTAATTGATCTGAGGCTTGGTGCGGGCAGCGGGGGTTTTTAAAAGCTCCCCAGGTGGTTCTGGTGTGCATGAGGTGGCTGGTAGCCTGCTTCACCAGGGGAAGAATGACCCCAGAGGCCGGGATAAGCCCAGGGAATGTGTCATGTGAGTTCAAGGGGAACCTTCAAGTGCGGTTGTTGTTTTGTTTTACCTCTGGGAGAATTTTAGGGTGGGGAATTGAGCAAATTGTATTCACAGGTAATTGGGCCTTGAGGCTCAGTGTCTCCCAGGAGTGAGGCTGCTCACAGGCCTCGCCTGCCCCCCTTTCGGAGAGGATCCGTGGCACAGTGGGGATGTGAAAGGAAAGGAAATAAGCTTCAGTGGCAGAGAGATTCCAAAAGGAGCCGAGAGGTCACTCTGGTGGTCACTCTTACGCACAATTTAGACAACCCTTTTTAGGTTCTAAAGAATTGGGGTAGCTGGTGGTGGATACCTGAAACTATCAAACTACAACCCAGAACCCATGAATCTCGAAGACAATTGTATAAAAATGTAGTTTATGAGGAGTGACAATGGGATTGGGAAAGCCATAAGGACCACACTCCACTTTGTCTAGTTTATGGATGGATGAGCAGAAAAATAGGGGAAGGAAACAAACAAACAGACAAAGGTACCCAGTGTTCTTTTTTACTTCAATTGCTCTTTTTCACTTTAATTATTATTCTTATTATTTTTGTGTGTGTGCTAATGAAGGTGTCAGGGATTGATTTAGGTGATGAATGTATAACTATGTAATGGTACTGTGAACAATTGAATGTACGATTTGTTTTGTATGACTGTGTGGTATGTGAATATATCTCAATAAAATGAAGATAAAAAAAAAAAAGTGCCATTGAGCCCTGGGGAGCAGAAGAGGAAGCCGATGAGTATTTGTGCTGGGATCCCATTAGTTCCTATAAAGGCAGGAGAGACCGAGGCAGTGGACACTGGGCAAGAGTCAGGAGGCCGCTTTCCAAACGGATGCTACTCTGTACCTGGCCAGCTGAGGCCCCCCTTCGGCTCTCTGGGATTCTCAACCTTGCCAACAGATTAGAATTGCAGAATACAATTCTGCTGTCTGGGCCTCACTCCCTTGCTGGATTCTGAGTTAATAAGTCGGGGTGGAGCCCAGGCATCAGAATTCCTTAATAGCCAAGGCCTAAGTAATCCCTTCCGACACTGAAGTCCTCTGGAGATGCAGCTCACATCTCCTGGGCCCTGTCCCCGGCCAGGCCCTCTCCCTTCTTCCTGCACCTGGCTCACCTGTTCTTTGCCTGCATGCTTAGAGAAAGCAACAGAAGTTTTCTCCTTGCCAGGTGTATTAGTTTCCTGTGGCTGCCGTAACAAATTACAGCAAACTTCGTGGCTTAAAATGATAACAAATTTATTATCCTCCAGTTCTGGAGGTCAGAGGCCTGACTTGGTTCTCCCTGGGCTAAAACCAAGGTGTTGGCTGGGCTGCCTTCCTTTCTGGAGTCTCTAGGGGTAAAGCTGTTTCCTTGCCTTCTTCCAGCTTAGAAAGGCTGCCCACATTCCTTGACTCATGACTACGTTCCTCCATCTTCAAACCATCTCTCTGGCCCTTATTCTGTCCTCATGTCTTTCTCTGACCACCGCTGGGAAAGATTCTCCACTTTTAAGAGCTCCTGTGATAAGACTGGCTTCACCCGATAATTGAGCCTTATCTCCCCATCTCAAGGTCCTTCACCTTCATCACATTCACCAAGTCCCTTTTACCGTGTAGGGTCACCTGTGCCCGTATTCCAGGGTTTCGGGCAAGGACAGTTTTGGGACCATTACCCTGCCCACTGTGCCAGACTTGACCCCAGCCGCCATCCTCTGCTGATTATCCCATACTCCATGGCTCCAAGATCTCTGGGAGCCTCCGTGCACAGTTCTCGCTTTCCTGGACAGCAGGGGAAGCTCAGCTGAGTGTGTGGTTGAGTGCCGCTGGTTCAGGGCTGAAGGTGGGTAAGCCAAGAAATAAGAAGGGAGTGCAACCTAGTTCAGAGCTGCTCCCTAAAACGGGGGAGCTGTCACTGGACCACGAGCAAAGAAACGTCCATTTCAATTTTACATGAAGAAAAGCCATTTCGCTGTGCTCTAAAAATCTTTTCCTATTTTGATATCCTAGTGTTGATTACAAAGTTCGAAAGAACATGAGCAATTATGTTCCATTTATACTGAGACTGGGAGGTCTGGAGGGCATTTGGTACCTGGGGATCCAGGCTGCAGCTACAAAGCACTCTGGCCTTGTGCATTCTGCTTGCTAGAGTTCACCTAATAGCTACTTTGGCTGCTCTTCCATTGAGCCTTTTAGTGTTCCTGTTGGTACTGAGTGCAATTTTGAGCCCGTTGGCTGTATAATTTGAAATTTAAGTGTATGTGCGAGACAAGGGCTTGATCTTTGGCCTTTTATTCAAGCAGAGTGACAGTCTGGTAGAAAGCTTCAATTACCAGATGCTTTCTTGGCAGGATAAGCAAAATCCTCAGCAGCTTATGTTAGCTGTGAAATCAATTTTGTTTGGCACTATAGGGTTTAACCCAAGATTAATATGTGCCCTCTCCTCCAGTAGTTATGCATTTAGCTGTGTGTTCTTGGGAAAGTCACTCAACCACTCTGAGTCTGTATTGACCGTGGCTCATGTAACATGACTGTGCTTGGAATGTTTAGTTGCTGAGTAGTGAACAGGTTTGTGGGCTGTGAGACTCTCGTGTGCAGAGATCAGGGATTGGGGCCAGAGTGACGATCCAGAGGTTGAGGCTTCTCCCTTGACCTGGGTCAGAAATAGGAACTCAGCCACTGCAAGGTAAAGTTATGGAGGAGCAGAAACCCAGAGCCTGGCAAAGGAGGAGGAGAAAGGGTTGGACAAGTGCAGAGAAATCAAGGTGGAAAGAACTGCAGGGGGAGAGGGAGAGAGGGGATGGCCAATGGCTTGTCAGTCCTGTGAACACTCTCCTTACAGTAAATCCCTGTGCTGCCCAGAGGGGTTTCTTATTCCTTGCACCCAAAAGATCTTTGAGTAGGACACTTAAAGTCAGGATGCAAATGAACATTGCATTTTGTAAGTCAGCCTGTTTTTATATTTCTTATATTTCATTTACCTTTTGTTTCCTCTTAATATTTAATATGGGTCTTTTAAATTCTAGCCTGATTCAGCTCTCTAAGGAAAACCAAGGGAAGAGATCTTCTGGGAGAGCAGCGTGCAGTGTGGACCAGTGGCAGTGGTCAATGTTGAGGTGAGAACCCAAGAGAAAGAAGGAATTCCGAGCGGCAGAGTCCTTGTACTAGGGCCAGGCAGGTCGTTTGCAGCCTAAGCCTCCCCTTCAAGTGTTCTCATCTCATTTCCTCTCCATCAGATGAGGAGGCGGAACCAGGAACTCTTAAGGCCTTAGTGCTCTGTGATTCCGATTCCGAGAGAGCAGGAACAATTTCGAGTGGGAGTAAAGAAGGCGTTAGAATGGGGTGGGAACCCAAAAGGCTGCTTCAGAAATGAGATTCCTTCCCTGCCAAGCACCTGCCCTTCCTACTTGTCCTTTTCTAGAAACACAGGTCCTCAGATTGCATCTACCTCTGTGTCTAATATGCACTGAAACCATCTGGTAAAGGAAGGATTGAAGGGAGCCTCCCAGGAGAGGAAGCCCTTGTGCCTGAAATCAAAAGGAGTTTCAGCTGGGTAGGTGTGTCTGCCCGTCAGCCTCATGACACACTTCTTAGGCCACCCTGCAGTTTATTCTGTTCTCCCATTCCGCTGATGGATGTACAACCTCACCGCAGGCCCTTATTTCATCATTGATCATCCCAGCCTGTAGGAACCCAGAGGTGGGAAGGGAGGGACCGGTAGCTCATGTGGTCTGTCAGTCCAACATGCACGTGTTGGACAGCTTCTGAATACAGACCCAGTCACTGGGTTACAGAACGCCAGGGCTCACAGAGCCCTAATGAATCATCTGGCCCGGCTGCTGTGCTTTACAGATGGTGGCTCTTACTGGAAGGGTTAAGTGACTCGCTTAAGGTCACACAGCAGAGCTAAGGCCAGAATGCAGCTGTCTGTCACCAATTCATTGTGCTTTCCACTCCACTCTGCTGCTGGAGCAGGGTGAAGATGATTGATTCGTTTGTACTACCCCCCAACCCCCCCAAAAAACAACAAACAGACATGGAAAATAGATTTATATTTCTTTCAAATTAATAAGTACTCTGGATGAAAAAAAGGCAAAGCCCAAAGGGCTTTTTAGAAAGTGAAATTGAAAAGCATGGAAGTAAACTCTTTCCTGCAAATGGTGATTGCATTAGAAAAAGGGGGAGGGGGGTGTTTGGTTTGTTTCTCCTTCCCTGCTACATTTGTTCTTTAATCCATGTTCCTGTCAGCATACAACACTATTCTCTAGCCAATTTTCTTTTCCTTGACACATTTCTCACCTGATTTTCATATTATACTATAAATTTTGGTACACCTAAGCTTTTAAACCAGCTATTTTTAATGTAACATAACACACCGAGCTTTGAACTCCCAAATAAAATTGACCAGGGACAGCTGGCACTAAAATGCTTAAATTCCCTCCCAAGAGAAGTCTGCTATCCATTTGCTATCCTTTAAATAACAGGAATGAAAATGAGTTGACATTTTGAAAAACAGGAAAACAATGTCCAAAAAACCTCCTTTCCTATTTCAAGTCAAAATCCTCTAGATACATAATTGGACATTGAGAGTTGGCATTTACAGAAATTGGTTATTTTGTTTATATTTTTTAAAGTAGACTTTATTTTTTATAGCAGTTGTGGGTTTACAGAAAAATTGCACAGAAAGTACAGAGTTCCCATATATCACCTTCCCTTACACAAAAACACACACACACATACACACAGTTTCCCGTTATTAACCTCTTGCATTGGTGTGGTGCATTTGTTCAATTGATGAACCAATAGTGATACATTACGATTAACCAAAGTCCATAGTTTTAATTTACCATTCATTCTTTGTGTATCCAGTTCTGAGTTTTGACAAATGCATAATGTCATATATCCCAGCCTCATGGTATCATACAGAATATTATAACTGCCCTAAAAATGCCCTGTGCTCCACCCATTTATCCCTTCCCACCTCCTTCCTGAACCATTGCCAACCACTGGTCCTTTTATTGCCTCTAAAGTTTTGCTTTTTCCAGCATTTTGTATAGTTGGAATCATATAGCATGTAGCATTTTCAGACTGGCTTCTTCTACTTAGCAATATGCATTTAAGTTTCCTACATGTCTTTTCATGGCTTGATGTCTTTTTATCCTTGAATATTATTCCATTGTCTGAATGTACTACAGTTTGTTCATTCATTCACTTATGGAAGGACATCTTGGCTGCATCCAGTTTTGGGCAATTATGAATAAAGCTGCTATAAACATTCGTGTGCAGGTTTTTGTGTGGACATAAATTTATCATCTCAGTTGGGTAAATTCTCAGGAATGCAATTGCTGGGTCATATGGTAAGCCTATGTTTAACTTTGTAAGAAACTGCCAAAGGGTCTTCCAAAGTGGATGTACCATTTGCATTCCCACCAGCAACAAATGTGAGTTCTTGTTGCTGCACATCCTTGCGAGCATTTGGTGGTGTTAGTGTTTTAGATTTAAGCCATTCTAATAAGTATGCAGTGGTATCTCACTGTTGTCTTCATTTGCAATTTCCTAATGATATGTGATGTTGAGCATCTTTTCACATGCCTATTTGCTATCTGTATATCTTCTTCAGTTACACATCTGTTCAGATCTTCTGCCCATGTCATAATTGAGTTGTTTGTTTTCTTATTGTTGAGTTTTAAGAGTTCTTTGTATATTTTGGATACAAGCCCTTTATCAGATACGTGTTTTGCAAATATTTTCTCTCAGTCTGTGGCTTGTCTTTTTCATTCTCTTAATAGTATCGTTCACGGAGCAGAAGTTTTTAATTTGAATGAAGCACAACTTACCAATTTATTTTTCTTTCATGGATTTTGCTTTGGGTGTTGCATTTGGAAAGTTGTTGCCAACCCCAAACCACCAAGATTTTCTCCTATGTTATTTTCTGGAAGTTTTGTAATTTTACCTTTTACATTTAGGTCTAATATAGAAGGAACTTATTCTATGAGGCCAGCATTACCCTCATAATTATTTGTCATCCTTTTAATGTCCATGAAACCAGCAGTGATGGTCCCTCTTTCGTTTCTGATACTGATATTTTGCATCTTCTCTCTTTTTTTTCTTGGTTAGCCTGGCTAGAGGTTTATCAATTTTATTGCTCTTTTCAAAGAACCAGCTTTTTGGTTTTATTTTTTCTAGTTTTCCTGTTTTCAATTTCAATGATATCTATTCTACTTTTTGTTATCTCTTTTCTTCTGCTTACTTGGATTTAATTTGCTCTTCTTTTTCTACTTTCCTAAAGTAGAAGCCTAGATTATTGATTTTAGATCTTCCTTCTTTTTTAATATATGCATTCAATGCTATAAATTTTCCTGAAAGCATTGCTTTTGCTGCATCCCACAAATTCTGGTATGTTGTATTTTCATTATTTAGTTCAACATATTTAAAAATTTCTCTTGAGATTTCTTCTTTGATCCATATGTTAGTTACAAATGTGTTGTTTAATACCTACATACTTTTGGGATTTTCTGGTTGTCTTTCTGTTGATTTCTAGTTTAATTTCATTGTGGTCTGAGAACATACTTTGTGTGGTTTCTATTCTTTGAAATTTGTGTGATTTATGGCCCAGTATGTGGTCTATTTTGATAAATGTTCCATGTGAGTTTGAGAAGAATGCACATTCTGCTTTTCGATGAAGTATTCTGTAAATGTCAATTAGATCCAGTTGATTGATGGTGCTCTTCAGGTCAATTGTAGCCTTACTGATTTTTTTTTGCCTGCTTGATCTGTCAATTACTGAAAGAGGGGTGTTGAAGTCCCCAACTATAATAGGGGATGTATCTCTTTTTTCTTGAGTTCTATCAGTTTTTGCCTCACATATTTTTATGCTCTGTTGTTAGGCACATATACATCAATGATTTTTATGTCTTTTTGGAGAATTGACCTCTACATCATTATGTAATGCCCCTCTTTATCTCTGATAATTTTCCTTGCTCAGAAGTCTGCTTTGTTGGAAATTTATATAGCTACCCAGCTTTCTTTTGATTAGTGTTAGCATGGTATTTTTTTCTCCATCTCTTTACTTTTAGTCTATATCTGTCTTTATATTTAAAGTGGGTTTCTTGTAGACAACAGATACTTGGTTATTTTTTAATACACTGTATTTTAATGGTTATATTTAAACCATTCACATTTAAAGTGCTCATTGATGTAGTTGGATTAAAATCTACCTTATTTATAACTTTCCTAATCATTGCCCTCTTTCTTTCTTTCTTTCTTTTTCTTTTGTCTTCCTCTTTTTCTCTTTTCTCTGGTTTTAATCAAGCACTTTACATGGTTCCATTTTCTTCCTCTCTTAGCGTATCAATTATACTTCTTTTTAAATTTATTTAATGGTTTCCCTAGAGTTTGCAATAAACATTTACAACTAATCTAGGTCCACTTTCAAATAACACTTTATCGCTTCATAGGTAGGTCAGATACCTTATAACACAGTATTTCCAATTCTTCCCTCCTGTCCCTAATAATATCACTGTCATTTCAGTTACTTATCCATAGCTATGGTCATCCAATATATTGTTGCTATTATTATTTTGAACAAGCTTATTTTTTAGATCAGCTAAGAATAAGAAAAATAAAAGATTTTATTTTACCTTCATTTATTCCTTTTCAAACACTCTACCTTTCTTTCTGTAGATCCAATTTTCTGATCTTTACCATTTTTTCTTCTCTCTGAAGAACCCCTTTTAACATTTCTTGCAAATTAGATCTACTGGAAAAAAATTCCCTCAATTTTTGTTTGAGAAAGTCTTTATTTTTCCTTCACGTTTGAAGGATAATTTTACTGCATACAAAATATTAGGTTGGTGGTTTATTTCCTTCAATACTTTAAATATTTCATTCTGCTTTCTTCGTACTTGCATGATTTCTGAAGAGAAGTCCAGTGTGAGTCTTATTCCTATACCTTATTCCTTATACCTGTATTCCTCTATAGGTAAGGTCTTGTTATCCCCTCTGGCTTCTTTCAAGATTTTCTCTTTGTCTTTGATTTTCTGCAGTTTGAATATGGTATTTCTAGTGTAGATGTTTTGGTATTTATTCTGTTTCTGTTCTCTAAGCTTCCTGGATCTGTGGTTTGGTGTCTGTCAATAATTTTGGAAAATTCTGAGCATTATTACTTCAAATACTTCTTCTGTTCCTTTCTTTCCTTCTTCCCCTTCTGGTATTCCCTTTATATGCAGGTTGCACCATTTGTAATTGTCCCCACAGTTCTTGCATATTCTGTTTCATCTTTTTCATTCTTTTTTCTCTTTGCACTTCAGCTTTGGAAGTTTCTATTGACGTATCTTCAAGCCCACTGTTTTTTTCCTTGGCCATGTCTGCTTCACTGAGGAACCTATCAAAGATATTCTTCATTTCTGTCACAAGGTTTTCGATTTCTAGCATTTTGATTCTTTCTTAGAATCTCCGTAGCTCTACTTACATTCCCCCATCTTTCCCAGCATGTCGTCCACTTTATTCATTAGAGCCTTTAGCATATTAATTGTGGTTATTTAAATTCCAGGTCTGATAATTCCAGCATCTCTGCCATGTCTGGGTCTGGTTCTGATGCTTGCTCTGTCTCTTCAGACTGTGATTTTGCCTCCAAGTAAAAAGGAACTGAGATACACAGGCCTTTAGTGTGAGGTTTTATGTTTTTCTGGTTAGGAGTAAGTCCGTGTTTACTGCTTGCTGTAGCCATAGGGGTCAGAGGCTAAACTTTCCCTGGTGTCCTTGTTTTTGTCTCCCGTTTTCCTGGAGTTTCCTTAGAGAATTCTTAAATAAGACCCGAGCTTTTGCAGTCTTTCCCATAAAATCCCCTATTATTATGCAGGAGCCCAATTGATACAGGGTACGGGAGGGAAGCATTGTATAATCCTGTGATTTGGTCTCAGTCTTTCAGTGAGCCTGTGCCCCTTCACAAGTGAGACAAGAAGGCTGAAGGGGCTGGAGTTGGGTATTTCCTTTTCCTCAGGTTGGTTAGCCTCTGGTAAAACCCAAGTCAGTTAGGCTTTGGTAAAAAAGTTTCTTTTGAGGGCAGTCAAAAGAACAGACTGCTCTGGGGGTATTTAAAAATGCTTACTTTTCCCCTCCCCCTGCTGGAAGCATGAGGGCAGTTTTCACGGTGACATCAGCCAAACTCCTGGAGGTAAAATTCATGAAAGTATGGGGTCCCCTAAGACTGGGTCTCTTGAAGCTTTTATTCTGAAGCTGGTCCATGCTGTAACTTGTCAGTTCTGGTTTGAGAATTCCTATCAGTATTGGCTCCAGCAGGCAGGC
Source organism: Choloepus didactylus (assembly GCF_015220235.1). NCBI lineage: Eukaryota > Metazoa > Chordata > Mammalia > Pilosa > Megalonychidae > Choloepus > Choloepus didactylus. Next base: position 55,620,369 of record NC_051323.1, read on the forward strand.
GTTTTCCTGGCTTCTTCCAGGTGAGCTGTGATTCTCCATACCTACCTGTCTCTCCAGATTTCGAGGCAACAGCTTTTCCTGTCACTCCAATTCTCTGATGGATCTAAGAAGAGTTGTTGTTTTTCAGTTTTCCAGGTTTTTTCTCATTGTTAGGATGGGAGTGATGACTTCCAAACTCCACACGCTGGACCGGAAACCCCAGTTATTTTTATATAATTGCTTCTTCGACTGAGTTTCCAGTGCAAGTTAACTAATTGGTAATTTTTATTCACAGGAATAGAAGATTGCGCTAAATGTGTTACTAGGATTTAATTCTAAAAATATGTTTATTTCTCTTGACAACTCAAAAATAAATATTCTAGCAGCATCAAGGTGACAGCCATATTTACAGGGCTGCTCTGAGAGGGCCTGGGGACACCTGTGACACCCCTGGGTGTTGTCAGGTGTGGATGTTCTCACTTTTCAGTGGCTGCTGCTTCTGTGCAAAGGGCATCAAGATCTGTATCTACTTCACGGGATAAACTGCAGATCTGTGATGAGGGAGGATGCATGATGTGTCCAAGGGTCCTTGGTGGAAAATGTTTTGAATTGGGTGGTAATTATCCTGCTCTCAGTGGTTCTTGGTCAAAAGTCTGCCTATATTTGAAGTGAATGCTTGCTCACTCTTTTGATTGTTTCTGTATTATCTGTTAATAACTGTATATCTGATTTAGAGAGAAACCTATTCATATATGAAATAACATTGGTTCATTATCCCAAATAAAAGGAAAGAAGGCTGAGATTGGATACTGTGGTAAATGGAATCATCTCCCAACAAAAGACATGTCCTTAAGCCTAATCTCCGTTCCTGTGGGTGTGAACCTATTCAGGAATAGGGCCTTTTGAAGATGTTATTATTAAGGTGTGTTCAGATTGAACCAGGCCGGGTCTCAGTCCATATGACTGGAGGTCTTATAAAGGGAGGAAGTTTGCACAGTCAGTCAGTAGAAATCAGAAACCAGAGGAAGCCGGATGTCAGAGTAGCTAGAAGTCAGAGAAGCCACATGGGGAGACCAAGTGACAGAGGCAGGGATGCAAGCTAGGAACCTCCAAGGATCACAAGAAGCCGACACAAGAATGCCACAGACTCCAAGGGAAAGCATGGCCTTCCGATGCCTTGATCTGGGATTTCTGGCCTCTAAAACGACGAGCCAATAAATCCCTGTTGTTTCAGCCACCCCATTGAGTGGTATTTATCACAGCAGCCCTGGCCAACTGAGGCATTTCTCAACACAAGCTCTCACTTTCTACCCTAAGTAAAATAATAAGACCAGTGTTGGGCAGCCACCTGTGCATTCAGCTGCCTGTTTAGGGCCTCCACCCTCCCCGCCCAGGACTACCACTGCCTGGAAAGCTTCTCCGGGACTGGGGCAGGGGCCAAGGTTATCCCGACAGATGAAGATTCCCGTCTCTGTTTGAAGAGAAAGTACCACCTAAGGCACCATGTTCTCTGGGCATCTTACCTACGGGTGGTCGCATAGGGTGTAGCCCCTCTAAACAAATGCTCTAATAGTAAAGAATAAGGTGGAGGGGGGTGTCTGATCTTGTTCTACAGATGAGGAAACTGATGATCAGGAAGTTGAAGGCCTAGCCCAAGACCACACAGCCTGTTCCTGGCAGGGCTGGGACTGGAACCCAGCTCTCCTGATTCCCAGCAAATAAGCACTCTTTACCAACCACAGGTGTACATGCCACTTAGTTACAAGGTGTATTAACCTGTCCTTCCCTTCTGGAAGTCTCACATTTCTCAAATGCCATTTGATTTGCTTCTGTTTCTCTCATTTACATTTACCCTATGGAGGAAAACTGATTTGTGCTCTAGGGTGTGTTGGTATAATTTATGGCACAAAATCAAGCACACGGCATCACTTGGTTTCTGAACATTAATGACACTTACCCATACTGAACAACACCCATCAGTGGACCGGCGGGGCCGATGTCGAGAGCTTGGGCAACATTGGCCAGGAACTGCTTCTGGATTTGGAAACGACGTTTGCCGATACTCGAGCTCCCATCAATTAAAAATGCCAGGTCAATTTTGCAGTCTGAGAAATGGAAAAGGACTCTGTTATTCCGATTATCTCCCATTACATTCACTCAGGCATTCTCTCACTCCTTTCTCCAAGCAGAACCCACTGATATTCCAAAGAAAAGTAAAGAAAAAAGAGTTAGTAAGATGTGGGGCGTATTAATTTATGTCCATCAGTGGATTTTCACTGGGCTCCCTTCCAAGTTCTAGACACTTGGGATAGCACCTGTTTCCATAACTGTTTTAGAATTGTCTGTATCAGCCATGATTAATAGACTTCAGAAGCCAAGATGTCCCAGTCAATCTTGGAAAGATCCTCAGGATGGTTTCTGGGTTCAAACCTTCTATGTGCCAATCTCCAGATATGGGAGGTCACCAAGACTGAGTCCCAGGAGCTGATGGCCTTTTACTCTCACACTGACTTTTTGGAATTATGTGTTGGGTCTTTACAGTGGTATAAAGGAATCTACCAGGCCTGGGCTGTGGGGAGGCAGGAATCAGAGAATGAGAAGTTGATATTAATTTTCTCCTTCAGTTCCCTGGGTGAGGACCCAAGGAAATTATCCACTTGTATCTCCAGGAGATCAGCACTTGTTTGTAGCTATCTCAGATTATTTTTCTTTCTTTTAGTTGTGATAGAGACTAGAGCAATTGTTCCTGGCTTCAGATCTCTGTATCTCGGTGAAGACAGGAAGGTTATGGTGTATGTGGGGGAGTGGGGCAGGGTTGGTGGGGCTGCAAGCTACTCTCAACATCTCTAATGATAGAAATTGGTAGAAAGGTTTTGACTGAAATTATATCATCTCAATATAATAAAATGGATTATTCAATGTTTTTCATAAGTTCTTATTGGGAGCTATATGTACCTTTGATTAATAAAAAAATGAGAAGTTACTTAACAACTGCAATGTGGGAGACAAAAAATGTTTCAAAACAAAGTTCAATGGAGAAAAAAGCAAGGGAGAGAGTAAAGTTAAGAATTGCTGGGCTGGGGTAGCAGAGATGGCATGTGAGCCAGCGCCGCCCTCCAAGGGAGACGGTACAGCTGCCCAAGACCCAAGGCCCAAGACGAGCTGGAGCTCCCTAAGTGGCTGCACAGCTGCCTGCGAGGCGCTCGCTGGTTTCTGTCCCCTGCCTCGCATTGTCTTGATGTGAATGGAGCCTTCCTGTTCCTTGAACCTCCAGACGGAGGGAGAGAGGTGTTTTTTTTTTTTTTTTTTTTTTTTTTTTTTTAATGAAAGCAAGAAAGGGGCATGTATTGAAATAGTTTTAGGCAGGAGAATTGATGAGGAAGTTATTTATTGACAAAGGACACCGCAGAATTGGCAGATGAAGGCAAAGAGTTGTAGCTGAGAGGGTACTTTATTATCTTGGTCAGGTGCATGGCAGTCAAAACCAGGGGAGGAGCAGGAGATGGCGGGACCTCGCTGGGCATGGCCGGCTTCTCTCCACCTGGACTTAGGGCCCTTGTTTGTGCCTCTGCTCGTTAGCAGATCTTGTAAGCTTTTACCTCCTGTCTACCTGGACAACCATTGCCTGCCCATTCTTCCTGTTCAGCTGTTTTTCCCTGTCCCACATCTGCCATATGCAAGTATGACTCTTGAGATGAAGGTTGGAAGAAGCAAATAAAATCCAGAAGTAGAGTTTAAAGATGAAGCAGGCCTGCTCTCAACTGGCTGTGCTCCCTTTGGGGATGGCTCATTCTTTCCTTCTTCTGGGCATGCAATGTAAGCTGTGGCCACCAGGTGGCAGTGGTGTTCTTTAGGGTTTGCGGCACCCCCTCAGCCGAGGTTTGCTGGAAAAGCAGACCCCACCCAGACCCACAGAGTCAGAACTGCAGTTTCCGGAGATCCCCAGGTGATTTGTGTGCACATAGAAATTTGAGAAGCACCGCTGAAGGGGGTTTCCCCTCCAGAAGTCAGCAGATTAGTTCATTATGCCATTAAAAATGAAAACTTTTTTTGTTAAATAGCAATGTAAATTAGAATAAGAGCCAAAGGGATTTTTTTTCTTTTATAATGAATAAAGTGCAGGGATTTTGTGGCATCTGTTTTGGCTCCTTACAGTTAGTTTTTTTCCTCCTTATTTCTTTCATCTTGAACTGAGCTCAGGATTGACATGTTTGTGTCATAGCTAGGTTTGGAGGAGAGGTGTTTCTGTGTTTGCCTAGTTCTCACTCCTTAGCCGAATGCTGATCTTGGGGTCACCTTTGCCTCCCCCTTTCCCAGGATATATTAAAGAGGATGTTCCATCTTCTTGACTGAAAGGGGGATGTGAAAGGAAATGAAATAAGCTTGAGTGGCAGAGAGATTCCAAAAGGAGCAGAGAGGTCTCTCTGGTGGACACTCTTACGCACAATTTAGACAACCCTTTTTAGGTTCTTAAGAATTGGGGTAGCTGGTGGTGGATACCTGAAACTATCAAACTACAACCCAGAACCCATGAATCTCGAAGACAGTTGTATAAAAATGTAGCTTATGAGGGGTGACAGTGGGATTGGGAAAGCCATAAGGACCACACTCCACTTTGTCTAGTTTATGGATGGATGAGCAGAAAAATAGGGGAAGGAAACAAACAAACAAACAGACAAAGGTACCCAGTGTTCTTTTTTACTTCAATTGCTCTTTTTCACTTTAATTTTTACTCTTGTTATTTTTGTGTGTGTGCTAATGAAGGTGTCAGGGATTGATTTAGGTGATGAATGTACAGCTATGTAATGGTACTGTGAACAATCGAAAGTACGATTTGTTTTGTATGACTGCGTGGTATGTGAATATATCTCAAGAAAATGAAGATTAAAAAAAAAAAATAAAGAGGATGTTCCAGCCCACGCTGTGTGCTGACCACTGCCTGGTGGCTTTGTCGTGTGAGAGGAAATCAGGCTGATCTGAAGAGGACAGCCTCAATACTAAAGGGTGGTTATGAAGTGTTCAGCCTGAGCAATTTACGATGGCCACAAAGATGGAGGGTGGAGGACAAGGAGGAAATGCTAGAGCATGGAGTCAACAGGAATTAAAGACCAGTTTCCTTAAGTGCTTTGGTTTTCAGTATAAAGCGATACCATTTTATAGATTAATGCAGCGTTGGCCAATACATTGGTTCAGTGTTTCTTAACCCTGGATACGTGGCAGAGTCACGTGTGAGTCGCTTTGCAACTTCAGCAAACAGAGATGCCTGGTTATTGCCCTGGGCAGCGCTTCTGTCCAAAGGAATCCCTGGATTCAGTAGGTCTGGGAGGGGTCCAAGATTCTGCATTTCTAACCAGCTCCCCGGTGATGCGGATGTATTGTCTCCAGACCACCCTCAGAATAGCAAGATTTAGGGAGTGTTTGATTCTGTAGGATGAGGCAGGAACTGGACAGCTTTAATTTTTAAAAATGTCTTCAGGTGATTCTCATATGCACCCACGACCCTTGGTGGCCAACCTCTAGGGATGTTCTGGGGAACCTGGGAGTGTTTTCCTTGGCTTGTAGGAAACTTGTCTGGTTTTCCTTTCTCTCTGGCCCCTTTGGGTAGCTTCTCCTCCACATATGTAATGTTGCAGTTCTTCTGGGTTCAGTTTTGTCTCTTTACTTTACCCTGTCTCCCTAGACCACATTTTTTTATTCTCACAGCCTCAGTTTTGAACTATATATCCCGTCTTGCAATGCTAACGTTCTAGCCAGGCCAACATGGGTGGCCGACTGTCCACCAGACTGGGTGTCCCATGGAAGATGCTGGACATCTACGATCTCACTGCCCCGAGCTGCCCCTCTTCCAGCGCAGAGCCACCTACCCAGTTGCTCAAAGTATCTCTAACTATGCCCTCTCTCATAACCCAACCTCCAGCCCTCTCGACTCTTCCTTCTCCATGTCTCCTGACTCTGCCCATTTCTCCCCATTTCTACTCCCAGCTCCAGCTGCTGCCCTCTCCCACCGTCCCCCTGCATCTGCTACCAGCCACTCTCCTCCTCTCACCCACTCCCGCCTCCCCGCTCCATTCTGCACCTGTTGCCATAGTGATGTTTTAAAAACCAGATCCCTTCCCTCTCACCACACAGACACTTTAAATCCTTAGAAAGCTTCTCTTGCCCTTAGAGTAGCATGACAGAAGAGTGGGGACAATAGACCCAAGGCAGGAGAGGAGGGTTGGGTGGGAGTGAGTGGGCAGAGAAGAGAGGGCAGGTCAGACAGGAAAGCCACCAGGGGCTTCTTGTTGTCAATTAACTTACTTGGATCTCCCTGGGATACTGGCTCCAAAGACTGTGTACTTAATTCTTCTTTTGGAACAAATCCTGGAAAGAGCAGTAAAACTTTTGGTGACTTAAAGCCCAGGAAGTATCTGGTTCTCCCAAAGGAAGGGGGCATAACGGATATTCATACCCAGCTCACGGGATTGGCTATAGCTGCCTGTGCTCTTCTCCACCCCACCCCACCCTCAGAAAACAAAGAATAAATTAATATTTGCTGACAGCTGACCAAAGGCACAGGAGGCTACTGGGGACTGCAAGTGGATCTGGAGTCAGAAGACTTGAGTTTTACCTCCCGCTGCCCCGTTAACTTATCCTATCTGAGCCTTGGTTTCCTAATCTGAGATCATGAAGCCCTTTGCCAGCCTAAGCGATCCTCTGTAAAGTTCTAAAAATCTTGAGATCAGGGAATGTGTCTCCCCCATCATATAAACCTCTACTTTGCCAGCACCTGTAGGGCAACATTTGGTGACTGAATCAGTGAACAAAGAGGAGTAAGACACAAGGCGGGTAGCGTAGGGGGGCTGGATGTAGAGGGGAAGGGAAGAGTCAGATGCAAGTAACTTAGATAAGGGGGTTGAAAACGCAGCCTTTTCCCCACGGCAGTCTGAGAGGCAGGTAAAGTCGCAAAAAGGTTTTATACTTTGAGAGGCTGTTTGTGTGAGTTAAATCTCAGCTTCAGGGGTTTTCTTTGGAGCCATTTACAAGGGCGCCAAGATCACAAATACACCTTTTAAGGAAATAAAGACAATAAATGAAAGTCATTGTGGGCTTGGTCAGGCCAGCGAGCTAAACAGATGGAGAAAAGCTTGGAGAGAAGCTGGTAGCCCCAGCAGGCAGCGGGCCTCGGGTCTCCAGCACGCCCTGAGGCCCAGGGGTCCTGGTCAGGGGAGAGGGGGCTGGGACTGTTTGTTCTTGGCTGCGATCAGCTCTCTCCTGCTTGTTATTTTTTCCAGTTTGCAAAGCACATGATTTCATCTTCACATTAAAGGTCAGCTCACTCATCCCACTTCCTCCCATCATTTTAAACCGTTGCTTTGGGTATGTAATGGCATTTCTCAGCCAGGAGCTTCTCAGGGAAACTCCCGAAGGTTCCATATTGGAGGGAGTGGGGGAAGGCAAGTCTGGAGGCCCAAAGCCTCTCTTGCAGCCCCATCCCTCACCTACCAGTCGAATCTTCCCTTAGACCAGGAGCCGGAAGGCCTTGCTTGTTGCTGGCGTTTCAATCGTTTAATGCAGCTAACAGCAAACAGTACCCATTCATGCGAAGGCAAAGCCTGAATGCCACTTTGCAAAACAGAAAGGGGAAACAGGACAGGGAAGTGTGCTGGAGAAGCAGCAGGGGTGAGGAACGAACCCCCTTCTTGCTTTTTCCTTTCTCTTCTTTGTCATCCAGTGCCCCCCTTACCCCAGGCCTCCCTGGAGCAGTCTCAGTGCACGCTGCTGGGCCACCAGGCCTTGGGGTTGGAGGCCGAAGCTTCGGGAAGGCTGCTCCCTCTGGCTCGGCCTCTCCGGCCACCAGCCTGGCAGTGAGGCAGCCTTAGTTCTGTAAACCTGTGACTGTGAACCTAGTCAGGGCCGGGAGGTGGGCTGTATACTTACCTGCATCTAAAAGGACCAATCCAGCTTTCCACAAGTCTGTTTCTCCTGATTTTCAAAATTGAAAAGAAGCAAACTTGTTACTTAAACAAAACCAGTGAGAAAACTCTCAAGTGAACTGCAAAGGTGATAATGTTTCCCAGTTGTGGCAAAAAAAGTCCAGTAAAGGATCATGGGACCAGATTTTCAGTGAAGCAACCTGAAATCTGTTGGACTTTTCCCATCTAAAATTCTAACAGCCAAAGGCCAAAACATCTTGACTCCTTGCTTTTTTTCATCCTGCACCAAGAACCGTGGAATATAGAAATCTTAGAATTCAAAGGGACCAAAAGCTCATCTTGTCCGAAGCAACACCTCAACCTGCTCTTACAACATCTCTACCAAGTCCTTGAATACCTCCAGAGACAGGGAATTCATTACAGTACCAACTAAAGTGGCACATTCCTTCTTGGACTTTGAGAAAAATTTCATTTGTAAAGCTGAAATCTTTCGCTCAAATCCCCATCCATCCATCCATCCATCCATCCATCCATCCATATTTATTATGCATCTGCCATGTGCTTAATATCATTCTAGGTACATTTGTCCCACTTGTCTATCTGGGTTTTCTTTCTTGGTTCTCCAAGAACAAATCTTCAAGAGGCAGGCAGGCCACTTGTTTTTGGGGGCTCCACTTCTCACTGTGTGCCTGCAGCAGAATAAAGCAAAATGACACCTGGCATCCTCTAGGCAGTAAAATGTTTACTACCCTTCCCAAGTAACTATAGAAGGAGTGGCTGGGAGGGGGAAACTGTTACCTAAGAGTCCCTGATCCCTTTTGGGAGGGGCTCAGAAGTGGCATGAACACGTTAGGAAAATGCATAAGGACACCAAAATGGCTGTGTGCAGCTTTTGTTGCTTTCTTTCTTTTTCTCTCTTTGAGCTCAGAAGGCTGAGGGCATCAACTCTTTCATTTCTTAAAGGCTATTGGCTTTGCTGCCTGCTGGAATTATGAACACATTCAAAGGAAGTGATATTTTTCTTCACGTGATCAAGTTGCCAGGCTGTTTGGAGAAGAAAGCAGTCTGTGCTCTTGCACATTCTGGTTTATTGGTGAGACCTGAGTTTAATCTGGTTCATCTGTTAACCAGGGGTGTGACCTTGAACAAGTCACTACCCTCTGTGAACCTCAGTTGCTTTGGGAATAGCATAGCAGGTTGGGCTAGGTGGTCTCCAACCTTAAAATATGTATGGTTTATATTTATAAACATTCTGCTTCCTTAGCCTTTTTACTGTATTGCCACCTCCAGGTAAAAATGTGCACTTTGCTCTTTTCTTAAAACAAATGATATACCAGTGGCCCGTCTCAGATTTTCCCCAAGGCTTTCTGCACCGTTGAATGTCATGAAGAATAGAATGTTGGATGCTCTATTAGTTCAGTAGGAGATAAAGAGTTCCCTGACATCAGGAATTTCCTTGCTTCTGATTCCTGTCTGGAAGTCTGTCCTTCTGTTAGTGCCACTTTCATTTTGTTTGGGACAAGTTTGAACCAAATCACTTTTATCCAAAAGCTGAGGGCTGAAAAATATTTGGACAGCTGAGACTGGTGTTTCTTGGGCTTTGTGGTAATGAGGGGCAAATTTGCAAGAACATTTGTATTCTGAAGTCACAGAGGAACAGGGTTCTATGGAGAAATAAGAAGTCAGGTGACGTGTGTTCAGTCCCCTTCTCTGATCCCCAGTTTCCTCCTATGGAAAGCTGAGCTTACAGGGTAGAACATTCAGAGGAGATAAATGTATGTAAAATCACCCTGAAAAGTGTAATTCACTCTTAAGAAAACAGGCAATTATTTTTGCGGCAATCCTTGCTTGGTCATCTCATAGATATGGTGGCTAGAAGTAGGTTTTGGTTCTGAATGATTTCCATGGTAAACAGGTAGAAACAGTTAATATCCATTGAGAGCTTCTTCATTGTCTTAATAAAAGTATTATGTGGCAGTAACCCTGTGAATAGGTACGACCATGACCCCATCTTACAGATGAGGAAACTGATGCACAGGGAGTGGCAGAGCTGGACTTCAAGTCCAGATAGGCTTCAGAGGCTGTCCTAAACCACCACCTGCTGAGGTAGAATGATTGAGGGGTCATCATGCTGCCAGCATTTCGGGTCTCTTAGGCCCCCTGTGGCTCACATCAAGTGTGATGTTTAATTTCACGTGTCGTCTTGGCTAGGTTATGAGGTCCAGTTGTTTGGTGAAGCAAGTGCTGGCCTGGTTGTCATTGTGAAGGTATTCTGTAGATGGATTTGCATCTACAGCTGTTTGCATCTACAGTCAACAAAGGAGATTGCCCTCAGCACTGAGGGGAGTCTCTTCATCTAATCTGTTGGAGGTCTTAAAAGCCAGAACTGAGGATTTCAGAAGTCAAAAAGAAGAATTTCTGCCTCTGCTTCAGCCAGCCAGCTTCTCCAGGGGAATTCATCTTCATTTTCATCAAAGTTTCCAACTTGGGGCCTGCCCTATGGAATCAGGATTTGCCAATCTCCACAGCCATATTATCCAATTCCTAGAATAAATCTCATATATAGATATCCTGTCAGTTCTGTTTCTCTGAAGGACTCTGGTTAAAACACCAAGGGTAGCTAAGTCTTCAAAAGGGTCAGGAGCTATGCCTGCTTGAGATGGGGCAATGCATCTCCTTGCATTGCTTAGGGCTCCTTCTGCTTGCCCTGCACACCTGGAAGCCACCAGCCCAGGGCCCAAGCAGGGGCTACCCCACATGGCCCTCAGAGCTCTGAAGTTTGATGGGATGGAAACCCAGAAGGCCCTTCTGCTCCCTGTTTTGTGCCCTCAGCGACCACCCCGGATACCATTTTTAGGAGGAGGTGGCAGTGTGAAGAGCAGCTGGCTCCAGAGCTACAGGGATCTCCTCGCCTCATGTCCCAGTGGCTTAATGCCAAGGGCTGTACATTCCTCTGGGGCACCTCCCTTCTGTACTGAGATGTGGAGCACTGCGGGTGTCTGCCAGGCCCGCGGCCCAGCACCCGGGGCTTTCAGAGAGGTTGAGGGACGTCTGAGGTCCTGGGCACAGTCCATTGTAGGTAGCATTGACGGTCGCAGGTCTACAGCTGGGTTTAACTCCAACAGAGCTCAGGTACCTTGAAGCAAACCAGCACAGGGATGGTTCTGAGGAAGGGCCACCGAGTTGTAACTGGAACCATCAGGAGTGCAGTTCCGCCCCACCTTTCCTGTGAATTCCACAGGCGGGGCCAGGCTGGAGCCAGTGGATCCAGGTGGGAGGGGCAGGGTCTGGCATTGGGGGGCTCGGTTCGTAGGAGGCAGTGGCCTTCTGATGGACTCTGTAGGGAGAGGCTGTGGGGCCTGGGAAGGCAGAAGATTCCACCTAGAATCTGAAAACACTTGATTCATCATACAAGGCTGTTTGTATGTTGATGGGTTGCCTTAAACACAGAGGAAATGTTTAGCAGGGCTCACCGGAATGGGTCTCGTGTGACAGATATATTTTTATCAGTGCCTGGAATGGAGACAGGTGGTGTGTTGATTAGTTTTGTGGCTGACACAGAGGTTAGAAGGATCACTAGCACATTAAAAGACAGAATTAAGATCCAGGAAGATTGCAATAGACTAAACGAAGGGAGAATTTGATAGAGACAGTTGTAATATCCCAACTTAGGTTCAAAAACTCAATTGCACTAGACAGGAATAGGGTGACCTGCTTCTATAGAAGTACAAGAGGAAGAAGCCTGGGGCTTCAGTTATTGCAAGCTCTGTAGGAGCTGAGCCAGCGGTGAGCAGAGCTTTCCCCAAATAGACCTTGGGATGTTATAATGGAGGCCGAATTTTCAGGACAGGGGAGGCAATTCCCCAGCACCTAACCCTTCAGCTTCATGTTCTGCTCTGGGTGCCCTGTTTTAAGACTCATTAACAAAATATTGTGTAGCTAGGGGATGAACGGGAAACCAAGTCACATAAGGGCCTGTTGGAGGGATTGGGGAAATTTATCCTTTAGGTCTGAAGGAGGACATGATGGCTGGTTTCACATATTTGAAAGGCTCTCAAACTTTTTGGTCTCAGGACCTCTTTCTCTCTTAAACATTATTAATGACCACCCACCCACCCACCCACAAGAGCTTTTGTTTATGTGGATTTGAGTTTTTGTTTTTGACCATGGTAGACATTAAAACTGTGCCTTCTCCCATTTGAAACAGAATAATAACTAGCTATTTATTTAACTAGCAAATCACTTTAAATAATCATAGACTATTATATTTTAACATATTTATGAAAAATAACTATTTTCTAAAACAAAAAAAGTGCAGGGAGAAGAGTGGCACATTTCTTCAAATGCCTGGCTTAAGAGAAGGCAGTGGAACTGCGTATCAGCTTCTGCAGGCAACCTGTTGTGGTATGTTGCTTTGGTTAACGTATATGAGGAAAATCTGGGCTCAGGAAGATATATAGTTGGGCAAGGAGCTCCTGGAAGACTGCCGGAAGCCGGGTCCTCATACCACCCTTTGAGAACCGCGAGTTTAGAACAACAGGCTGAGGTTCCGTAAAAGTAGATAGAACCACGCTGCCCGCCAAATGACACGAAGTTATCAGATAGAGGGTAAAAGCCCCCACCAGGCATCCCATCAGGGATTCGTTGTTCGACAGAGAGACTCTGCACAGTTCTTTCCATTTCCATGATCTGCTTGTTCTAGGCAAGGAACTGTGCAAGATCACATCCCCGGTGAGAGCTGGTGGAAAGGTGCCCAAGGCTCCTGCCGGTCTTACCTGCTTTCACTCGTGGTGTGCAAAGAGGAGGTACAGCAGGGTCTCTTGCCTAGTCTAGGTGTGATCCCTGCAGGCTGGGAGAGGCCTTCCACAGCAAGCAAGGGGTGGGTCTGAGATGATGGTGGGGATGAGGGGAGCAGTGTGGAATGCATGGGTATTTGCACTTGATCCCAGAGGCCAGTGGCTGGGCAGGGTGGGGGGATAGGAGGCTTAGGGGGAGCCTCTCGAAATGGCATAAACTGGATAAGAACAGTTGGGCATCTGAGCTGCCAGAGGTTTCCTTTCTGATACACAGGCAAAGCAAAGAGACATTTTCTAGAGGTTAAAATAACTTGGTACAACCCCAAACTCCGGAGACCTGGAATTGAGCTGCAGAGGCCAGCACCTGTGGGAGGACTGTGTTGTGTTTGCAGGTGCAGCAGAGCAAAGCCTTAGGGGGCAGGGGTGGTGCACAGCGGGTGGCTTACCCAGGCTGGCCTCGGCTCCGGCACGTTTCTGGAAAGCAGCTCCCAGTGAATCCTGCCTCTGGGTACCTGAGGGGATTACAGAAGGCCAGCAATCCACATGCAACCAGCAAGCTGCTTTCTTCCCTTATTTTGCCCCCCAATGAATGTGACCTGAGTTCAGATTTTCCTTGGAAGTCAGCCAAGCCCTCTGTGGTTGGCTCCACTTTGGGGGCTTGCTGAGGAGGCAGAAAGCCCGGCCAAGGGGACAAAAGCGGAGGATGCCCCCAAGGACTCGATGAGGACCAAGATGGCCTGGGACTCTGCCGGCCCAGCTTTCTGTTTCTTGAGCCCTTTTGTCCGGAAGAGCAGCATGGACCCTGGCAAAGATGCAATTATGAAGTTGGTGGAAGCTGCTAGCCCTGTCCAGGGGACTCTGAGAGCCCTGCTCCTGATGCAGTGCAAAGCAAAACAGAACCTGCGGTCTCTAGGATTCTTTTAACTCCCTGAGGAGGAAGACCTGGACTTCAGCTCCCAGCCTAGCAGCTTCAAAGGGAATTTTATTCCTCCTTTAGAGCTATGGACCAGGCCCAGAGCAGAGTTTGTGGAAAGCATCTAGCCCTGCCTGATTTTCTTTTTCTTCTCTGTAGGCCTCAGCAACGCCACAGAGACAAGAACTTCCTTCACCCTTCTGCCTTTCCAGTTCTTGGGCCAAACCACTAAGGGGTGTACCCAGAAGTGAAGAAAAGGGAGGCAGGGAATGTACCAATTTGCAGGAGAATTCCTGGAGGAAAGAATGTATCTCTATACTATGTATTATAGATGAACCCGAGCAAAATCGGCTCTCTTCTTTTCCGGGGAGATGATAAAAATTTCCTCCAGCTCCTACTGCCTAGTTCCTCATGCAGAAACACGAGGGAATGCCTTTCCAGGTTTCTAGGTGCCTGGTAATGGAATCCTTAGGACCTTTTCCACAAAGTCACCTTTAGGGCGTTGAGATTCTTGAAAGGCTTTGCTTATGGACCAGCTCCTTTACTTTCCTTATGAGTTTCCTTATAAGTTGGACCCTGGAGCAGAATCTTCTGTTGGCCTAATTGGTTCAGTGCCTTCTGTTCACATCTCAATCAAATGGCAATGATTTGGAAAGGCAAACCCTCCGTGAACAAGCTCACTTTTCATCAGTAGCTGGAAAGGTGAATTCCTACCTGGGTTGGCTCGGGCGCTGTCCTGGCTGCTCGAGTGGGTGGTGGCCCAGAGACCTGCAATTACAGGGGACTGGTCAGAGCATGCATTTTAATCTTCCTGCTCTCATTCTTTCCATGATGCACTCTAGCAAGACATTTCCAAGGTCAGAAGCCAGGTAAAGCTTCATCCTTGGGTGGTCTGAACCTGCCCCGGAGAAGGCATTGAGATGGGGAGAAAAAGGAAACAAAATTTACAGCCCTGACTGAAAAGTCCAGGTTGTAACAACTGTCAAAGGAAGTGTCCTTTACTAAAGTGCCATGTTTCTTTACATTTCGTTATTCTTACAACAGTTCTCAACTGTGCCATCATGAGGAGGACAAGGCAATCCTTCAATAGAAATGTCACTTAACATTTAGCAATTTGCTTAAACTGAGTTAACATGGTGTTGATGCAAATAGCATTAGCTTTCAGTCATTTTTAAAGGTACACAACAGGTTAGCCTTAATTACTCAGCTAGAGAATCAAATATATTTCAGCATCCATTATTAATTGGGCAGTTTCTCCGAAGCAAGATTTTTAAAGGGAAGAGGGCAATGGGGGATTTTGGGGAAAAGAGGCCATGTAAAAACCAGCGGAGGGGAAAGAACCAAGTTTCATGGAGGGGAAGAGATGAGAGTTCAGGGGAAAAAATCAGTTTCTCTTAGAACTGGATTTATCTGCAATAGCTCCATCTGTAAATGACTCCTTTTGCCTTTGGTTCAGTTATTTGGTTACAAACTCAAAAGAACTTTATTTTCTCTCTAATCAAAAAGATAAAACATGCTTACTGTAAAAAAATATATAAATATACTACATATAATAAGAAATCCCCTGCCAACCCTTTCTTCAGCAGTTAGCAGTATGCAGTTCTGGTGTACATTTTCCGTCCCCTCTACTGTGCCCATGTTCACATGTACGACACATACAATTACGAAGATGAGGTTGGCAACCATATTGTGTAGCCTGACTTAATCTGTCACTGGCTCATCTTCCCATGTTGGGAAGCGCACATATTCATCATAACTTCAATGACTGTAGAGCAGTTTCCTTAACGTTCTAACAATGGACAATTAAACTGTTTCTATTTATTTTTCTATTATGAACAACATCTGGGTCCATGCTTGTTTTCACTCTTGACTGATAACTATTTTAGGATATATTCCTCAAAGTGCAAATTCTGGGTCATTTCTCCACATTCTTGCCAACACTAAGAATTACCAATTTCCAATCTGAATTGTTGAAAAATGTCATTTTATTGTTTATTTGCATTCATTTGACTCCTGGTGAGGCTGAACATCTTTTGTTAAATTTCTTGGCTATTTGCAGTTCTTCCTCTGTGTCTTATCTGATTGGGAACTTTACTCATTTTTCTTTTGAATGTTTGTCTGTCTCTTAATATTTGTGAGACTGGAGTTTAAGAAAAATCTTCTCCAGACTCCTTAAGGAAGATGAACTTGCACAGGGAGCTAACTGTTGGTGGGAGGGAAATGGGATGTGGAAGGGATGCGCAGTGCAGATGCCAGCCTCGCTTCCTGCCCCACGTTTCACCACTTCCTTCCTGTTGGCTGCCCTTGGTCAGGGGGTACCGTGGGGAGTAGGAAGGAGGAAGATCACAGTCACTACTGTGCCTGGCATGAGGTGGTGCTCTGCTTCCCCTCCTGGCCTACCCTTGGTTGGTACACACATTTGATCTGTTAAATCAGCTGAGACAACCATGGCACTTTTGGAAACGAACCTGAGTAGGAAAACAAGAGTGGTCACTCCACCTTCTAAGCTTCTGGTAGATTCAGGTGGCCCTGCTGAGGGGTTCTCAGTGTTTTCAGGACTCTTTCCTGGCATCTCTCTGCCCACAGGATGCAGCTCTGTGGCTGCCCTGGGTTTTCTAGGTCAGTGTAGATGTTGGAGTCCCCGACAGAGAACAGCCCCACCCCTGCCCTGTGCAGGTCTCTGTCACTCTGGTTCTTGGCTCCCTTACCCTCAGCCTAGACTTGCTCCTCTCCATCTTGTTTGGTTTGAGCAATCACAAGTCAGTCAAAGGGCCATGAGGTGACCTTGGCAGCAGGCCCCATCCTGCCTTGGAGTCCTTCCACCTGGGCCAGCTCCTCCTCACGGACTTGGAGGGCTTCTGTCTTGTCTGGCTGCAAACTTCGACTCTCTGTTGGACCCCCTCCATGTTCCTGCGTCTTGCCGGAGGAGTTGCTCTTCACCTCGTCATAGAGGAGCGATGACTCCTGGACCTTAAGTCCGATATACAAGTGGCTTCTGTTCTGGCCACACTTCTGTCAGATGTCCTAGGCTGGAGCGGCCTCTGCAAGGTCTTGGTGGGACATGGTTGCTGATGTGCCCCAAGACCCTAGAACAGTGCCTGACACATGGTAGGTACTCAATAAATATTTGCTGAGTGAATAAATCAATTAGGGTTTTTGATTGAACACCCATCCACAACACTTCTAGAATGTTTTGACTACAATCACACATATAAGAGAAAAAAGAAAAATACTTAATAAACGTGGTAACAGAAACTCACTTGTTTATCTGCAGTAGGAGAGTTGTTCTAATTGGCAGAATATTTTCAGCTCATTTGAAGGAAAAAAGAGTTATCCAAATACTAAATATTATTTAATATTGCTTAATTTAATTAGTGATCATATTAAATATTATTTAATATAGTTAATATAGTATTTAGTGATATTGCATATTTTGATATAGTTAAATATGTTATTTAATGTAATTGATACAGTTTAAAACCTCAGCAAATATTTATAGCTATACATGAAGACATAGGCATTCAGAAAAGTAGACTGGAAGTTATCTAGGGCTGTGGGTATAGGATAAAGGGGATACAGTGAGTGACTTTAATGAGTACGAGGTTTCTTGGGGTGGGGGCGATAAAAATGTTCTAAAATTGTGGTGATTGCATATCTGTGAATATATTAAAATAACACTATATTGTACGTTTCAAATGGGTGAATTGTGTGGTATGTGAAAAATATCTCAGTAGAGGTGTTATTCAAAAAAAAAAAAAGACATAGGCATTCAAACATCGATTTTCACTTCTCTCTGGGCCTATGGACAATGCTTTCAGTAGGCAGCACGTTTTCTCAGAAGCCCTCTCTCCACCGCCAGGCTGGCTGGCTGTCGAGCCTGCTCCCAGTGTTTGCCCAGCGGGCCGCGGGGCAGCCTGGGGAGCGGGTGCTGGACCAGGATGAAGAAGGAGCACAGCAGCCAGGGGGCTGCTGTCCAGAGTCCCTGTCCCCATGCCAGGAATAAGGCAGCTCTGCCAGATTGGGAGCCACTACTTTCAAGTTTCTTGAGGTTTTTCCATAAGCCCAGGCCCAACGCACAACACGATTTCAAAGCTCCCAATGTAGCCGAGTAAATATGCCCCACATTTAATTATATGTGTTATGTAAAAGTCAGTGTCCTCTGAGGAAACTCAGGGAGAAATGACTTACTAATATGTGCTCAGCGACTCAAAATCTTTGAAAGAATCAAGGGCTCTCAAAGTGAAGAGCCTGAAATTAAGGAAAAAGAAAACTTCTGGCTGCAGGGTCCCCGGTCACCCCAGGTCACCCCTGCTACCCAGGATGTTCCCTGTTTCTCTGTCACTGTCAGGTGTGCTTGTGTTAGCCTGAGTATGAGTTAAGCATCAATAGTATAGTAGGGGAGTGTCCGGTGTATTTCAGAAACCCAAATAGTTTTTATGATGCCTTTGCTTTGGAACTTCATATCACAGCTTCTTCTGTGAGTTGTCTGTAACATGAAATAATAATAATCCCTAATTCATAGAGTTGTTGGTATGTTTACATGCAAGAATTGCATGCAGTGTAACTGGCACATGGAAAATACGGACTAGGGGCGTGCTGTTATTTTTTATTAATTACAGCAGGAGTTGCCTGTGTCTAGCACCTTCTATTCTTGCCATTTCACCCATGTCAAGTTGGAGCTCCATGTAGGTCAGGACCCTGCTGCCCAGGGTGTGGGTTGGTGGCAGGGATACCTCCGAGTGGCCGAGTCCCACGGGGCCGGGCTGCTGGGGTTTGAATCCCAGCTCGGCCACTTCCCAGCTGTGTGACCTGGGGCCAGTTTCCTTGCACTCTCTCCTTGGTTTCCTCAGCAATACCATGGATTAATCACATTAGAGCCAATCTATTTCATAGGGTTGTTATGAAGGTTCAGTAGGCTAATATTTATAAAGTGCTTAGAAGGATATCTAGCACATTGTAAGTGTGAATCTGAATTTGTTAAATAAATAGATAGCTGGGCTCTAATATAGAAGGCAGGGAGGGCCATGCTTTGTGGCAGTAAGATCTGGAAGCTCGAAATGTGGTGGAAAAGCACAAGTCCTGGCCCAGGGACCGTGTGGGAAACGTAGGAAAAATTATTGGGGCAACAGGGCCCTTCAGCAGTGGAATTTCCTGTCTGCTTCCCAGGAGACCTTTAGACCTTTAGAAATGAGATGGGCATTTATTAGCCCAGGGTGTTGCAGCCTGCATGGAAACTCGAGATTGAACTATCGAAGGAGCTCTCGGAGTCCTGTCTGATGTAACGCCGAGGTTAACCTCATAAATTGGACTTGGCTAAACCCCAAGACATGAATTAAGAAATGGATATAAACAGTAAGATGAATAAGCAATCAGAAAAGGGATAAAATTTTGAGCCATATGGGTTTTCCTAAAGGGATTCTTTTTGTTTTGTTTGTTTTTAATATTTGAAGACTTCTGGGAGTATACCATTTACCACATAAACACATGCAAAAAAAGCCAACAATGTTTATATAGAAACCTACTAACCTTCAAATGAGCTTTTGGAGAAATGAGGATTTTTGCAATAGGGAAGTTTCATGTACTATCCTACCTTCAAAATACAGTGACAGCAGTCCTATTTTTTGAAGTATTACTGAGCTCCTTCTGCATAGTTTGTTTACCTCTGAGCTAGACTCTGAACTACTGGTGCAAGTTTATCCCTCAGATCTGGGAGGATGCCAGCCACACACTCCTGGCCCAGCTCTCAGCTGCCCCCTACCCCTCACCACCAGCTCAAAACATGAGAGATGGATGCCCTATGCAGGCTTTTAGGCAGAGCTGTTTCTACGAAATCCCAGCCTCCCACTCTTCTTGTCTATAGCAACACAGGGTCTCCCTACTGACCCATCTCTGGGCTCCTGTGGCCCACAGGCTGTGGTCTGGAGCTCCTGGCAGTAGAGGCTGCAGATGGGGGTGGCCTTGGCAAGGCAGTGTAGGTGGCTTCAGCTGTGGTGGTTGCTGGAACCTGGGGCAGGGTGACTGGTTGTGCAGTTGTCCCTGGAACTGATGGCTTCTGATAGGCTTTTCTTGTCTCACCTGTAAGAAAATGGAACTACATTGGGTTCTACAGAACAGCTGCTAGGCTTACAGGACTAGAGGTAAAATGAAATGAACAAAATGATTGAGTGCTAGCCAAGTGCAGAGGTCTGTGCTAGGCATTGTGGGGGTGATATCCTGATGAATGACCCATGATTCCTGCCCGCCAGGAATCTATAGTCTAGACAGAGAGATAAGCCAATAGACAAACCAAAGATTAAATAACAATAACATATTTAAATGACAGTTCAAAACTACAAACATAGACAAGTTAGAACACGAATAATTTGTCAAATTAATTGCACAGACTCTAGAAACAATGGTTCATAAAGACGTATTTTTATATTTTTCTATTTCAACCCACATTGGCCCAGAGATAGAAGGTATTCTGGAGGCTTTCTCAGTGACTCACTCAGTGAATACGTTTTTGATGTTCTAGTTTACACTGGTTCATGACTAGTCAACTAACTTCTTTGGGCCCCAGTTTCCTCATCTGTAAACGGGGGTACCGGAACCTAACTGGGTGATAAAGGTCATCTAGTTTCTACTTCTAAATTTTGCTCTTAGGCCAGGCCTGACAATTTAGGTTCTTTCCATACTTTAAAGGTGACTGTAGTTGACTCCATTCAAATTAAGTCTCAATTTGGGCCCCTTGAGGCTATCCCTGAAGGTTAAGGACACTGGGGCAAGTAGCTGTTCCCTGGGAATCAGAGACCATCTTGAGGTCCGTGGTTGTGTACCTGAGGGAGATGTTCCAAAAAAATGCGACATCTCTGCCAGCCCGCAGAGGAGACAAGCGTCCACAGTCACGTGTGCCTGCTGAGAGCCACTGGGGGCTATGCCAGCTGCTATGCCTGCGCATCTCTATTCGTTCCCTAGTGCTGCTATCACAAATTACCACAAACTGTGTTGTTCTCACAGTTCTGGAGGCCAGAATTCTAAATCGACATTGCTGGGCTGAAATGAAGACTTTGGCAGGCTGCACTTACTCTGAGGCTTCCTCCTTGCCTCTTCCAGCTGCTGTTGTCTGCCGGCGTCCTTGGCTTGTGGCTGCATCGCTCCAGTCTTCAAGACCAACATCTTCAAGTCTCTGCTCTGTCCTCCCATGGTCTTCTCCTCTGTGTGCAATCTCTCTCTGCCTCTCTCGCGTAATTAAGGGGTATGCGAGATCGCATTGAAGGTCTACTCAGACGGTCCAGGATGACCTCCCCATCTCAGAAATCTTAATCACATCTGCATGACTTTTTTTTTTCTTTTCTTTTCTTTTCTTTCTTTTTTTTTTTTTCCATATAAGGAAACATTCCTTGATTCCAGGAATTAGAGTGTGGACATCTTTTGGGGGGCCATTATTCAGGCTATCACAGCATCCCAACTCCAGCCTCAATTCTGCTTGAGGCTGATGAGTTTTTGGCACACAGAACAGTAGGCTAAGGGGGCTAGCATCTGAGATGAGAGGGCCCTGCTCTCCTCATGGGAACCATCCTCTTTGATGTCCTACGGCATCCTGGTAAAGGAGTGCCAGAACCATGGCCCCAGATCAGCCGTGCAGACAAACATGTGCTGGGGTGTTTGGATCCACTGCCCAGCACTGGCACCTGCTCCTTTTCCCACCTTGACATTGCACCTCCTGCAGGAATCACAGCACTGACTTGGGGGAGCAGGTCGGCCACCAGCTCCCCTAGAATTGGTTGGAGCCCAGCCTTTCAAGCAGCCTTGCTGGCACTAGCCTGGTGAGGCAGGAAGCTGACAGTTGGGCACCTTTACATCTGCCCGTGGACTTGGCCAGGCAAATTAGCAAAGAGCTGGCAGCACCCTCCAGGGTTCAGCCAGTCTTCACACCATCCTCAGGCAAAGTCAAACCTGTGTAATTTATGACGTTTCCATTACTTTAGAGGGATTGAGCTTTCATAGCAAGTCCTAGGGAAGTTTCCAGTTTCTCCCAAGTACCCTTTTGTCTTACCCTCTGGTAAATGCTACCAGGCATTAATGCCTCTAGGGATAGAGAGGTCGAACCTTTTCCCACTTTATACAAGGAAAAGCCATTGAATAGAATCACTTGCGTATTTTATGGAATAAGACATAATTATTAATCTGGATAGAAACATACAAATAAGCTAACTGTCTATTTTACTTGCAAACCATTAATTAAACTACAGTGTACTAAAAATAAAATTTCTACTTGTGAACACTGAACACTTTTGCCACCTTTAAACTTATTAGTTGTAGAAATTTTGAGTTACCTTTTTCTCATACCGTTAGCTAATTCTCAGGCTTCTGACAGCCCCAATCTGTTAACATTGATTTGCTGGAGAGCAGGTTAAATATCTTGAGGGCAGCCTTTGTGTTGCTTGCTTAGAACACAGATGTTTTTAAGCACATCATAAAATCAACCAACATAAGCCATCTCTCTGGGCTTCCATGGGCTACCATGGCTTGTTTTTGCCTGCTCTCCACTATCGATCAGAACTATCTTTAAGAGGGGAGGCAGAGAAAATCACTCTACTCTGATTACTCCCAATTCCTTACTGAACATAATGTCCTTGATGATGCCCAAAGGGAATTCTTCATGGGATCAGGTTCTTTTTGAGCAATTTGAAATAAAATAAGTAAAATAGTTTCTTCATACAGTCTCAGATACATGGAAAGTTTGGTGTCTTCGAGGATTTTCATGAGAAAAAAATTTAAAAACTTCCTTTAGCTTCTTAACACATAACTCGTTTGGACAAGGTCAAGGATGGCTTTTGACAGCAGCTTCTCAGCAGCAGTAGGTCCCTCCGAGCTCCCCATGCCTAGCTTAAGGCATTGGAATGTCAGTGGAGGAATTATAAGTGCTGATTCCAGGGCCCGGCTCACAGAGATTCTGGTTCCCTCCATCGGGTGTGTGTCTTGGAAATCTGATTTGAGAACCACAGCTGGCACCAGCTTTGACTCCTAGCTTTATCCCTCCCCAGGCCTTGTCACGAAAGCTTTCTGAGCTTGTCTCCCTTCGCTGTAAAGTGGGGATGGTAGTACCTGCTTAGCAGAGCTTTGTCATAATTGAGATCATGTCTACAAGGAGCCCACATGGTGCTTGGCACACGGTAGACATTCAGTAGATGGTAGTAGCTACAATTTACCATCATGATGTACCTCCCCTTCCCCCAGAGGAAAACCGGGCTTTCAGGAGATGTCAAGTGTGAACAAACTGAAGCCAGTTTTGGAGCAAAGCCTGGGAGTCTGAGGGATGGAGGAAGATTTGGTTCTTCCCATCATGGACTCATACATCTTAGGGTCGTAAGTGAGGGAAGGCAATCTAATGTGCGCTGAGCATCTAGTATGTGACAGGTACTACGAAGGCCTCTTACAGATAAGCATTCATGTTTACTATTAATCACAATCTTGGAAGTTGATCCAAGTATTCCCATTTTTAAGAAAAGGAACAGATTTTCAAAGAGGTCAAGAAAAGTATCACATAGACAGTTGGTAGCAGAGCCAGGATTTGAACCTAGATTTGTTTGGTTCCAAATTCTGGGCTCTTTTCCACAAAAGGGAGGCAGAAGCAGAAGGCAGGTCACATGCTTCAAGATTCCTGAATGAGGCTCTCATTAGAGGGAAGCCCGAGGTCTTTCTAGGGTTCTGTCTGAAGAAGCCTTATTCTCAAAGGAGGGTAAGGAGGTGCCGGGGTGGGCAAAGGCAGTGACGGCAGGTTACCACCATAGACTTGAGCTTGACTTTCTTCCAGGGTAAGGGGATGAGCTTACAGCCCGGGGGAGCTGGCAGGGGTTTTCCTTGGCACTCTTGCTCAGCAATGACCAACGTGGATTTGCTTTCCTCCCTCTCACTGTGGTGCCAGGATGCTCCTTCCCAGTTTTTGGTGAACTTCTGCAAACCAGCACTTACCTATTTCTGTTCAACTCAGTGTACCTTTAGGCTTTAGCCAGATTACAGCTGCCTGTCTAATGGTTGCTGTCTGCCTGTGGGAACACCACCTAAATCTCAGATAATGCCTGTTGTCAGTGTGACTTGCACAAGGCAAATCAAAATGCCTTTTCTTTTTCCAGTGAGATAATAGCCCATGGAAGGAGGTTGTTATGCTTTGGTTGGGGGTCCATCCTAGCCTGGATTTCCTGTTAATTCACATTCTTGCAGAAAGTAAGAAACGTTTATAGAGGCATGCTGAGACCTGTACCAAAAGCTGGCTCTCACCTCTTCATCCCTTCTGCTTCTTTCAATTTCTAAAGGAATTTTATTATTTAGGAAAGAGTTGCAACAAAGGGGGCCACGCCTTCATAGTTCCCTTGGGACCTTTTCATTTGAATTGATGAAAACTCATTCTCTGGTGTGACTGTGACTTCAAAGAGAGGCTCTTCTATCTTGAAGAGGTGAGACCTCAAGTATCCCTTTTATGTTGGAATCCTTGGGGTTTAGCTTATGGCCCAGTGCACAGGGGGTGTTTATGGTTATTGAATGAGTAAATGAATTGAATTTTCAGATTCCGACAATCATGAAGCTGATTGTGATACCAGGTGATACTGCCATCGGAAGGTTGAGATATTTAGTAGAGGGGACAAGTGAGGTCAGTGATGTCTGGTGTTTTAACTATGCCTTTGCTCATTTGTAAATTTATGTAGCAACAAATCGCAAGAAAAGCACCTGGCTCACTGGCTCACCTCCTGGCTGTCAGGCACTCAGCTGTATGGACTGGGTGATCGCTGGGGTGGATGGAAATGAAGTTATAGAAATGGTTTCTGCTGTGGAGGACATAGAAATTCAGTGGATTTTATAACCCAAGTCACCCTTTGGCTGTATTTTCTTTCCCCTCACACCTGCCACCTGCCAAATTTGGCTGCTTTCGGGTATATGATCAGTTTCAGTACCGTTTGGGCCAGTTAGACCTGTGCCTTTGGGCAAGTCACTGGACCTCCCTAGAGGTCAGCTTCCTTATCTGTAAAGGCAGATGAAACCCACGCTCTGCCTCAAGGCTGTTGAGTCATATGTGTGCCTGGCACAGAGGCAGCACTTGGCAGTTGTCACAGAGGCTGGCATGGGACTCCTCCTATTGCCTCAGGGTTCTGGCCAAGGCCGAAAGCTAACGCCTGAAGGCACCATGTACCCCCCATTCTAAGTACACAGAGGTGCCACTGGCCTGCCCCCGGGTGGGTCCAACCCAGTGGAACCTGCACAATCGCCAGCCCCACCTCACCCAGCCCATCCCTGGAAGGAAAGGACCAGAAGAAGGAGAGGGGTCAGTAGCCACCTTTTGGGGAGTGCAGTGTTCAGGGCAAGAGGCTGTTCCCTCTCTCCTGCATGCTTTGCCCTCCCCAAATCAAATGAATGCCCTTCAAGAGAGTCACTCCTCAAGATTGGAGGGGCTGTCAGAGCAGGCAGACAGGCCTCTCATTCCCAGGTGACACTCTCTGAGTCATAGGACCCAGAGGCCCACCCTGGTGCTCTGTAGAGCGGAGCTTGGAGAGAAAGTCTGGGGGTAGTATTCTGGGAGTGCAGAAGAATGCTTTTTCCCCAGGGGAAAAACTAGGAGGTGCCTGCCCTGTGGCCCTGAAGTTGGGGGCCTCACTTGAACATGGAGACTGTTTCTTCACTAGGAACCTCTTAAAAGGGGCTTCTGGGGTGGCCCAGGCTTGCAGAGCTCAGGAGGTCAAAGCCAGTGGGTTGGGAAGGGGAAAATGACCTCCCCTCATTCCGGTTCTCCTAGGCCCTGGAGGGGATGGAAGGGAACCCCTGGATTCCCATGGCTCCACATGAAGGGACAGGAAACGAGGCTGCCGGGGCTGCAGGGCCTGGTATAGCTAACTTGGAGAGGGGGCGGGGCATGGGCCTGAGACCCCTTTGAAGGGTACACAGACATGGAGGGAGCCAGAAAAAGCTGAACACTGCCCCCCTTGCCCCAGGTGACCACACATATCACCTACTCGGAACTTCTGTATCAGCAAAGGCCCCGGGCCTGGGTGGGATAGTGGAGGGCAGGCCCACTCTCCTTTCCCAATCTGCCAGTCCTCAAGGAGACTTCTACCACCTGTTGCTCTTCCTTGGGCCCACACCAAAAGGGAAGAGGTGGTGCTGGGGATTGAACCATGTCCCACAAAGACACGCTCAAGTCCTCACCCCTGGTCCTATGGGTGTGGACTCATTTGTAAGTAGAATCTCAAAGACCCTATAAAGATGAGGCCACCTGAATTAGGGTAGACCTAATCCAATATGACTGGGGTCCTTATAAAGAGAGGAAATAGGATATAGTAGGAGGAGACAGACAGCCATATGAACGAGGCAGATATTGAGTTATGGAAGCCACCACCAGAAAGTTACAGACTTTGGAGAAAGCATGGCCTGGTGACACCTTGATTTTGGACTTTTAGCCTCCAAATCTGTGAGACAAAAAAAATCCTTTAGTTTAAGACAACTAGTCTGTGGTATTTGTAATAGCAGGCCTGGAAAACTAAGACTGGTGGTATCTCAGTAACCAGTGGTGTCCCAGGTGGTCCTTGAAGCATCACCACCTATTGCCAGCTTGGGCAGTGGGGGTGGGGGTGGGGTGGGATGCAATGTGGAGGGTGGAGTTCAGCTACATCCTTGCAATTGAGACAAATAAGCAAACAAACAGGATAGAGTTTAATTAATGGATTAATTAAGAAGTCATTAAGGATGCAGTTGGGGTCAGATATTGGGAAAAAAAAAATCCCTACTTGTATGTCAAGGCTCTTCGAGTTAAGACTCTTTATATGCACTGTTTATTATTGAAAGAAAATATAGGAGAATGGTTAAGGAGAGGTTTCTGGAGACAGATTGTGTTTGATTCTCAGCTCTGCTACTTACTAGCTGTGTGGCAAGGGACAAGTTACATAGTCTCTCTCTGCTGCATTTTCCTCAAACTGTAAATTGGGGCCAAGGATGGTATATACTTATGGTGGTGTTGAGATGATTAAAGCACGATAATCATGGAAAGCTCTTGAAGCAGTGCCTAGCACACAGCAAGTACTCAATAAATGCTAACTTCTATTGCTGCTCTTAAACCAGGTTCACCTTAAGTACATGAATAAAACCCAAACAAAATCAGTTAGCCCATCAAGTGTCTGGAAGCAGGGGACAATCCTGTTATAAAGCAACTTGGAGGCTCTCTTTGTGTGGGAGATCACAGCACCCCATAAACACAGTGATGGATCGCACAGTTATTGCTTTAACACAGAAACCTATGAAAAGGTATTTTCCTTTCCTGAGACCTGCCTGCACTCCCTTTTGTGATTCATGTGGAAACTGGGTTGGCACAACCCACAAACAGTGTATTTTTTGGCAGGGGTCATTCGGATTAGCCGCTTGCTGTTACCACATAAGCCACATCATTCTCTTTGAGCTTGTTTCCTGTCAGCTGGCGGGAGACATCTCCAGACAGAATGTCATGTCATCTTCTAAAGTAACAATACAAAAAAATTCAAGGCAATAGTCATTTGGAATGAAAATGGCACCAATACAGAGACAATCTGGAATTGCAAAAAAACCAGAAAAGTAAAGTCTTTGATTCTTCATCCCCAGCCATATGATCCCACTGATTACTGTGCCCATGTACCTGGCATCTGTTAAAATATTATTGAAGTCAGTGGCGCCTGACCAGTTAAGAAGTTAATTTCACCACTATCTCCTAAAACACAGTACTGCATGTTCATGAACTCACAAGATTTCGATTAAATCATATGTGAACACTTGCCTTCTCTGGCAGCTGGGCTTTTAGATGATGAATATGTAAGAGCCGATGGGTAGGTTACACCCTTTTGGGGTTTACCTTCTGCAAAAAAAGGAAAAAAAAAAAAGATTTATTTCTAATGCTAGAAGCTTTAGATGGTTCTGTACTGATAACTTCATCCTCTCCTTCCAGTTTATCTCTTGAGTTCAATAAAATCAGTCTCCCTGTGCTGAATTGTTGATTACAGTAAGAAAGTCAAAGTGGCATTCTGTTTTCCTGTATAGCTTGTGTTTTATTAATATTAGAGTGGAAGCAATAAAATCTCCATGACCCACAGATGTTTAACATTCATACCCTTATTTCACCTGTGAAGATGTGACATGTAAGCTAAGATTCTCATCTATGTGGCTTTGAATGTTTAATTATGTTAGCAGCTAAATGTAAAAACACTCCACGATGCTGTCCTTTTGGGTGATGGCAAGCTCTGGGTCAGGGGCTAGAAAGGCAGTGGATGTGCCTCTCATTTTCACAGACCCTGTGTGAGCCATTTGAATTCCATGGCACTAAAGAAACCTCAAAGTAGGTAAATACAGATCAGCCTTGGAAATAACCATTTGTTTCCCACCCGGGGAGAGAAACTCTTGAGGTCTGGCAAGGAGAAGGAACGCAAATGCCCGTCTGAGGAAACAATGGAGGCAAAGAAAAGAAAAGTAATTGGGTGGGGTGGTTGGGACTGGTTCAGCAGCCACCAAGTCTTTCTCCCACCACGAGGTGACGCCTGGAATTGGGCCATCTGAGCTGGAATGTTGATAAACCCCATGAAAGTTGTTTGTCCGGCTTGTTAGTCATTGAATTCCAGTGCCTAGAGTGATGCTGGCACATAGTAGATGCTTGGAAAATATTTATGTAGTGAATATTGTAATGATTCGATTTCTGTTAAAACTCAGATACCCTTGGGAGGGCGTATCCTTGTTAGCCAATATTTACTTCTAATAATGAAAGCATTTCAGCTCTCCAGCTGGGGGAATACTTTTGTAGGATGGGGTGTGGGTGGGAGATGGTGAGGAGTGATGAACAGGAGGCTGGAGATATGGGACAGAACTCAGTCGCCAAACCTCCTATTGGTGCAGTGCCTGCAGACCAAAAAACAGGGTCATAGGAAGGGCCTGGGTTTGGCAGGAAGAAAATCTAGATTTCTGCTTCTATTTTGCCATTAATGAACCAATTCAATCTCTGAGACGCTCGGTTTTCATTCAGAAAATAGGAATGATGATATAGCCCTAGCTGTTACAGAAAGTTGTAGGAATCTAATGGGAAAAAGTGTTAGAATGTTTAGGAACTAATAGTTTATCACCATAGAGGTGAAAAAATTAATTCTAGTATTACCTATAAATGCCATTGACAATAGAGGTGGGGCAAAATGAGTAGGCTTATTTTGTTTACTTCCTCTCATTAAGAACACCGGGGAAGCAGAACTGGGCATTTCCAGGTCCTCTACCCATCTCCAGGCCTCCTCCAGATAGACAACTCTTGAGGTTCTTCAGACCCAGTGGGGGCCATGCAGAGACATTATCTCCCTCTCTTTGCTAATCTTCTCATGTCTAAAATCCTGTGGTTCTTTCTGTTCTGTTTCTATTCAGAAGGAAGAGAAGCATGCGCTCAGATTTCTGCAATGTGGATCAAAGAACAAATGGGCAGTACTAGGAGGTCCCTCACTGAACTTTCCCATTCCTCGACCAAGAAAAGATCACATTGACCAAAAATTCACAGCCCTCTAGTCCTCTTCCCAGCCCACCGAAGTTCATTAATTAAAGGAGCACAGTGATGTGTGAAAATTGGACAGAAAAAAATGTAGAGAAAGGTCATGGAGGCATGTGAGCTTTCAGAAGAGAATCTTGATATGATCCAGATAAACCGATTGCCCGGGAGCCTCTGAATAATGGGGGCATTCCTCGGAGGCCAGTCAGCTGATATCCTTGTGCACTCTCCCAGTGCATCCATTCAAAAGAGGATTCCTAGCCATTCCAGAAGCACAGATGTTTATTATCATTGGCAAAAAATGTTTGGTTAAATGTTGCTAGGTGGAATGAGGGGAGATGCAAGTTGAGATTTCTAGGGAATAATCTCAGCAGATTGATTTGCATTTAAAAAAAACCCCAAACATTGCTACTCTCATGGAATTAATTTTCTTTTAAACCTCTGTTGGGATTCCTGGATTACTGGCTGAGCATTTAAGATAGAAATGCTCTTATGTGCCAGGAGCTACTTGGTAAACACCTATTTGGAGATCACATTTTTCTCCATGCTCAACAAGTTTGTATTCCAGACATGAGCATTTCTGTGTGGCTCCTGTTCTGAATTCTTTGTTATAAGGTAGAGATTCACAGTGCTATGGTTAAGGCCCTTCTACTGTGACCTGGCAGAGAAATGAGTCTAATTTGAACCCTGGTGAGTAGCATTCAGCAGATAAGTGGAAACAGGGACAGCTCAAGTTGAGAAGAACCCTACAAGGCCTATTTGTATTCTATTCCAACTCTGATCCATGGAGATAGCAGGGGCTTGGGCATGGGATGACTAAATTTGCCTGAAAACCATCCAGATTTGGATAATGACTATATTATGAGACATTTCTCTTTTCCCTGTTTCAGCTGGCCCCCAAGTCAAATTGGCCTTCCATATGTAGCTCCTTCTCAGGGGAATCCCATAGTACCTAACCTTGCTGGGATGCCAGGAAGGATTTCTGGAATTTAGTTAAAAATCCCATGGAGACTCCTTGGAGAAAATGGGAGAGTTGAGGTCTGGAGGAGGGTATATGTAAGATGAGTATAGAACATTGTATTGTGCTAAAGACTAATGTGGACATGTCAAAAGCTGGAAGAGCTCTTATTGGCCAAACCTGGGAAAATCTGAGCATCAAAAAGAATGATGATGATAATGGATTATAACATGTTATGTTAAAAAATAATAATACATGAGTCCAGAGTGGTACTTTAAAAAGGGGGGAGGCACTCTTCTCTATATAAGAATACTAGCTAATAAATGTAAAAGGAATGGCAGAATTAGAAAAATTATAATTTGCAATCACCAATATAATAAATTTTATAGCAAGGACCACACATGCATGTTAAAATCATCAGATGAAATTTACGGGGAATAGGCTCTTCTTGCTGTCTCCAAGTTTCATCACTGACAGATTGCTTATTGATTACAAGGTATCCTGACTGTGGAGAGATATTGTAAAGTATCCAAGTAATCAACTTCAGCGTCACCAATAAATGGACAAACTGACATATGTGCTTCCTGATATAGCCATTGAGATGACATTGTGGATATGCTGTGATCCCACCCATGTAGCAGACTGGCCAAAATGTTTAACCTGAATCCAGTCATGAAGAAACTGTCAGACCAATCCATATGGTGGGACATAGTGCAGGACCACTGGCTGTACTCTTCAAAAATGTCAATACCATTCATGCCCAAAAAAGATCATGGAGTGGTTGACAGATCTAGATTAAAGGTGACTAAATGGATGTGACAATTAAATGCAATGCATGTTCTTTGATTGATGGATTAAAAAAAATTACAATGAAGAATATTTTCAGGATATTTGGATATACTTGCATAAGTACTGTTTATTAATTAATATTGGATCAAAGTTAGGTTTTTTTTTAGGTGTGATATTGTTATTCTGGTCATTTAGGAAAATGTTCTTATTCTTGCAAGATGTGTGTTGAAGTATTTAGGGGTAAAGTGTCACAATGCCTGCAGCTTATTTTCATCTGGATCAGGAAAAAAATTTGATGATAGAAAGATATAGAGATGGATAGATAAAGTAAATGTGGCAAAATATCAACATCCAGGGAATCTAGATGATTACACTATTCTTTCAACTTTTCTGTAAATTTCTAAAATTTCCAAATAAAAGGTTGGGTTGGGGAAATTCACAAAATTACATAAAAGGGGGAGGTTGGGTCATGACAGGACAAAGATTCTTGGTTACCTTTTCACTGTAAAAATCATACCAGTCATTAGCTCATTGATATGACTTTGCAAGAGGGAAAAAGTGAAAATAATTATTTACAAAAGTCCTATGGAGCCAGATAGGGAGAACTCACCAAAGAGTGAGACAATTAATTAAATAAAAATTTAAAAATCTAAGATAAAGTCACAACTCAGCTTTCTCTCTAGCAGCATATGTCCCTATCTATTCATTTACTGGAACTCTCAGAGAATAAGGTTCTGGATATGAGGTACCTCTGGCCTAGCTGAAGGACTAGTTCAAAACTCAAGATTTTAAATGTAGTTCACTTATTTAAGTGTTTGATTGGAAGTACAGATAGCTGCAGTGTTTAAAGCAAACAATTGGAACCTTTTCAGATTTCCAGGTTTGACCTTGTAGTGACTGGTCACTGATTATTATAATTCATTTGAATCCTAATTATCAGAAGAACTAATGCTTCTAATTTTTATGAAATGAGATGGGCCATGAACAAAATCTGTCAGCATATTGGAAAGAGCACATTGCACTCTGTGAGGCCACTTAACCCATTGCTCCATGTTTGGCAGTGTCTCTCCAGTGTGTGAGATATACCTGAGATGATGAAAGATTCTCTCCATCGTGGGAGGCATAACGACTGGACACCATTGGAATAGCTCCCTTTGTACCCAGACTGGCCAGCCACTTTCTGAACAAGTATTTTTCCTCCTGAATTTCCAAGCACACCACTATGAAGAGGGAAAAAAGAGATAATTTTTGAAGAAAGAACAGAAAAATATTGTTTGATTCAATCAACAGACTATCCAACCAGCCTCTATGTTTATCTAGAGATCTGGAAGCAGCGAGATGGGGTAATGGTTGACTTGCGCGGCCCAACCCCCAGGCCTGTTGCCTCCGTCACACCCTGGCCTGGCGTGTGGCCTGGCCGGTGACCTCCCCTAGAATGTTCTTTTGTCCTTTTGTTCTTTTCATGTGACTCGCTTGTTCTGTCAGTCAGGAATTTCTCTGCTCCCAGACCTCATGTTTCCTTTTTTTTTTTTTTTTTTTTCCTTATTTTCTTATTCATTGCTGCCAGATCTTAAGTAAAATCTCTTTCTTGACAATTTCCAATTTGGTTTTGTGACATCACAGAACAACTCCAGTTATTTCAAAGGGTGGTATGAAATTTTTAGAAGCAAAGTTACTTTTGTTCCTTTTAGTTCAGGTTGGGGAGAAAGGTATGCAGCTAAATTAAACTTGGGATAAAGAATCTCTCAAAGACTGGAAATCATTTCTTTAATTTCTAGGATTTTGCCAGGTTTTAGATCCTGATATGATGGTGAAGCACGCACCTTCTCCTTTTCTTCTACATTATGCAGCGGCTCCATTCTGGCTCCTAAATACCACAGTCATCTCGTTGTTTCATTGCCACAGAGCCTAAAATGGCACAGGGGCTAAAAATATAGGTAGGGTTGCTCCCCTAACAGGGTTCCTCCTCTCCAGGAATGAGGGTTGCAGTTTCCTGCCCTCCCACCTTCCTGGTGAGTCAACAAAAATAACCCAACCTCCCAAAGACCCAGAAGGAAAGAAAGTGATGATAATACTTGATAATTAAAGCACTTAATTGCTTTAAAATTATTCCCACATACAATATCTCACTGGGTCTTCCCAGCACATCTGTGGGTTGGGGAGTGGAGGGAATGCAGTATTCCCATTTCCTAGGGACAGACTTGGATAGATAGAGGGACACACTCAAGGTTTTGTAGCCAGTACATTGCATGGCAGGGATTTGAACCCGGGTCTAACTGATGTCAGATCCTGGCTTCATCCCACTCAGGGTTCATCTTCCCACACCAGCCCCTCGTCATTCCCTCAGGCCTTTACAAAGCTGCCCTCTCTTTTCTCCTGGCTCTCCAAAATCAGGTTACTTCCTGCCCTTCTTCCACTGATGGTCAAGCTGGTTTCAGCTCCTGGACAAACCACACAGCTCCCACAACAGGACTCTTGTGCAGGCTTCTCCCTCCCCCGAGGCCGCCCGGTTCCTCCCGTCTGCCAACAGGGCCCTCTCAGCCTCCCAGGCGCAGCGCAGGCCCAGCCCCTCCTTGCAAAGGCCACTCCGCAGGACTCGGCCCACTCCCCTCGGATGCCATAGAACCCGGCCCGCATGACTCAGCCTCTGATTTTGTCCTGTCTTGTATTATTTCCTAAAGATTTTCTGAGTCAATTTTGTCTCTCAAACAGATAGAAAGTTTTTTGTCATAGAAAGGACAGTATTTGATGCTCTGGTGTACAAGGCCTTCAAGTGGTGTGTGGAAGCCGCTTGGGCCCCTTGTGAAAGACAAGACGGATCCAAAATAGGATCCCTCAAATATGTTCACCATCCCTTAGTTTGAAGGAATCTAGGGACTCACCCATTATAAGACATTAGAGCATGGTGTGTTGTAGGACTATGAAATCCTTTAATCTAAATTAATCTAAATTTCAGAACCAAAGTTGGCTCTCTCCAGTCTCCGCAGGGTCCTAGCTGGAAAGGATTCGGTCTGGACAGAGACTTCAGGCCCCTCATGTGCTTACTCGTGGTTCTCTGTTTACATTTTAAATCCTATCTTCTGAAAACACACCACTCTGCTATACGATAGCATCCAAATTCCTGTTTTCCCCTAAAACCTCTCTATCTGTCCTCTCCAAGGACAGTTTCCCATGATCTCAGATGCTGGTCCAGGAAGCTAAATGCATCCAGGTGCTCGGGAGGTGAATCTTGGCTTTATGACATGTCCCAACTCTTCTCTTCTGCACCTCCACCCTCGTCTCCGTTCTCCCCACCACGTCCCTGTGGTCCTACCCAGATGCTGGGATGGCAGGGTGCCGTCCACACCCTTCTCTCCTCCCCAGGGGTGCGCCATCCATCATAAAGCCTTTCCCAGCTTTGACTCCCCCAAACTCTACATCGCCCCCACATCCTCATGTTGTACTCCAAACAGTGCTGGGTCTCCCCGGTTCCTACATAACTGCGTCGCTTGAGCTCTGGGCTGGGAGTCAGGGGACACAGGTTCTAACCCTGGCTATACAACTAACTAACAGTTTAATTACCTTCCCTGTGCCTCAGTTCCCCCCCCTAACAAATGGGGTGCTACCGGCAGTCTCACAGAGCTAAGATGATGCGAGAAGGAGAGTATCACAGTGTAAGGGATTATTGGCATTCTGATGGCAACTTTGGTGAGGGCAAATTTATGTCTGTGACTCTGTACCACATAGGAAACGTAGAGAGGCATGGGAGGGCCAGCAAGTGCCAACCGTCTCGGATCACAATTGGAAAAATATAGGTAACCCTAAGACAGGCCCAGCCTCTGCAGCAGATGTCCATTTCTACACAGTCACTGGAGTGTCCACACAGACTGTGGTAGCAGAGCTGTGCGGGCATACGTGTATGTGTAAGGATGGGAGGGAGCGTTCATGTGTGTGTAAGCACGTATGCAGGATCATGCATGTATGTGCAAGCAGTTATGTGGTGGCATGTGCATGTACTTGGCACGTGTGTATATGTGGGGGGTTGGATTTGGATGACTCTTACCTTTTTGCATGAAATTGATTTCAGAGTGAAAGCCAAATATTTTTATTTTGATGTCTGGAGTTAAGAAATGGCACTTATTCATTCAGTCATAAAAATGAATGAAGTACTGATACATGCTACAAAGTGAATGAATTTGAAAACATTATGCTAAGTGAAAGAAGCCAGTTACAAAAGGTCACATGTTTTATGATTCCATTTGTATGAAGCATCCAGAATAGGGAAATCCGTGGAAACAAAGCAGAGGGGGAATGGGGAGTGGCTGCTTAATGGGTACTGGATTTTATTTTGGAGTGATGGAAATATTTGGAACTAGATAGAGGTGGTGGTTACACAACATTGTGAATATCGCAAATGCAACTGAATTATTCATCTTAAAATGGTTAATTTTATGTGAATTTCACCTCAAATAAAAAAGAAAAATAGCATTTGCTATAATTTTCATTTTTCATTAATTTTTTTCCCACCACTTATCTTCAGTAGCGCTTTAGTGGTCCTGTTCCCATTAAAAAACTAGTCAGCTCCTCATCCCTCTGTGGTGGGGGGGACAAAAGGACTATGGTCAATAGAATCTACTGGTAAGTCTTAAACGTACTTAACCTTCTTGTTGCTTCTCCAAAATTTCAGAGAGGTGAGTGATGACTAGATATTGTAAAAGGGACAAATATTTGTATCCTTTCCCCTCTCTCCAGCAGAGATGCAGCTAGACAATTAGCTGACCAGTGTGCAAGCAAATAGTTATGAGGATTAAATAAGATAACATAGCTGAAGTGTCTGGTACATAAAGATTAGCCTTAACACTGAAGATGTTACGTAAACTTGTATTTCCCAGCATTTTGACTCCAAGTCTAAGCGCAGGAGGTATGAAGTCCTGTGAAGGTCACTTTCACCTTTCCTCTCTGGGGCAGTGACTTAATCCAAAGCACATCATGCTTCTCTCCTTCTTCCTGGATTTCAATCAACAGCTGCCCGAGCAGTACCACCTGTCACCTTCCTTCTTACTTTTCCTGTTCCCTTTTGTCCCCAGGCCATCACCAGAGCTGTGACATTCTTCCTCCTAACTTCCGGGGCCTTTGTTGGTCACATCCCCATCATTTCCTTGCTCAGCAACGTAAAGGTAGGAAAAAAAGTGCTTTTCTTAATAAGAACTTTAGTTTCCTTGTCATGAGAATGAAAGAGTAGGGGTCTCTTCCCCACCAAGATGTAAAGAAATGTCAGTACCCTCTCCGCAGAGTGCTGTGGAAGGAAACCCAGCACTAGGTGTGGCTTTTGGGTCATCCCGTTGGAATAGGGTTGCCAGATACAGTATAGGAGGCCTGGTTAGATCTGTACATTTTTGTTTGGTAAATCTGGCAACCCTACACCAGGGGCCCCTGCCCACACCTGATTGCTACTTACTGCGTTGCTGAGAGGTGCTCACCTGTGGACTGCAGCGCCACACACACTGGAGTAGGACGCGTAGACACCGCCGCCATAGACGTGGTATTTGGGGTCCTGGCATCCAGCGGGACACTTCACAAGGAACTCGGGATTGATTATCTTCCCAGCTTTGACATCACAGCTGATCTGTGGCACAGCTGGGAATACAAAATACGGTCACAGTTATACCTATGGTCCAGCTCATGTGCAGGGTGATCTGTCAGGTCACAACTGTTCATTTACTTTATCTCTGAAAGCCAGAGCCGGGGCTGATCCTGGTTCCCCTCCATGGAACGAAAGCAAAGACATATGTAGGACATTCCTCAAACCAAAAGAACACAGTGACCATCCATCGCATTTAACCTGCTGAGAGCAGAAACAAAAGGCTGCTTCCTCTGCTTATTTGGACCATCAATTAAGAGAAGGAGAGAATTCTTGGAAATGACCCCCTCCTATGCCCAGAAATGTAATCTTGAGTCAATGGCAGGGGAGGAATGACTTTTCAGATGCCCTGTAGCTAGCCCAGGAAAAGAGAGAACTCTCAGAGAACCTCACAGGGAGGAAGGGTATTGCAGAGGGCAAAGACGAGGAGCGTGGGCCTTGGAGTCAGGGATGACAGTGACAAGGTTGGTCTCTGTGCTGGAGCCTGGGAGAAGGGTGGCACACTGGGAGGATGGGGCCAGGTTAAGGAGCTTGTGTGCTCGTGTTCTGCGGAGGGTGTGGGACACAGTGGAAAGTTTTTGGATGGGGGGACATAATGGCCAGAGAGGATCTCAGGGTCCATAGGGTCAAGGTGGGAGTGAGCTGGTTTTCTCATTTGCCTCAATTCTTGGTGGAAAGCTGGGAAGTCCACTGAGCCTGTCCTCCCTCCTTTTTGCTCGTTACTCCTTTTGCCAGGCTGGCTCCTTGCAGAAACAAGTCCTCTGGAGCTGCAAGCTTGCCTGGGGATGAGGGTGGAGTAAATGCTCTGGTGACAGTATCTAAAAGGAGGCAGGCCTGCATCTTCCCTGCAAAGATTTTCCCTCCAAAACTCCTGTGGAGAAAGTTTGCCTAGATGAGACCTGCGTGCTTGGAATGTGTTCAGTTCTGGGCCCTTCAGAATGGACTCTGGAATACGAGCACAGTTCAACTAGAGTAAGAAGGTACAGGAGGGGTCTGGAAACCACCAAATGTGAGGGATGCTTGGCAGCAATGGTTTGTTTGGCCACGAGCAGGCATGTGATGTCAGCATGGATGTACGAAGTAGTTGTCTTCACACTTAGGACTGCTGTGTGCAACATCACCAGGGGGCTGAGCTAGGACTAAAGTGTAGACTCTATAGTAGCAAATATTGCCAAGAAGAACTTTCTAGAAATGAAGTTCTCATTGAAAGAATAGGTTGCCTTATGAAGCAGGGAACGGGTTGTTGGCAGAAGTACACAAGCAGAGACTAATAATTGAAAAGGGGATTTCTATTTTGGGTGGGAGGTGGAAAGAAAGCTCTCCCATTCTGAGATTCTGTGATTATATCCATGGATTCTGAATCTCTGCCAGGCCACCCACCCTCTAACTGGTTTACTGAGATGGTCTCAGAGTTGTTAATGACTTCCAGCTGTATCCAAAAAAACACACACTTTTTTTTTTTTTTTTTTTTAACCCTTATGTACCTTGAACAGAGCCAAGTTGCATTTCATTCAGGCTTGAGGGAGAACTGAAGTTAGAACTGCTCTTTCCTTGAACTCCCCTCCCAGACTCTCTGCCATTCAGTTCTCGGCCAGCAGAAAACTCCTTTTCCTGGGAACCCAGGGGCTGAGCTTGATCACGGGCTTAAACAATCTGTGGTCTGCATTAAGACGTAGAGCACTGTGCTTGAAACAGTTTTGCGGTTTCATTCTCCTCACCAAAGATTGCCTCTTAGCAAAGTTTTTTGTTTTTTGGTTATTTTTTTTTATATCTTTCATTCTTTTAAAATCTGATACAAGGCTGCACTTACTATTTTGAGTCTCAGGGTATTTCTTTTTAAGGCAATTTTTGGGCTGAAGATGCCAGTGTAGCCTCACTTTAAATTGGTTAATTTTTTGATCTCTGGCTGTAACTGGGCTCAGCTCTCCTCCCTTCCACAGACCACTTCCCCACTGCTGAATGCATTCCTCCCTTAGTTGTGAAGAGATTGAAAGTATTCCTTCTCGGCTCTTAGTTCTCTGAAATACAAGGTGATAAGTTCTGCGAATTGAGATTAATTTTTTAACTTTTTATTTTGAAATGATTTCAAACTTAGGGGACAGTTATAAAAATAATACAAAACCCATATAGAGAA
Organism: Choloepus didactylus; assembly: GCF_015220235.1. Lineage (NCBI taxonomy): Eukaryota > Metazoa > Chordata > Mammalia > Pilosa > Megalonychidae > Choloepus > Choloepus didactylus. Next base: position 55,658,979 of record NC_051323.1, read on the forward strand.
CTCCAACCTACCCCTCCCCCTACACCAAGAATATACCCACATTCACCAACTTTTAACATTTTTCCACATTTACATTTGCCATATAATTCTCTCTCTCCTTCTCTTCTCTTCTCTTCTCTTCTCTCCTCTCTCTCCTAATTTGAGAGCAGGTTGTATACCTCATGTTCCTTGAACACATAATACTTCCATGTATATTTCCTAAGAACAAGGATATTCACATATGTAACCATCTGAAGTACAGTTATCATCTTCAAGAAATTTAACATTAATATATAAAGCTTAGAGTTGATATTCCAATTTTTTCATTTGCCCAAATAATGTCCTTTTAGGTCTTTTCTCCTCCATTATTAGACCAAGTCCAGGATCATGTACTGAATTTAATTGCCATCTGTTTAGTAGCTCTTTTTAAAAAATTGTGGGAACATATATACAACATAAACTTTCCCATCTCAGCCACTCCCAAGCATACTGTTTAGTGGGATTAATCACATTTACAATGTTGCACTACCCTCACCACCATCCACTTCCAGAAATTATCTATCTCTAAACAAAAGCTTTCACCCAAAATGCTTTAACTCCCCATTCCCCCACCCATTCATGGTAACCTGTACTCTACTTTCTGTCTTTATGAATGTGCATATTCTAGCTATTTCATATAAGTGGAATCACACAATAGCTGTCTCTTTGTGTCCAACTTTTATAGTTGTGTAGTTTTCGCTCTTATACGTAGATCTTTGATCCATTTTTAGTTCACTTTTGTATATGGTGTGTGGTAGGGGTCCACTTTCATTCTTTGCATGTGAATATCCAGTTTTCCCAGCCCCATTTGTTGAAGAGACTATTCTTTCCTCATTGAGTGGACTTATCTCCCTTGTCAAAAATCAACTGCCATAAATGTGTGGGTATATTTCAGGGCTCTCAATTCTATTCCATTGGTCTGTGTATCTGTCCTACAGTACCAGAGTGTTTTGAAATTGGGAAGTGTGAGTCCTTCAACTTTGTTCTTCTTTTTCAAGATTGTTTTGGCTATTCGGGACTCCTAACCTTGCCATATGAACTTCGTGAAGAAGACTATTTGGATTTTGATTGGGATTGCATTAAATATGGCTTTGGGTAGTATTGACATCTAAATGATATTAAGTCTTCCAATCCATGAACACAGAATATCTTTCCATTTATTTAGATCTTTAATTTCTTTCAACAATGATTTGTAGTTATTTTGTATATGAGTCCTTTATACCCATGGTTAAATTTATTACTAGATATTTTATTCTTTTAGTTGTTATTATAAATGGAATCGCTTTCTTTATTTTCTTTATCAGATTGTTCATTGCTGGTGTACAGAAACACCACTGATTTTTGTATCTTGAACTTGTTTCTCACCCAGTTTCACTGTCCAAATGACGAATTTGGAGAACATCCCATGGCAAAAGCATGGGGTCCTCCCCAGTCTTTTATGTGTATGTGTCTTGTCCTGGGTGTGCACGTGTTGTCCTAGGAATTCCTCCATTTACATGGATATGAATGTCCCAATTCCTCTAGGAAACAGTGTTTCCTCATGGTCTTGGTGCTGCCAGCAATCCTTTGTCCCAGGCAGGGGCAATTTGACTGTTCTCCTACAGTGTTCTGTAGTAGAGCTCCGTGAGCCACCTACACATGCAGGCAAGTTCTGGGATGAATGTCATGGTTTAGCCCTTCAGGTTCTCCCCAGACAGACTGGCAAAGACACACACATGCACCCTGGTATGACAGCTCTGCTTCCTCCAGAACCGGGACCAGGGACCTGCACTGGGAGCCCAGGCTGGTGATGGGGATGGGGAGATACCAGGAAGGGCACCAGGAGATCCTTCCATTTTAAAGTTGCCCTATTCTTGATTCAATGTCTGCCCTGTTACTTCAACCCTTTAACTATTTTCTGGATCTTTGAGAAAGATAGTTCTTCCCGTTCTTGTTTGTTGTTTAAAGCTTCTGTGGAGGGAGAATCTGGGGGTGTCTCACCATTTTGATTGGGGTGGGGCTGATTTAGAAACTGAGGTTAAATTTAATGCATTTTAAAAATTGTGAACTTTAACATAAATACATAACAATGATAACTTTCAAAGTATGATTTCACAAGTAGTTAGCAAATTTCAAAGAATGTCATGAATCACAGTTCCACAACTTCAGCTATTTCCATTATTGTAATATATAACACACATACAGAAAGGTTAACTTTAGATGTACAACTCAACAAGCAGTTATATAGGTAATTTCAAAAATTGTTATGGTTACAGTTCCACAGCTTCATTTCTTTCCTTATTATGCAATATAGGGTATTTACATCAAGGTGAAGACTTTCAAAGCATAATTCAACAAGAAGCTAGGGAGCAAATTTCATAGGATGTTACAGGTTACAGTTCCACCATGTCATTTACCTCCTTCCAGCTTTTCCAACACCCCAGCATCCATCCATCTATCTATCTATCTATCTATCTGTCTATTTTAATGTAAAATTTCAGTATTCATAGACCTTTGTTAAATCTTATCTTGTTTGTTGCTACCCCTTCCCCTCCTTTCATTCTCCATCTTCAGGAGTGTCTAGGCAGTGAGCACCCTAAGTTGTTCATATTAAAGCGGGTGTCGACAGTATGAGGAAGGGGGCTGCATATGATTGTTGATCTTAAAGAGGCTGTTGCCTCTGGGTTTAGGACTTGTCTGGCAAAGGAATACCCTGGTGGATTTCAGTTTCTGAGAGATAAAACTTAGTGAGTGAATGGAGGTTAAATTTAATGTGACTTTGGTAATCCAAATTTTGGATCTCCTGGCAGGGCAACTAAGTTTTCTGGAGATGAATAAATGGAACCATGTCTAGAAGCTTATAGTGTGAAACCTACTGAATGACTCAGGGTGCACACAGAACATGTAGTAGGATTTTGCATAAAAGAGTTGGTTAGAAGACAAAGGGCAAATATCACATGAGGATAATTTGCTTCCTGCTAATTAATTCTTTCCCCTTCCTTGAAGAGGCAGTTGTTTATTGTTTGTTTTTCTTGGTTTTACAAAGGCCTGGGAAGTATTTCATATAAGATGTACTTCTTCTGCCCCCAAATGGATTAGCAAAATTGGTGAATTAATTCATCCTATAGGGGAAAAAATGAAATGAAGGACATACACTCATGCACTTTGGAAAAACAAGATGCAATGATAAAGTATGGCTAATCGTCAAGTTTTTTTAATTTGTACTTAAAATAAAGCTGGAGAAAGTAAGCTAATTAAAGTTTTCAGAGCAATTGCCAATATCATTGGAAAATGGAATGTCCACGTCCAGCCAGAAGAAACAGTCATTTGCTTCCTTCTGGCAGCTCTTCTTTGAGTATATTGAAACCATGGTTTATTTCTTTAAATGTTCTACCGGTTATTTTTTAAGTAGTCATTTTTCTTGTGACCTTCAAAAAATCTTCCATTCATCTGTTTAAGGTCTAAACTAAGTGATTTATCTTTGCATTTCCTCTAAATGCTTTTGAGCTACTCAAGGTTTACACCTTAGGTTTTCCTTATTTTAAATTTTTATCTATTTTTTGTTTTATATCTTTTTTTGGTTGTTTAGGTTCATTCTCATATATCTCTTTCCCCTCTTCTGAGTTTTATCTCAAAATTACAGGATAAGACATCCTTAGAAGAACAATCAAAAGTAAGGCAGTCAGGAAGTGTCATTCTCAGGTCTGTAGAGGGTAGGGAAACTTTTCGCTAAGGGCAACATGAGAGCCAGGTGGGAATGCTGTGCCCCCACCCCTGTTATTACCCTCAGGTGAGAACTTATTTGTAAGTCATAAAAAGGCTTATTCCCAGGAACATTTGGGAAAAGCAAGAAGAGAGCTTTTCCCATTCATTCCTGAGTGCATGGTTCTTGGTGGCAATGTGGAAAACTCTGGGCGGAAGTCACAGAGAGCTGGGGAATCCTTGCCCTGAAATCTGTTCCTTGTGTGACTTGGACATCTCACATTAGAGCACCTCAGCGTCTGCCGAGGAGTCCTTCCCAGAGGCCCCAGGGACCAGCCACAGGGAGAGGAAAGAACTGCTTGCAGCAAAGATAGTTTGCAGTAGGCTCTTTACATGTGGGTCACTGAGGTGCATGTGTCGCTGTATTGCTCTTGGAGGGCTCCTTACATAAGGTCTCATCTCAGAACAGGAGACTGGTGCTGTCTGAACCACTATTTTAATGCAAATTGGAAATCCTAGAGACTGAATTGTAAATGTTTCCACTCTGAGTTGGGTCCCCTGCCTGGTCTAATTACAGAGTGGTTATTGGGGGATGTCCTATACAATAAGCCAGTTACATGGCAGGCCAAATTCAACTGTACGCTCTACTTCTTATTTTGCCATTCATCTTTTCAACTATTCCTGGCAAGCCACATTGCTTCTGGAAGTGAAATTTCCTTACCAATTAGAGAAGGCCCTTGAAAGCTTGCCTTGTGACTGTTAATGAGGAAGAATTAGTAATTATTACAACATAAAAGCACTTATGCATGAAAAGTTTTGATCTTAAACTTGCTTTTGTTGGACTGTGACATTCAACTAGAGTAAAATTACATTTTAAGAGAATTATACATGCAATTGTTGGTTTAATGAAATAAAAATGACTATTAAATGCAATTTGAAGGATGGGATGCTTCCTTCTCGTTTATTTCAACATCCAGTGGCGAGGTCATATTAAGTCTTCCTTTGAAGTAACTTCTTTTGCAAAACATTATTTTTCATTTTTCTTAAATGCTCTTTGAACACATCAATCGTTACTCAAAAACCATCAATAGTTTTTTGTTGCCTTTAGGAAAAATTCCCAAGTCCTCAAGCTCCTTCTATAGTCTCATCTACTAAACTTCTGAGCTCCAACACTGTCCCTGTCATATTCCACAGGCATGTTGTCTTACAAACTTGGCTTGTTCACATCTGAAACCATTTTTCCTTTCATCTGTTTAAATGCTAATATATTTTCAAGGTCCCAGTTCCATTTGTATCTTCGTCTACTAGAATGTAAACTCCATGAGGGCAGGGATTTTTGTCTGTTTTGTTTAGTGCTGCGGAATAGAATGTGTGTTGAATGAATGAACGAAGTAGCATGTCCTGTTAGTTTTATTTCCAAGTCTGCCATTTCTCTCTACGTCCACCTTGGTCCAAGACTCCGCATCCCTTGCTGGGACTATTAGCATAGGAGCCTCCAAGCTCCTCTTTCTCCTTTGGTGCTTGCTCACCACCATCCCAACCCTTTCTACATTGAACAAGCAATGTGATCTTTTAAATATTGTAACCAGATCTCATTGCTTTCCTGCACAAAACTCATTAGCTCCCTACTGACCTCTGAATAATATCCAAGCTCCTACAAGGCCCTAAAGGATTTGGCTCCTGGAGTCTCCTCTATTTAATTTTAACACTGTTACCTGGATGATAGGAAGGTGTCAGCCAACAAAGATCAGAGAGAAGGACCTTCCAGGTAGAAGGAAGAGGCAGGGAAAAACCCTGAGAAGGGAATGGGCTTGGCAGTTTGAAGAACAAAGAGGAGGCCATGATGAGGTCACTGAAGTCAGCAGATGTCAAATCACATGGGGATTAGATGGATTATTAGTCCCACTGTAACCAAGATGTTGACAGTTGTTTTCCTTAGAGCTCTTTTCAGGATTGCACAATATTTTTTTCAGAAGATATCACTTGGCAAGCCTCCTTGGGAAAAAGGCTAAGCTTCCAAGGGGCTACATTTGGACTGAAGGGTTCAGAGAGGCAAGAAGAGTCTACTTGTAGAATGGGCTTGTTTTGTGGGAGAGGGGATGGGTGGAGCATGAGACAGGAAGGGAGAGTGAGGGAGGAATGGTGGGGGGAGATCACATGCTCCATCTGTTGATCCTCAAAAATCTGCAAAAAAAATCTGCTCCAAAATATGACAAAAGGCTGGATGTAGGGGAATTTCTTATAGGAGCCAGTAAAGGGGCCAAGCCACAGGGCAGATCAGGACAGGAAGGTCATAGAACACGGGAATGGCTAGGCAGAGAAAACCAGAAATCGTGGGGAGAGCTCTGGACTTTAGAAAATGTTGTAGACTTGGTATTTACACAGGTTTAACCTGACATCTGACAAGCAATGGGGACCAAGCTAACATCTAGATGACATCACTATAGATGACAAAACCACATCTTTGGTCAATGGTGGGGCTGGATTTGAAGCCAGATATTATTCCAACACTACCACACTCTCACCTGATCCAAGCCTTTGCCAAGAAATTTTGCAGTAGTGGGGTTTAAAAAATATTTTCTCTTGGTCATAAAAGATTTCCCAACAAGAATCTATATAAGTCACATCTGGGGAAAAACACAAGGCATGAGATGGAAATAGCTTATAAAGACAGACTGAGTAAAAGGCACTTGCCTGAACAGATAACTCCAAACTCAAGTTTTAAGTACTTCAAAATGTCTATAAAGATTGATCATTCTAGCGAATGGTTTGCTAGCTGGAAAAAGTGCCCTTTATCCATACTCCATGAAGACTGGTGATAAAGGAATGATTGGATGACAGAGAGTAACTTACCTGTGGCAAAGACAGCAGAAGTTTGTGTCTCTAAAAGAAATCTATTTTTTTTTTCATCTACAAAGGACTCTTACACATTCTTTCACTTGATCCTTACAGAGTCCTGAAAAATGTTAGTGTTTCATTTCAAGAGGTAAGTGGCAGAGCTAGAACTTGCACTCAGGCCCTCCAGCTCTAAACCCAGCTCTTTTCCAGCCATGTGCATATGATACCAAAGCCCTCCAACCACAGAGCTGTTGCTCTTCATCAGTGTAAAATGTGCTAAATAACCAAGTCCCAAAACAATTATCTCTTCATGTCCGAGGCAGTACCTCTGGAAATCATCCTTCCTTTCAAGGCTGATTGCAAAAATCTTTCCATGTCTTACAAGGTATTAAGGTTAACTTATTGGAGAGAACTATGTGAATTAAAGAATGCACATTTCACCCCCAGTTAGGTCTATTTCAACAGACCTAAATGTAATGGAGATGCTTCAGAAGGTAGTGTTACTGCCTCTGGAGAATATCTTGCTATTGTTTATCTTGCTGATTGTCTTCATCATGTAAACTTGCTGCGCAGAAAACTACCAGGAATCCTCACCCTTTAACTAATGACAGCAAAGCTCCTTGCGTTGGCACTGTGTGGTCCTAAATGCACTTCCCAGCTGCATTTCCCACCCAAATGACTCACTGTTTCCAGACCTCACCTTCTGCTTGCTCCCCATAGTATCTGGACTTAGTCACCTGGAAAGCTCTCCTACCTGTCTCTGCCTGTGAAACAACTGTTTTTTTTCATGTCCCACCTCAAATGAAGCCATCCCACTGTGGACTCCTTGTTTGTTATTCTTATGTGGCATTTACCACATTTTGCTTTATTTTATGTTTTTTTGGTTGTTCTTGTTTGTCTCTCCATCCATCCAACAAATACTTATTAAGCACTAATTATGTCTTCTTGGAGAATTTCATCTAGCTGGAAAGACAGAGAATTAAAAAGCTCTGATGTTAATATGTGGTAAGTGTTTGCTAGAGGCAGTGCCACCTAACCTAGTTCTGTGTGTGTGTGTGAGTTGCAGAGGGAGGTTGGTGCCACACTTTTTGCACACTTTTATATCCTATGAGATTGGATTCTTCAGCCAGTAACGAGCCACATGGAGGTAACCATTGTGTTCTCACCTGTGTAAAACGCCGTGTCATCTGGCACCGCTTTGAACTAAGTCCACGGTTCCTGAGAACCTTCTGGGGCTTTTTTACTTTTATTAAAACTATTGAGGGGATTTTAGAGCTTACAGATTTTAACTTAAAAGCTTTTCTCTCTGTAGCACAGACAATCTGCCAGGCAGGGATTGTTCTAGAGTTTTGGTGGACATAATGTATGTGGGAACATATGACGTGTTTGTTAGAGTACAGACTGAAAGTCTCATGAGGTGAAGAGTAGGCCTTTTTGAATATGCAACCTTTGGGGCTACACATAAACGAAGTTAATCCTTAAAATGCGTAAGATGTTACGATTGCCTTAGGACTCTTATGTTATTCAATTGTTATTTGTAGACTTAAACAATCAGGAAAAATGCAGCCACATTTTGGTCATTTGTTAGATGCTGCTTGAGTAGGTTTGTGCTGATTGAACCTACCAGTAAGGTGCTTCTGAGTCAGCTTAGATCTATGACTCCAAAACATGTCAGAAAAATGAGCCCCTTGGAAAAGTCACCTCTAAAAATAAAGTGATAAACCTCTCATTTCGTGTTGTAAGGTAAACTTTACCTTGGACCACAGAAAGGTTATTTTATTATGAAGTAACTTTCGTTTTATTCTCATTGTAATTTTTTTCCCTTTACTATTTTAAGAAGGTGCTCCGGCTTTCATGTCCTCCTACCTCTGGAGCTCAAGGTTGCAGGAGTGAGGACAGAAGTTGCCAAAAGACATGGTACCTCCCGGCTTTGGGAGTTAAACTCTCCAAATCCTCCTTGTTTGAGGGGATGAGGCTAAGAGGGCCCAGAGAGTGATGGAGGGAAAATGATCCTCCAAGATGGGGAAGGTGGAGTGGGAAGGTGGGTACCAGTAAGGGAATGTCCCTACTCCCTGGTAGCTCCCTGGAAAGAGCATCACCTTGGAGCAGAGTCCTGGTGAAGTGCCCCTTGGGGTTGGGCCTAAGGCATGGCACTTCCCCTCTTCTGCCAGGACCCCCTGGGCACTGGAGCCTGCCCCCTTACAGAGGTAGCATGGGCTTGGGCACTGAGCAGCTCAGGACCTCCCTGAAGGTTTTGGACCACACAAGGCTTCCAGGGCTGGAGCAGGGCAGCAGGAAGACCCCGTAAGGGTGAATCTGAATTTCTTACCCCCCTTCTCCCCAGGAATTGGAAGTTTGGAATCAGACTTAATTTGATTCAGAAGATAAGGTAATGCAGCAAGCCAAGGGTTGTGGAGTAAAACTGCACCCAGTACAATTGTGTATGTGAAAGCAAAATCTTAGCTCGGCACGAAGAGTCACCTATGTGCATGGGGAGAAGAGCTGTGGGAACCAGTCTTGTTTCTTTTTTTACCTTTATTTCTTTCTTCGTCTTTTTTCATCTTCTTTCATCTATTTTTATCTTTCATCAATAAAATCCAACCCCCATGTTGGATTGTTTTCAGTGTACTCTTAATACTACTTTCGTGGTCCAAAGGGCACCCATGGGAGCTAAGCGTTGCCCGTGAGGGCCCCTGGGGGCCGTGTGCAGACCAAAGAAATAGGAAGAAGAGGAGGGGATAAGGAAGAAAAAGAAATGAAAAAGAAGAGAAAATAGGAAAGAAAGAGACAATTACCTCAAGCTAAGTTAACCTTATGAGTAGGCAGAATATTTGCACCAGTGTGGCATAAATTCTCAGCTTAGCCAAAGGAAGATACTCAAATTTTTCTCCTTTCCCTATTTTCCTCTATAGCTCCTCTGCTTTACTTCCCAGTTGATCAACCCCATTTCTTAGTCCTTGATTGTCCAACATCCTCATCTGCCCCCAGGCAACAGACACTTCATTCCTTAGTCCCTGCTGGCTTGGGAGGAGACCATGGGAAAGCTTACCCAGACCTGAGTTTCGATTCAGGCCCTGCCAACTAGTGGCACTGGGTTTTGGGCACAAGGCCTGGGTAGCTGCGGCACAAGGTCCCAAGTGAGGCTGATGTGGCTGGTGCAGGAACCACAATTTGAGACCCACCATGCAGTCTGTTCTCCACACTGATTTGGTTAAAGCCTTGCTTTTATGATTTCACTCCTCTGCTTAAAACCTTTCAGTGGCTCCTTGGAAAAGACCTATTTTCCAAGATGACCAAGCTTGCTTTGTTTATTAAAGGAGGCCCCTAGCCTCTTAGTGTGTCTCCTTGAAAACATAATAGGGCCAGCAAAAGACCAGACGTTTTGATTGTATGGTGCAAGGACTTGGGCTGTCTGATCCTTCTGGGATAGGCGAACACTTACCTCTGGAATTAGCTCAGGGGCCTCTCACGGGGGTACAGGAGACAAGCACAAGGCGCATCCATTTCTCTCTCAAGGAGATAAGAGATGTTTTCACTCACCTTAAAAATTTGCATGGAATTCTGTCCAACTTTGTAGACACTTACATGCTACCTTTACAGGCATGTAAATGTGAAATGCTTACTCACTAACAAACTGCGTTCTCTCTTCATATACTGATATGAAGGATTTTTTGTCATGGTTGATGGAGGATTGTTTTACTTCCCTAACATATCCCCCAACACTTTCCTCTTCTCCGAGAACCACACTGCCCCCTAGCAGTAGACCCCTGCCAACCTAGGCTGATGCAACTGGATTCTCTCCCCCAGGAATTTGGGATCAGCACTGAGAGAGACAGTCTGCAGGGAGAGGGAGAGGATGAGAGACTCAGGCATCTGTGAACAGGGTTCTTGAAAGCTTTCCACTCTGGGGTTTAGTTCTAGTGAGTTCCAGCTGCGCTTCCTGCTTTGGGTTCTGCAAGCTACCCCATGTGCTGCCAAAATTACCTTTTATGCTTATGCTAATTGGCCTTAGGTTTCTGCTAATTGCAACCAAAATAACCTTCACTGAGATACTCCCCATTGCCCTCATGATGAAGTCGGGATTCCCCAACAAGGAATGGAAACCCTTCACAATCTGGTGCCTGCTTACTTCTCCTCCATCTCTTATTTCAACACATTCACCAATTACCTTATATTTCACTTGTATTGAACTACTTTAAGCTCCTTGTAACCTTCAAGCCTTAGGCATGCCATGTTCCGTCTGCTTGTAATAACTCTTTTTTCTCTCATCTTTGCCTGGCCAATTCCATTTGGCCTTCAGATATCAGTGTGGGTATATCACTTCCTCTGGGAAGCCCTCCCAGATACACAGCTGCTTCTTTATGCTCTCAGAGTGCCTTTAGCTCCCCTTGGCCTAGCACATATGTACATACTATATTATAATTGCTTGTCAACTTGTTTTTCTTCCTCTGTGGATTAGGAGCTCTCAAGGGCAAAGACTGAGTCTTGATGGCTGCTCTACTGCATGCCTAATAAATACAGTGCTTGGCTGGCCGCCAAAAAGTACCTATAGAATGAAGGAATGATGTGGCTGTCTTGCCATAAGTCACTTACCCCAGCAGCAGACTGACAACGTAGAATAGAAAAAAATGAAACTTACTTTGGCCTTAAGCTATAGATTATGATTTGGAAATACTCCTGAGGTCAAGAATCAGATTATCACCATGGTTTGGGAATATCCAATTACCTTCATTGTATCTTTTTTTCCTTATTTAACAATTGTGCCAGAATTCCTAATTAGAGAAAAGACCTCATGCATTTATTGATTCACATGTGCAGCATCACTAGGGAGATTTTGAGAATAAGGTTAGAATTTAGCATATCAGAAATTCAATCCATTTGAGATCTCACAAAGAGTTTTGCCCTTGGATCATTTAGCACAGGCTTTCATAGTCACTGCAAACTGTTGTTATGGTAATCATGGAACCTTTCATGGTTTTTGTATATGAGTTAATGAAGGTACTGGAAACAGCCCAAAGGAATTCATACTTGGTCATGCATTTGTCTCCATATTAACCCAATCATTGTTTTGAATACACATCTGCCCCAGGCCAGTCCTCTTGGCTCTGTCATGACAGGAATAAATAAACAACTGATTCCTTTTTAGTATTTCAGGCTAGGAGGCTGTGGATGGCTGCCCTTTTGGTCTCATTTCAAGAGGAAATCCCACATGTAGGATTTAAAGGAACAGAAGAAAAAAGAGTGGTGTGTGAAGCAAATCTCTTTCCTTTATTTCAAACTATTGTTGCTGATTTCAAGACACTTAAATGTGATTCCTATAGAGAAAATTTCAATTGTGGGGTACATAGAATATTGACTGTATCTAAAGTCTTTTTTTTATGGTCCTTTAAAAATACATCTTACCTCAAGCCATCATCAAGCCTAAACATTTGAATCTAGATATCCCAGCTCACAACATTTGGCTGTGAGATTTTATATCTGTATGCTCTTCTAGTTATCTCCCTACAGCCATTCTCCTTTTTCCTTAATAATCATATGGCTGCTTGAAATCAAGACATTTCCCCATCTTCCTTACTGATGATCAGTGTTATTTAGGAAAAAATGGTAGTCAACTTTCTGGATATATCTTTAAAGGGAGCAGGTATGTGCCCTTCTTTATCCTTCCTATTAGCTGGAATGTGGACATGATGGATGGAGCTGGGGCAGCCATTTTTGACCATGAGTTGGAAGCCATGTTGTGAATGGTAGAATGATGAGACAGAGGAGTCTGAGTTCCTAACGACTGTGCAGTTTCCATAAAAGCCTGGACTGGCTATGTTTATAGGAGGAAGAAATCAACTTCTATTTTATTTAAGTGACTATTATTTTGGATTTTCTGACATATGATCCTAACTGGTATACCCAGTTTACTGGTAACCCAAAAGTGAAATTTATTTTTCCCTTTCTGGCCGATTGGATGTGAAGCCTCATGGGCTTTTCTGTGAGATTTAGCTTCTGATCCCAGGGCATGCTGGCAGGTGGGCAGGCTTGTTGGACTTTTGTATTAGGCAGACTGAATTTTCTGGTGGGAAAATTGAGACAGCATTTTATTGCCAGGGAAATACCTTTTCCAGCATAGTGCAGTGGAACTAGATACCTTGTACCCTAAAATCAGGACTCCTACTTCAAATGATTTTTGGAATGAGGTAGATAATAAATAAGACTCATCACTAATTAGTCTGAGTGCAAAGTAATTGAGATAGAGACAGAAAAAAAACAAACAAACAGCAAATTAGCTAAAACAAGTATAATAACCCTCTACATTGGATTCACAAGTCATATGCCGATGAGCAATTACAATTTTACTTACTGAACTTGGGCCTTTTAATCTTCTTTGTAATTTCTTTATTTGAGTGTATTCCCATCACCAGCAAAACTACATGAAGAAAATACAGAAAAATCTTAAAAATATTATTTTACCTAGAGACTTTCTCTCTTTTGGCCATTATATTTGCTTCAAACACGGATTAAATCATTCTCATGGGTGGAACCAATTTTCTCTTATATTAAGGTTGAGGAAATAAAATGTATGAGTTGTGTCCTTTTGTTAGCCTCTGCTTAAAGGTCCTTTCAAAAATCCCTCTTGGACATCCCTCCTTTGTTTCACTGGTTTAACATTTCACCACATCAACCTCACTGTCTCCATTTTGCAAAGGAGGGAAGGAAGGTCCAGAGAATCCACCAATTTGTCTGATCCCAGGAATAAACCGTAGAGGTGGAGTGGGCACCCGGGCCCTTCCTATGATCTTTCCTCTGTTCTGCAGCGGGTTTCCAAACGGCCAACGTGGAGAACTGAGTGTGCATGTGCAACGGAGGGAAGGCTGCATGGACGGGATACATCGAAAGCCTTAGGAGAGAGGTTCTCTGGGGAGGGAAGAGAAGGCAAAAGGGCACAAAGGAGCTGGGAGAGAGACCCTCATGAGGTCTGAGGCGTGACCCTGAGGTCCTGGGATCTGCTCCGCGCTGCTGAGCCCACCGAGGCCAGCTGCCGGCAGGTGAGCTTCCGCCTCCGCACCAGGAGCGCAGCCTCAACGCGCCATTCTGGCTCTGCTTCTCCTTCCGGAAGTGCCAGAACAGGGGAAGAAGCAGGGGATTTACTTTTTCGAAGTAAAGCCACATTATCTGTTCCTTTTCAACCACATGTGATGAAATTGAGCCTTGCATTTTTAAGAAAGAACATCGACTGTTTTTCTTTATTATCAAAATAATACACGTTCCTTGTAGCAAAATGTAAAAAACAAAAAAGTGCAGAAAATATGGATGAACACTCAAGTATAGTATTTTCCAGTCTTTTTCTACAAGTCTATGTGTATTCACTTGGGTACTTTTAAACAAACATTTGGTCACTGCCATATTGTTTACAATGTTTTATAACTTACCTCTGCTTAAGGATATATGCTGACATATTGTCTTGTGGTTAAATGTTCTCCCCACGATCACTTGAACTGCCTGCAAAGTATTGCACTGTATGGACGCCCCATGATTTAACCAATCCTTAATGGATTGATTTCTTATTGTAAATATCTTTATCTTTGCACAGAACCATTATTTCCTTAAAAGAAATTTCCAAATATAACTTCTTGTCTGAAAGATGTACCCACTTAAAATTTTAGTATATATTGTGAAAATTTTCCATAGTAATTATTTTTAACCATCTTATACTTCTGTTAACAGTGTATGGACATGCTCAGTTCTCTGTACCAATTCTGATTCTACATGGGGACAGAAAAAGCACTGTTTTGCCTTTCAAATGGCTAGTAAATTCTCTCTTCTTCCTCCCTCTCCAGGCATTCTTCCATCTACCCATCTGAATGTGGGACCATTCTAACTTCATTTTAGCCACTTTTTGAGACACTCACTTTCTGGATGGGGTTAGGGCTCTGGAGATGAGGAAACAGAGCAATGAAACAGGCATTTTACCTCCTATTTATGTGTTTGTTTTAACAGAAAACAGATGCACAATTTAAATATATGTGGACTTAGAAATTCTTGAATTGGCAACTATTTTTGAAGGGAAAAAGTAGCAATGGCACAAAGTATTTGTGAAGAAAACTTGTTTATTTATATTATGATTATCTAGCTAATATATGCCAGTGAGACACAACTATGAGCTGTGGTCGAGGCCTGGCCGGTTGACATCCCATGTCCTGCAAGAACAGAAACATGAAAGAGAACTGGGTGAGAACCCAAAGCTCAGCCAAGCAGACTGAAGGCAGATGTTTTGTAGGTTATTTACTTCTGGGGTTTGAGTGGGTACAAGTATCCTGGAGGTCTAGTTTTATAGTAGTCCCTGTGTCCCTTAACTCTGTGCAAAGACTATGTCTTCATTTTCTGCACAAAAATTAGTGTCTAAAATCCCAAGAAAATTTTAAAACAAGAACTCAATAAATATATAGACAAAAATTTAGCAAGTAGAGAAAGTAATTGAAATTTTAATACATTTTGATATCAATTCTTGTGGAAAACTTTAACACTGTCCTCATGGGCCTGTGTTTCTGTGGCAAGTGGTTGCTAAGTTTGGGTATTATTAGGACTATAAATATTTCAGTAAGACCATCCCACACCCACAGTGGTCCCCCAAGCGCCTCCTGGCTGAAAACGTGCATGGCTGGGTTCCTTTAACAGCAGTGGTTAATATCTTCTTCATTTTCAATGGCACACACAGGCCCTCCCCTCAGTGTACAAGCTCGCTAATTAAAGCTCCCCAGAAACCACTGCTCAAGCTGGGGGTTGGTCAATAAGCCCTGCAAGTGTGTGCGGGCCCTGGAGCAAATCTTCTTTCCTCATCAGGAAGCTCTCTCTACTCTGGAGATGGTGAATTGCACTTTGAACTTGGGTGAGGGAAGAACCAGTCCTGCTTTCCTTTTCCGAGGAAGCCCAGCAGAGCACAGAGGTGCGGTGGCCGGTGCTTATTTGAAAGTATGTGGCGGTCGGCAGGTCTGACGCCAGTGCCTTCTGCAGGAGTGGTGATCTGGTTCCTGAGGCCCTTAGTGTCTAGAACCCAGAGTTCCAAGGCAACTGTGATTTACTGATTCTGCAGCAGTGCTTCTCAATCTTTTAAAATCCAGTGTTCCGCTCTTGATTAACATAAAAAGTTCACACCTTTCCTTAATAGTGCTTGAGATTTCAAAACATATTAAATATTCAAATTGCTTTTAAAAAAAAAAAAACCCCACCCGCACTGCTTCTCTTTCTTTCTTCCTCTTTAGAGTCAAGACCAGGATGATTCAGATAAGTGAGGTACAACTGTTCTTCACTCCAGTTAAAAATATTAATCATACAGAGAAATTATAGAGAAAATACAAGTGAATAAGCTTGGAGCAATGTTCAACCTCATTAATGATAAAAAATGCAAGCTAAAGCAAAATGAAGGAATATTTCCCTGTATCATATCAGTAAATATTGAACACAAGATTATGCTTAATCCTGGCGAGCTTTCTCACATGGTGCTGCTGAAGTCTAAGCAGGGGAAGCCATTCTGGGGAGCAAGAGCCTTAAAAACATTTATATCCTTTGCCTAGAAAATATACCCCTAGGAATATATCCCAAGTTATCATCAGAGATATAGACAAAGATTTTTGTTCAAAGATGCTATCACAGCATTATTTCTTATGGTGATTTGGAAATAATGAAATATCAGAAATGTCCCACAATAGGGGAACTTATATATTTATTACAAATGGTGTGTAGAAAAAGATTAAGTAAGCTGGGACAGGCTCAGCTCCAACCTTAGGTATTATTCTGACCATGTTAGTTTATATGCAGAGAGAAATAACTTGAACAGATATACCAAAATGTTAATAATGGCAGAATATAATTTCTTTTTTATGTTTTTCTGCATTTTCCCCATCTTACATTACATCTCTTATATAGACTATGCCTTTATAATTAGAAAAAGACAAATTAATTTAGTCAGGTTGAAATCAAATAGATTTATAGTAAAGAAAAATTATTTCTAAAATCATTGGCACAGTTAATTTGGGCTCATATTTTCCACTTCTCCTGTCAGTAATGTATCATAATGAGAATACATCTTCTTTCAAGAAAAGTTATGAAGTGCCAGAACATCTAATCAATGATCAAATCAAGAAGTATTTACTGAATTCTTGTTATGTGCCTAGAACATTTATTTAAGGGCCTCATTCTAGCCCATAAACTTCTTTTTAGATCTTTTTGCACATTGCCAATATACCAACACAGGTAATGTCCACAGTGCCTTCCTGAAAGCCAATTTATAAAGCAGATCATCTTAAAGCAGCTCAAATTTCCCCGATACTGTAATTTAGGATTATGTATTCAATGAAGCATTTAGCATCAAATAAATCAGAGCTTAATAGCAAAGATATGACAACTTATTATCTACAATCACATAAACCACAAAATTACACTTCAAATCATAGAATATTGAAGCTGGGAGGCATTTGGAGGTCATCCCTTTATTCTGTGGAAAGAAAACAAAGGTCCGGGTTGACACCTTGGTTAAAGCTGCACAGTTATTTGGGGGCAAAAGTGGGAACCAGAATCCAAGTTTGCTGACTACAGTCTTAGCCTCTTTATTCCACTTGCTCCCGGTGAATGCACGTGTCGATCATACATGGTTCTTCAGTGACCACGCTCAGCAAAAACCTCTGCTCTATCATGCATTTAAATGTATTTAAAACTAACATGCTAGCTCAGATTTACATTAATTAAACATTTAAGATGCGTTAATTTGGAGGGCTTTGGGGGAATCATTCGGATGGTCCCGATACCTTAAAAATCCAGCATCCCTAAGGGCAGTCATTTATTTAGCAGTATTTGTTGAGTGCCTGTGCTGGTTTGAATCTATCATTCAACCAATTGCATAACGAAAAACCATGTTCGTTAATGCAATCTTGTAGGGGAAGATTTATTAGTCTTTTGATTAGGGTGGAACCTTTTGATTGAGTGTTTCATGGAGATGTGACTCACCCAACTGTGGGTGAGAACATTGATTAAATTATTTCCACAGAGATGTGACCCTGCCCATTCAGGGTGGGTCTTAATTAGATCACTGGAGTCCTTTAAGAGAGCTCACGGAAACAAGGAGCTCAGGGAAGCTGAGAGAGACATTTTGGAGAGAAGCTAATAGTAGACACAGACCCAGATGCTTGGAGACACTGGGAGATGCAGACAGAAGGATATTTGGAGATGCTAAGCTAAGAGTTGAAACCCAGAGTTTGTCTTAGAGAAGCTAAGAGAGGACCTCCAGATGCTTAGAGAGAAATGCCCTAGGAGAACAAGCAAGGATGTACAGAGGCTAAGAGAGACAGACGCCCACAGACATTTTGGAGAAAGCCATTTTGAAATGCAACCTGGGAGCAAAGGACCGGCAGACGCCAGCCACATGCCTTCCCAGCTGACAGAGGTGTTCCAGATGCCATCAACCTTTCTTCAGTGAAGGCATCCTCTTGTTGATGCCTTAGTTTGGGTACTTTTATGGCCTTCAAACTGTAAATTTGTAACCTGATGAATCCCCTTTATAAAAGCCAATCCATTTCTGGTATTTCGCATAACAGCAGCTTTAGCAAACCAGAACAGTGCCTCTGAGATGTATCTCCAATCCCTGGAGATCCAATAGTGAGCAAGACATAGCTCCTGCCCTCAATGAGTTTACAGTCTTTGGGTGGCCAGATCTGTGACTGGGCGAATACAAGGCAGCTGTAGTGAGAATAAACACAGGGTGCCAAGGAAGCTCAAGCGAAGATGGCCTGATCCAATGAGGGGAGCTGGAAAAGGAGGAAGCTTCCTGGGGATGGTTGTGAGGGGAATCGTGTCCCCTCAATCATTCTGTTCAAGTCCTAACTCCAGGAACCTGTAAATGTGACCTTATTTGGAAATGGGGTCTTTACAGATGTAATCAAATTAATATGCAATCATGCTGAATTAGGGTGAGCCCTAAATGCAGTGTCTGATGTCCTTACAAGGATAGAGAGATGTGGAGACACAAAGAGACAAAGACACAGAAGGAAGATGGCCATGTGAAGGAGGAAGCAGAAACTGGAGGGAAAAGGTACAAACTGAGGGATGCCAAGGATTGCTGGCAAACCCCAAAAGCTAGGAAGAGTCGGGGAACAGACTCTCCCTTAAAGCCTGAGAGAGATTTCAGACTTTTAGCCTCCAAACTGTGAGAGAATTAATTCCTCTTGTTTTAAGCTACCTCGTTTGTGGTAATTTGTTACCAGGCCAGGCCAGGGAGGTGGGGGGGGATGGAGGGCCTGGGAGCGAGAGGAAAAGCATTTAGGAAAAAGAACAACATGTTCAAAGGCCTGGAGGTTAGAAATATCCAGGCAAAGGGACTTGTCAAAACCAGCAAGTTGATGGAATCAAGACTAGAACCCATATCGCTCGGCTCCCAGGCCAGTGCTGCCTCCACCAAGCCAGGAGCGTCTGTGTCTTCCCAGCTGCGCTATTCCCTCCTCTTCTGGTCTCCAGTTCTGCTGTGAAGTTTCCTGACTCCCTCATCTGAGACTTGGACATCCCATCTGAAAGGTCTTTGCCCCCTTCCTTGGCGGTGGTTTCTCGGGGACCCACAGGGCCACTCTCCCTCGGAGGGCCACAGCACTGTGTGTCCAGGGTTAACAGAAGTTTATCCTGGGCTTAGTCTTAAACCTGCTCTCTCTTCTGGACCATCTGCTTCCCCTGGGGCCTACCCCAAACTGCATTCTACTCTGGTCATAGTGGATGAGTTTAAAGTGTCTCATCTCTAAAAGTGTGAGTCACTGATGGTACAAGTAAGGCCTTGTCTGTTAGTGATAATAATTTTTTTTAAAATTAAGACTCGAAAAGATCCCTAAATCCAGAATCTGCAAATATGTTCCATCTGAAATATTTGCTGGTTGCTGAATACACTTGCAGGTATGTGTGTTTATATGTGCATGTATAACATGTAATATATAGACACATACATATACAAAACATATACTTGCATTATATAAAAATATAGATACTAACACATCCTGAATTTGATCTACATTTAACATTCTCACTTAAACTTCTCTCAAATATTTATAGTAAAAAGATATGCTGTATTATTTATATGTTCTGTTTCAGTTTAATACTTTTCTTGGCATGTTTCTTTGGACCTTAAGAAAATGTTAAAAGGGTATCCAGATACACATATAAAACTACTTACCAAGGAACAGTTCAATAATAGATGCCTTCATAGTGAGAACAACAATCCCCATAAATATCAGAATGGCACCCTGGAGAGAAAGAGGCAATAACATCATCATATTTCAGCCAGAAGTTCTGAAATGGGCTCGTGGGGACTAGGGATGGGCTGTATCATGTTGCAATGCCCTCTGGAGGTTTCGGAGTCCAAGCTCTGGCTTTCTATAAGCAGTTCCTGGAGATGGCAGTGTTGGCCCCACTGGTACCCAGAGAATCTGTTCTCAGCTAGAAAACCCATTCTAACCGCAATTTCAAGAATATGTCCAACCAGTCTTCATATTAGCACAAAAGCCACACTTAACATTATTGATGGAAGAACATTTCTAGATACAAATAAACAAGTCATTCATCGTCCGTTTGGAACATACTTATTAAGTGCCTTTTACATGGCCAGATATTGTTAGGGACAAGGTGAAAAAAAATGCAATAAAACGCAGTTCTGGCACTTAAAAATCATGTGTACAATCCGTTTCACAATTGGATGCCCAAATATCTGGATTATATTTTGGAAACAGTGTGATAAGAAGTCATTTTGTTTTTGTCTTTTATTACTCTGAGAAGCTCCAGAACAATTGACATGTTTTCAGGCCCAAATGTTTAGCTTTCCTATGGGATAAATGCAGTGTGCCCAGCTGCCCCATTAGATCCACCCACCCAGCCCCCCTAATTGGCTATTACCATTCAGCATTGCAGATTTCAGCTATGAGTCTTGAGTCCTCTCTTTCTCTCGCACCCTGCATCCAAGCCATCGTCCACCCCTTTTGGTTCTACCTTCAGAATGTGTCCAGCATCCAACCATCCCTCACCCTCTCCACCATTGCCACCTGGTCTAAGCCCCACCCTCTTTCACCTGCATCATGTCAGTTAGCCTCCCAACCAAGCCGCCTCCTTCTTCCCCTGTCCCTACAGTGTGGGCCCATTAAAAGTAAGTCAGATCATGTCCTTCCTCTGTTCCAAACTTTACATGGGTTCCTACCTTACTTAGAATAGACGCCAAAGCCTTTCCAAGTACCTCAAGGCCCTACCTGATTTGGCCACCTTTGGCCTCCTGTGCCTCATTTCCTACTACTCTCCCCTTACCCCCTCAGCTCCAGCCACACTGGCCTCCTGGCTGTTTCTTGAACACACCTCCCACCTCAGGGCCTTCCCACTTGCTGTTTCTTCTGCCTGGATGTCCTTCCCCCAGTCAAGCCCCCACCTTGCTCCCGGAGCATTTCTTTCTAGTCTTTGCTTAAACATCACCTTCTCATGAGACATTCCCTAACTACCCAATTTCAAATCGCAAGCCACTCACTCACCCACCACCAACTGGCACACTCTACCCTTTTCCTTCTGTATTTTTCTCCATGCCACTCATCACCTCTGACATACTCTATAATTTGTTTTATCTGTTTATAGCTTCTATCCTCACTAGAAGGCAAACTCCATGAGGACAGAGATTTTTTTTTTTTTTTTAAGCTGAAACTTTTTTTTTTTTTTTTTACAAAACAAATTGTACTTTCGATTGTTTACAGTACCATTACATAGTTGTACATTCATCACCTAAATCAATCCCTGACACCTTCATTAGCACACACACAAAAATAACAAGAATAATACTTACAGTGAAAAAGAGCAATTGAAGTAAAAAAGAACATTAGGTACCTTTGTCTGTTTGTTTGCTTCCCCTACTTTTCTACACATCCATCCATAAACTAGACAAAGTGGAGTTTGGAGGACAGAGATTTTTATATGATTTTTTTTTTTTAACTGCTGTATCACTCTCTCCTAAAACAATTCCTAGTACATTGTAGGTGCTCTGTAACTATGTTGAATCAATGAATGAGTAATTAGGGCTTTCACCTTTCCCTAAAAAATAAAAAAATAAAAAAAAAAAAAAAAGGGAAAACAGCCTTGTGAATATACTAGAAAATCATGGAATTGTATATTTTAAAAGTGTGAATTTCATCTCAAAAAATAAATCAAGAAAGCATTATTGATAGTCAGAACAGACACAAATCCAAAGGAAGATGGAGAGCAGAGAGTAGTTCTATCAGATCTGCTCAACAACTCTAGAAGTCAGGATAGGACAGGATCTCTTATATGTGGAGAGGGATGGATGAAAATAAACATGATTCCAGGAACCACTCTAACCCCAGTGGAGCTGCCACCCCTGTGCTGACTCACTAGTAAAGGAGCCCAACCAGAATAGCTCTGGCCTCTTGGGTCAGACTGTTTTGAGGTCTCTTTCTCATCACCGCAATTTCTCTTCTTGCTCAGTCCATTTACTCATACACTTAAAATGTAAATGTGCTTTTGGAAATGTGTGGAAAAAAAATTCAAACCCTTTCTCAGCCATTCTAGAGGCTGGGGGTGAGGAGGGGACCAGCACTGTTATGGGGTTCCTGCAGGGGGTCCAATGTCACCAAGCCTAGGGCTCAGAGTGACTTCAGAGCCTTAATCCCTCATGTTCCCACCAGGGCTCTAGCAATAATGAAACCATAGGGGTTCCCCAAAGAATGTGTTTCTGACTCATAAATTTATGGATTGTGCAATGAGATATAATAGAAACAGTCCTGAATATGAAATTCTGTTGAGGCACACGAAGCCAGGTTATGAAAGAAAAGTATGGTAGTGTGAGTGGAATAGCACAGCCAATTTAATTACATCTGTTATTGCCCAGAGTCAGAAGAGGCAAATTGGTAATCAATAATAATATTACCTTATATTTGTATACCTTCAGGGTTTTTTAAAATGCAATTTTATTGAGATATACTCACAAACCATATAATCCATCCAAAGTATACAATCAGTGGCTCACAGTATCATCATATAGTTATGCATTCATTGCCACAATCAATTTTAGAACAGTCTCATTACTCCAAAATAAGGAAAAAAGTTAAAAAAAAAAAAAGAACACCCAAACCATCCCATACCCCTTATCCCCCCTATTTATTTCTATATTTTTTGTCTTTATTCTATTACTCATCTGCCCACACACTGGATAAAGGGAGTGTCAGTCACAAGGTTTTCACAATCACATGGTCCCACAATGAAAGCTGTATAGTTACACCATCATCATCAAGAATCAAGTCTACTGGATTACAGTTCAACAGATTCAGGTATTACCTTTTAGCTATTCTAATACACTAGAAACTCAAAAGCAATATCTATATAATGGATATGAATAACCTCCAGAATGACCTTTCAACTCTGTTTGAAATCTCTTAGCCACTGAAACTTTGTTTCATTTCTTTTCTCCCTTTTGGTCAAGAAGGCTTTCTCAATCCCACAATGCCAGTGCCAGGCTCATCCCAGGAGTCATGTCCCATGTTGCCAGGGAGACTTACACCCCTGGGAGTCATGTCCCACATAGTGGGGGAGGTAGTGAGTTTATTTGCAGAGTTGGCTGAGAAACAGAGAGGCCACATCTGAGCAACAAAAGAGGTTCTCTGGGGGTGACTCTTAGGCATAATTATAAGTAGGCTTATCTTCTCCTTTGCAGGAATAAGTTTCTTAAGGGCAAGCTCCAGGATCAAGGACTTGACTTATTAAATTTGGATCCCTAATGCTTGCAAGAATATCAGAAATTTCCCAGGTAGGGTAGTTTAATATTTCCACATTTTACCCCAGTCCCTCAAAGGGACTTTGCAAATACTTTTTTATTTTCTGCCCAAAATACTCTGGGATGTATTGAGGTATTACATTAACCTATACAGAATAACAAGATCTCATTCCCTATTCTAGGTTTCATGTAACTATGTTGTTTAAATAAACTGACCATACAGGTTAAATTAAATAGTGCGTCAGTTTTTAAAGTAAAGCAATTTTATTTGCATTCCTAGCTCTTTGTGGCTATCTTGTTGAAAATAATGGGTGCAAAATAATTGTTGAGAAAATGAATAAATACGAACTAATTCTTCACATTAAACCTGTGAGATGGCATCACGATTCCCATTTTAAAGACAAGGAGTGGGGAAGTGACTTGTTCCAGATCACCACCCAAAGGTAAACCCAGGTTTCATGTCTCCTGAACCTTCACCCCTTTCTCTGAACCCTCATGTGTGTAGATGGTCTGCAGGTTGCATCTTGTTGACATCAAAAAAGCACAATGGATTTTTCCTTGGATTTTGTTATCAGAATGTTTGAAATTTACAGATCAAAGGGCAAATTGCTTATCAGTTTAAGATCTATAAGAAGGATGCATGTTTTGAAAGGTGGAAGAGGACGAAGAAAGAGTAAAAGACTTTAAACAGGGAAAACAAAGACCACAGGGGAAAAAAGGGGCAAGAAAGACTTGATGAAGGTTCGCACTGATGAAGGAAGGGCAAAGATTAAATCAAGACCATTTGGGAATCTGATGTGGCAATGTTTGCAAAAGCAACTTAGAATGACTAAAATTGAAAAGACCAACCATACTAAGTGTTGGTGAGGATGTGGAGGATCTGGAACCCTCAGTAGCTGCTGATAGGAATGTAAAATGGTGCAACTGTTTTGGAAAATAGTTCAGCGATTTCTTGAAAAGTTAAGCAGTTTAAACATATCCCTATCCTATGAGGCAGCCATTCCACTCTTAGGTATTTATCCAAAAGAAGTGAACATATATGTTCATATAAAGGCTTGTGCATGAATGTTCCTAACAATTTTGTTTGTAATAGCCCCCAAAAGTAAACACCTCAAATATCCCTCAACATAGTAATGGATAAGCAAATTATATGGTTTATCCATATATTGGGAAGCTACTCATCAATAAAAAGGAATGAACTATTGATACAAACAACATGGATGAATCTCAAAATAATTATGCTGAGTGAAAGAAGCCAGACATAGAATATATTCTGTTTGATTTCATTTACATTGCAGCTGGTAAATGCAAAATAATCTTTAGTAACAAAAAGTACATCAGTGCTTGCCAGGGGCCGGGGGTATACATGTCAGTTATACCACAATAGAAATAGGTGAAGAGAGTATTTATACATATATTCTTCTTTATCATAGAATGTCTCTGCCAAGAGTCACAAGAACCCAGTAACAGTGGTCGTATCAGGAAGATAACCGAGGAAGTAGTGGTTAGTGATGGGATGGAGTCTTTTCATTTTGTTCTATTTAAATCTTTACCTTGTGCACATATGTTAATAAGTCATAAATTAATAAAATGTAGATAAAACAATGAAAAAAAAAACACACCCCAAGTTGGCAGGAGCACTTAAGTGGTTCTGTTGTTACCACCACCACCAAACTTAGCAGTGATTCAATGAACATAAATCAGGTGAGGTTCACAGAGCTTCATCAGATAAGGTCTATTGGGAAAACTTAACATATATGAGCAATGTTGATGTTGAATGAGAAGCTCCAGAAATCTCCTAACTTGGTTCCTGGCTCCTTGCTCCCCTTGCTCCATGTATGCCTTCCCTCCAATTGGAAAGCGTCTGTTTCCTAAAGCATGGGTCTGATTGTGCATTCAGCTGCTTGGAACTCTTCTTCACAGTCCACTCATTCCCTACAGAAGTGCATTAAAAGCTGTCCATGAAATGGCCCCAAGTCACTTTTTCCCTCACTACAATCCCCCTCCGCAGTCCTCTCTATTGCCCCCAGCAGACCCGGGCTTTAGGTATTTCTCTGCACCCTGCATACCAGTGCCTGGACTCACACCCTTATTATTGTTTATCTGGAAGCTCTTACCATCCTCTTCTGCCTCTCACAGCCTAGCCACCTTTCAAGGTTCAGCTCATGGGTCACTTCTTGTAATTAACTTCCTCTGACCCCCAAAAGTCAAAATTTACCTTCATTCATGCATCCAATAATCAGTCTAAAACAATCGAGTGTGTACTCTGTGCTAGGCAGAAATGGGATGTAGGTCCTATCATCAAGTGGTTTTGAGTCTTCCAGAAGGACATCAACATGCACTAGTCACAACTAATGTTTATTGAGCAGGCACTAAGGGTCAGTAATATATTAACTTATTTATTTTCATCACAACCCTATGAGGTAGGGACTATTTCTCACCTTCATTACAGGAATAAGGAATTGGAAGCACGCCCAAGGGGGCTTTTGCAGCCGAGAAGGCAAAGAAGATGCCAGGCACGATTTGAGGCATGAGCTTTTATTTGGGGTGTACTTTTAGGGAAATGGAGCAAGAAGTCAGTCAGCTGCTCTGAATGGGGCCGGTTCAGAGCTCAGTGCGAAAGTACTCTACATTTTGGGGGTGACTGGTCAAGCTGGTTACAGGGGCTTGAGACAAAGACATTCCAGTGGGTATGAGAGCATAAGTGCCTGAACAGGGGTCATGTGACATAGGGAAGGATCGATTGTGTTCAACAGGAAAGAGGGGAGGATTATAGGTTACCTTGTAGATAATAGTATCTCAGGTAGTGGGCACCAACATGCACTAGTCACAACCAACATTTATTGAGCATGCGCTAAGGGTCCATAATGTATTAACTTATTTAATTTTCATCACAACCCTATGAGTTAGGGACTATTTCTCACCTTCATTATAGGGATAAGGAATTGGAAGCACACAGGGGTTAGGTGATTTCCCCAAAGTCATAAGGCTGGTAAGAAGAGGAGCTGAAATTCTAACCAGGCGTTCTGTGTCCAGAGGCTCTTGCATTTCACCACCTGCCATAGCTGTTTCAAAATAAGCACATGTACCTATTGCATGTATGTCTTGACTTAATTGGTCTGCAGTAGGGCGCTGGTCAGTGTTGTGTTACAGCCCTCGGGTGACTCTACTGTGCAGCCAGGCTTGCAGACCTCTGCTGCAGAGGGTGCAGTGGTGGCCAGTTTGTGGAGGGTGGGTGCTTACATATGCCTGGGGCCTGGGGCCCTGAGTCTGGAAAAGTAGAGTGAGCTTTAACCAGCAGGTTGGGAAGCACTGAGTGGAGGGGAAAGGACAGGACACAGGGGCAGAGGGTGCTTCAGGAACTGGAATTCGCTCGGCCGTGCTGGGGGAGGGATCTGAGATTGTTAGAGAGGAAAGCAGGGCCCACCTTGTTGGCCTTGAAGGTCATGCCTCAAGAATGTGGAATTGATCCTTTAGGCAATAGAGAGACATTGAATGTTTAAAAATGATTTTTGCATTTATCATTTTTAATAAGCCCAATAGATGCTTACTTGAGCTGCTCACTTGGAGATAATCTGCCCAGTGGACACCTAGGATTTACGTAATGTTGATGTTTATCTGATCTGTGGTGCTCCACACCCAAAACAAGACTCTTTGTCCATGAGGTAGAAAGAGCCAGCGTCCATCTGGAAACATCTCATACTTATGAGAAACTTGTATTTCCAAAATGTCAGAAGTCCCTGAGGACAGGCGTTTCTGAGTGGGGGAGAGGCCACATCTGCAGCCTTGCTCTTTCCATCTCTGCCTGAATGTCAAGCAGCTGCTTGTCAAGAGATGTGGGTTCCTCTGGTGAGGTGGAAAAGGAGGGCCAGCACCAGGAGGGGCCTTTGCTACGTGGAGGTGGCCTTGATCTATGTTTAAACCTTTAGGCACATCATATCCCCCTTGAGGTCATTAACTTCCCGAGATTGGGGGTGGGGTGGGGGGGATAGTAGAGAGATTGAGAAGAGCCAGAGAGAGAAGGCGCCAGAAAGGACAATAGTTTTTCTTTCTTTCCCATTCTTCTCTTTCTATTTCCTTCCTTCCTTTGCTTTAAAGGAATGTCAACAGAAAAGTACAAGCCAAACAGGCAAAGAATATAGTGGATCCTAAGTATCCACGAGGCAACTTGAAAATGTGCTTTAAGCCAAGCTACACGGACTGGATACTGTTGGTTGCCTAAGCAACCTCCCTTCCTCCTGCCTCACAGAATCCCAATTTGTAAAGGAAATAAAACCCCACCCTTCGCAGCTGGAGGACCCGCAGGAAGCCAGCCCAAGACTAAGCCAAGTGTGGTTTATACACTCCCCCTTGCTGGTGATGGCTTTTGGAGCTCAGGCCTGAGCCCATCAGCACGGGACCCTCTCCAGGTGGCTGTTACCGTTCGAAGGCAGGCAGGGTCCTAAGTTGTATCAGACAGCTAGAAAGCAAGGACTTTGATCCTATGTTTTTTTAAGGGGGAGGTCGCCTCTCCTTCTGGAGATGAACAAGGGAGCAGGTTGCTTCAGGTCTGCTTGCAGCCATCTTGTGACCATGAGGAAATCTGTCGGGGAAAAAGCCAGTACAAGAAGGAGGAGGGCAACCAAATGAATAATCGAGAAATGGAACTGGAGCTCTGCTTGTTCTGTGTCTGGAGGCTGAACCCCCTTCTCGACTCTGTTATGTGAGATAATGAACTTCTCTTTTAATTTGGGCTTGCAATGGAAAGATTCCTAACTCCTGGTGTCCATCCATGCAGTGGTTTTAACTAGAGAAGTCTGTACTAATACAGGTTTATACCAGGGTTCGTGGAGTGTTTTCTTAACCATTCTCTCATTGAATCAGCTAAGAACCCTGTGAGGAGGTAGAATGGACATTGTCATTCCATATTTCGGAGCAGTTAAATAGCTTGTCCAAGGCCACACAGCCCAGATCTTTAATATCTTAATCTTGTGCTCTTTTTACTTTTCAAGCTCCTCAGATGACTGGTATTGTCAAATTAGAACTGTTCCCATGATTCATTGTATAACATTATTATAAAATAGAACTTCCACTCTTCATCTGTATAGTTAGTGCTTTTCATTTTAAAAGCCTAGATACTTCTCTTATACATTATCTCTGAAGTCAGCAGCTCAGATAATACAGTCAGATGCAGAGATAATGCTCACTAGTCTGGCAAGAAAAGGTAACTTTCCAATAAAAGTCTCCTTTGGGATTTAGAAATTGGAACTCTGAAGCCTTGAAAGGCCTTACAAGCTGTGGGAGCCAGTTGAACTGAGGCTGTGGGGCCCTGAATAAGATGGATAAGATGAGGGCAGAAAAGGTGGTGAGGAGAAAGCTTGGGGCCCTGGGAGAAGCAGGGAGAGCAGACGCCTTAGTTTTCGGCCCCTGCCCAGGTCCCATTCCAGCCCAGAGGCTTGTCCCGCTGGGCTCGTCTCCTGTGCATGGCATCCAAGATGTTTCTGGGTCCTTTTACTTGAGTCTGATTGAGTTAGTTTCTGTTCCCTGCAGCTTTGATTAAAACCCTTTCCATGTTTGTTGTTTTAGTTATGTCCTGTTTCCCTGAAATGATTAGTAGTAGAATGAAAACACTTAAAAACAAAAGGACACGCGTGCTTGCTTTTAGGTAGCATCAAAGCAGGGGGTCCCTGGAGAGGTCCCTGGAGAGCCAGGCTCCGGAGTGGCAAGGCGTTCAGTGAGCTGTGGCAGCCACTGAGAAGGAGGCAAGCAGCCTGTGTATCTGGAATGTTCCGGGAAGAAACTGGGAGAGGGTGACCTTGAAACTAGGCAGCCCAAATGTGGCATTCCACAACATATTTATGACAGTGGGCCACAAACGGGCGATTTTGCCTCCCCAGGGGACATTTGGCAAGGTCTGGAGATGTTTCTGGTTGTCACAACTTGGTGTGGTGGGATGGGGAGTGCTATTGGCCCCTAGTGGGTAGAGGGCAGGGCTGCTGCCAAATGCCAAACATCCTACCAGGTACATGGCTGTCCCCTCACAAAGAGTCGTCTGATGTGCCAACAGTGCCGGGGGTGAGAAAGTCTGACTTACAAGAACATTTATTTCCCAGTATATTTACAACAGTGTCATGCTCATTGACATTCCAATCTAGGTTCTTTCCCTACGTATCACAGGTAATTGTTTGGTAACTAGAGTGTAAACTGCTCATGGATTAATTCCTTTCTCCAGGATCACTTTTTGATTACCACACATAGTCAGGGTGAATCCTAAAGCCGAGAGGCTCACTCCTGGCCAGTTGGGTGGATTAAAGAGCTAATCCGTGTGCCCGGCAACTGATAAATGCCTAGGCCATTAGGTTCATTGATCCATGTGGCGTGTTTCTGTATGTCAGAAAACCCAAATGGGAAAGGCTTTTGTGGCGTGTGTTTCAGACCATCATTTTGTACCTCGTTAAGGATCTGACATATGGTAATGCTTACTTCATCCACAGAGGCTTTGACCAATAGTGATTTCTGGTGAGACTGCAAACAGCAATTACATTTCTGAAGTGGTAGTTTAGATCTTATATTGCCAGTGGGAAAAAATACTAGTTTGCAGGCATGCCCCCAAATGAGCTCTAAAGAACTCCTTCCAAGGGTTATTTGCTCTCTGCAATGGAAGGGGGCATGGAGAGCAGTAAATCGGGGGGAAAGGGGTGAGGACCCTGTGAGGAAGACAAGGGTGGGCCGTGACTGCTCCATTTAGTTACTCTGGAAACCGAGTGCAGTTTAAAAGACTCCCACGGACTTTGGAAGCTTCGGTTCTCTCATCAGAAACTTCTTTGCCCAACGTGTTTGACACCGTGGATCAGCCCTGCCTCCTCCCAGCGATTTCTGTCCCCTGGGCTTTGAGGTTTGTGGTTGCCAAGGGGCCGTCTGCTGTGAATTTGGAGCTGGGTATTTGCTTTAGCCCAGCTGTGATCCCTAGAGCTTCAGCTGGCCTGAACACGCTGTGCTTTCCGGTCTGCCTTAGCTTCTGAGGCACAGAAAAACGTTTTTGGCTCTGGCATCGTCTTCCAGCTGAGACAGGAAGGAGGATGAGGGTGTGTCTGCAAAGCCATGTTGTGCCTTCCCCTCAGCCTCTTGATAAAAGAATGGGTTCATCTCAGATGACAGGGTTCCCACTCTCCCCTAAGTGCTGAGAGGCAGGCATGGAGCTATGAGTCAAAGAACATTCTGGAATCCCAGCAACCATAGGCTTGGGTAAAACAGAGGGTGTGGAGGAGGGTGGTGACTGCAGAATTGAAGGCTGTGGAGGATTAGGTCCTGCATATTGCCAGGAGCCAGCAGAAACAGTCATTTAGAAGCTGGAGACCCAGCTCTCCACAGGGAGCCTGCAGCCTCACACTCTGGAGGCCCACCCAGCTCCATCCCCATCTCTGAAGGAGCCTTCAGATCCTCCCTTATGTCCCCATTGACAGTATTTGCCCAGCTGTACAGTGGCTGTTACACGAGATGGGCTCGATCTCTTTGCTTCTCTTCATGGACAGTTTTAGAAGTTTAGGGTCCACTCCAATAATAAAAATCCCATCATTTATTGAATGCTTACTCTATGCTACACACTGCACATATGTAGTCTTATTTAATTATCATGGCAATCCTATCGGGTAAGTACTTTTGTGCCCATTTTTCAGAGCAGGAAATTGAAGCGTGAAGATTTTAAGTAAGACGGCAGAGGTTATAGAAATAATATGTAGCAGAACCAGAATTCCAACCCAGGCCTTGAACTCTTAACTCCACTACCCCACTCTGCAGGGTGGTTTCATTAGTTAAGACGTATGCCATAAAATATATATATTGTGTAATAAAATTACCTTTGTTAGAAGCCCAAGATTTTTTCCAGGAGTCACATTTAGGTCTGAACTCACAGCTTTCTCTCTCACAAATGTTATTTAGGGTAAAATGATTCACAGGCATATTTTGAAGTTTAAACAGGCATAACATGCCCATCTAAATAAACATTTGACTGTATTGTAATTGTCTATGTAATAGGATATTAAACAGTTTGGCAAATCCTCAGAAAGATGACCCAGCCATTCCATTCCTGGCTGTATATTGAAAAGAATTGAAAATAGGGTCTCACACAGATACTTGTACACCGATGTTCATAGAGCTTTACTCACAATAGCCAAAATGTAGAAACAACCCAAGTGTCCATTAACAGATGAATGGATAAATCAAATGTGATATATCCACTCAAAAGAATATTATTCAGCAGTAAAAAGAACGACGTTCTGATACATGCTACAACACAGATGAACCTTGCAAATATGCTAAGTGAAATAAGACTCAAAAGGACAAATACTGTATGACTTCACTTATATGAAATATCTAGAATAAGCACATACAAAGACAAAGGAGATTAGGAGTTACTAGGGGCTGGAGAGGGATGGGGGGTATTTCTAAATGAGTGAAAAGTTTCTGTTTGAGGTGATAAAAAAATTTTGGTAATGGATGGTGGTGAAGGTGACACAATATTGTGAATGCAATTAGCACCGTATTGCACACTTAAAAATGATTAAAATAGCAAATTTTATGTTATATATATGGTACCACATGAAAATTAAAAAAAAAAAAAAAAACGAAAAGAAAAAATTTTAAGGAGGGAAGCAAATAGCTCGTGATAAAAGAGGAGACGAGGGATGTGAGGGTCAGCCTGGGGCTGCCTCTGCTTTCCATCCTGCCCCTGCTGGGTGCCTGGAGGGCTGAGGAGCCTGTGGCCTAAAGTGGCTGGAGAGGTCACCAGTTGCTCAGGGGCTGGGAGAGGAACTGGATGCCCCGAGTCAGAGCAGATTTAAAGGCATCCAGGGAACTGCAGGTGAGGGGGGGGGGGACCTCTCAAGAGCCCATGCAAGTGCCCCGTGGGAGAAAGAGCCAGCTTTAAATGCCTGCCAAACCCAGGGAGCCCTGGTGCCAGCTGGCAACGGTACCAATGGGCAAGACCTTCCTCCACCCTCACCTTCCACTCTGAGGTGAGATCAGTGGGGTCTACTATGGACAAGCAGACACAGAGGGTGTCACTACGACACTCAATTTCCCCCATATAATATGTTACCAAAATTAAAAAAAAAAACTTCCTCCAAACATTCTCTGTGGCACAGTTCTTGCCCCTTTCCTGGGGGAAATGTGAGCAGATCCCTTAATATTTCACGCCACTCTGAGTTGCTTTTAAAGACATCGCTCACATTAAAGGCCCCCAAAGAGTCTCAGTTCAGTCGTTAAGATGTCTATAGTCCTTGGGTCAGAGTTACAAATGGCATTCAAGGTTGAAAGTTTCACCCCACATTCAGGCTTTGGTAACACACCTACCACTTTCCTCCTCACTCGGCCTGTCCCACACACGCTGCCTCCCCAAGCACGTCCCTCCTCAGGGCCTGTGCATTTGCTCTGCCTCTGCTCCTTCCCCCAGACGTCCGTGTTGGCTGGTCGCTCTGTTTAAGTGTTTCTTATCAGACACTTATCTGGCCATGCATGGTGGCTTAGAGTCATGTACTTCAGAAAAACATGTTCTTAATCTAAATCCTTTCTTGTGGGTGTGAACCCATCGTAAATAGGACCTTTTGATGAGGTTACTTCAGTTAAGGTGTGGCCCCAGTGAGTCAGGATGGATCTTCATCCTATTACTGGAGGCCTCATAGGGAAGGCCACAGAGAGAAGCCATAGGGAGCAGCCACATGCTAGAAGTCAACGGAACCCAGAAGAGAAAGGAGAAGATGCCACCACGTGCATTGCCAGGTGATGGAAAAGCCAAGGAACCCCAAAGATTGCTGGCCATTCGGAAGATATTGACCCCGGGAGGAAGCACCTTCTAGCCTCTGAAATAATGAGCCAATAAATTCCTGTTTTTAAGCGAACCCATTGCATGATATTTATTTTGGCAGCCAGAAAATGAATACACCATGCAATATAAAATGTCACCCACATCTCACTGCTCTCTCTAGCCCTCTTATCCTATTTTATTGTTTCTTTTCACTGCCTGTTATGGGTTGAATTGTGTCCCCCAAAATGGCATGTTGAGATCCTAACCCCCAGGACATGTGACTGTGCCCTTGTTTCGAAACAGGATCATTGCAAATGTAAGTAGTTAAGATGAGGTCCTACTGGAGTAGGGTGGGCCCTTGATCCAACACGACTGGGTCCTTATAAGAACAGGAGGAGACACATGAGGGCAAAGGCCAGGTGAAGGTGGGGCTGAGGCTGGACCCTGCCAGCCACGAGCCACGGGGTGAAGATGCAAGGAAGATTCTGCCCCAGAGCCTCCAGAGGAAGCGGGCCCAGCCACACCTTGATTTCTGACTCCTAGTCTCCAGAATTGTGGGACAATATATTTCTGTCATTTTAAGCCACCAAGTTTGTGGTAATTTGTTACAGCAGCCCTAGGAAACCGATACACAGCCCATGCTGTGTTTATCTGTTGATTGTCAATCTATGTTTATAGATTGGCGGTTCCAGGAGAATGGAAACTATGTGGTCCCCTGTTCTTGCCCAGCACAAAGGAAATTATGGATGGCATAGGCTGGTGGTCCATAAATGTTTGTTGTTGCTGTTGTTGAATGTAATCTCTGCCTTCCCAAATTCCTTTAACTTTTTGGAGTACAGATTTACTATCTATATTATAAAAGAAAGCCAGTCTGGGCAGGTTGACTTGCACCCTGATGACCAGAGCATGTTTTCTCTGACTTGGACACAAAACAACCCAGAGGAGGTAATTCACTTAGCATGGGGATACCAGTGACCTGATCGCCTGGGAACTATGTGGGGGGTCCCCCTGAAGGAATGTGTACATTTTTTTTTCTTTTTAAATCCGAGAAGAAAGAATTTAAAAGCAGAGTTCCTTCTCACTTACAGCCTGAAGGGCAGTTTTGATGAATTTTTATCACATGTCCATGAGAAACTTCAGCCTTTCCCCAGCTGAGGGAAAGAATTTGAGAAATTTTTACTGGAGTTTTGTTGATGGAGAGACCCTTATCAGGGAAAGTGATTTTCTGAAGCCTTCTGTCATAAGGCAGTAAGATTCCTTCTGTGGCATACTGCTAACTTATACCTTGGAGTGAAGACAAACAAAAATCTGTGGAGGAATGGCTACTCCAAAAGCTTGGTGATGAAGTTTGCTCCTTGGCTTCCCCACCCCCTCACCGACTCCCAAGAGTCTGATCTTTCCACACACCCTAAGCAGTTTTTAAATCAGGAGATTATCTGAGAATTGCAAGAATAAAACCCCATACCTTCCCAACAGCCCATCTCCCATAAGTTCTTTGCTGCCACCCCTTCCCTCCTTATTTCTAAAAGTGTCTATACCTGCAAGAAGGAACATTTTTGTTACAAATGTGACTTGAATTGAATACTATATTTTCAGGGATGGCAAGTATTAATTTGGGGGCAGTGACAGAAAAACCATGTGTAATTGTTGCATAGCACAAACTCTGGATAAGATTGCTTGGGTATGAAGCTGAACTCTGCTACTTACTAGCTGTGTGACCTTGGACAACTTACTTAACTTCTCATATGTAAAATGAGGACAGTAACAACTCACCTCACATGGTTGCTATTAGGATTAAATGAGTTAATACATGAAAAGGGATCAGCCCAGTGCCTGCACATAAGAATAGCTCTGTAAGTGTTAATAATTACTAATATTGTTTTTGGTGGAGTTGTGGTTAATAATTATCATCATCATCAACATCGTCTTCATCATCATCCACTTGCAAAAAGTGGCCCACTTAGACATTAGTTTAGTACTTAGTAAATCAACCATTTTGCTTTCTCTCGATAAGATGCTCCCTAGGATTAGCCACAGCCTGATTTTTGGACTTCTTGGCAAAGGAACCACATGAGTTGGTGACTGCCATTTAGCTAACTTCTTTGAGGACCTGGGCAAATTTCTATAGTCTTATTCTTTCCTTCTCTGCCCAGAGATTTGTAAGGATCTTTAGCCTATCCTCATGAAAATCTTCTAGATAGTTGTAGGACAGTTTGGCCAACGAAATGGCTGAGGAATGAAACCAGCTTTATTTTAAAAAAAAAAAAAATTGAAAAAAAAAAATGAAAAAAA
Organism: Choloepus didactylus; assembly: GCF_015220235.1. NCBI lineage: Eukaryota > Metazoa > Chordata > Mammalia > Pilosa > Megalonychidae > Choloepus > Choloepus didactylus. Next base: position 55,694,363 of record NC_051323.1, read on the forward strand.
CATTGAAAAAAAATTGAAAAAAGGTCTAGTGAAAAAATCTGAACCAGAAATGGACCTAAACATTTTTTTTAAGTTATAAGACCAGAATAAAACACAAATTCCAGGCATTCTCTAAACTGAATCTAAACAAAAATATTATTTCTTTTGTTCCAAGACCCTGGCTTCTAGATTTGACTTGGGGAAGGATTTTAGGCATCCATTATCTCAGCTCACCTTTCTCCCCCAGGGTATAAGCACTGGAATGTGACAATGGACTTCAACCAAGTCAGAACATCTGTTGTGTGTGTGTGTGTGTGTGTGTAGGGTGATTTGCCGTTTGCAGGTTGCCACATGCCGTACAAGCTTATTTTTATAGGCAGCCCAGCTCAGAGCATCGGCTGGTGCGTGATCTGCGTACTTCCCAGGCAACCCGAAGCGTTTCAGAAAAATCTCTGAGGATTTCTTTCAAGTTTGCAGCCTTTTGATGCCAAAAAGTTTTCTAGTTGATTAAAAACAAATCCTAAATCCAGTATCCACAACTGTTTGTTTTACGGATGAAGTAACTTTAGGAACATGCAATAAACAAAACTGAAATCGTCGTTGCTCCATTGTGAACATGGGACTCTAGGCAACTCATGGTGGCCTGACAGTCAGCCCTTTGCTTCCTGGATGGCAAGCAAGAACTCACCTAGATCCCAGACTGACTCAGATCTGTGTGTGTGTGTGTGTGTGTGTGTGTGTTTTCATTACAATTTTAACAAGCAGTACAACAAATTATATCTGATGCCTGTCATAAACTCGTCCCGTTCTCTTGCCCCTTTCTTGCCCCATTCTCTGCGAGAACAGAAGCTGCTCACTGCCACTTGTGTAACGACCTTTCACGTGTGTAAAAACTAGGAGGTTTTCTTGGGAAGACGGTTGCTGCAAAGGAGAGGCTAGGCCTCCCTATATTTGTGCCTAAGAGTCTCCTCCTGAATGCCTCTTTGTTGCTCAGATGTGGCCCTCTCTCTCTGGCTAAGCCAACTTGAAAGGTGAAATCACTGCCCTCCCCCCGACGTGGGATCAGACACCCAGGGGAGTGAATCTCCCTGGCAACGTGGAATATGACTCCTGGGGAGGAATGTAGACCCGGCATCGTGGGACGGAGAACATCTTCTTGACCAAAAGGGGGATGTGAAAGGAAATGAAATAAGCTTCAGTGTCAGAGAGATTCCAAAACGAGCCGAGAGGTCACTCTGGTGGGCACTCTTACGCACACTTTAGACAACCCTTTTTAGGTTCTAAAGAATTGGGGTAGCTGGTGGTGGATACCTGAAACTATCAAACTACAACCCAGAACCCATGAATCTCGAAGACAGTTGTATAAAAATGTAGCTTATGAGGAGTGACAAAGGGATTGGGAAAGCCATAAGGACCACACTCCACTTTGTCTAGTTTATGGATGGATGTGTAGAAAAGTAGGGGAAGGAAACAAACAGACAAAGGTACCCAGTGTTCTTTTTTACTTCAATTGCTCTTTTTCACTCTAATTATTATTATTGTTATTTTTGTGTGTGTGCTAATGAAGGTGTCAGGGATTGATTTAGGTGATGAATGTACAACTATGTAATGGTACTGTAAACAATCGAAAGTACAATTTGTTTTGTATGACTGTGTGGTATGTGAATATATCTCAATAAAATGATGATTTAAAAAAAAAAAAAAAAAACTAGGAGGTTTTCTTTGCACTTTTTCTTTCCTGTGCAATGAGTGTTCAGGGGCCAGGAATTTCCCCGTCTTCTGCAAATCACAGAGAGACATGTATTTAGGTAGTGGGGTTCCTAAAATTACAGACATCACAAAAGAAATCACCTTTCTTGCTTTTCATTTGCTGACTGATTTGCTCAGATGCTCTGGATGAAGAGATGGCAACTCATTTCTAATAATTATATTATATCACATAATTCCACAAATCTATTTGCTTACTACATTCAACGGGTCAATATTTAAATGTTTCAGCTTGATTACAAATGATTTGCTTTATAACTCATCTGATTTCTTTATTCTAGTCACATATAATAAAGACAATGATTGCTAATATTTGGGTACTATTGGTGTGCCAGGCACTGATTCTAAGCTCTTTGCTGCAGCCTGGTGACGAATAATATACCCCTTCTAAAGATGAGCAAACTGAGGCTCAGGGAGTTTAAGTAACTTTACAAAGTTAAGATTTAAGAAATGGTACAGCCTCCTGCTTGACAATCCCCACTGAACCCACAGCACAGAAGGGCCATTTGGCCTTAGCCTTACATGGAAGGCCTTGAATTTAGATATTTGTTCTCAGTACACAATACACAATGAAAATATAAGTGTGTGTATATGTACATATATGTATATGTGTGTACATGTGCATATATACATATATGAATATATGCATGTATATACACATATTTTTAAGATAACTCTAGTTGTCTGTGGAGAGTACAATTATGTTACATTGCATTTTTGTATGTCTTTAGTTAGTTAAACATAAACATTTAAAAGATACCACAGATTCTTTAACCCTGTTTTGATACTTCTTTTCTAATAATCAGAGAGTTTCAAAAATGAAATTGGCCTGGCCATGACTTGACATCGAGAGGTCCCTGTTCACTAGAACCACAGGAGTAGAAGGGAAACTATCTTGCCCAGCTTCTTAATTTTATATATGAGGAAATGGAGAGCCAGAGATGTTGAGTCACCTGCCCAAGGTCACACAGCTAGAATGCTCTTCTACTGACAGACAGATCAGGTGGGTTATCCTTTATCCACTGCTGCTGACACCCAGTTCATGCCTCCAGATGACAGCAAGGAGAGAAGTTGCAACATGGGCACTCTTAACGGGAACATCCCAGGGGTGATGAAGCACTTAATGTTTTTTTGAACTAGGAAAAATAAGGTTGCATTTCTATAGAACTTTTCATATTTCAAAGCCTCTTTGGAGCGGAGGGTCGATATTGAAGCTCATTAGCACCTGGGAGGAAGGGCACACAGGCGTTGCTATTTCTGTTGTGCAGATGGGGAAACAAAAGTCGAGAAATGTCATGTGCCTTTCCCAAGGTAACTCCTGGCTGCATATGTTGCACCACGCCACACTGCTTTCCTGTATACAGGACATCATATAGGAATTACAGACGAGAACAGCAGAAGCAGTTTTGTTCTCATGATGCTATTCAAAAACCATTCTGAAACACTATGCATTTTCTCTGAAACTATCCTTCATGTGATCAATAACAGTAAAAAAAAGTAATATTCTAAATTATATCCATAAAGTTAATGCTATTTCAGGATAGTTACTAAGAATTTCCAATGTTTCAAAGTTATATCCTTTCAAAGCAGAGGTGTATGGTATATTTAAAGGAAACAGTCTGGGAAACCAGCATATTGCAATTAAAAATGCAGCCTATGTAGTCTTACAATTCTTTGTCTGAAGCCCTTTTACAAAAGGGGGTATTTTAATTCAATAGATGAAAGGCAGGCACTTCCAGGTTTCCTACCAGCATGGCTATCTCTTGTGCTAACACACACAACACACACACACACACACACACGGAGAAAATACACAAACAGCGTTTGATCCTGCCCTGCTGCAGGGTATTTTCATCTTTCAAGAGACCAAGGGAAAAACAACTTCAGAACTACCACCAAAACTTCCAAACTTATTTCAACACAACGTAATGGCAAAATGCTATTTTCTTAGCACTCAAATTTTCAAACAACCACTGTGGCCAAGAATGCCTGGTTTTCTTTTTTTCAATAAACCCAGAGAAAATCTTGAATTCCTCTCTGGGTTTGGGGATGACAAAGATGTCATGGAATTGTTCGGCGCAAACTATCGGTGTAATTATTCAGTCTTGTCCTCTCAGTTTAACCTGTGCTTGAGACACGTATTTCATGTTTATACTGGTTTGACACAAATCATGCTTAAGAGTGATTTTGTTTCCTGTCTCCCTGTGCAAAGTTGAGCTAGAATAGTAGGCTTAACAATGCCAGCTCCCATTCGCAAGCTTATCAGTAAAAGAAGCCTTCAGTCTAAGGAAACACTTCCAGTGTAAACAAGACATGGAATTGCACCTCCAGCCACATTCCACAGAGATCTGTTTGAATAGAGAGAAGCATAGCTCCATGCCAAATAATTCTATTTTGATTCAGAATCAATGTGCCCATGTCTTACCCATTCATACATTTTATTAAAAATTCTCATATTATTCCTACTCTCAATATAGGATGCAAGGCATTAAAAAAGGCAAGGGAAAAAAAACTTAAATGACTTCAAAGTCCTACAGAAATACTTTTCTACTTATTTTAACCATAATCAAGTTGGTGTAAATTGACAGTAAAAAATTTTTTTTGTCTAATCTTAAGCTCTTGGCACAATTTATTCATGATTTATAGTACTAGTTGTTTACAAGGATGTCAACTATATTGTGTCACACCCCCCCCCCTCATTTCCAACTCCCTTGAGACAGAAATTTGCACAAACTGATCTATTGGCTAAAGTATGCATTGTAGTTTCTTAATGACAAATACACTTTAGTATTTTACAACATTATATGGAAAGCAAACTTATAAATAATTTAGACATTTTTCAGACATACCTTGTTTGGAGAAAGCAATTTACTGTTCAAAAAAATTTTCCACCACACAAAATGGATATCCTTTTTTCCTTAAGCTTTTCTGCATCAAAAATTCCATCCAAATTATTCTAAAGAAGAAACAAGAAGAGGTCTAAGCACCTTTTCTCTTCTTCTCAGAGGAGCTCATCAAACATTCCCATCGACCTCTCCGCACTTTGAAAAGCACATTTTACACCACACACACACACACACACACACACACACACACACACACACACACACACACACTGCTTCTCACACTGGTTTTAGTGCTGAATTAGGCAGTCCTCTTTCAAATTTCCACTCCCACTTGCTTTTTTTGGGCTAAGGATTTCTAAATATTCTTTTCTAGCCCAAGCACACATTTTCAGTAAGCAAATTCTACAAATAGAAATTCTAAAACGTTGAAGGGGCACAGCACCTAGATAAAATGGAAAATAAATATACTTTTAAGAAATACTTTAGCAGGGCAATTCAATTATTAAATTTTCTCTCTTTTTTTTTCCTTTTCTTTGTTTTAATGCTGGTAAACTGAACAGCTGGATTAAACTGCATAAGAATGAAAACTGTGCAAACACTCCCAGGCTTATTCTACTAGACTCTCATGTTTGGAATAATAATACTTACTTTTCCTGCATTATTATTATTATTATTATTATTTTTGCTTTGTTACACTTTCTGAATTTTGGCAAGCTTAAAGAAATGACTGTAGTATATTCCACTAGTAACAGGACACACTATAACAAAAATGGGCAGTGAAATCTGACTCTCGTTTCAAACAGCTAATGATGGATTTCCCACATCAGAAGAGACATCTGCCTATTTTATTTATTTATATATTAGTGTCACCAACTAAATTGAAGGCGTTCTGACCGAAAATGTGCATTAACATATCATAACCTTTAAAAAACAGAAAAATATCAAACCAACCACCTCTGGCACTCCTTGAGGTCCAGATATCTCTCAGTGTGACAGATATCTCGCAGAGCAGGAGGTAGCCAAGTGCCATCCCCGCTCCTGCTGGGGACTGTGCCCCCAAGCAGCCCCGGAATGAGAATCTTCTTCCATGTGAACCATCCTCCCATCCTCAGCTAGCCCTGGCATTGCTCCTTCCTTAAAATTCCTATTTAAATATCATTTAATCTTTTTTTTTTTTTTTTAAATTCCTTTTGGATCTGTATTTAAATTATTTCTCAGTCTTGTTTCTTCTTCCACAAAACCCTGAGCCTATGGATGTTGGTGGTAAAGATAGTGCTGCCACGTGGAGGATAGCCTAACTCTCCGGGGGAGTTGGGGAAAGTGAAAATGAAATGGCAGCCCAAGCATAATTCATAATAATATAATAGTAATAGATGCCATTTATCAAACACCTACTTTTCATAGGCATTGCAAAAACCTTTTCCATATATCATCTGATTTAATACTGTGGTTCAGAGAGATTAGGTAACTTTCCCAGGGTCACACTGCCCATAAGGCTAGAGCTGGGATCCAAATCCAGGGCTGTCAGCCTCCAAAGCCATGATGCTATGTTAGGACCTAGCACCTTTTTTCTTTCACTAGTTTAATTTGTTTTTCCTTTGGCAAATAAGGCAAAATAAAAAGTATATGCATTGAAGAGCATATGAAGAGATGCCCAAAGAAATGCAAATTAAAAAGCAATGAGATATCACTTTATTCTCATCAGACAAGCTAAAATTGGAAAGCTAGAAAATGCCCATGGCAGACACATGGCCTTGAGTGGCTGCAAATGGTTGTGGCTATTCTAGAGAGCAATCTTCGTAACTACTCAGTGATGCTGGTTTTATCATCTTCCTCATTTTACAGAAGAAGAAGCTAAGAACCAGAGAGGTTAGGTTAGTTGCCCAATGTCAAGTGCCGGAACCCATAGTTAAACTTAGATGACCCAGCCTGAGCAGCCATGCTCAAATCCACCTTGTCCTTTGCTGCTAGTGCTTCATGGTATTTCACTGTGTGCATCTACCATGCTCAGCAATAGACTTCTCACGGCTTTATCTAGAACCTCTGGGAAATAATCCACCTGCAAGTTCATTTAGGTTGTTGGCAGAATTGTAGGAATGCAGAGGAGGATTGAGGTCCCCAAGTGTTGGCTAGTTGGCAGCCGGAGGCTGCTCTCAGCTCTTAGAGGTTGTCCGAACTCCTTGCCATGTGGTTCTCTCCATCTTCAAGCCATAGTGGCATCTTGAATCCTTTTCGTGCTTGGAGACTCGCTGACTTCCTTTTCTGTAGCAAACCAGAGAAAACTCTGCTTTTCAAAGTCTTCTGTGATTTTAGGTTAGGCCCGCTGGAAATAATCTATGTTAATGTCAACTGATTAGTAACCGTGATTACCATCTGCAAAACCTCTGTTGCCATGTGTTTCAGTTTGCTAAAGCTGCCAGAATGAAATAAACCAGAAATGGATTGGCTTTTTCAATGGGGATTTATTAGGCTGCAAATTTACAGGTCTAAGGCCATGAAAATGTCCAAATTAAGGCATCAAGAGGAAGATACCTTCTGTGAAGAAAGGCCGATGGCATCTGGGGTTCCTGTCACATGGGAAGGCACATGGTGACATCTACTGGCCCTTCTCTTCTGGGTTCTGGTTCTAAAATGGCTTTCTCCCACGGTGTTTTCTTTCTTAGCTTCTCTGAGATCTCTCAAAAACGTCTCTGCTTTTTATCTTCTCAGACGATTCCAGCAAGGGGATTAAGACCCACCTTGAATGGGCAGGGTCACATTTCCATGGGAACAACCTAATCAAAAGGTCCTACCCAAAATAGGTCTTCCTCCATAAGATTGGATTAAAATATACCTTTTATGTACCTCTTCTGGGGTACATAAGACATTCAAACCAGCACACCATGTAAAGTAACATAATCGCAGGAGTAAACACCAGAGGCAAGGGTCATGGGGCCACGTTAGAGTTCTGCCTATGCCATCCTGCCAGCTACTCAGACTAAATCCATGGAGCTATCCTTGATTCCTCTCTTTTTTCACATTCCACATCTGTCATCAAAGTCTGATAGCAATACCTTCAAGATACATTCAGAATACAGCCACCTCTTACCATCTTCACTCACTATTAGGCTAATTCATGCCAACCTCGTTTCTTTCTTGGGTGTAACCTCCTTCTGTTTTCTCTGCTTGCGTGCTTCTTTCCTGATAGTCGATTCGCAACACAACAGCCAGAATGATCCTTTGAAAAACTTAATTTCAATTTATCTTCTCCTGTGCTTGGAAGTCTTCAGTGGGTCTCTCCATCACTCAGAAGAAAAAGTCCTTGCAATGACCTTCAAGACCCTACCACCTGACCCCTGCCACCTCTTTTCCAGGATCCTACTCCTCCATTTCTTGCCAGTTCTGCTCCTGCTACACTGTATTCTCCACCATTCCTTGAACAGGCCAGGCCCATTCCTGCCTCAGGGACTTTGTACTTGCTCATGCTTCTACCTGGAGCTCTTCTCTTGGATATCTGCACAGCTCACACTCACCTCCTTCAGTCTTTGCTCAAATGTCACCTCCAGAGTAAGATCCTTCCTGGCTACCCTGTTTAAAATGGCATTTCCTATCTCTCTTCTCTGTTTTATTTTTCTCCATTGTACTTATCAAACTTTAATAATATTCACTACTTGATTTATATTATGCATCTGCCACGAGAGTGTAGGCTGTTAGAAGGCCAGGATCTTTACCCATTTTCTGGCCTGATGTATTCCTAACCCTTAGAACTGACACATAACAGGCATGCAATAAATATAAACTAAGTGATTAAAAATTCGTTAGAATGGTTGCCTATGGGGAAGCGAATGGGAGTGGAGAATTGGAATAAAAAAAAATTTTTAAACAAAAGTCCTGGAGATGTGAGTGGACCAAGGAGGATGGCTCTGTGAATTGACTCAACTCTGCACGCCAAGACAAAAAAACAATGGAGTTGGTGGACTCGGAGGAGTCTTTTAACTTCCTTAACTGAAACAAGATCACAGCTTGCTACTTGGCATAAACTGCATTTATTTCCAGTTGAGAACAAAAATTGTGATATTTTCACTGCTGCTAATACTTGAGATTCTGTTTTGCTTGCAAATCACCTACAGTTGCTTGACTGCATCTTTTCTTTTTCTAAATAACTGTTTGTCACTACATAAAGTTAGTGTCCTAGTCTTGTACTCTTTCAAGTACAAAAAGCCAAATCTCTTTTAGAACATTCCCTATTGAAAGTTTTTATTATTGTCATAAACACTGAACTTGATGGCTCTTTAAAAGACTGCCTCATTTTTTTTTAACTCGAGAGACAGAAGCAGAAAAATCAATGCACTCTTCAAATAACAAATCCATGCTTTTATGTGACTTTTAAAAATGCAAGATGGCAATTTAAGAGTCTTAGAAATGAGGCAGTCTTTTCAGACATTCCTGATGATTTTATGTATGAAGGTATAAAACACAAGAGTTAAACCTTTCAAAACACAAGCTCACTGAAATGTCCAAGGCTACATAATGTTTGATGCTACATTAATTTTTCATAGAAATATGATTTGCCTTGAACTCCCCTACAAAAGTTCTGAGAATCTCTTCTCTCTGTGCTTTGGTAGAAGCTTGCTGCAGTGACGAGGTGATGTTCGCAGTTTTCCTGCTGAATTTTCCTAAGGACGTATGTTTTGAGTAACGTCACTGTGAATGGAAAATTTGCCAACATGATTAGTTTTTGTTAAATATATGTTGTCATTATCTGTCAGAAGTAAAGAGGTTATTGCAAGAAAAACATCTCTCAAAAATTAGAAGGAGCCAAATGAGGAGCATAGACAACTTACAAACAGGCAGACTATGGGTGTCCGGAAGAGACTTTGTTGAGCAATTTAAAAGAGCTTCCAAAACAAGAAAGGTTCTTAAGGCTATATCACAGGGAAAAAATGATTAGACATTAAAAGGAGTTCTTGATTATGCAGAAGGTAAACTCAGCAATGAAAAGGAGAAGGTGAATCAACAGAATCCATCTTCTTCCTGAGGCTAAAAAAAAAAAAAGGATGTTAGAAAGATTACTAAGATTAGTATTCCCAAATGGTTCCCTGAAACAAATAAGTTGGATTTGCTATATCAAACATAGCTCCACAAAACTGTAGGCCAAAATGAAAAAAATAAAAAAGTAAATGTGGATAAATCACTATGATTACAATAACATAAAAGCAATTAACAGACCTAAAGGATGATTTCAGTAACCATAGGCTAGAAGGTAGATCCTACATTCTAGAGGGTAGTTGGTCTGGTGGATTAAAAAAATATAAAATTACCTTACACACACACACACAAAAAAAAGAATCAGATGGAGAGCAGATCATAGGTCTTATATCTCCCTTTCATGCCATGTAAGCAAATGGAGGCTAAAATTAAGGATCGGTTCTCTGTACACCGAAAGAAAAAGAATTTATTTTTTTACTTGAGCCCTGTCCACTTCTAAATATTTTAAGAAGCACACAGTATTCAAGATGATAAAATGAAGAGTGACAGCAAAGAGATAATAAAAGGAGTAGTAGAAAATGCAAGGGTGAGGTTAGTATGTAGATATGCAGATCCTGTCTGGTTGCCAAAGAGAGGCTGCAAATTTGGCCCCAAACTTCCTAGCAATCAAAGCAAAGATAATTAGGATCAGTTTACAATATCCTTCAATCATTCAGTTTACAGTTTCCATAAAGCCAGTCATTCGGATATTTAGATAAAGCTCTGTATGTGGGAAGAACTACCATCATTAATATTCCTACAGGAGGCAGCCCAGACCAACAAATAAATTAAAAAGCATAGATATTTTGCATCTGATATGGGGTGATCAATATTTTTCTTCAGATAAACACATGAAAAAGTTACTCTATTTTATTAATATTATTTCATAAAATAAAGGATATTTTTGTCACCAAAAAGGAGAATAAAAATTAGCTCTTTATAAGTAAATTTACCTTTATGAAAAACTTGATACCTTGTCTTTATTTTTCCCATTTCACTGCTGACCTGTGAAAATTTTATCAGGTACCAGAACTGGTCTGTCACCAGTGTTGGGGAACAGAAAATGTAGTGGGATAGCATTCTCTTTATCTCATTGATAATTGACAGTGTGTTTCTTATGACTGCTTCTTGTAACATCACTCATTTACTCAGTAAGTATTTTTGAAGTACTTATCATGTTCTAAGCTCTGCATTCTGTACAATATTGAAAATATACTATGTATATTTGAAAATATGTTTATTCTCTTTCTGTGTCAATCTTTCTATCACTCTTTAATCTATGAATCTACCATCACCTATCAAGCTTATTAACTTTGTTCTTCCAATCTTCCAAGTCCTTCTAATTTTTTATCTTCTTGATAGCTTAGTTGTTGAGAAAAGTGTATTGAAATTTTCCCACTTGATTGGGAACTTGTCAATATTTTTTTTCATAATTCTGTAAGATTTTGTTTTCATTTTTTGAGACTTTGTTAAGTGCATGCAAGTTCTTTTATTATTAAGTTATTCTCCTTATCCATATGAGTGATTTTCACTTTAAAATCTTTTTTTGTTTGTTTTATATTCTATTAGCTATGAGATAGCTAATGCCCCAGTAATGCTGTATAATAAACCATTTTCAGAACTCAGGGGCTTAAAACAACAATAATTTATTCTCATGGATCTGCACATCAGCTGGAGCTCTGCTGCTCTAAGCTGTGCTTTGTTGTGCTGTTCAGCCCTGCTTCTCACTATAGGGCTGTGGGTGGGGGTGAGGGGTACCCCTTCTCTATATATGTCTCTTTGCTTCTTATGCTGAAGTGGCAGCAGCTACTCAGGGCAAGCTCTTCTCATGGCGATGGCAAAGTCACAAGAGGACAATAGGAAATATGTCAGGTCTCTTAAGGCCGAGTCTTAGAGCTGGCATATGTCATTTCCGGCCAGTTCCATTTGGCCAAAGCACATTCCATAGCCATGCCCAAAGTCAAGAGGTAGGGAACTAGAGTTATGAACAGGGTGTAGGTACAGAGAAGAGGGAAGAATTGAGGCCAATAATTCAATTTTCCATACTACCTCTTTACTTTCAACCTTTCTTATGTTTCAGTTGTGTATCTTATAAATAGCATTCTACTGTATTTTCTAAAAGCTGCAAATGCTTGGTGGTCTAATCTAGGGTGCCCAACTTCTTTGTTCAACTGATTTTTATTGTTTTATGTACCATATTTGTACTTTTTTGTTTACTCTCTTTATCTTTGTTTATTTTCTTTTTCTGCCTACTGTTAGATTAATGAAGTTTTCTGTGTTTCCTCCTCTCCCCATACCCACTGTTGTTTTGGAATCTACAGATTGTGTTTCTAAACTTTTAGTGCTTACCCTTTAAATTTTAATCTACATGCTCAACTATAAATTTTCTTTAAAAGTCTAAAGCTACTTATTATTTTTATCCTCCTCTTAAACCTGACAGGGATCTCAGGCTACTTTAACTGTATTCCCCACAGCTTGGCATTTTTGTTAAAAATTTTGATGTTACCTTTTATTAATTCATAATTAGAGTATTATTTTAAAAATAGTTTTACAGTTAATAATACTGGCATATTTTATCAGTGTCCATGATTGCCTTTTTGTTTCTCATCCTATATTTTCTGCCTGGGTTTGGATTTCTTGCTGAAGCTTATCCTTTGAAAGTTCTGTGTTTGTAAATTCTATCAGCCTTTGTCAGTCTAAAAATGTTCTCATTTGCCCCCACTCTTTTTTTTTTTTTTTAATTAAATTCAGTTTTATTGAGATCTATTCACATACCATGCAATCATCCATGGTGTACAATCAACTGTTCACAGTACGATCATATAGTTATGCACCCCAATCTATTTCTGAACATTTTCCTTATATCAGAAAGAATTAGAATCAGAATCAAAAATAAAAGTAAAAAAGAACACCCAAATCATTCCCCTCATCCCACCCTATTTTTCATTTAGTTTTTGTCCCCATTTTTCTACTCATCTGTCCATACACTGGATAAAGGGAGTGTGATCCACAAAGTTTTCACAATCACACAGTCACCCCTTGTAAGCTGCATTGTTCTACAATCATCTTCAAGAGTCAAGGCTACTGGGTTGGAGTTTGATATTTTCAGGTATTTACTTCTAGCTATTCCAATACATTAAAACCTAAGAAGTGTTATCTATATATTGCATAAGAATGTCTACCAGAGTGACCTCTCAACTCCATTTGAAATCTCTCAGCCACTGAAACTATTTAGTCTCATCTTGCATCCCCCTTTTTTGCCCCCACTCTTGAATAGTGATTTATTGGATGAAATTAGAGGTTGAAAATTATTATCCTTCAGCATTGGGAAGAATTGTTTCCATTACCTCTTGTCATTTATATTTGCTGATTAGATATATGCTACCAATTTAATTGTCATTTCTTTAGAGCCAATTTATATTTTCTCTCTGTAAGCATTTAGGATTTTTTCTAACTCAAAAAAAAATGCCAATGGAGATTTTCAAAATGTTATTTTGTATCCCTCTCTCAGAAAACTAAGAAATACTGAAAAAACGATTTAATAATATTGAATGCATTTCTCCATACTATATTTCAATTCACTATTAATTTATTCAAGCACATCCAATCTACATTTATGTAATACATTGCTATTTAAAAAATATTTTCATTTAAATGATATTTAAATGCCTATTTTACTTACTATTTCTTGTTCCACTTCCATTCACTTTTTTCAAATTTATTTTTGAATATATTTAAATTTTAGTCTTTATCTTTTTACACATTCTAAACATGATTATTTAAGTCATTGTCAGACTTTTACAAGGTACAGCACTGAAAGCTATTTTAAAGAAGTGTCATACTAAAGAAAATATTAGCAAACAAAATCCAACACCACATTAAAAAAAATAATACAACATGACCAAGTGGAATTTATTCCAGAAATTCAAGGTTGGTTTAATATTAGGACGTCCATTAATGTAATATATTAGATTATTAAATCTAAAGAAAAAATATACTGTTACCTCCACATGTGCTGAAAAACACCTTGTTGAAATGCAATATCCATTCCTGATAAAAATATTCAAGAAAACAATAATTGATAGGTATCTTAACATAATGTACATATAAAATATATATTTCTAAAGTTGGCATCTTACTAAATGGAGAAATTCTAGAAACATGTCCATTAAGATCAGGAAAATAGCAAGGATACCCACTATTTCCACTATTCTTCAACATTTGTTCTAGTTTGCTAATGCTGCCAGAATGCAAAACACCAGAGATGGATTGGCTTTTTTAACAGGGGGTTTATTTGATTACACAATTACAGTCTTAAGGCCATAAAGTGTCCAAGGTAACACATCAGCAATTGGGTACTTTCACTGGAGGATGGCCAATGGTGTCCGTAAAACCTCTGTTAGCTGTGAAGGCATGTGGCTGGCATCTGCTCCAAAGTTCTGGTTTCAAAATGGCTTTCTCCCAGGACATTCCTCTCTAGGCTGCAGTTCCTCAAAAATATCACTCTTAGATGCTCTTGGGGCATTTGTCCTCTCTTAGCTTCTTCGGAGCAAAAATCTGCTTCCAAAGGCCGTCTCCAGAATGTCTCTGTAAGCTGAAGTTCCTCTCAGTTCCAGTGCATTCTTCAAAGTGTCCCTCTTGGCTGTAGCCCCTCTTCAAAATGTCACTCTCAGCTGCACTGAGTTCCCTCTGCCCGTCAGCTCATTTATATGGCTCCACTGATCAAGGCCCACCCTGAATGGGTGGGGCCATGCCTCCATGGAAATGATCTCATCAGAGTTATCACCTACAGTTGGGTGGGGCTCATTTCCATGCAAATCTAATCATCCCCAAAATGTCTGCCCCACAAGACTGCATCAAAGAATATGGCTTTTTCTGGGGACATAATACATTCAAACCAGCACAACATTGTATTAGAAATATTAGCCAATGAATTCAATAGAGAAATCAACTAAAGGAATAAGAATTAGTAAAGAAGGAGCAACCATCTCTAGTTACAGGTATAGAGATAGGGGTGCATGTGTGTGTGTGTGTGTGTTTATCTGTGTGCATGTCTTAGGTCTGCTTACAGAGAAGGCCTATAGCCAATAAAACCCCACTACAATGAGCACCCTTAGTACTTATAGTTTGGTTTCTATATATCATTCTTCAGTAAGAAGAACCAGAGCTCTGTGGAAATGGCTGATTCCAGGGCAACGGCTAGAAAAGTACAAGCTGTACCTGGAACATTTTGGATCCAGAAAGAAAGTGCTCAAAAATTATGGGAACACAACTCATTAAATTCATTAACCTCTGCCCTTGAGGGACATGACTCCCAGAGGAATGAATCTCCCTGGCTACATGGGACATGATTCCCAGGAATGAGCTGGGCCCTGGCAGCGAGGGATTGAAAATGCCTGCTTATCCAAAAGGGGGAAAAAAGAAAGGCAACAAGCTGAGATCACAGTGGCTGAGAGATCCCAGATGGAGTCGAGAGGCTATCCTAGAGCTAGACATCCCAAATGGCCACAGCATGCCATGCCCTTACCAAAAGTAGTCCCCAAATACCTAGGTCCCTACCTGAGATTCTATAAAAGATGCACTCACTAAGGTTTATCTTTCAGAAATTTAAATCCACCAGAAAGTTCCTATACCAGAGAAGTCCTAAAATTCAGAGGCAACAGCATCTTTAAGATCAACTCTCAGATGTGGCCCTCTTCCCCATACTGTCGACACCCCTTTCAATATGAACAACTTAGGGTGCTCACTGCCTAGACAGCCTTGAACATGGAAAAACAGATTAAGTGAAAGGAAGTACGGCTAGCAACACACAAGATAAAATTTAACAAAGGTCTATGAATACTGAAACTTTATATATATATATAAATATACACACACACATTTGGATGCTGGGGTGTTGGAATGGCTGGAAGGGGGTAAATGACATGGTGAACTGTAGCCTATAGCATCCCTTGGGATAGCTGCTCATTGACTTGTGCCTTGAAGGTCTTCACCTTTCTGTATTTACCTTGTATTGCATAATAAAGAAAGAACTGAAACTGTGGAACTGTAACCCATAACAATTTTTGAAATTACCTATATGACTGCTTGTTGAGCTGTACTTTGAGAGATGACACCTTTTTGTATGTATGTTATATTTTACAATAATGGAAATGGCTGAAGTTGTGGAACTGTGACCCATGACATTCTTTGAGATTTGCTCTCTAATTACGTGTGAAATCATACTTTGAAAGTTATCACTGTTATGTTTATATGTTAAAGTTCACAATAAAAAAAATAAGTTAAAAAAATGATGTGAACATGTCAAAAGGACACAGAAACCAACTTGTACTTTTGGTTCAGTAGCCAAATATGGGACAATTTGAATAACAAAATAAATAATGATATCTGTAAATTAAAACCTATGTGATAAAATACCAATTCATGAGTCCATACTGATATAAAAAATTGGATAAATAAATGGAGGAGAAGGAACAGCTCTTCCTTACATTAGACTTCCAACTAATAAATGAAAAAAAATGAAGGAAATAGAAAATTAGCATTTAGCAAACACCATGGTAAAAATTACTTTTAAGTGAGAGTTATTAAAGGAAATTAAAAACAGTTGGAGGAAAGATATGAGAAACAGGATATTTATCTCCCCAGAATATATTTATTTAAATACAGAGGGAAAAATAATGTCTCTAACAGTGGAGAAATCACTTATCAGACATCCCGTAAACAGGTGACCACTGTTTACATCATCAATAATTGGACAAATGGACATCATGTGCTTCTAATATGATGTTCAGAGAAGAATGCAATATCACTCCTGTGGCATTCTTGCCAAAAATTTATAGCTGACTTGAATCATGAAGACACATCACACAAATCCACGTTAAAGAACAGACTACAAAGTAACTGGCCGGTACCCTCAAAAACGTCTAGGTCAGCAAAGACGAAAGACTGAGGAACATCACAGATTTAAAGGAGACTAGGGAGATAAGACGACTCAATTCAACATGTGTTCTTGGATCTATCCTGAACCAGAAAAAGGACATTAATGACATAATTGCTAAAATTAAAATAAGATCTACAGATTAGATAATGGGGTCAACGTTAACTTTCTGATTTTGGTAATTGTATTGTAGTATTGTGAAATGTTACTGTTTGGGGAAGCTGGATGAAGAGTATGCAGAAATTCATTGTACTATTTTTACAATTTTTTGGCAAATTTGAAGTTATTTCAACATAAAAAAGATAAATTTTTTAAAAAGGGAAAAAGATGATGTCATGAATGGGAAATTAGATTTAAAATAGGGATTTCTGTTAGGAGACCTGAATTCACATCTTTTGGCTCTTTAGCCTTGAAGAAGTCACTGGATCACTTGGTTTCTTCATTTGTAAAATGAGGAAAATAATTTGTCTGCCCATTTTGAGTATCGAATTTATAGATAGTTGATAAAACACCCTTTAGTCTGTAAATTGCTGCATGCTACTATTATTAATAATAATTATTACACAGTATTCTGCATAAGATCAAGTACCCAGGAATCAGATCTTTTTCTTAATGTTTACAGCTGTTGTGGAGAAAAAAATTCATAGTTTTCCTAAGGTACCCAACGTTTCTGGCTTGTAAGTCTATATGAATGAGAAGCAAGTGGAAGCCAGGTCTTGAAAAGGAGGAGTACAAGGTGATGCATCTGCAGACAAGCCAAATTCCTGCCTCGTGCAGGAACCAAGGGCTTGGAGGGCCCTTTAAATGATACAGAAAAGGGCTATTGTCTTTGTAGATGGCATCACAAAACACCTGCACAAAGCCTGGATCACAGATCAACAACATGTTGCTGATAATTTTCTAGTCTTAATGGAGAACAAGATAGCAGATTATCCTTTGGAAAAGCATGTGCAGGTCTGCTGTTTGCATCTGGGTGCAGGTGGCTGGGTGGTGGTGGGCTGCCGTGGGAGGGTGGCCCCAGGAGTTCCCACCAGCAGTGCAACGAAAATTACTTCTGTTTGAAAAGGCAAAATCTGAGAGAGAAAATGACTGAAACTGCATAAGAATCATGGAGGAAATCACAGAAGAAGATCAACAAGTTTAACAACATAAACATGAAAACTATTATTTGATTTAGAAATGAAGGAGAAACACACACTGTGAAGAATTAAAAGGCAAATGACCAAATGGGAGAACATATTTACAATAGGACAAAGGATTAATGTACTTAAAATATAGAAATGCTTAAAATCATTAAGAAAACTGCAAAAGAACCACCAAATAGAAAAAAATAAGCCAATGACATCAGCAAACCACGCACACACACAGTCAATATAAATGGACAATAAACATGAGAGAAAACCATTTAACCTACCTGGAATTTCAAGAAATACACACACAAAAAGGACATTGAGATACCATTTTCAGTCTGCCAATCTGACACAGATTTTTTAAAGAAAATGTTCAACATCAGTAAAGGTGAGACCAACTTTTTCATGAGCTACTCATAGCAAGTGGTAGAAATGGTACAAACTTTTCAGAGAGCAATTTGGCAAGGTGTACCATGAGATGAAAGTGAAAACTTGTACTCTTTGACCCAAGAATTGCTCTTCCTGAAATCTGTCCTAAGTATAAAATCAGAGATGCTTTAGGTGGCTGTAGGCCTGGAAACCTCAAGTTGGGTCTCATCACGGTTGGGGCGTGGGAGGAGCCTGTACTTCTCTCCAGCCATGAGTGCTTCGTTGGCTCTGCATCATCCAGGGTCTGTTCTGTCGAGTTCACCAGGGTGCCGCGTTGCACCCCTGAGCCCCAGTTTTTACCAACTTAGTGGATGAAAAGCATCTGGAACTTAAATAGACGGGTGCGTGCTACTTTGGTAGTTTTGCCTTTCTGTGCTTCCAATTTCTGAAAATAATAGTAACAGTAGTAACATTCATTTACAATATTTGTTGAACATTTACTCTGTCCCAGGCACAGGTCTAAGCATTTTGCACATATGGATTCAGTTAATCGTTACAGCAACCCCAATGAGTAGCAATCGCTTTAGAGGTAAGAGAGTGGAGGCAGAGAGAGAGTGACACGTCCAGCTCCACACAGCTCGGAAACGGAGTCAGGATTTGAACCCAGACATCCCAACTCCTCACTGTGCTGCTTCCACCCAAAGGTGCTTTGAAGATCGGGACAAATAGATTGTGTGAAAGGGATTTTTAAAAATTGTAAAGCAGAACTTACATGTAAGGCCTGTTTCTTGTATGAAAGGGAAGAGGAAAGGACATAATCTGGATCATCTGAGTTGGAGCGTTTGCCCATGCTCCATACTTCCACGTTATAATTGGATAAAGAAATTCTGACTAGATATAAAAATGAGCATTGAAAAATATTTTATTTTATTTTAGTTTTTTATTAATCTAAGTTAATTGAAAAGAGACACCTTGCAAACTGGGAAAAAATCGGAAATGGTATAGTTTGGGTAGGCTTATTTTTCCTATTTTCAAAAGCAGATTTTAAAGCAGACCTTTAAAATTTCAGTCAAGGAGGATTTTTGTGGCTCAATTTATCTAGATATTTTTCCAGGCATCCTCCTCTTACTTAGGGTGCAGAAGCTTAATTTAATTTGCTATTTAGAAAAATATTTTGCTTTCACGTGTTCTGTGATATATTAATGTATAAAAAGATTAATTAGCATAAAAGATTAATTACAAAGCCTTTAACTAAATTAATGCTAATTATGATGAAAGCCAAACATAACCACTTCATTAGCAGAACGGCAAAAATGAAAGCAGCACCGTGATAGAGTCTGAAGTTAGCAGCCGTGTGATAGGAGAGGGAAGGCGGGAGGATCTGCTGCCTTTCGTGGAAGCCCAGGGCCTGAGGCCAGGGCCCGGCCAATGGTCAGAGCCCCTGGGCAAGATGTACAGGGCAGCCACAGGCCCACCTGAATACCAGATTTCCTGCTTTAGCAAAATTGGTGATGCTCCGGAATATCTTGCAATGCTGAGTTAGGGCCATGACTGTCCTCGGCGGGTGTGAGGGCATTTATTTGCCTCTTTGCTTTCTCACAGCTCCTTTTCACCCTCTTTCCAGCACATTCTTCTGCTTGTTCCTTAAACACTAACTCTCCTCAATGGTCTAGCCTCAACCCTGTTCCCACCTCATACTCCCTCTTTAGTTTGTTTTATTCACACCCATAGTTGTAAGCACAAAGTGCATGCTCAATTCTTTCCAGTCCTATCTCGGAGCTAGTGCCACACCCATACGTCTGGCTGGTATTAGTTCCCATCTTGGTATGTCACAGGCATCGCAAGCCAATATGTCCAGCTGGAACTTGTCATCCTTCTGCATTCCCCGCCCTGACTGGCAGCAGCCCACCAGCTCTGCAGGTTAGATTGCAAGCTTGGTCACTGCTCTCCTTCAGGCCTTATCATTTCCTTTCTTTTTTCTTTTCCTTTGATGTTATTTGAGATGTAATTCACATGCCATAAAATTCACCCATTCAAAGTGGACAAATTTAATGGCTTTTAATGCATTCCTGAGTTGTGCCTCCATCACTTCAATCAGTCCTAGAACATTTTCATCACCTGCATGCCTTAGCTGTCACCTGTCCCCCAATCCCTTCTTCTCCCAGCCCTAGGCAAGCACTAATCTACTTTCTGTCTCCATATATTTGTCTATTCTGGACATTTCTTTTAAATGGAATCATACAATATGTGGCCTTTTGTGATTGGCTCCTTTCACTCAGCCTAATGTCTTCAGGGTTCGTCCATGTGGTAGCATGTGTCAGTATTTCATTCCTTTTTATGACTGAATAATATTCCATCGTCCTCATCGTTTTTTGTCAGGACAATTGCATAAACTCTTTGCTCATTACTTTGCTTTCAGTCTTATCCCCTCCAGTCCATTTTATGCACTGTTTCCAGAGGAATCTGCAAGCACAGATCAGATTATATCCTGCTTCAAATCTTCTGGTGGCACCCTGCTGCTAGCAGGCCAAGGCCTGATCTTCTGGGCACATGTCTCAAGCCAGGGCACCTCCACTGACCTGGCTGGCCTCTTTTCCCTCCACTCTCCTCCGGGTTCTTGGTGCAGCCAGATGGGATCACCTGTTCTGTTTGTTCTGTGCAGGTGACCCCTTCCTGCATTGCAGGTGCAGCGAATCTGTCAGGAATGTTCTTTCTCCCAAACTCTGCCCAGCACATTCCTGTTAATCCTTCTGAACTTACATGTCATCTCCTCTCTGAGTCTGTAGGACCTTGGAGACAACTCTACTATGTGTCACCGGATCTAATGATTTGCAAATATCTGTGAACTTGAATTCAGACTAAGTTTTACTCCTCTCTCTATCATCAGGGCCTTGTATAGAGCCTAGACTAAAGGTAGAACTTCATAAATGCTTAATAGATAAAGATTGGAAATGGAAGGAAGTATAATATTTTTAATATTCCTATTTGTGGAAGACCAAGTAATAAACAATTGGAAGATTTTTGTCTGAGAAAATGTGTCATAACTGGGGTTGCTAACTATCAGTTCTAGGAAAAAAGCAAGGCTACCACTAAAAAGCATAGCTATTTTATTGCCTGGAATTGCTTAATTAATTTATCAAAAACTTACTGGACAGCTGCTGACCACTCTGTTTCACTTTAACACTAATAGCTCAAGGATCTCAGTAAATAACTGGCTCATAGAAAGAATCTGCTTTTGAATTTCAATGTGCAAAGTTCCTTTCACCCATACTCAATGAATTTTGATAATGTAATTTTGTAGTAACTGAAGGTATAATCAATAAATGTAGGTAACAAAGGGTTCTGTTGCCATATGCTCAATCTTAGGAAGTAGGTGATTAGCTCTCACTGGAACTGAGCATCACTCTATATGTTTTTCTGATACTGAAGTTAATTCCATGGTTTGTGGTTGATATTTTTAAGGATTTAAAAAGATTTTGCCTGGTAGGGCTCTTGCTCTCTTTAATTCATAGCAATACCATGAGAATGTCATTTTAGGCTTCTAAATTCATTCAAAACTAGATTGTAAAAGCAGATTGATTTGGCAAATGGGCTCATGAGGTATGTAATTTTCAAAGATCAAGTGGTTGGCAAATTAAGAGATTACAGTAATCGACCCCTGGAAAGCTGAAACACACGAGAAGGCAAAGTGAAGCCATGCTCTCAAAATCTCAAGAGTTAGTGAATATCAAAATAGGTAATCTACCCAAATATTTTTTTTATTTCCTTTCCACTCTGCATTATACTTTTTTGCTGGAAAAATTACTTGAATTGGCTAGCTGGACTCTTAGAACTCAAATTTCCCTCAGTCCCACTCCCTAGAATGATTCTCTGTTCTGGTTGAATCTGTGGAAGTCGATGGCTCTTATGCAGAAGAAGGATAATATATTTCTATGTCCTGGCCAAGGACAAACCTTCACACACGTTGTCATGATGATTGTTACCTAATAACCTACCTCTAGACTATCTCAAAATCCTAGCCCTCTGGCACCTGAGAAGTAGTAATGATACTCAATGTGTAAAAGAATCTGGCCTTGCACACACGCTACTCTAAGGAAAGAGTTTTCAAGAAAGATTTTGAGTGATGGCACAGAAGCTTAATATTCATGTTTAAAAAATGTTTTATTATATCATTCCCTTCTCTGAACTCTTCAAGCATTGGTTAGTTTTTTAATGTGTGTAATCTTAACTCATACTTTGCCTTTTTATTCTTTCATTGATTCACATGTTAATTCTTTCCAATTGGATTTTAAGAATACTGAAAGCAGGATCTGAGATTTAAACATTTCATTTTCCAGCAGGACTAGAATTTGATACTTGTATTGTCTTAACTAACACTCCTACTGATACAAATGATAAACTTTAAGTAAGATGTTTTTAAAACTCCTTTTTAAAAGCACTGAAGAGTGAACAAGAGCTGGCAGAACAGACACAAAAGGACAAATATTGTGTGATCTCACTGATATGAAACAATTAGAATAAGCAAATTCATAGAGTCAGAATCTAGAATAATGGCTACCAGTGGCTGGGCTGGGGGTAGGCAATGGGGAGTTCATGTACAGAGTTAAATTGTACAGAGTTTCTATTTGGGTTGATTGTTAAGTTTTGGTAATGGATGGTGGTGATAGTAGCACAACCTTGTGAAAGTAATTAACAACTATGATTTATTTATGGGAATGTGGTTAAAAGGGGGAAATTTCAGGCTGTATAAATATTACTAGCATAAAAATTAAAATAAAAATAATTAGGATTGTACAACACAGTGAACCCTATTGTAAATGATGGGCTATAGTTAATTGTTCAATTATAAAAATGTTCTTTCATAATTACAACAAAAATGTACCACACGAATGCAAGATGTTAGTAATGGTGGTACATTGTAAGTGTGTTTTACGCATTTTATGCATGATTTTTCTGTAAACCTATAACTTCTTTAATTAAAAAAATACACCTGGCAGAAAATAGAAATTATATTACCCTTGAGAAAAGAAAAACCACACTGCATAAGAGCCACAGTGAGGCGTTTTGTCCTAAAAGCACTCTCCAGTCTGTGCAACTCTTGTAGGACAGAACTCAAGCTGGCAGTGGCTGTCTTTGGAGTCCAGGGTTCAGAGGCTGGAGTTTCTGGATGCCAGACCAGCTGGAAATCGAGGAGGAAATACTAAGAGTCACGAGAAAGGGAGACTCAAAATATACTAGTAAACTCTCCTCAGATTGTTGACTGGCTGCTGAACTGTGCATGTATCGATGAGACTTTAAGAAACCCTGATGAAAACAACAACTGGAAGACTGAACAAGTTAAGCAGAGATTTCTCCATCTGCCTTCCACTGGGGACACTGAATTTGGAGTTCATGTCTCGTCACATTAGAGGGGCTTTGTAAACCCTTCAGGTTGTTGACTGAAACTCCAGAAGGGCTATGCCTTAGAAGTAAGATCACATCCTAAGATTTAGAAATACACCATAACATTAATGACAAAATCTAATTAGATACCTGAAGAAAGCTTAATTTAAACTTTCATGAGATAAGTGATCCACAAATAACTTGGCTAACTGCTGGAATAAAACTCAACATTCTTCAGAGGAAGATAACAGAATCTAGGGTTTCAAAATGTATCATCCATAGGGCCAGAATACAATTTTTTTTTAGGAAACGACAAGACTAGACAAGAAATGATGCAGGCAAAAGCGATCCATAGTGAAATGAACAGAGGTGACGGTAGAACATTGTGAGAATAACTAACGCTGCTGAATGGTGTGTGAATGTGGTGGAAAGGGTAAGCTCAGAGTCACATATGTCACCAGAAGGAAAGTTGGAGGTTAAAAGATGGGGATGTACTGGTGGTTTGATGGGTTGAGCCCTCTACCATAGGTTTTACCCTTGGGAAAACGGTTGCTGCAAAGGAGAGGCTAGGCCTCCCTATAATTGTGCCTAAGAGCCCCCTCCCGAATGCCTCTTTGTTGCTCAGATGTGGCCTCTCTCTCTAGCTAAGCCAACTTGAAAGGTGAAATCACTGCCCTCCCCCCTATGTGGGATCAGACACCCAGGGGAGTGAATCTCCCTGGCAACGTGGAATATGACTCCTGGGGAGGAATGTAGACCTCGCATTGTGGGACGGAGAACATCTTCTTGACCAAAAGGGGGATGTGAAAGGAAATGAAATAAGCTTCAGTGGCAGAGAGATTCCAAAAGGAGCCAAGAGGTCACTCTGGTGGGCACTCTTATGCACACTTTAGACAACCCTTTTTAGGTTCTAAAGAATTGGGGTAGCTGGTGGTGGATACCTGAAACTATCAAACTACAACCCAGAACCCATGAATCTCGAAGACAGTTGTATAAAAATGTAGCTTATGAGGGGTGACAATGGGATTGGGAAAGCCATAAGGACCACACTCCACTTTGTCTAGTTTATGGATGGATGAGTAGAAAAATAGGGGAAGGAAACAAACAAACAAACAGACAAAGGTACCCAGTGTTCTTTTTTACTTCAATTGCTCTTTTTCACTTTAATTATTATTCTTGTTATTTTTGTGTGTGTGCTAATGAAGGTGTCAGGAATTGATTTAGGTGATGAATGTACAACTATGTAATGGTACTGTGAACAATCGAAAGTGCGATTTGTTTTGTATGACTGTGTGGTATGTGAATATATCTCAATAAAATGAAGATTAAAAAGAAAAAAATAAAAGATGGGGATGTATAAAACAGTGAATCTTGTGGTGGACAATGTCCGTGATTAACTGTACAAATATTAGAAATCTCTTTCATGAACTAGAACAAATATATGACACTATAACCAGAAGTCAATAATAGAGGGCCATATAGGAAAAAATATATAACTATTGCAAACTATATACTACAGTTAGTAGTATTTTAACATTCTTTCATCAACAGTAACAAATGTACGCTACCAATACTATGAGTCAATAATGGAGTAGGGTGGGGGGTGGTTAAGGGTATGGGAAGAGTTTCCTTTTTTTTTTTTTGTCTTTATTTCTTTTCTGGAGTAATGAAAATGTTCTAAAAACTGAAAAAAAAATTTAATTGTGGTGATGGATGCACAGCTTATGATAGTGCCATGGGCAATTGATTGTACACTTTGGATCTTTGGATCATTGTATGGTATGTGAACAATCTCAATAAAATTAAATTTTAAAAAAAGCGATCCATAGTGAAGAAAAGTAAGTCAATGGCAACAGACTGAGAGACATCCCAGATCATGCAATTAGTAAAGGATCTTAAAACTGTGATAAACATGATAGAGAGTCTACAGAAGCAGATGGATATAACAACAGATAAGATGGAAAATTACAGGAGAGATATGAAATCTGTAAAAAGGGCCAAAGGGGAATTCTAGAGTTGAAAAAATACGATACCTAAAATAAAAATTCATTGGATGGTGTTAACATATATTGGGCATAACAGAAGAAAGGATAAGTGGAATTTAAGACATGCTAATAGAATTTATTCAAGCTGATGCACAGAGAGAACATATTTGGGGGCGGGGCATGAGCAGAGCTTCAGAGACCTGTGGTTCAATATCAGGTGGTGTAGCAAACATATCAATGGAGACCCAAAAGGAGAGGAGAGAGAAAAGGCAGAAAGAAACATTTGAAGAAATATTGGCCAAAATATTCCAAGTTTTACTGAAAAACAAAAACCACAACAAAACAAAAACTGGCAAACCACAGATTTTGGAAGCTAAGCAAACCCCAAGCAGAATAAATATAAAGAAAAACACACTTTAGGCACGTAATGTCAAACTGCTACAAATTCAACCAGAGGAAACACATTGTATACAGAAAAGCAGTCAGAAAAATGATCATCAACTTTAGGTGAAAGCCATAAAACAATGAAATGATCCATTAAAGTGCTGAAAGAAAGAAAAAAGTAAAAAAAAAAAGGAGGGAGGGTGGTGGAAAACAGAAGGAATAGCAAATATGAGTAAACGTAAAACCTTTTTTTCTAAAATTATTGAAGTTAATTGATTAAAACAAAAATAATAAAAATACGTTATGAGGTTTAATATATATGTAAAGGTTAAATATATTACAACAACAGCACAAAGAGTGAGGAGGGTATATATGGAATTACAATATACTAAACTTATACTGTTATTACATTGTTACATTAATAACATTAATTCAAGTTATGATATTAATTCAAAGTAGACTTTGGTAAATTAAAGAAGAATATTGTAATCCTGAGAGCAATTATTTAAAAAAATACAAAAAGATATAGCTAAAATGCCAAAAGAGGTGAAAGAATGGAATACTAAAAGAATTATCAATTGAACCAAAAGAAGGCAGGAAAGAAGGAACAGAGAACAAAGAATAGGGGTGCCAAATAGAAAACTAACTGCAAGATGAGAAACTTAAATCCAACAATAGCAAAACTACATTAAATGCAAATGGACTCAATATTTTGATTAAAGGCGGAAATTGTCAGACTGAGTAAAGAGGCAAGATACAGATATGTTGTTTACAAGAGATACTCTAAAATGGAAAGGCAGAGACAGTTGAAAATAAAGGATTGGAAAAGATAAATGAGGCAAATACTAAGCATGAGGAAACTGGTGGGCTATATTAATATTTATATAAAAGTAGACTTCAAGACAATATTATTTGAGATAAAGGGGCCATTTTATAATGATAAACAGTGAATTTATCAAGAAGATATAACAATTCTGAAAGGGTATTATATAACTATAACAGAGGTTTAAATTATATATAGCAAAAATTGACAGAATTATATGGAGTAGTATTCAAATCCACATTTATGGTTGGAGATTTCAATGCTACTTTTTCAGAAATTTTTGACCAAGAAGTCAAAAAAATCAGTATGAAGAAGATTTGAAGATCATGGTCAAAAACTTGATCTAACTGCTATTTATAGAGTACTATCACTCAACAACTGCGGAATGTACATTATTTTCAAGTGGACATGGAATATTCACAGAGATAGACCATATACCCAGCCATAAAACAAGTCTCAATAAATTTCAAAGATCAAAATCATACAGAGTATTTTCTTTGAGCAAAAGTGGGATTAATTTGGATATCAAACATTAAGATATCTAAAATTCTCCAAATATTTGGAAAGTAAGAAGCACGCTTCAAATTGGCTTTGGTATTAGGGTGATGCTGGCCTCAGAATGAGTTAGGAAGTGTTCCCTCCTCTTCAGTTTTTTGGAAGAGTTTAGATTGGTGTTAATTCTTGGAATGTCTGATAGAATTCACCACTGAAGCCGTATAGTCCAGACTTTTCTTTGTTTGGGAGGTTATTTTTATTACTGAGTCAATCTCTTTACTAGTTATTGGTGTGTTGAGGTCTTCTATTTCTACTTGATTCAATTTAAGTATTTTGTGTATTTCTAAGAATTTGAACATTTCTTTGAGGTTATCTACTTTGTTTTCGTATAATTGTTCATAGTATCCTCTTATAATCCTTTTTATTTCTGTGGGGCTGGTAATAATGCCCCCCCTTTTAATTATAATTTTAGTTATTTGCATCCTCTCTACTTGTCAATTTAGCTTGAGGTTTGCTGGTTTTATTGATTCTCTCTATATAGTTTTTTATTTTCTATTTCATTTATTTCCACTCTAACCTTTATTATTTCCTTCATTCTACCCACTTTGGATTTAGTTTGCTCTTCTTTTTCTAGTTTCTTCAGATTTGAGTTAGATCACTGATTTGAGATCTATTTTCTTTTCTAATGTAAGCATTCAGAGCTATAAATATTCTTCTCAGCACCACCTTTGATGCATCCCATCAGTTTTTGTGTGTTGTGTTTTCCTTTTCATTCATCTCAAGATATTTCCTTATATCTCCTGTGATTTCTTCTTTGACCTATTGATTAAGAGTGTATTGTTTAATTTCCATGTACTTGTGAATTTTCCAGTTCTCTCCCTGTTATTGATTTCTAGTGTCATTGCATTGTGTCATAAAAATACATTGTATGATTTCAATTTTTAAAATTTGTTTTGTGACCTAACACATGATCTATCCTAGAGTCTGATCCATGTGCACTAGAGAAAAATGTGTACTCTGCTGTTGTTGGGTTAAGTGTCCTATATATATCTGTTAGGTCTAGTTGGTTTATGGTATCATTCAAGTCTTCTATTTCCTTATTTATCTTCTGTCTAGATATTCTAGCCATTATTGAAGGTGGTATATTGGTCTTCTCTTAATGTAGCATCATTAATTTCTCCTTTCAAATCTGTCAATATTTGCTTCAAATATGGTAGGGCTCTATTGTTAGGTTCACATATATTTATAGTTGTTATGTATTTTTGTTGAATTGACCTCTTTAAAAGTATGTAGTGTCTTTTTTCCCCTGGTAACAGTTTTGTTTTTTGTTGTTTTTTTTTTTTAATTTAACGTCTACTTTATCTGATATTAGTGTAGCTGTCTCAGCTCTCTTTTAGTTACTATTTGCATGGAATGTTTTCCCCTATCCTTTCACTTTCAACCAACTTGGGTCTTTTAATTTAAAGTGATTCTCTTTCAAATAGCATATAGTTGGGTTGGGCCATGCTTTTTTATTCATTCTGCCAATTTCTGCCTTTTGACTGGGGTGTTTAATCCATTTACATTTAAAGCAAGTACTGATAATATAGGACTTTCTTCTGCCCTTTTGCTATTTGGTTTTTGTAAGTCTTATACCTTTTTTCGTCCCTCAATTCTTCCATTACTACCTACTTTTTTAAATCTATTGTAGCGAACCATTTTGGGTCCCTTCTCATTTCCTTCTGCATATATTTTTTCAGATATTTTCTTTGTAGTTACCATGGGCTTAAATTTAACATCCTAAATTTATAACAGTCTCAAAGGATGATATTTGAAGCATGATTTTTAGGATTTGATAGTGGAGGTAGGGCAACGTCTCTCCCCAAATCACACCTCATCCTTTTATTCAGTCACACAACAAATATTTATTGAATATCTACCCTGTACCAGACACTGTTTTAGGTGCTGGGTATACCATGGAAAACTAGAAAGGCTACATTTTTCTCCTTATTGAATTTATATTTTAGTTGGAGATATTGACAAGAAACAAACAAATAAGATAATATAGATTGAGAAAAGGAATAACAAAAATAAAGGAGGGCAATGTGGTCAGAGTGAAGCAATTATAATGACCCTAAGGAAAGACAGAGAAGGAAGAGGGTTGGGAATGGAAATCAAGAAAACTTCAGAGACACAGTCTGAAGGTAATTCTTGATTCAATCTCACTATTATCTGCACAATTTACAAAATATCAACCTCAATCCTATTCTCTAACTATTTTTGCTATTCTTACATCTTATCTGCTCTAATTCCTCTGCTCCAACAAATAAAAATATTATTGAGTCCTTCAACTGCAATGGCCTACCCATTTTTTCATTATCCAACAACGTCATCTCTGCACTTCTGTCTTCACCCAGAACAGGTTCCATAGTTCCTGCCTCTCCAACCCCTTGGTTCACTCTTCCTCCGTTGTAATCATCTGGTTGAACTCTAACTATGGCTAAACCCGTCTACCCACCTCATCTTCACCTACATCAAAGCTGCTGAAGGCAGCTTGAGAAAAACACAATATTCTGACTTGTCTCACATTAAATTCATGGCCAAACATCTCCTGGACACACAACAATGCCTGACCATCCTCTGGCTACTCCCGCTCTTGTGCTAGCTTCCTATTCTTTAAAAAGGCTATTTCACATGTGCTTCTCTGTCCTCAACCCATTAATACTGCCTCCCCCATCGATCCCACCTCACTCTCTGCTGTTGATTTTATCTCATATTACCCTTAGCAAAAAACAAACAATCATACGGGAGTACTCCGTCTTTCTTTCCACAACCAAATCTACAAAATATCTGCGTTTGTAGTCACACCCTTCCTTTCTGTTTCAGAAATATCTGCTGTTTTAGGGTACCCCACTCTTGGAATTGTACCCTCTTTTCCTTTCTATTGGTGCATTCTCATTAGCATACTGACATGCTCTAGAATCACCTTCCTTGAAAACCAGACAAACAAAACACCTTTCTCCCATGATCCGACATTCCGTTCTTTGCTGTCCTTCAGAAACAAATATCTGGAAAGTTGTCCCTCTCCATGGTCTCTACTTCCTCCTATCCTAGTCTCTCCTCCACCTCTTCTAATGGGGCTTTGGTCCCCACCACTCCACTGAAACTACCCCTGCCAAGGTCACCCATGACCTCCTCAGGGACAGGTGCAATGGCCACTTCTCTGTCCACCTCTTGCTTGACCATTTTAGCACATTTGACAAACTTGCCTGCTTCGTCCTTGAAATGCTTTCTTCTCATGGCTACTCCCGGGAAACCTCTGGTTTTGCTCCTACCTCACTGACGATGACTTCTCAGGCTCCTCTGCCAGCATTTCCTCCTTTGATATCCCTCTATTTGTTAGCATCCCTAGGGCTCAGTCTTGGGCCCCTTTTTTCCTTCTATTTTGCTCTCATTTTGGGCAATACCATTGATTTCCAGGATTTTGCCTTCTATATATCAGTAACCTCTTCTATACTTGAGGGGCTCTAACCCAACTCCTAGACTTCTGATCCCAGTGTCAGAGTGGGCGGTAGACTTGGAGTGTGGTCTCTTCCCCTGTACCATAATGTGGCTATCCTGACTGTTTAGCAAATCAGGATCTGTATTGAGGCGTTATTTGAGAAACCCAGTTAAAAAAATAAAATGTATTCTTTTAAAAGTCTTATCATTAAAGTCAATTTCTTATGATAAATTATTTTATGATTTCACCATAGGAAAGTTCATTTCCTACCACACATAGCCAAATGCATTGCAGTTTGTTTTAGTTTCAAGCTTCCTGGCTCTAAATTTAAAAGTGAACTCAAGTCAACCAGAGTGCACATTCTCAGTGTGTGGCCTGCCCTCCCTCTTCCCCTAATTTTGTAGTTGGAAACACCTTAAAAGGAAAAGTAACTTCCCTTTGGGCCAAGTGAAGCAAAATGTAAACTGCTTCTTATTCTGTCTTGAACAAAGGTATGTTTTCCGTCATTGTACCCCGTGGTTAAGAGTGGGCTCTTGAGAGAAAATGGGAAAAAGAAATTTAAAAAAATCAAAGCACATGCATAAAACCGTAAAAATAGAAGAGAGGGCTGTGTGAGAGTTTACTAAAAAAAAAAAAGTAAACTGATCTATTTAGTTCTCATGCCTGCTGAATTTTTAGCATCTCTAAGAATAGGATGACAAGAATTAAAAATGGGCTTTCTCCATCAAGCTTCCCAGTCTGGGCAGGATTCACTTTGAGGTACTCTCAGGCTTTTGGACAATGGGTTCAGCCTCTCAGTCCTCCCAAATGGAAGAAATATATGACATCTCCTCAGCCAAGTTTTTCCTCTCACAAGACTGTTACCACTCTGCTCTCTTGGGGCACACTCCCTGAGAAGCCAAAGGAGGTATTCTCTCTCAATCTCAATCTGTCTGTCTCTTCTCAGAGCTGCCCAAATGCCCAGTCAATATTCTGGAAATTTCTGCAGAAGTGCCATACATAGAAAGTACAGACAAAGTTTTAGAACAGCTGTAATGATAAATTACCATAGGATTTGGGGTTGTTAGAAAGTTCTTGAAGAGAAGGGAAGAAAGGGTAGGACTGTGGAAGTTCATGTTTGGGGGTGGGGTGGGGGTGGAACTGGTATATATCTTTTAAAACTCTCGTTTTTTTAATGTCTTGTCCTGGAAAATGTCTCCATTATGCCTTTTTCCCACTTGTAGAGGTGGGGTTGGGGTTGAAGACGTGAAGTAGAGGGTGTTTCATTAGGCTTTTATATGTCTCTGAAACAACAAACAGGTCATATCAATTAAAATTAATCATTCAAGTTTCGTATTTTACAGCTGCAATCTGTGAAAAATAACATTTGAATTTTATATAAAGGCTCATGAATACATCATATGAGGAAAAAAAAAAACCCACTCCCTGTTCTCAAAGACTTTTGCAAAGAGGCAGGGGATGTAGAGAAGGAAGTTGTTAAACAATAAAAATCTGAGGAGCGTATGTAGTAAATTCTTCAGCAGAGCAAATAATGCAAAGCTGCCTGATTAGAAAATAAGGTAATGAATTAGACGAATGCTGAAATAAACAGCAGTAAAAAAAAAAAAAAAAAAAAATGAGGTGCAAGAAAAATTAGAATGCATCTGAACTTTTTATAAGTTCTAATCATTTGGGGGAATGAATCAAACTATTATTGAGCCAATGAGAGAAATTTGGCTATGCATAAGAATGATACTTAATGGAATGTGGAATCTTATAAAAAGGGCGAATTAAGTAAATTGGAGTTCAGGCCTCCTTTTATTTCTCTTTCTCTTTTTTAAACAGCTTTACTGAGGTACAATTAGCATACCATAAAGTTCACTTGTTTAGAGTCCAACCTGATCATTTTCAGTATATTTACCAAGTTGTGTAACCATGACTATAATCATCATTCCAAAAGAAACTATTAGCAGTCACTCCCTATTGCCTCCCCTCATCCCAAACCCCAGCAAACACTAATCTGCTTTCAGTCTCTATAGATTGGCCTATTGTGGGCAGTTCATATATATGAGCTCCTACTATATACATGGACTTTTGTGTCTGGCTTCTTTCACTTAACATAATGTCTCTGAGATTCATCTATGTTACAGCATGTATTAGTATCCTTTTCATGGTTTAATAATATTCCATGGTATAGATATACCATGTTTTTTCATCCATTCATCAACTGATGGACATTTAGGTTTTTGCGGTTTTTGCCTATTATGAATAATGCTGCTGTGACCATTCATGTACAAGTTTTCATGTGATCATGTTTTCATTTCTCCTGGGTGTGACACCCAGGAGCAGAATTGCTGGATTATATGGTAACTCTATGTGTAATTATTCAAGGAAATGCCAATGTGTTCTTCAAAGTGACTGCTCCATTTTGCATTCCCACCAGCAGTGTAGGAGGATTCGAATTTCTCCACATCCTTGCCAACACTTGTTTTTGTCTGTTTTTTTACTTTAGCCTTTCTAGTGGGATAATGTGATATCTCGCTGTGGTTTTGATTTACATTTCCCTAATGACTAAAGAAATAGAGCATCTTTTCATATACTTTTAGCCATTTTTCACATCTCTCTTGCCATTTCACATTTCCCTGTTCATTATTGCCCAATCTTCCATTCTCTCCTCTGGAAATCTAGCATAAAACCTAGGTAGGCAGGATCTTTACGGAAAGACTATTCTCTGGGCTGAAGCTGTCTCCCAATGAAATTCAGGTCAGGTTCACTAAGTAATAATTCTACCACAAAAGTGACTAATTTTGATTCAGTTCTAGCCAGTAGATCTTTATTAAGTGCTTTGGGGGCATTCATCTCAGACTAATGGAATGCTGTGGGCTTACTGATCATCAGGCTTAAAATCTAGTAGAGAATTCAAGCTAAGACCATAAATACGAATAAAATAAGGAAGAGTTAGGTAAGTGCCATAAGAAAGGTTTCAAAGAGTGCTACATAGAGGAGAAGTGAAAGCCTTCAAAATGTACATACCCTTTGACCCAGCAATCCACTACCAGGAATCTATCCCAAGAAATAATTATACATTTGCACAAAGTTTAGGTACAAGAATGTTTACCCAAGGATTATTTCTAATTGTGAAAAATCAAATATCGTTCAATGGTAGGTAAATAAATTATGATACATCCATAAAATAATTATACATTCATTTGAAATGATGTACAAATATGTTTACTAACACGAGAAGATGATTACAGTTTACTGTTGTGAAAACACAGATTATTAAATGCTATGTACAATACAATTTTATGTTTTGTAAAACTCAGTGGACTACATCTAGATGTATGAATAGAAAGAAGATTTGAAAAATTATTTAACAGTTGTTTCTTGGCTATAGGATTATAAGTGATTTTGATTTGATCTGATTTGGTTTGATTTTGTTTTCTATTTTCTAATATTTCTACAGTGAGTATATATTACTAATACAGCAACAGAAAAGATTTTCTTTAAAAAATTTTATATGGAGAATAGGAAAGTTTCATTCATGTGTGTGCCAGTTTGAATGTATTATGTCCTCCAGAAAAAGCTGTATTCTTTGATGCAATCTTGTGGGGCAGACATATTAGTGGGGATTAAGTTGGAGAGTTCGGATTAGGTTGTTTGCATGGAAATGCACCCCACCCAACTGTAGGCAATAACTCTGATGAGATCGTTTCCATGGCGGTGTGGCCCCACCCATTCAGGGTGGGACTTGATCAGTGGAGCCATATAAATGAGCTGGCAAACAGAAGGAACTCAGTGCAGCTGAGAGTGACATTTTGAAGAGGAGCTACAGCCAAGAGGGACACTTTGAAGAAAGCAAAGGAGCTGCAGATGAGAGACAGTTTGAAGACGGCCGTTGAAAGCAGACTCTTGCTCTGGAGAAGCTAAGAGAGGACAAATACCCCAAGTGCAACCAAGAGTGACATTTTTGAGGCACTGCAGCCTAGAGAGGAATGTCCTGGGAGAAAGCCATTTTGAAACCAGAACTTTGGAGCAGACACTAGCCACGTGCCTTCCCAGCTAACAGAGGTTTTCCAGACACCATTGGCCATCCTCCAGTGCAGGTACCCGATTGCTGATGTGTTACCTTGGACACTTTATGGCCTTAAGACTGTAACTGTGTAACCAAATAAACCCCCTTTTATAAAAGCCTGTCCATCTCTGGTGTTTTGCATTCCAGCAGCATTAGCAAACTAGAACAGTGTGTAAGGCAATCAGGAAAAGACCAACAGGAGTGGCTTTTGAGGTGGGCCTTGAAGCTTATTAGCCTTCTGAGAGGTGAAGATGGGGAGGGAGGTGTTCGGTGAGACAAACCTGCATGAGCAAGACATGGAGCCACCCAAGGGCTGCTGGCGACAGTGAACAGTACAGTCTGGCCAGAACTATTTGTAACTTTTTGGAAGTAGATGCTGCGGTCGCTGTTGACTCTTTTGGGGGGGGTGGCGGCCGGTTGCTAAATCCTATGCTCTCGGGATTGCTCGGAGGGTACCGGCGGCGGGGGCTCTTTCCCGGAGGCGAGGGCGAGGCGGGGGACTGGGCCCGGTCCCCGGCGGTGGCGTGCAAGGTGTGGAGGGCGGCGAGAAGGAACAGGCGGGACACGTTTCTTTTAGGGTGAGGAAGCCAAGAGAGGTTTATTAGGGGAGAGTACAAGCTTATATCGGGCGGTTTAGAGGGCGGGGTAGCTGTAGGGGTTAAAGGCTTGGATTGGTTCTGAGAGGGCGCGGAGGCTGTTTGAAAAGGGGCGGGAGTTGCTCCGGTAACGAAGAGGGTGGAGGGTGCGGGTAAGGCACGGGGGGGGGGGGGTTTTCTCCGGCAAGCCCTCCCCAACTGTTGTACTTTGGGGTGAGGAAATGGGGCCTGCATTCGGCTCCACTTTCTCAGGCCCGGGGGGCCGTGGAGGGCGCTACCACCCGTGCCCCACTACCTTTCCTAGGGGCTGATCAGTTCCCCTGGCCCAGGCCCGCCAAGTCGGAACTCGATAACAGTGTCCCGCAAGATGCCACTTTGAGAATGTGATGAAAGCTAAAACCTTCTTTCCTAGAAAAACACACGTTTTTATACATACCTTCCAATTTTCCTACATGTTTGGTCAACTCATGGAACCCTGTAGCCCTAGGCCCTGGTTTTATTTATTGAGCTTCTAGAACCAAGCACTGTGCTGCATATTTAATGTTTTATTGAGGAAAAAAAAAAAAAAAACTCTAATCACTTATTTAAGGAATGCAAGTAATATGTGCACAGGGTTTTTAAAAAAAACCTTCAAGGGTATTATACCGGTTTGTATATATTATGTCCCCCAGAAAAAGCCATGTTCTTTGATGCAGTCTTATGGGGTTAGACATATTAGTGTTGATTAGCTTGTAATTCTTTAATTGAGTGTTTCCATGGAGATGTGACCCACCCAACTGTAGGTGATAACTCTGATTAGATAATTCCTTTGGAGGCGTAGCCCCGCCCTTTCAGTGTGGGCCTTGGTTAGTTTACTAGAGCAACTAAGAGTGACATTTTGGAGAGCAACTGGGAGTGACACTTTGAAAAGCACCTGCAGCTAAGAGAGGGCAAAACACCCCAAGAGCAACATTTTGGAGAAGGCCATTTTGAAACGCCACCTGGGAGCAAGCAGGTGCCTTCCCAGCTAACAGAGGTTTTCCAGACGCCATTGGCCATCCTCCAGTGAAGGTACCCAATTGTTAATGCCTTACCTTGGACACTTTATGGCCTTAAGACTGTAACTGTGTAACCAAATAAACCCCCTTTATAAAAGCCAATCCATTTCTGGTATTTTGCTTAACGGCAGCATTAGCAAACCAGAACAGGTATGAAGAGTAAAAAAGTAAAAGTGAAAAGATACAGCCCCAATCACATTATCCCCTCTTCTCAATCCTCTTTCCAACTCCTTTTAACTATGTTTGGTGGTTAGCACCATAATTCTAAATAATGTCATTGTACATCAATTTAATGATTTATCAATGTCAGATATTATCTATTGATTATGGAGAATGACCCTCATTATAGTATCTCACCCTTCTCCTTTCTACCTCTTGAATTATGTTATAATGGTTTTTAGTCTTTCTATTGCTTGTATGTAAAACAATATTTTTTTGAACAATAAATCTAGATAATCATGTGTTGACATGTAAAACGTGGAAATGGTATACCTACACAAACCATATCCCCCACCCCGAAATTTCTGTCAGCTCTACTATTACTTGTTTAGGTCTACTATTACTTGTTTTATATTCTTTGCTGTCAGTATAATTAGGTTTTCTGTGTTTTGTTTATAGGCTGATTCTAAAAATTCCAAACCAATAATCTGAATTTGCAATATCATGATGATGTGAAGTTTATTAGTTGCAGAACCAAGAAGTAAGATTTGATCTGCATTGAAAAGAATGTAACTGCACTGTAGCATCAAGGCCAAATATAGTCTTTTCCTACTTTCCATTAATTGTCCAGAATCATGCTACATTTGTTTTACTACATTTTGGACTTTGTCCCCCGGGATATTTTAATTACCTATAATTAAAAAAAAAATTTTAACAAAAGAAACATGTATATCTTCCACTTCATCATTCAGATCTTCTGTTTTCTTAATTGTACACTATATTGAGGAAAATCCTTTATTATTATTTTTTTTCTTTAAGGCGTTCTCCTCATAGGCCTCTGAACTTCTGGTTCTAATTTGGGCCAAGTGCTTTCTATTTAGTTGTCTTTCTGGAATTTCTTTGAATTGAATGCATGAGTAAATTTCTCTGACTTTTCTCTTTATTTGTATTTGTTTTGCATTTACGTGGAACACATACTCAAGTGTTTTTATGTTTAAAAGGGTGTGTAAGAGGTTAACTTTATGTTGCTGTTTTAATGGAAAATGTTTTTACTTTTTTTCTCACACTTAATTCATCTTCTAGTCCGGTTTAGAATTTTAAGTTTAGGGTACCAGAAATGTGGCAGATAAGATAGACTGAAAACCCTGTCACTATGAAATTACTGTCACTAGTCATAATATAATCAGACATACCTTTATATGCAAAGTTGACGTAGCAAGAAAGTCTGGAAAGTCTCCAGAGGCCAGATGAAAGGAGGGAAATGGAAGCAGGAGTGGTAAGCAGGTGAGCTGGTGCTGCAGCTGGCCTGGGGAGAGAGAGAGAGGGGTGGAGGTGGCTGTTTGTTTCAGTAATCTAGGGTTTAGGTTTTAACACTCAGGGAATGGAGACAAAGCCCAGAGTCTATTAAAGATAACTGATTCCCCAGTTTCCAGCCATATTCCTTGAATGATTGACTACAGCTTCAGGTGGAGGATGGGTTAGGAAAAACTCCACTCAGCAGCATAAGTGACATGGAACGCCCCATGTCTTGGTTTAGTCTCTGTATGGATACAAGTCCATCTCAAGAATGTGTAATCATGGACTTGCCACCTGTGTAGGTTTGGAGTTCAAATTATGCTACCTGAGCTCAAGAAGACCCCAAGGTAGGAAATAGGCAAAAAGTCAGTCTCCTAGCCAAGGATATCCCCAGGCACCTGTCAGGAGGAAAAGGAAGTCTTCCCTGGGGGAACTGTCTGCAGTGCAGTGGGCACAGGTCACCAGCGGATGAATTCCCTGGAGATAAGCTCACAATCCACAAGTCAAGATCAGTTTCTTCTACATCATAGCTTTTTATACAAGATTCTTTGTTTTTTTCAAAAGTCTGAAGAGAAGATCCAAATTCATTCTTAACACTTTCATCTTTAAATGCTCCTTTTTATTTCTTTCTGGCAGCCTGGAAAGCCTGCCTTGTTTAAAGTGTAAAATTGTGACAAATATATGTCAGTGAGGATTTTTCCTGAGTGGAGCTAAGTGTGTTCTCCTAATTTACATATCAAAATTATCCTTCAGGTCAGGAAACAGTTGTGTTTGTTTTAATTTCCCTGCTTATGTTTTCTTCATTGTTGACATTTTGTGATTTGTCTAGTATCCTTATTATTTGTAGTTGTACCTACTCCTATTTTTTAAAAAACCAGCTTTCTTAAACCACTGCCACTTATTTGATTAATTCCACTGCAGTTTGGCTTTGTAACGCCAGCCATTATATCTGTGATTCCTTCTTCGGCAGCATCCATTCTACTTTTTACTGCCTCCATCCGTGCTTTCGTTTTCTCTAAAGAGAAATGTTGAATCTTCTTTAGGTATCATAGCACATCCAGCTTTAACCATCATTATTTATTCCTTTAAAATAATACCATTTCATTCATGACATGTAAAAAATGTATTAATATTGTTGATATGATGAGACTTCTATTTTCAAAACTTTCTGCCCCACCTACTTGCTGGCTTGTATTTCTTCAATGATGTTGTAACATATTTTAAAGGAAACTCAA
The DNA here is from genome assembly GCF_015220235.1 of Choloepus didactylus. Taxonomy (NCBI): domain Eukaryota; kingdom Metazoa; phylum Chordata; class Mammalia; order Pilosa; family Megalonychidae; genus Choloepus; species Choloepus didactylus. The sequence continues at coordinate 55,733,325 of NC_051323.1, forward strand.
TTTTTTAAAGATTTTCTCATTGCTTTAGAACCTCATCTGGCTGGTTGTTCATGTTTTCTGATGATTTTCTTTTTAAGTCTTGGCTTAAGCATGGATGGGGTGTCCTCTAGATTGCAAGAAAGGGAGGAAGAAGCAGGGAAGCCATGTCCTGTGAGAAAGTATTTAAGGACTTGGAGATGATTCACCTGAAAAACAGAAGACCCAGGAAAGCCAAAAACCCTGTCTCCAAATATTGGGATAATAGGGAGCGAAAGATAAACAAGGAAGTTCTAGCTTTAATATGCAGAAGAAAATGTTAATTAAAATCCTACAACAATGAGATAGACTTTCAGATGTGATGCGTCTTGTCAATGGGGTCTTCAAGCACAGACGGAAGGCCCATCTCTAAGAGAAGTTAGAGGGATTCCTCAGTTAGCGGGTGAAGGGAGATAACAAAGGAGGCTTTGCTCCCTTTTAGACCTGCAGAATACACATTCCATAATATGAAGAAAAAATGGGTGTGATTATTATATACACGTCTCCTAAAATTTAATTGATTTAATTATGAGATGAAGCTTGGAAATAGAACGCCATTAAATTTTATGCCCATTTTTGTTCCTCATCCTTTAGGGGAGAGGATTTTCTATTATGTCTTTAATTTTTTTTTTTTATGATTTAAATGTTCTCACCCCTAGGGCATCATGTTTGGAAAATTAAGATGTCGCTTTAGACAAGTCCCTTTTATTTTCTCTTTACTCTTTGAAATAATCATCAAATTGCACAAGTTAGGAAATATGAAGAGTATTTCCTTTTCAAGAAATATAGTCATCTATAATACATATATTAATGGATAAATGGATATAATTGGTTCTTTGCTTTTGTCAACTCTTAAAGAAACTTATTTATAGTTTCTAAACAAAAAGTTTCTCTTATAATTAAAACCTATTATAAGAAATGAAAACAAAACAAAACAGAAAAAAAAAAACAAAAACAACTAGCAAAGCCCAAATTAGAGATCAGTGGTCCCATAGTTCCACACTGGAGCACTACTGAGTTTTGCAACTCGCCCTGCCAGTGGGGAAAAAAGTGAAACCAAATTCCTTGATACAAATGATCACCCAAAGGGCAATGCTCTGGTTTCTCATAAATGAGCTATGTAATATGTATTTTTCCTTAAATGAAGATAAGTCCTCACAAAAGGATTGAACATATATTTGTTTCTGTTAAATAGTGCCATTTGGGCCTGAATTCTTTGGCAATCTAAACAAGGAAAAACAGATTTTAAATCATGAAAGTGGTGTGCTGGATTAGAAATTCCCTTCTATGGTTGTATTTGTGAATATGGAAAGAATTATTTCAGTCATTAGATTATTTTTGAGGATTTCAAAGGTCCTAAAATCTCATCAACGTGTAGTCCCTTCAAATGTAATGCTTTGTTCACCTATATTAGGTCAAGATGATGTGATGAAAAAATAACCAGTGAGTTCAGGTAATTTGGTGAAGATCGCAAACTCGGTTATTTGGCACAAACTAGTTGTTTGTGTAGACCAAATGATGAATTTATTGGGTCTATGTTCTTTAAATTTTCTCTTTTGTTATCATTAATGAATGTATAAATGTGGCTAGGAATGTATTTTTCTAACAAATATTTTTGTTTCCTCTTAGTTGATGAAATGGCTTTTATGTAAGAGGGCAATTTTGAAATGAAACAGAAAAATGAATTGTCACACAGAGCATGTTTTTATTTCTGTGTCTTCAGAGAGGGGAGATGTGTACCCTGGTAGCATCTTGCCTCTCCATCTTTTGCCTGTTGGTAAAACCACACACTCAGTGATTGGAGAAAAACATTTTAGATTTCAGTTAGAAGGAGAGAACAAATGAAAATCTACTACACAGTGAGATAATACAGACATGTGTCAAAATTTCTATTCCATGATATAAAAATCCCAATCAGCAAAGCTTCTGTAGAGTCTTCTGTGATGCATAATAGTCCTATGAGATCTATGGGTAAGACAACAAGGTCAGGGTGTCTTCTGGTTAGGGTGCCAACTGATCAATGATATCTTCAATGAATTGATGCAATAGGTTTTACTGGTAGAAGTAACAGAATCCATTATGGTTAGTTTAAGCATGAAATGGATTTATTAGAGAATTTGGGGAAGCTCATGGAATTGCTGGGAAAGTCAGGAAGCCAGGAAGAGTTCCCTACGCTACTGCTCCAGTAGAAAACCCACTGCTAGATCTGCTCCACCCCTAACAGCAAGGCCTGCCTCTGTGCAGATCAAACCAGTGGCACTTGGGCCTGGAGCCCAGAATCTATGCCACTCCTTGCTTCCGTGTCTCAGATATGGCTGGGAAATTTAGTTCTGACTTTCACCCTGGGGAGGAGGGTGTTACAGTGCAAGGATTTTCCTAAATATAGGAAAGATATTCCAAAGATCACGGGCAACTGCAAATATAATAGAAGTCCCCTACAGGCCACAGATTCAGGTTATGGGAAGGCTATAAAAACTACCCAGTCATCTTTGAAGAACATTAAGTTACTTTAAGCTGATGAAAAAACTTAACCAATTTGCTAAAGTTTTAGAAATTGTTATTTCTACTGTGAGCAATAATATTTACCAAGCACCGTGCTTTGTATAGATCATCTCCTATAGCCTTTACCCCAACCTTATAACGTAGATATTGTTGTTCTTCCCATTTTACAGCTCAGAAAGTTTAGACAACTTCCCCCAAGAACATATAGCTGAAATGAGATCAAACCTAAATCTTCTGGCTCTATAGTCCATAATCTTAATCATTATACCAACATTTCGTAATAGAAAATGGGAACAAAACTTCTGATATATTATCTGTTTACTCTTAATGTTCTGATACTCTGATTGTTTGGATGACATCACCCAGTGTTGTAAATGGTGTCATTAATATTTCACAAACAATGATTCTTCCAAGCATGTGAATTTAAAGGTTTGTTGCTAAGTTTTTCTAGTAGTGGAATGCTTATCTCATACATTTTTCTGGTATCTACTTCCTTTACTCTGTAACCAGCTTGCTATATTGTATCTTATTTTTTTATGGTTAATTGATTTTTAAATGCAATTTTATTGAGATATATTCACACACCATATAATCCATCCAAAGTATACAACCAATGGCTCACAGTATCATCATATAGTTGTGCATTCATCACCACATCAATTTTAGAACATTTTCATTACTCCAAAATAAAGAAAAAAATAAAAAAGAACACCCAAAACACCCCACACCCTTTATCCCCCCTATTATTTATATATTTTTGTCTTTATTTTATTACTCATCCGCCCCTACGCTGGATAAAGGAGTGTCAGTCACAAGGTTTTCACAAGCACATGGTCATATGATAAATGATTATATGTTATACTATCATCATCAAGATTCAAGTCTACTGGATTACAGTTCAACAGATTCAGATACTACATTTTAGCTATTCTAATACACTAGAAACTAAAAAAGAAATATCTATACAATGCACAAGAATAACCTCCAGAATGACCTCTTGACTCTATTTGAAATTTCTTAGCCTTCGAAACTTTATTTTGTTTCATTTCTTTCCCCCTTTTGGTCAAGAAGGCTCTCTCAATCCCATTGTGTTGTACCATTACCTGGCATACATTCAGCAAGAAGGAACTCAGTCACATTTGCTGTGCTCTGCCCTCTGCTTTTTGAGATCCTTTTCTCATTTAGGTTCCAAACCAAGTCTCACTTCCTTCCAAAATTTCTTCTGACTTTCCAGTCCTTGCTGATCTTACAGAATCAAGGTGTTTAGAATTAGTGGGGCTTCATAGGGCACTTAATCCAAGCTTGCACTCAGTGGGATGTGTAGTATTCTAGGAAGAAGGCCATTCAGCCTCTGCTTACCTGCACTCAGGGAAGGGCACTGCTTCCCCTGCCGGGGCAACCTCTTCAAATGGTAAATTCGTAAAGGTCTTTCTCCAGAGACGGTTGTATGTCCTCATTATGTTCCTTCAGATGTGCTGGTCTCTGGCTTCCATCATAGCTGCAATAGCATTTGCCACTTACCGTCTGTTTCCCCTCTGCAATATGACCTCCTGGAGGAGAGGATGGTGCCTTGGTTAGTGTCATATCTCTGGCACAGTGCCTTGCAAATAATTGTCATTGAAGAAATGTTGGTTCCTGCACTAATATTTTGGGAGATTAGAATGGCTTGTGGGTCCAGCCTTTCTATCATTTTTCTGTTACTATCCTCACCTGAACACAGTGGAACTGTTTCTTTGAAAATATTACAAGCATGTATCATCTAGAGCTAATGTTAATCAAAAGAAAAAGAGCCGGAGTTATTTCTTTCAGGGATTTGAAAGCTGGAATGCTAGCACTCCAATTTTTAATAATCTAGGATTTTTTTGGAATTAATATAAAACTCATCTATTTGTTGTTTCTGTACAACTTTTTGTTCTCTTTGAAGTTCAGGCTGCACATCTGTCTTCAGCCTAGGACATTCTTCCCGTTGTTGGTGATCTTGCGACTTACCTGGAGTGGCTTTGATGCGACATTGACAGGTTGCTTCTGCACTCTGGTCATTTGAGCCTGAGATCTGCTCACTCAGCGCATTGCCTTCTCCTTGCCTGTTGAGGGCCATGTTTTCCATTGGGAAAAAGATTCCATCTCATGAAGAACCAGGAACCACAAAGGACTGTGATACACCTGACATCTCAGCCATCAGAGATTCCTGGGAAGTCACATTAGGTTCTTTATGGTTTTCTCTTTCTCCACCTTTGCTTTTATCTCCTCTCTTGTTTCTCTCCCTCATTTCTGTCCTTCAATCTTTTTGGAATTTTTGGGACTCTGATTTCAGTTTTCAGCTATATTACTTTGAAGCCACATATTATGAAAATATCTAAGCATGGAATCTTCCCCCTCTTTTCTCTGATTCATGTGGAATTCTCTAAGGATTGCTACTTTTTTTTCTGATCATAAAAGTGAAACTGGTTCATTGGTAAATGTTTGGAAAATACAGAAAAGTACTGAGAATAAAGTAAAATGAGCTGTACTCCTATTCCTCACAGAATTACATTTTGCATTTTGGACTCTGTGTGTGTGTGTGTGTGTGTGTGTGTGTGTGTGTGTGTGTGTGTGTGTTGTTACATTGTAGCAAGTTCTGAGAATACATTCAGTACCTCTTATTGAATGTGTGGACCTTGGTCTTTGTCTTTGAGGGTCTCATAATATGAGGCAACCAAAAAATCCCATTTAACATTCTATTTTCCTACTAAGTTGTATAATCTACATATAATATAGTAGGATGATATTTTGAAGTATTAAAATGATTTTTTCTCCCTACACTTCCTTTTTCCCCTGTAACCTTACCCCATATGGTCACGAGACTGGAAGTCTCTTTGTCTTCTATGGGGAGCCACGGTAGCACCAGAAAACAAAGGTTGTAAACTCTGCCCTTTTCATTTCAAAAACTACAATCCAAGTGTGAGGCTGAGGGATTAGGAAAAAATATGTGATTAGCTCAATTTTTACCAATACCTTTTCCCTTTTCACCAGAAATATTGGGAAATATAACAAAAGAAAAATCCCAATTACAACAGTAATGATAATACAACATACTAAGACATAAGCTTCAAAAGAAATGTACAGGACTAACAAGCATAAAATTGTTGTAAATGTACTGAGAGTTAGAAAAGAATATAGAAATAAATATAGAGACATGTCGTGTGTTTGGAAGATAGGAAGACTTAGCATTACAAAGATGTTAATTCTCCCTAAATTAACATTTAAAATTCATGTAATCCAATCCCAATCCCATCAGGATTATTTGTGGAATTCAACAGTATGAACCCAAAGTTCAAATGGAAGAATAAACATGCAGGAATATTTAGGAAATTCTGAATTGGAGAATGAGAAGACTTGCTCTAGCACTGTTAAAACATATTATGAAGCTATGGAAATTTTTAAAATGTGCTACTGGTGTGGAAATCAAAAGACAGACCAATGGAATAGAGTATAGATCTGAAATAGACTACGATGTACATGGAATTTACTGCAAATATTTCCCAATTTCCTTTATTATAGTCCTCCTACTTCTATTAGCCCTGTTCCTAGCCTTTTTACTCACACCATCCAGGTTCATAGACTAAAAGTATAGTGGAGTTATGTAGATCTTTGGTTTAAAGGCTTTCCATGGTTTTCAGGGCACTTGGAATTAAATGCATCCTCCTTCCCTGAATAGTGGGACCCCGCTCCTCTTGCTAACCTCATCTCACTGGAGGCTTGGCCAGTTTTCTGTTCCTCCCCAAAGCCAAGTTTCTTTCCCCTTGGAGCCCTTACACAAGCTACCCCTTCCCTCTTGCACCCTCATCCCTAATCTTTGCATTGTTGGCTCACTCTCATCTTCTGAACTCTGGTTTGAATTCAGTGGGATCTCTTCAAGTCTGTAAGAGGAAGCTGCCCAGCTAATGCTTCACAGCATTGCCTTTGTTTCCTTCATTAAGCACTTTGCAAGTTGTAATTACTTGTTTTCCTGATTATTATCTGTCTCCTACCAGACTGTAAGCAATACCACGGCCAGGGCTTGGATTTGCTCATACCTGCCCATCAGCATCCAGCACAGTACCTGGCACAGCAAGCATTCAAAAGATGCCTGCTGAATGAAGGAAGGAATGCAAACATAAATGAATAAGAAAGGTGGCTTTTCAACCAGTGGGGAGAAGCTGGATTATTGAAGAAATGATGTTTAGGCAAGAGGGTAGTTCTTTGGAACTAAAAAAAGCTAATTCTCTCTCTTCTGACTCAAAAATAAATTTAAGTTTTAGATTTAAATCTTAAAACCATAACATTTTCCAAGGAAAACATAAGCGAATGTTTTTATGTATCTTGTAAACTAATACATGAGGATGATTCTATAAGATTTTGGTGATATCTATGAGATTTCTTTAGCTTTTTTTAAAAATTTAAAATCACTCTATCTTATTAAAACATACTTTTTGCATTGATGTATATATATGTAGGGCCATAAGCAACATCACTTTCCCTCATCTTTCAATCTAAGTTGCTGTAGTAGAAACCGCCAAATGCAAGGTTTGAACAAGAGAGTAGCTTATTTTGCTCTTACAAAAAGATGCCAAGCTTAGCAGTCCAGAGTTGGTAGGGTGACTCTGCAACCTCAACCTGTCTTTTCCATCCCCCAGGCAACAGGAAGGAGGAGGAATAAAAGAGATCATGATTTCTTTGAAATTTAGGTTACAACTCAGAAGTTAGTCCTATAGACATGGTATGTATCATTTTTGTTCATGTTGCACTCACTAAAACCACCTCCCACCGACATGGCCACTCCTAGCTGCAAGAGAGTCTGGGAAATGCAGCCTGTACTTGGGCAGCCTTCTGCTGAGCTCAAATTCAGAAGTTCCATATTAAAAAAGGGAGAGGGCAATTATTGATGGACATCTTGGAGCATCTGCCACAGAGAAGCACTTGGCCCCAATGCTACCGAGCTGCTTTTTTCCCTCTCATTCATGGTCTGTCTTATATTTGTTTTTTCTAAACAGTTTTATCTGGATTTTCCTTTTCTGAAACTCAAGAGTCAAAGTTCACAGGGAGATTTATGTATTTCTTGCCAGAATCATTCTCTCCAGCTTTTGCAAAGATTTATTCACACTGTCCTTTGTTAGGAAACACTGCCCTTGTAAGATGGACCAATTCAGAAAGCCAAATCAGATGTTTCAACACCATTGATGCTCCAGCTATTCATTTTTAATACCCTTTTTCCCTCTTCCAAAGTCATGTGCTCCAATCTGATTCTGTAGAGCAGGGGGTCAGCAAACTTTTCCTGTATAGGAGATGATAGTAAATATTTTAGGCTTTGTGGGTCACATATGGTCTCTGTCACACATTCTTTTTGTTTTGCAACTCTTTAAAAAATTTGAAAATCATTGTTAGCTTTCAGGCTCTACAAAACAGGATGCAGGACTGAATTCGGTACACATGCCACAGTTTGCTGACCCTTGTTGTAGAGCAATGAATGGTGATGTCTGTCTGTGTATTTTTCTTTATGGGTAAATTGAAGTTACAGATTCCTCCATCAGATGGCATATACCAAGGAGCTACAGGGAAAGTCTTGCTATATCTGAGCAAGGGCTACAGCTCTGTAACCCTGATACAGGTATGTTTGCTGCTAGACACACAATGTGATGGGCAAAAGAGATGACATAGCCAGTGTCCTAAAGCTGTACACTCTCTTTATATCTAGTCACCAGGAAGAAAGTTGCAGTTTGCCGCACATATATCAGTGTCTTTTTTAATGTTATAAACATCAACTCATTTACACATGCCTTTCTTAGAAGAATGTCTGTGACATCATAAGAACTCAATCCATAGCTTAGAAATGATGTCCTAATTCCTAATTTCAGCAAATACCAACAGATAGCATTACCTCTGAATAATCATTCAATCATTAATCAGCAAGTATACTGTATACCTGCAGTATACCGGTCACTACCAGACTGGGGGTGGGGGTGGGGGAAGCAGTAAAAAAAGAGCAAAGAAAGAAAACGCAAAGTTCCTATTCTCCAGTAGAGGGCGCTCACATCCTGGAGAAGAGATGGACAATGATGACTCCAGCACAGATGAAACACGTCGGGTGCTGACAAGGGCTACGCAGAAAAATAAACCCGGGTAAGGAAATAGATGTTGTTTCGTGGGGCTATCTTAGAGTGCTCAGAGAGGTCTCTAGAATGAAATGAGAGTCGAGCTGCGTCAAGAATGCAACGAGGGAGCCAGCTTTGTGGATATCTGGGGAATATCTAGGGAACAAGTGCGAAGCCCCAGTCAGGAGTGGTCAGGTTCAGCAAGGGGCCAGTTGGCCGGACTGGAGAGAGGAGAGGGGAGAGGCCCCGGAAAGGGGGTCAGAGAACTGGCTGAAGCCAGATCATGGACAGCCTTGTAATTAATTGTAAGGACTCTGGATTTTCTTTGGAGTGAGATGGGAGGACTTTGGAGGATGGTGAGCAAAGAAGGGTTTTGATCTGACGTAGGTTTTCAAAGGACCCCTCTGGTTGCCTTGTAGAGAATAGACTCAGGTCCCAGGCAGCAGCGAGGACACTAAGTGGGAGGTTGTTATAATTATGCAGGCCAGAGATGACTGTGCCAGAAAATGAAACTGTTTGCATGTGGCTCAGCACATAAGAAGTTTGTCTTTGCTATTTTCTAACACTGGAGGGATCCAGTACCAACTAATTGTCTATTCCAGAAGAGGTGTTGCTAGCCAAAACTCTTTCAATGGGAAACACAGGCTAATTAAACTAGGATTTATTGTATGGTTTACTTTTATATCTCAAAATCTAGACATAGCTATGTTATTATTACTAATATGAAGCCCTGGCTGTAAATTAGGATGACTTCATGAGGCTGTGCTTCCTTTAATATTGAAGAGTTGATAGAACTCTATTTAGAGCTGAGTTATGTAGAACAGTAATCTTTCAGCGATGGCTTGATTTTCAGTCCTCTATTTACATCTTTGGATTGCTTTGTTGCAATAAGGAATGAATACAAACAAATGTAACCCTATGCCCAACAATGCAAGGCATCAACTGCATATAAACAAAGCTAAGCTTACAGTGTATTCTTACTAACTCTTATGAATGACAACTGAGGGAAACATTTTAGTATTTAAAAGTTAACACATTCAGTGCTGAGGACCCCATGGTAAATTAGATGAATGAAAATATCCTCCAAGTTAACACATTTCTCTAATTTATTGCCAGAGGAGTGGCTTATTGCAGAGTGAGTGAAGCTTATTATTTCTTCTCTGCCTTACATTTCTCTGCCATTTTTTGAAGTTCACTTCAAGGCTAAGTTTGGAAACTATTATTTTTTCTCTCCAACATTTTCCAAACTCATTTACTAGTTGATTTTTGGGTAGGATGTTTCTCTTTAAAAAAACAGACAAAATAAAAAATAAAAACAGAATGAGGGTATTCTGTTGAGGCAAAGTAGGTCCTTTTGCTAAGACTAGTCTTCTTTTATTGTTTTGCTAGAGTTATGACATATAAAAGAAAACCTGAAGATTTAAATATACAATGTAATTGATTTTTGTATATGTATGCTCTCATGTAACTACTACCCAGATCAAGATGTAACATAATTTACAGCATCCCAAAATAATCCTTGGTGTGCTCTACCAGTCAATACCCTGCCTACAAAAACCATATTCTGATCTCACTATCTCCATAAATTTGACTTATTTTTAATTAATTTTATTTACACACACTCTATATCCAGCAAACATACACTCCCCATTCCCCCTTTTCCTCATCTCCTAGTAACCTCTAATATACCTTCTGTCTCTGTGAATTTGCTATTTCTAGAGATATATTATGAGTGACATCATACAATATTTGGCCGTATGTGCCTTGCTTCTTTCAGTGAGCATGATGTTTTTGAGCCTCTTCCACCTTGTGACATGTCTCAGAACTTTATTCTTTCTTATAGTCAAATAATACTCCAATGTGTATATATACCACATTTTGTCTATCCGTTCATTTGTTGCTGGAGACTTGGGTTGTTTCCACTTTTTGGCTATTGTGAATAATGCTGTAAGCACTGGTGTCCAACTACCTATGTGAGCTTCTGTTTTCATTCTATTTGGGTATACAACTAGAAGTGGAGTTGTGGGATCATATTGTAATTCTATATTTAACTTCTTGAGAAGCTGTCATATTGCTTCCTCAGCTGCTGCACCATTTTACCTTCCCACCAACAGTAACTAGAGTTACAGTTTCTCCACATCCTCCTCAATGCTTCTTATTTTCCTTTTTTTTTCTTTTTTTTTTTAACAATGGCCATCCTTGTGGGTTTGACATGGTATCTCATTGTGGTTTTGATTTGCATTTCCCTAATGGTTTTGCTTGTTTTTGAACTTCATATCAATGAAACCATATAGTATGTACTTTTTTGTCTCTGGCTTCTTTTGTACAGCATAATGTCTGTGAAATTCATCCAAGTGTCACATGTAGTAGTAGTTCATTCTTTTTCACTGCGATTTAGTTTTCTGTTATGTAAATATACCACAATGTATTTACCCATTGTACTGCTGGCTGCTGTACATGTCTTTTGGTGGACATAGGAACCCATGTTGAATATATTCCCAGGAGTGGATATATATATATTGTTGGGTCATAGGATCTCTGTGTGCTGACTACTTTTTGCATCAAACGGTACTTTGTATTGTTGGACAAATAAAAAATTAGTTCCAGAGAGATTATAATGTTTGATGATTGTATGCGAAGAATTTGATGGAATGTTTAATTGCATTACTTAGAATTATTTTGGTCAGTTATTACTTTTTATAAAATTCAGTGAGAAAAAATTGCTGATTCATGGAGATTAACATAGACTCTGGAACCCATCACTACAGAAAGAATATTTAAGTGCAAGACAGTTATTTTCTAGCTCTAATTAAACAAATCTAGTTTTACACTTCTGATCTTTGATGAAAAAAAAAAAAACAAAACAAACTAAAGTTAGAGTGACTCATAAATAACCTTAGTCAAGCATTCAGCCCATGACCCAGCAGGTTGCAGATTGTCAATAGAAGTGATGGAGTGTAAAGACCTCTTGACAACAGCTGTGCTAGTGTTGAGGTGACCTGCCATTCCGGAACAAATGTTACCTCTGCAGAAGAACAACTGACTGCAGTTCCTGGTGTGGGCACCAGAACTTTAAAGCTGAAGCTTTAGTGAGGTCTCATGCCTTTCCCAAAATGGTCATGAATTTAGATAAGCCAGAGTGCCTTGTAAGCATGCAGTCTCTTACTAATGAAGGGCAGGCTTTCCAGAGAAAAATATTATTGGCTCTTAGCTGTCCTAAATTCAGCTTCCTGAATTAACCTTACTTGAAAATAGAATGTGTTATTCAGAGGCTCAGAAAGAATCGCCTTTTATTGTTATGCAGTGAAATTAGTTTTTATCTCTGTTGGGGCATGAGATTTTCTTTGAGTTAGTCTTGGGCAATCTTTGACCTTGGGCCACATGCTGCCTGACCTACCCTTACCATAGGGCCCAGGATCTAATTTCAGGATAAGTGATTGGAAAGCTGCCTTCATTTTGCTATTTCCTAAATAGACCCAGATAACAGCATTGTAATGCTAAAATAAGGAAAGTTGTTTTTCTCATTGGTGCCCTAGTTTTCAAAAATAGGTAAGCTAAATTGTAATACTCTATATTTTTCATGAGTCTTAATATTATTTTTATTTGGAAAGAAAAATACAGTGTGTAAACAGTTTTCATTTTGTCCTGAGTTGGACTTCAGATGAATTTTCTTTTGTCTCTCTCTTTCTCACTTCCTAATGTTGCTATGGCTTTATGTACTAGCTGAGTCAGTGTGGAATAGAGGTTCAGAGCTTGTTCTCTGGTGTCACACAGTCCCCACTGGGCTCTCATCATTAGTAAAAGTCTAAGAAAACTCATAACCTCCTGATGCCTCTGCTGCTCCTCTTATAAGACAAAGATGATAATAGTCTATCTCACAGAGTTAATGGGATGACTGGTCTTTATCAGGCACTCAATAAAATGTTAGCTGTTAAATATTATTAGTATGTTGGGGCCATAGAGCATGAGAACATCAAGAACATTGATTTGGAATAAAGAAAAAAGGGAAGAATTCATAAGAATAACCTAATAGCTATAGATGGTGGCAAAACTGTAGAGAGGGATCTTAAGACTTTGCGAATTAGATGTATGGGGGAAAAACATCTGAAGTAGGAAAATATACAGTTTCCCTCAATAAAACAACAAGAATATGAATATTTCATTAAATGAACAAAAGTTCGTTCAGGCCATAAGCCTCAGCAAGGGTGTTTTCTTAATCATGAGCAGCATTTTACTGGTCAGATGGCATATGAGATGGCATTCCTTTTAGTAATATGGGAAATCAGAAAATGTTTGAGCTTAAAGATCACCTGGTCCAATCCCATCATTTTACAGGTTAAAAAAAACTGGGGTTCCAAGAGATTAAGCCCCTTGCCTAAGGCTTCACATCTCCTGGCGGCAGAGCTGGAACAGAACGTGGGTGTCCTGATTTGAGCCCAGGGGATCATTCTACTGGAGCACACAGCTTCTGAAATGGGACCAAGATCAAAAAACTGAGAGAACTTTCATGCTGGAGTGAGAACTACTTTTCATTCACATTGGGGTCATTTTTCACACCTGGAATTCAAAGAATCTAAAACAGATGTCATTATCCCTGTTTTACAAATGGAAAATTCAGAACAAAGATAGACTCTAAGTTGGCTGGCTTCGTTGCCCAACTCTGGGCTCTGTAAATATACCCATCATGCTGTGCAAGCTGGTGTGCTCACCTGCTGCAGGTGCCTGACCCTATTCTGGGATGTCTTCCAGCTTGCTTTCTGTTGCCCCCCTCCTGTATTCCTTGAACATTGTCTCCTGCCCTTCCACATGTAAAACTCCCAAAGGGCAAGTGTTTGTTTTCTTCATAGATGAATCCCCAACTCCCTGAATAGTGCCCAGCATTTATTTGACAATCAATGAATATTTGTTGAATGAATGAACAAACAAATTGGCACTCCATGTTTCTTGATCTAGCTGCTTGGATTGGCAAATGAATTTTGGGCTGTGTGTCTAGGCTCTGATTTTGAGACCTTCATTCTGTAGTGGCCAGCTCTATGCTCTGCAACCTTGGGTAAAAAGAGCCTGCCCTTGGGCCACACCCTGGACTCCAGGACACACATTCCTTGCGCCACCCCAGACCGCCAGGAAAGAGGACACATCAGGTTATACTCTAGAATATTGGACTCACCATATGTTGTGGCTTGAATCACATCCCCCAAAAAAGACATGTGCAAGTCCTAACCCCCAGCCCTATGGGTGTGAACCCATTTGTAAATAGGATCTCTGAAGATGCTATTATTAAAGTGTGGCCAAACTGAATGAGGGTGGCCCTTAATCCATATAATTGGAGTCCTTTTAAAAATAGGGAATTAGATACAGAAATAAAAGCCAGTAGTAGGAGAAGCTGAAGGGAGAGATTGCCATGGGATGGAGAATTGCCACCACCAGAACACCAGAGACTTTGGAGAAAGCATGGCCTTGCGGACACTTTGATTTTAGACTTCCAGGCTCCAAAACTGTGAGCCAATCAAGTCCTGTTGTTAACCAACCAGTCTGTGTTATTTGTCATAGCAGCCCTGGAAAACAAAGACACACTATCTCCGAGGTGTGAAAGGGAATCCTCCAAGCCCTGAACGTCGTGAGGACTCTGTTGCTGCCTTCGCTACTGAAATCAGAGAAGTAGCCCCTCTGGGAGAAGGAATAGACACAAATGCTCCCATACAGAAATATAATGAATCCAAACAAGGCTTCCTTCCAGCAGGCTCATCCAACTACCTTTACCGAGGTGAACTCACCCTTCAGACTGGGTGTATGAAATTTCCTTTACCCTGAAGTTGCCCTTAACGTCATTTGAAGGAGATTCCCCCAGCGTAAACAGATCACTTAATCACTGGTGTCACAAAGAGTTGGACAGGAAAATGGCTTTAAGCTTTTGCTTTGTTTTTTTAAGCAAAAGAGCTTCCATCTCCCTGGTGAAATGGTCGCCGAGTCCATGACCAGTATGCAAGAATAGAAAACCCTCCAGAAAGGCGGCCTGTAGCAGGCTACCACCTCTCCGGATTCCCAGACACTGGCTTGTCTGTTTCTCCAGGGTCTTAGGAAATGAAAGCTGAGCAGGTATGAGACTAATTTTATAGGGTTCCCCAGTGGGGCCTGAAGGTTCACACCCACTTAAAAGATGCAGTCATCTTCCCAGTTGGCTTGTTCACCCTCCCAGGCTCCTGAGATTCATTGCTGATGGGATTTCCCACCACTTTGGGGGTCATGTCAAGGATGTGCTGATTGTGACCTTCTCTTCTGACTTATACCACATGGAGATGATCAAGCTGTAGAGTGTCCTGCGTGCTTACAAATGCCCTGCTGAGTGGATAGCATGTGTTCATTTCTTATCCAACAAGAGCAATCCTGCCATCATCAACTATAGCTGAGATGAGCTGACCAAGTTCTGGAAAAGTGACCATCTGCCAGCTGAGACAAACCACCTTCATCATACGTGGCTACCTGATGGCAGCATGCTGTTTTTGGAGATGAGGGTGGACAAGGCACCTAGTGGGTCTTCAGTGTGGGCAAACACTTCAATGCCGAGGACATGTTCATTGCTTCAGCCCCAGTCGCCCCTATCTTTATGCTGTCATGTGTTCAGTAGTAAGACCTGGAATTTAGAAGGAAATACTATGATAGATGAGCTGAAATGAGAAACAAATAGCTTCTGCAACACAAGCTACTCCATGAACAACCTTGACCAAGCCTTCTGATAGCTAGACCTCACTTGTTGGTACACAGGTAACCTGCAATACCTAATAGGCAGAACCATCAAAACCCCTTCTTGTTAAACCCTTAAAAATAATACCTTAATTTATAATACCTAGAAGAGATAATTACAGATGTGGGAGCTCTATTCTCCTATAAGCAATCCTCAGCCCTATACAGCCCTAAAGACAGGTGGAATAGGTTTGGATGGGGCCATGTTACGATAATGCCTATTGATTGAAGAAAACTATTCTGCAGTGACCTTAGAGTGTCGGAACAGTATTTGGGAGGCACGTGGTCATTATCAAAAAAGAAAGTGGAGGTGGTTTTTGTGGCTGTAGCAAAGCTGCATTGAGTTCTACACTTGTCTCCCTGGTGACCCATTTGGTCCTACTTGCTCAATGTTGGGAAGCCAAAGTGTGTGGGCCATCGATGGGACTTTAATTTAGAGAGGAGACTAATATGACTTTCCTCTCTTTTGCTTGTCCCCCACTAACAGTACCAAAAATTTAGATTATCCTACAGGTCACTAGGCTGTAGGCTTAAAACAGGAAGTCTCAAGAAATGTTTTGCAAATAGCTTATTATCAGAGGAAATGTCAGCTGAGTCAGGAGCATTGTTTCTCTAGTGGACCCGGGTGCCAAGGGATTTAATTAGGGTGAGCTGTTGAAGCAGGACAAAGATGGTTTTTCCTTGGGGGCCCATGTACTCTGTTCAGAGCCCAAAACAGAAATGTTTATGCAATGACTTTCTTCCTAAAAATTCAGAACACTTCAAAAATTCCCATTAATTGTGTTCTCACCACAACTCAGAAGGTTAGTGAACTTACGAAGGAAATATGCTTTTAGAGCAGGTTTACATATGCCCATAACTCCTCTTACAGCAACTCATAGTCATGAGAAAAACTGAAAATTTATTGAGTGCCATCACCAACTATTTTCAAAGACTGCAAATGCAAACCTTGTGCTGGGGGAGGAGGGTACAAAGAGCTAGCTGGCTGTACCTTAGCCTACTAACTCTTCCTATAACTTACATTTTTCAGTTTCAATATTTAATTAATGTTTTTCCACCTGTTCTGTCTTACACTGAGAAATTTTATTTTAAAGTATTTTATTATTAGTGGGTTCCGGGCTCGACCCTTTGCATCTTTCTGTTGTGTCTGCTTTATGAAAAGAGATGCTATGTTATTTGGTACATAGATATTTATAACTTGTCACATCGCCGTTATGAATTGAAGTCTTAAACATTCTCAGGCAGCATTGTGCAATAGAACTTTCTGTGGTAATGGAAATGTTCTCTGCACTATTTAATTTACTTAAATAAAAAATTCAGTTATTCAGTCTCGTTAGCCACATTTCAAATGCTCAAAAGCCTCACGGGTCTAGGCCTATTGAATCGGACAGCTACTGAATTGGGCATCTATACTCCTTGTCTTGCTTCCTAATTTTTGGCTTGAATTCTACCTTTATTATCAAAACCTTGACCTTTGCCTTCTTTTTGTTTGTATTTAGCTGGTACCGCTTTGCATAATGTTTTATTTTTAATCTTTCTGAATATCTTTATTTCAGGCATTTCTCTTATATACAGCATAAAGTTGAATTTTGCTTTTATCTTAGGTCAGTTAAGCCCTTTTACATTTGTGAATATGATCTCTATGTTTGTTCTTGTTTTGTTCATTATTTTGCATATTATAAATACTACAGATTTTCTTTCCTTAGATATTGTTTATTGGTTCTTTACTTTAAGAACCAATAAAATTAGCTTGTATTCTCTTTCTTCTGCTCTCGTCTCTCTCCTCCACATTCTAATTTTAGTCAATAATATTATGTTTCTTAGAGTTTATCTTTGTCCTCTTAGGCCTCTGCAGTTTATTTTGTCAGGATCAAATGGTATCCTCTGGCTCCCTCCTACAACTCATATGTAATTAATATTCTTATTCTACCTATTTCATTCTCTTCCCTCCTTTTTTCCTCCAACATTTTATTAAGGAAACTTCCAACCTACAGCAAAGTTGAAAGAATCTTATAGTGAACACCCATATACCCAACATCTAGATACTACATTTAACGTATTTCTATATTTGCTTTATCAATAAAGTACAGTTTCAATGTCAATATCCATCCATCTTTCTATCCTTCCATCAATCCATCTCATGTTTTGAAGCATTTCAAAGTAAATTGCAAGACATTAATTAGTATATTTACCTCAAATACTTCAGCATGCATGTCCATAACTAGAATTTAACATTTGTTTAAGTATTTTTCTTTTGACATAAAATTTACATTACATAAAGTACCCAAATCTTAAGTGTACCTTTGCTGAGCCTTGAAAAATGCATACACCTGTTTAACCCAAATACCTATCAAAATATAGACAGAAAATTACCATTGCTCCAGAAAGTTCCCTCATGCCCCCTCCCAGTAAATTCCCATTCCCATCCTCCAGAAGTAAACTTCTGAATTTTTTCCCCCATGAATTAGTTTTGCCTATTTTAGAATTTCACAAAACTGGAATCAGACTTGTGTAAGCCTTCTTTCACTGAGTATTATGTTTTTGAGATTCATCCTTGTGGTTGCTTATATCAGTTTATTCCTAATAGTTTATTGCTGGGTACTATTCCATTATAAGAATATGTGGCAGTTTGCGATATATTCTCCTATTACTCGATAATTAGTTATTGGGCACTTGAACTATTTCCAGTTTGGGGTTATTATGAATAAAGCTGCTGTGAAAATTCTTGTACAAGCAGTTTCATGGAGTATGTTTTTATTTCTCTTTAGTCAATATCTAGGACTAGAATTACTTGTTTCTTAGGAAACCTTTGAGTAAGTACAAATTGGGTAACAAAGCTGAATTCCTGGGGTAGGCATTTTGTTTCCAACTAAATCTTTCAACGTTTAATCCTTTCTTACCCAACAAGTCGATATAGAAGTAATGAGGAACTATTATCCCAAAATACATTAAAGATTGAAAAAAATTCTCTGGGGAATAAGCAAGCACAGACACTAGCATCTGATCTGACTAGGCTAATGTAAGGTAATCCATGGAATTCAATATGCTTTTCTGTTTATGTAATATGAACATCTCATCTGGTTTCCAAACACACATCACTCTGATATAACAATAAAATTATGTGATAAAACAGACAGAGGTAAAAAAGAAATGTGTAACTTACAGCATGCTGGAATTCTTAAATGTGAACAAAGATAAAAGTGTGCTACATGTGTATTAAAGATTGAATTCGTATAACACTGCATTGCTGGCTGATGACCAAAGAATAGAAAGGGGGGATTTTTGCACCTTTCTTGTGAGGACAAGGGCTGAGGTTTTCATGAACAGAGACAGTCAATCTCTGTTCTCTGGAGCTAAGAGATGACTAAATGGAATCTTTGACCCTCATGGAATCTTAAATTTCAAAATGGAAATGGATATATTGAATGTTTTTTTTAATACATGTCATATATGCTTCTAAAAAAATACAGTTTTACATAAAATGAACTATTCCCACTTCTGTCCTCTATTGCTGATCTCATTCCGCAGAGAAATTGCTGATATTAATAGCTTTGTGGTCCAGACATTATGTATACTTTTAAACATACTTTTTTGCATGAATGAAATCTGTAATGTTACCAGTCAACAACATATCTTGGACATATTTCTGTGTTATTCATATAGATCTAACTTATCCTTTAAATGGATTTACAGTGTATAGTATGCCAATGTATGAATGTGCCTTAATTGAGTTAATGGATCTCCTGATGGATAGACAGTCAAGTTGTTTCCAATGTTTTGGTACTATAAACAGCACTGCGATAAATATTCCTTTGCATATACTTACCTACTATTTTTAGAAGTGAAATTTTGCAATAAAATGGAATGGTCATTTTCAATTTTGATAGATATATATTAGAAATTTAAAGTATTAAGGCTAATTAAAACTAATGTCTCTTGTCATTATTTTTCTTTTGAGAGAGAAGATAGGATTGGTGAAAGAATTCAAGGTATTGATCTCCCATTGTGCAACATGCAGAGGTAATGAAATGGAAAGGGTGTCTCTCACTTTTTTTATAAAATGAGGATAACTGTCTTTGTCTCATAGGGTTTTGTGATTATTAAATAAGATCATATTTGTAAAACATCTAGGCTTGTTCTTGGCACATAGTAAGTGCTCAGCAAACTCGGATGGATATTTCTATAAAGAGAGCTTGTTCTCATAAAGGTGATCACGTTTTAAATAACTCCTCTTGGTCCTCTCTGCTTTCAGGAACTATAAAATCATTGGTAAGTAAACTTTAAAAATGTTTAAATGCTTAGTAGTATTTAACTCAAGAGAAAACTGTGGAGTCTAGTTATCAAACATTATGCTAAAAATGTAGGAGTGCCAAGTCAACAGCAATCCTGAAAACCCTAAAGAATACCTGGATCCCTATCTGAGACACTATAAAAATTTCACTCACTAAGTTTATTCTTCAGAAACTTAAATCCTCCAGAGAACTCCTATGCCAGCTAAGTCCCAAAACTCAGAGGCAATAGCCTCCTCAAGAACATTAACTAGATGTACCCCCCTTTTCCCATAATGTCTACATCCCTTTTCAACATGAACAAGTTAGGGTGGTCACTGCCTAGACATCCCCAAAGATCAGGAAAGTGAATAAACTAGTAACAGACAAGATGGAATTTAACAAAAGGATTATGAATACAAAATCTCTATATAATTTTCTTCTTCTTAGTTGCTAGGGTATTAGGATAACTAGAAGAAAGAATTGAAATGGTGGAACCATTACCCATAGCATCCTTTGAAATTTGTTCTATAGCTACTTGTTAAATTGTAATTTGAAAGCTATACCTTTTTGTATGTATGTTATATTTCACAATAAGGAAATAACTGAAACTATGGTACTGTAGCTCAAAACATTTTTGGAAATTTCCTGTATATCTACTTGTTAAATCATACTTTGAAAGAATTACCTTTTTGCATGTATGTTATATTTCACAGTAAGGAAATAACTGAAACTGCAGAACTGTAACAAATAACACTTTGAAATTTGCTAACTACTTGTTAAATTGCACTTGGAAAGTTATCACTTCTATGTATATATGTTATATTCCACATTAAAAAATATGATAAAAAGATGTATGGGCTGCTAGGGGTTACTAGTCAAGGCAAGAAGTTGGGCCGGGAGTGTCTGTCATATGCTGAGGGTCAGTGTCTGGAGGTTGAGAGCTACCAACACAAGCTCAGATGTCAGGAAGTGAAAGCAGGCTGAGAGTCAAGAAGCAAGTTGACTCACAGGTAGCAGGACACCCAAATGTCAGGAGTCGTAAGAAGCCAGGAGCCTGGCTCCACAATTGCGGAAAGGCTCAACCCCATAGCTGGCTCCACTAAGGTGGGGGACTGAAGCCCAGATCCGTGCCAGTGGCTGTTTCTGGGCTTTTATGGGGCTCCTATGGGTCAGAAGCCAACCACAGGACACCTAGTCTCGATCCTCCAAGAGCAAGTCGGTGAATGATGCAGCAGAAAGATCTATAATAGTTGCAGGACACTGTGATAGAACCCTCCCATAACAAAGCGTTAGAAAAGCTGTATGCGCTTGTATTTGCAAGTCTCATATCTGCCGTCATCTTTTGGGAAATGGAATGTTGCTGTATTCTTCCCTCTGGGTTTCTAAAGTAATCAAGTATCTAAAATCTTATAGCTTTGCTAAAATTTAAGCACTTACGGCACTAAAATCTCTATTGTGTATTTTGCATGTATTTAACTCTCACCTCTGTTTCTTCCTAGAAGGCTGGTATTGGAGGGGGGCGTTGTTATGTGCTACTGTGAAGTAGATGGGGACAGGAACATGTGACTTACTTTATCACCATCACTCTTCTACTTGAAACCATGAAATATCTATAGAAGTAAAAACTTTCTTAGGCCCATTACCTAGAAAACAATGAAACCCTGAAAACACTTTATTGGGGAGTGCAATCCCATGAAGCAAGAGCAAAGCAAAGAGGAAGGAAAGAAAATATAAGAGTGGGTTATGAAGCTGGCCACAGCTTAGTGACAAGTGCAGTTGATTGCCCAGTCTTGCAGGATGTCTTCAGAGAGGAACTAAGAAGCTATTTCATCTCCCTTCCGGGAGAGAAAAGGAGAGAAATTATCTTCTGGCTCTTGTTCCCCAATGGCTAAAGATTGCTCCACAGGGTGTTACTTCCCCACACTTCCAGGTTGCACCACCTGGTCCCTCCCTCAGCTGTTTGGGAGGCTGGATTCAAGAGAGCAACTGTGACATCTGCAGCAGAAGCCACAGTCCTCAGGCAAGCCAGCGAGTAGGTGTGAGTTAGTGGTACTTCTCACCTCCTTGCCTGCCACCTGCAGCCTTGCAGGCCCTGCTGGGTGGGGCAGCCTGCATGAGTGGGTGCCCACTGGGTTCCATGCAATGTCTGGCTAATACCCACAGTATCTCATGCCCCAGTAGCAGGAGAGAAGCCGAGGGGTGTGAGGTGAGGTGCTGGCAGGTCAGGTCCGCAAGTGGCATGAGGGATGGCAACGTTGCCTGGCCCCACAGCCACAGGACAGCACAAGCCACTGCCAAGGCCACCTCAGCCTAAAAGCAAAGCACGTTTGTGGATCTGGGGTGGCTCATCAACTGAAAACTAGATGTTTCTGATTATCCAGTAACACCGGACACCACTGAGTACTTACGGTGCTTAAGAAAGGTGCAAAGCCCTTTTTATGTATTGTCTCGTGTATGAATCGCATTTTCCATCCTTTCACTTTCAATTTCTTTGTGTCCCTGTGTCTAAGATGAGTCTCTTGTATGCAACATATTGATGGTTCATTTTTTTTGATCCATTCTGCGAATCTATATCTTTTAATTGGGGAGTTTAATCCATTTACATTCAACGTTAAAACCGTGAAGGCATTTCTTGAATCGGCCATCTTATCCTTTGGATTATGTTTGCCATATTTTTCCCTCTCTCTATTAATATCCTTTATTGTACCCATACCGAATCTCTTTAGTACTGAACCTTTCTCCAAGTCTCTCTGTCCTGTCTTTGTTTCTCTGTCTGTAGGGCTCCCTTTAGTATCTCCAGTAGGGCAGGTCTCTTATTAGCAAATTCTCTCAGCATTTCTTTGTCTGTGAAAAATTTAAGCTCTCCCTCAAATTTGAAGGAGAGCTTTGCTGGATAAAGTATTCTTGGCTGGAAATTCCTCTCTCTCAGAATTTTAAATATATCGTGCCATTGCCTTCTCGCCTCCATGGTGGCTGCTGAGTAGTCACTACTTAGTGTTATGCTGTTTCCTTTGTATGTGGTGAATTGCTTTTCTCTTGCTGCTTTCAGAACTTGCTCCTTCTCTTCTATGTTTGACAGTGTGATCAGTATATGTCTCGGAGTGGGTTTTTTTGGATTTATTCTATTTGGAGTTCGCTGAGCATTTATGATTTGTGTATTTATGTTGTTTAGAAGATTTGGGAAGTTTTCCCCAACAATTTCTTTGAATACTCTTCCTAGACCTTTACCCTTTTCTTCCCCTTCTGGGACACCAATGAGTCTTATATTCGGACGCTTCATATTATCTATCATATCCCTGAGGTCCATTTCGAGTTTTTCAATTTTTTTCCCCATTCTTTCTTTTATGCTTTCATTTTCCATTCTGTCATCTTCCAGGTCACTGATTCGTTGTTCAACTTCCTCTAGTCTTGTACTATGAGTGTCCAGAATCTTTTAAATTTGGTCAACAGTTTCTTTAATTTCCATAAGATCATCCATTTTTTTATTTAGTCTTGCAATGTCTTCTTTATGCTCTTCTAGGGTCTTCTTGATTTCCTTCATATCCCGTACTATGGTCTCATTGTTCATCTTTAGTTCTTTGAGTAGCTGCTCTAGGTGTGTCTCTTCTGGTCTTTTGATTTGGGTGCTTGGGCTTGGGTTATCCATATCGTCTGGTTTTTTCATATGCTTTATAATTTTCTGTTGTTTTTGGCCTCGTGGCATTTGCTGTCCTTGATAGGGGTCTTTTAGGGTTTGTAGACCAGTTGAAGTCCTTATCTCTAATTTATCAGATCTACAGCTTCGTGGAGTACACTTTCTCTAACTAACCAGCAGGTGGCGTCCACGAGCCACCTGTTCTCCACAAGCCAGATCTCCCCTGCTTAGCCTTTTTGGTGAGTGGGGGAGTGAGTCTTGTGGGGCCCAATTGGTGTCCCAAGCTTGCGTGTGTAGTTGGTGTTGCCTGCCCTGTATGTGGGGCGTGTTTCTGGGCAGTCGGGGAGGGGGGGTGGCCCTAACAATCAAATCTCCCTGATGATCCTAGAGTTTTAAAGCTACTGCAATAGTCTAATCCTTCAGTTCAGTCCTGCCACAGTTTGTCTCTGCCACTGACCCACAAGTCTTTGGTATTGGCGTATGGCTCCTGAGACTTGCAAGTGGGTCCCTCTTCCAGGCTGTGCACCCCGGGTCCTCTGTTGAGGGATGACTGTGCTATGTCACAGGTGAGTGCCGTCCCCCCAGGGCAGTTCTGGGCTGCTGGGCTGTGTTGGGAGGCTCCCAGTCTGCTCAAATGATGGCTGAATGGGGCTCTGTTAATTCACACTGCTCCCCCTTCCCAGCTCTGGGACATTCAGCTGAGGTTGCAGGGAAGGCTAATGTCCACGCCCAGTTTTGTGGTGTGTGCCTGTTATTTGAAGCACTTCCGTCACACTGGGTTGTCTGGGGCAGCTCTGGGCTATGGGGCTGGCGATGGGCAGGAGTGTTTCCTGTCCACCAGGATGGTGGCTGTGAGCGGACACCCCCCTTTTCTTGGGAAGTTGTGTTGTTTAGTGAATTTTCTCAGCCACTGGATTATTGCCTTTTGTCTCAGAGCTCTCTTAGTTCTGCTCTTGACTTGACGTGCCCAAATTTCAATTCTTTGAAGCTTTCTGTATTGAGCTTCTTAGAGTAATTGTTTTAGAAAAAGCAAAAAGGATTTAAAAAAAAAAAAAAAAAAAAAAAAACGGCCCTCCTCAGAGATCTAATGGGTTATTGAAATGCTAATAGACAAAGCAACCAGGGCCATTAAGGAAAGGTGCCCTGGGCAGAGAGATCAGCCTTGCTTCGGGATTTGCATATGCGCCTCAAGGCCTGATCTCCGCCCTTCCCCTTTCTGTGTTCACCAGAACTCCAAAAATCCTCTGCTTTTACTTTGGAGCTTCTTGTGTTGTTTTCCTTCTATGCCCGTCTCCTCTCTGCTGGGCTGGCTGCTCTCAGAGTCTCTGGTGTCTGGCCTCAGTCTATCTATGGTTGGAGTTTGAATCAGTAGAATGAGTTTCCGATGAGAGCAGCCACTGCAATTCTCCCTTCTCCTTCCTGGAGCTGACAGCCCCTCCTCCCCCGGGACTGAGCCTGGCAGGGAGGGGCGCGGGTCCCCTGGCCGCAAAAACTTACAGATTTCGCTGATCTCAGCAGTTCCACGTTTTCATGAGTGTTGTATGAAGTATGCCCAAAGACAGATTGCTCTGTGGTGTCCAGTCCACGCAGTTCCTGGCTTTTTACCTACTTTCCTGGAGGAGTAACTAAAACATACAGCTCACCAGTCTGCCATCTTGCCCCGCCTCTGAATCGCATTTAATATATATTGTTTTATATTGTTTTTTTCCATTTAATTTTATATGGCGAGGATTTCCCATCTCATTCAATATTCTTCAAAATCACTTTTCACTTGAATAATATATTTTCATAATGTGAATGCGTAGTAATTTATTTCATATAACTGAACACATTGGTGTTTTGTAATTCTTTGCTCTTGTAAGTCATGCAATGTGTGTCAGTCAGATTTGTTATGTTGTTATAACAAACAACCAAATCTCAGTGGCTTAAAATAACAGAGATTTATTTTTCACTCACTTATGGATTTGGCAAGGGGTCCCTGCATGACGTAGTCACGTAGGGACCAAGGCTGACAGAGCCGTCTCGAATGTCATTGGTCACTGTGCCAAAGAGAAAAGATAGCTCCGGAGAGACTCACTTTGGCAATGAAACACTCCATCCTGGAATTGACACATGTCATTTGTACTCATTGGTTTGAACGAGTCATAAGGCCCCATCTAACCACAAGAGGGCCAAGTAGGGGAAAAGAACTAGACAGGGTGAACATTCCTGATGAATTCAACACCATTATAAATGTCCTTGTATATAAATCTCCTTGGGTTTTGCTAATTGTTTCCTTAAACAATTTTATAGGAAAAGTATTACAATAGAAGGTATAAGCATTAACGCTATTGATGCATGTGCTGGGGTTCTAACTTTTGACTCTCAAACCTATACTTAACTTTTTCATACCTTGCTCTATATAGGGACTGGAGCCTGAAAACTACATTTTCCAGACTCTGTTGTAGATTGGGTTCCAGTTAGGCTCTGCTACTAGTAATTAGAAGGGAGGAGGAAGGGAGAAGCCATTTTCTCCCACTTTTGTCTCCATCAGTCCTGTGGCGGGCAACTGTGGGTGATTACAGAGTCCAATAGCAGCAGCAAGTCGAATGCCTCAACAGCATTATGCTCTCCTGCTCCCTGCTCTGTGGCAGTGGTGGTGCCTGTGGGCCCTGGGTAACTCCACTTCCCCCTTTGATTCTCCAGCTCACGGGGTAGACTTAGCTTCCTGCAATTAACAACTTTTAGGTAACATCATCTTCCCCCTTTTGTTCCTCCAATGCCTGGTTGCACATTGTTTCGGTTTGCTAAAGTTGCCGGAATACAACATACCAGAAATGGGTTGGCTTTTTCAATGGGGATTTATTAGGTTACAAATTTATAGGTCTAAGGCCATGAAAATGTTCAAATTAAGGCATCAAGAGGAAGATGCCTTCTGTGAGGAAAGTCTGCTGGCATCTAGAGTTCCTCTGTCACATGGGAGACACATGGTGACGTCTTCTGGTCCTTCTCTCCCAGGTTCTGGTTTCAAAATGGCTCTCTCATTCCTCCAGACACTTTTCTCTGGATTTCAGCTGTTAGTTACTCTGAGCTCTCTGAGTTTCATCTGTCTTTTATCCTCCCATAAAGGATTCCAGCAAGGGGATTAAGACCCACCTTGAATGGGCAGGGTCACATCTCCATGGAAATAACCTAATCAAAAGGCCCCACCCACAATGGGTCTGTACCCACAAAAATGGATTAAAAGAATGTGGCTTTTGCAGGGTATGTAACAGCTCCAAACCAGCATAGACATCAACTGATACATATTGCCAAACTGCCCTCTGGAAAGTTTGTACCAATTTATACCCATTCCTAAAGTATGTAAAAGTACTTACTTTCCTTAACCTTTACTATAAAGAATACATTTGGTATTATCATTTGAAAATTATTGTCCGATTTAATAGGTACAGGATATCTCGTTTTAATTTGTATTTGCTTGTTTATGATTGAGGCTGAATTTCTAATTTATTAGCCACTTATTCTTTCATGAATTGTTCATTCATGATCTTCTATTTTAGTGATATCATTATTTTTCACTGATATGTAAAAGATCTTTATATGTTAGGGACTTTCATCATTTGTCTTTTATTTATGTTTCATATACGATACCAGTTTATTGTTTGTTTTTTAATTCTGTTTATGATGTTTTTCTAACAAAGAAATAAATTTTTAAAAAATTAAGTCAGTTCTACTAATTATCTACTATATGATTTCTGCTTGGGATTGGATTTTAAAGGCCTAATTAAGGTTTTTACATTTTTTCATAAAACATTGTTTTAACCTAGGGCTACTTAGGGTCTAATAGATCATAAAATCAGGGATGCAGGGCTTCCTAAAATGGCGTTATTTCTGCATCTTCATACTTCTTGTCTGGATAACAAAGGCCTGGAGAAAGGGTAAAGAAATGGTACAGAGGCACTTTTACACTAGTGAAGTAAGACTCTCCCTGCAAATCAGGGCAGCTCTGTTCTCACTGGCGAGTGAAGCTTGCACCCAATTCCAGTGAAGAGTGGTCCAGAAGCTGCTCTCCTGTGGGAACGGTTCTGAGGTGGGAAGTAATGGCCAGAAGCTTCAACCTCCAGTCCCAGCCGTCCAATCCTTCTCCGCTGCCAGTGCAGCTACTTCCCTCATCTCTATATTCTTGGCACCCTGTCTTGAAAAGTGGTTTTGAGTTAGTAGACATATCTCTTTTCTCTGGGCACTACCTTACATCCAAAACCATGCTCAACATTTTTAGCGAATGTCCTTCTCTGTCATTCTTGTAGGTGGTTTAGGGAGATAACGTTGTATATTGGGTGATTTATAAAAGTTTACACATAAATAATTTCTACTAATATTCCACTGGAGGATGTCTTTTTTTATTTTTTTCTTCTCTCCCAGTTTTTTTCTTTGCTCTTAGGGTTAGAAATTATGTTTCCATCCCAAGATCAGAAAATCATTGATCTATCTTTTCTGTTAGTTTGGAGATAACAGCCTTCACTCTGAGCAGTGAATAGTGGTTGGGCTATAGAAAAATCTTGTAGGGAACAGTAGTAGTTGGTATACAAAAAATTTAATGTATTTGCCTCCTCATCCTTTTCCGAAGCCTTTTTTTTTCATTATAAAATGCATATTTTTTTTCAAAAGTCTGTTTCTTTTTGTAGTCTCTTAGAGACTATTCCATTGACTCAGGAAGAAAAGACCATGCTGTACAGGGCTCCCTGATTTTCCACTCCCCATTAGCAAGACAGCCACTTTCTCGGCATGGTCATAACTTCATAGCTCCATCCCTCTAGTACAGGGGTGGGCAAACATTTTCTGTGAAAGGTCAAATAGTAAATCCTTCAGGCTTTGTGGGCCAAGTCATCTCCGTGGCACCTATTGAATTCTGCCATTGTAGTGTGAAAGCAACCACAGGCAATGTGTAAATTAATGAGTTTGTTCCAATAAAATTTTATTTACAAATACTGTAAAAGCCATAGACCTCTGCTCTAGGTTTAGTGCTGCAGAAATGTTAAGTGTGATTTATGAACTCTTCAATGTCTGTTAGTTTGTGTAGGATAACAGTGCTGCCTAATTTGAACCTCACTAGTATCTTTAGTTTAGATGTTAGTTATTGCTAAGTGAGGCAGTTGTTACCAGTGTCATCTAAGCCTCATTCTTTTTCCTTGTAGGGTCAAGTTCACTGTCCTCCAGGTCTGTGGGTGGTTTCCGTAGCTGAAAGGTAACTGTAGTACCGTTTTGTCTTAGAGGTGAAGTGGAGAACAACCATGAGCCGGGTCAAAGGCATTTTCAAGAGGTGGCTGATTGTATCTGCCCCAACAATCTGTTCTTTATCACAGGTTGAAGCTCTCAGACTTCTACTGCTGTGTAAATGTCCCTGTTCTTTGGGGAAGCACCAGCTATTTTCTGACATGCTGTAGTCGTCAGCTGCTTTCTCCTCTTTGAAGCACTGTAAGTTACTATCTACATTAGTACACTTGGATGTCTAGCATCACCCACAACACAGCTTAAAAATAAAATAATGGAATGAAATAGAATTAAGCAGTTATTTTTGCCCTTGAACTGAAACATACTGTACTATAAATTATCACAACTCATTTTAAGTGACCTTTAAAATCAGATGCATTTATTATGCTTATGTAATTGTAGAAATAAAGAAATGGGCGACAAGCTGAACCTCACTTATGAATGTATAGGAGTGGACTTGTGAAACTGACTGTAGGAAGTAAAAAAATTGCACTGTTTCTTGTGTTCACACAAGTGTCTTGGGCAGGAGTGTGGGTCATGGAGGGGCCCTCATTTATAATTGATCCTGCCTGATCAGGGTCAGGTGAGTTGCTCATTTTTAGGCTGTTCTCTTCTTTCCTCTCGCCTGTGCCTATTCACAGCTGTTATACACACTATAATTGACCTTCAGCAAAAGCCACGTTCCCTTTTCCACAGGCCTCCCCCAAGGCTTCCAGTTAACCTCAGCTTTCATTTTTCTCAGCAAGTTTTATGCAGGATTCACCCAGCCATTGTTCTGCCTGTAGCTGTGAGCTCTACAGTTGCATAGCCACATCTGAACTGTCCAGTATCTGACTACACATTCTTGGGACAGAATGCACTGAGATTTGTTTCTTTTGTAGGTGGAAATTATAATTCTTATTCTCATCCTTCCAATTCCTGGTTTCCTATTCACCATCCTTTTCCTCATTCCTTATCATTGCACTTTGACTGTGAGGATAGAGAGCAAAAGAAAAACTGACCCATTATGTACTGCTTAAAAAATTGTTTCCCTCCTCCAGGCACTTAGTGTTGTTTGTAAATAGTGCTGCTTAATTAAAGAAACCCTTTGGAATACAGTGATTTTTTTGTTGTTTCTTTCATAAACCAATCAGAGCCCAAATCAGAATAAAATGGTAAATAGTGATAGACGCTATGTACAGTATCAATATATTTAGTAAACCGTTGTCTAACAAGCCACAGGGTACCGAGTTGGTTTATTTGAAATATTCCCTTATTTCACCTTAGCTTGCAGTAGTAACAGCTATGCTGCTTAAAGAATCATCTATTTCATTATACACTGCACACATATAAAAATATATTTGCTAGACATATGTGGTTTCTGATGAAACTTTTTCCTGTTTTTACATTTATATGCATGTGTTTAAATGTGAGCAAGGAGGACCTTATTAAACTTATGTATAACATAATTTAAAAGGAGTGCTAGTCTTCCACTAGTAGAAACAGTATTAGTTAAGAAATTGCTGCCTGTTGTAACAGGTAAAACCTTCAATCTCAGTGCTTTAACAAGAAGCTTTTCTTGCTAACTTGAAATCCAAAATGGGTGTTCAAATTTGGTTTTCCTCCAAGTAGGGAGTCAGGGATCCAGCCTCCTCCTATCCAAGGGAGGGAGTTAGAAATGGAGGCACAGGTGTAGGAGGTTTCCCTGAGCTGGGTCTGCCAGGAGAGTGCAGCCCTCTGCCCACATCTGATTGGCTGGAACCCAGTTATATGTCCACATCTAACCTCAATGGGAGACATGAGGTCCAGGTGTGTGCTCAGGAAGATGGTGGAATCGGGTTTAGAAATCAGCTCGAGGTCTGCCACAGGTACTCTCTGTTTTGCTTTAATAAAATCTATGACTAAAACCCGTATTGTACATTTTGAATTATATAGTCCTGTCTTTTGAAATTTTAACTAAAGCTTTAAAAGTTGTGTATTAATGCCTATATAAGTACCTGCAAACATGTTTGGCTGACTCCTGTACTTTTCTCCTTCTCCCCATAGCAGAAATTACTTGATGATGGGCAGATACAGATTTTGTGTAGCCTAAAGCTTGTATAGTTTGGTGGGACCTGTTTAAGAAAACTAATGCAAAATTAGTTATGAAAGTAAATATTTATTTAGAGTAAGAAATTCATAATAATGATACTTTTTTTAAAAAGTGACAAATACTAGAGATACTTTCTTTTTTGCCTGTATTTTGGCTGCTTATTCTTTAATTGCCTCCTCATAGGACTACAATTTTGTAATATCATTTTCCATAGAAAATAGAAAATTCAGTCTTTCCTCTATTATAGTTTATAAAACTATTTTTCTTTATTATTGATAGTTTAGAAAAACTTTCAGGTTCATGACTCGTTAGTAATACTGCCAAAGGAATGTTTAAGATTGTTGTGAACTTTGGAAAAACCTCTTTCAAGAAAGTTTCTTACATGAACTCTAAGATTTCAGGGCAAAGCAAATGTTTTGTGCGGTTAATAGTCTGCTTGTCTTTAATTACATTACTGAGGCATCTCCTAGGGCCAGGAGGGGCCCTGTGCAAGGGAGGGGCCCTAACGTTTAAGCTTTGTTAGCTTCAAGGTAAATTCACCTGTGCATCAGATCCTACTTGTAGGCTCAACCTCTTCCCATTTCCTAAAACCAGTTGAGAACTGGAGAGGCCTGGCTATTTGCTAGTAGACTACCCCAAACTTAACCTCTTTTTTGGCTTGACTGGATCTGAGAATATTGCCTGCTCCGGGATTCCTTATCATTGCACTTTGACTGTGAGGATAGAGAGCTTGGTGAATCTGAAACCAGTTGTTTCTGAGTAGTTGGTTCTGCTAATGCCTTGGATATAGCCTCAGCGTCTGCAGCTGGGCCCTCCCCCAGGCTGATCCAATCCCAGGGGCTGGTCTAGTTGCAGATCCCCATGGCCCCCAAGGTGCCTGCCCTGTTAGAGTTGGTGGGTGAGACTCTGCTCTGTGACCAGAGATGACTGTGAGGGGATGGTGAGGGTTTATAGGCCACTTATTCATTCTTTGGGATCAGGCTTTGGTTAACCAGAGAAGATGACTTGAAGGGGAGAGTTTCAAATGTCTTTCTGAATGACAGTGACAGTATTGGAGTAATTGGGAGAGGGCTGTTCTACACTCATGAATGGCTTAAATCTAAGCCTCATGAAGACGACTTGTAGGCTGCAGAAAGTCATTTGTGAGCAAGTGAAGAGATTGAAAAAATGGAGAAATAGATGGGACAGTAGAATGTAATTAAAATAATTATAGATAAGCACAGAGAGAAATAGAATAGAAAAAAATGAAAAGGAGAGAAAATAAGGTATTTATGTAAACTCAGTGTGGGGTGTTGGGTGAGGAATAGTATTGGAAATCCAGTAGTTAGGCTGAATGAGAACACATTGATTTAAAATAGTATGACAGCTTGTGGTGGTGTGTCTTACCAGGTATTTTCAAAGTATCCAAACAGGCAAAATGATGATACAATTATCAAACATGAAAAATAGCTTTCTGTGATTCAAAGAACTTGAACTAATTAGAAATTCTGTTAGTATAAGTGAAAATATTATTCTATGAAACCAACTATAAGAGAATTTTATTTTTCAAAAACAATGTGTATGTATAACCACCATTATTCGCAAATATAATTGGTGGAAGAAGTCAGTAATTTGGTAATCCTTCCTTACTCTTTTGACATTTTTGGAAGATGTGAGTGCCATAATTCCTTACAGCAGATCTTCAGTTAATTTAATTTCAAAGTACTAAATGTTGTTTATTTCATTAGATAGTAGAAATGAGTTTTGCCTCTAGGGTCATTTAATATTTATTATTAAATACATATAAAATCCAGTACCTCCTTCATGGTATATTAGAAGCAAAGCTTTACCTTGGGTCACCCTTTACCTATGGGAAACTATTTTAAGATCACTTCTAGATACAGAATTAACAAAAAAACAAATTGTTCATGAATTAGAACAAATGTACAACACTGTTAATAATAGAGGGGTATATGGGGAAAAATGAACCTATTGCAAACTATGGACTATAGTTAACAGTAATATCTTAATATTCTTTCAACAGTAACAAATGTACTACACCATTATTAGGGTTCAATAGTGAGGGGGAGAGGGGTTATGGGATGTTTTGGGTTTTTCTTTTTCTTTTTCTGGAGTAATGAAAATGTCCTAAAATTGATCATGTTGTTGAATGCACAACTATTTAGTGATACTGTGAGCCATTAATTGTATACCACAGATGGACTATATGGTGTGTGAATATATCTCAATAAAATTGCATTAAAAAAACAAATTGCTCTTAAACTATTCATAGAAACAAATTCTACTTTATAAATCATTCATGGACAGGACACCATCTGTAATAATAGAGGCTTATAATGGTTGCCTCTATGTTCGCAAACAAGAGTACGTCCACATGCAGTTGTTTCTCGATGCATTTTATTGGGAAAATTGAGGAGAGATTTTCAGTTCTCTGTAACCTAAGACATTTCTCTGGTCCTAATGACAGAGGAAATGGTCTCTGCTGTTTCTTGAATCTTGGAAGATTGCCTAATAAAGAAGTGAAATCTTATCAGTGGTAAGAGGCTTTAGAGTTGAGTCTTCTGCCCTATTATTTTTTTCTTCCTGTTCGATGATTTCCATGAATGTGTAACACAGGCAATCCTGTTTAGAGGGCTGGGAAGTGGAGGCTTGTGACAAAGCAGACTCGAGCAACGAATGAGAGGAAATGAATACATTTTTACTTTAAAAATAAAAATGATGATATATTAGCATTAAACTAGATATTCAGCAAGGGAGAAAGGTGGTTTATTTGTCAGACCCAAATGTTGAGGTGGTGATGATGGAATGCATGTGCTGATCCCAAATCAGAGCATCTCACAGCTGAAGGTAATTGTGTCATCATCCCCTGAACTGCATCTTCCCTCAAACATTCTTTATTCCACAGAATGGTGCCTTTGGTCCCCTGTGATTTCTGGTTGATATCCTTTATCCATGACTCTTTTATGGTGGAACCAGAGATCCTGGTGGATTCTTCTCTTGATCTCTTGGTTTTCTGAACTTTAAGCATCGTATTCTGATTGCAGCCTGTAATTTTGAAGAACTTTTCATTTAGGTGGTCCTCATCAGAACTCCCATCCTGTAATGCATATTTCTACTTGGTATTTTGCTTTTTTTAAAAAGCAGAAACCATGAGGCATGTTATTTGTATGTATGTGTTATATGTATTACATCCCTAGAAAAAGTCCCAGGATTTTCCCTCCTGTGTGTTTTTTGTCTTGCTTCCTGGTGGTCCATGAGGCCAGCTGACGTCTTCAGTATGATGAAACAACCGAAGGGATGGGAGCAGACTTTTCTGCCGTTTTTTTAGGTCTTTAAGTTGTGCATCAAATCTGGGACTAATTACTCCACACTTGTTTAACCTGCCTGTGAGATTCACAGCAATTTTCCCAGCTCTGTGATCATCATGGATTTCTGATTTGCCAGTGTAACCATGCTTCATCATCACAGTCAGAAACCGGACAGTGATTTTGGAGCACGGTCTGATAACCTGGTGTTTGCCTCTCTCCTCGGCGTTACTGAAGCTCTTGAGGGCATTAGCCAGGACATTCGTGTGTACCATTATAGTGGCATAGAAAGATGGCCTAAAGAGCTCTTTTTTAAAAAAATTTTTGCTGATAAATGTAAGGTTTTATTATAATTTTCCATATCACATGGTGCCATTGGTGTTCCATGCATTTCTGCTATGTGTTTTTAGTTCCTGGTTTTTTTTTTTAAATTAGAGAAGTTGTTGGTTTCTGGAAAAATCATGCAGAAAATAGTTCCTACATACCTCCTCTATTATTATTACCTTGCATTAGTGTGGTACAATTGTTGCAATTGATGATAGACTATTATTATAATTGTACTATTAACTATAGTCCGTGCTTACATTAGGGTTCACTGTGTTGTACCACCCTATGTTGTTGTTTTTAATTTATTTTTATTCCAGTAACATATATACACCCTAAAATTTCCCCTTAGCCACATTCAAATATATAATTCAGTGCTGTTAATTATTACTTTCACAATGCTGTGTTACCATCACTGCCATCCATTACCAAAACTTTTCCATCACCCCAAATAGAAACTCTGCACAATTTAAACTCAGGTTAGGGTTGTTGTTACTCTTCCAGGGAGATACAATTCTGAGAGTGACACATGCAACTTTGGCATCCTCCTATGGGAGATGTTCAGCTTATGGGTCTGTCCAGACTCGCACAGTTTTAGAGGCCAGAAGACCCAAATCGAGGCGTTGACAAAGCCACTCTCTGTCCCAGGGCTGGCAGCTTTCTGGTGGTGGCAGTCCTCCGTCACCTGGCAATGTTCTGAGTCTCTTCCTGTGACTTGCTCTGACATATGGCTTCTACATCTTCTGGCTTCTCTCTGTTATGTGTTTTATAAATTATGGTAAAATATATGTAACACAAAATGTGCCATTTTAACCATTTTTAAGTGAACAGTTCAGTGGCATTAATTATATTCACAATGTTGTCAACCATTACCACTATCTATTTCCAAAATTTTTCATCACCCCAAACAGAAACTCTGTACTCATTAAACGATAGCTCCTCCTTCCCCTCTTTCCCTGGCCCCTGGTAACCTCTAATTTACTTTCTCTATGAATTTGCTTATTCTAGATATTTCAGGTAAGTGGAATTATACATTGTGTCCTTTTGCACGTGGTTGTTTTGCTTAGTATACTGTTTTCAAGATTCATCCTTATTGTAACATGTTTCGAGACTTCATTCCTTTTTATGACTGAATAATATTTTATTGTTTGTATTTATTACAGCTTGTCTTTCCATTCATCTGTTAATGGATGCTTGCATTCATTCCATCTTTTGGTGATTGTGAACAATGCTGCTATGAACACTGGTGTACAAGTATCTGCTTAAGCCCCTGGTTTCGGTTCTTCTGAGCATATACCTGGGAGTGGAATGGCTGGATCACATGGTAATGCTAAATTTAACTTCTTGAGGAATGGCCAGATTGTTTTCCACTTTATTTGGTAATTGAAATGTAGATCAACTACCACTATGCTAGTATCAGGTGGTTCTAGTCACAATTGAGTTTCGTTGTATTTGGATAGCAGACTCTTCAAACATTTATATTCATATGAGTTGATATTTATCAGGATATGTTATTGGTGTTGAAAGAAAATGGGAGGGCTTTGTGTGTGGATGGGGTGGTTGCCTGTGTGTAGGGAGCAGCCAGGAGAGATGACAATTGAGGGGCTGGCGTGGTATCTGTTCACGGTGTTTAGAGCTCAAAAAGGTTGTCTAGTGTCATGGAGCAGATATACTGAATGGGTTAAATTTGGTAGAGTACAATGAGAAAAAAGGCTCCCCTTTCCTCCCATCGCAATCTTTAAACCTGCTTTTTCCAAGGTCCCTTCTCTGTTCCTTGCTAACATCTTGCCAGATTCTGTGGCTTTTCAGTCACTTTCATATTAAAACAACAAAAACAAGAGCTCATTTTCAGGTATTAAGTGTGATTTGATATAGACAACAATTTCCATCTTATATTCGTGTCCAAACCTCTTCCCTCCCCTGCTCAGTCCTAATCCAGAGCCAGCAGTGGGAAGGGTTTTGGTTTGTTTTCTCTCTCTCAGCCCCCTTTTGCTCTGCCTCTTCTCCTCCTCTTAGGTTGAAGTGGTCCCTGCTGGGGTCTTCTCTACCCTGCTCATTTTTTTGAAGGGACCTTTTTGAGGTGGCCCAAGTTCAGCTCCCTTCTGAGGTATCCACTTGGTCCACAGGCAAAAAATCACACATCTTTGCCTCAACAGATATGTATGAGTGAGCTACTCCCGTGGCTGCTCGGTCTCCTGGGTTTACAGACCCTTCCCTTAGAGTTCTTTAGGCAGGGAGAAGCCCCAGTTCTTCACCTCACATATGCTCACATGTCCAGGGGACAAGCTCTCCCAGGACTCTCTCAGTGTGCCCCACTGGGGGCCCAGGGAGCACTGGGGTTCAGTGTCTTGCATCACAGTAACCATGCAGCCAGAACAAGGGGGGCCCCTTACCTTTCTTGCCAGCGCTGCCTACTCGCGGGGGTCTCTGAAGCCCCCTCTCTTGGCAAGAGCAGGGGGCACCCCTGTCCCTTCCCATTTGGCTAGCAACTCTCCACCTTCGTGACTCTGATCCTCTTATCATGTCCAGTCTTCTCTCCTGTAGGCGGAGGATGAGATAAGGGGGGAAAGGTCTGGTTCTGCTTTTTATTAGGAAGTCACCCATTTAACATTCTGCTACTGCTATTTCTATGCAATACTAATGTTCCAGGCTGATGAAGAGGCAGAATAGAGGAAAAGAATTGTGTGTGTACCGAGCTCAAGCAGGGATTCCTAGAAATCACCTGGTGACTTTGGGGGGAGAGGGCTGGGGCCTCGTGGCCCTGGGGGGGTGTGTCCTCTCCAGCGTCTACGCACACACGGAGCTGGGTGTGTTTGTGCGGTGCACAAAGTCTACGTCTTGGACAGTGGTTGTGCCTGTGTCCCTGCAGTCCCACGGGCAGCCGGGAACGAGCCGGTGACATTCCGGTGCCAAGGCTAATAAAGTCTCATTGAACTCCCGGTTTTGCGGGACTTGGGGACACTCAGGTAGATACTAATCCAGTTTTCCAAAGAGCAAATTAGTCCTTCAGAATTATGTTACTCTGGCTCAACAACACAAAATAAAAGGAACGTTTCTTTCTTTAAAAAACAGGGAATTTCACAAGACACCTAGTCTTAATCCTATAATGTCAGATTAGAAACAATTAGCTTTTGTGCCTACCCTACTCAAATCAGGTGGAAAATTGAGCAATTAAAAGTGTGTGAGGTGTGTGTGCTTGCTTAAATTATGTAAACAATTATCTTAATGGGCCACCGTGTTTTGCTTTTGTAGATCCAACGCCAATCTGATTTAAATGGTTTATTTATTTAGTGACAGTTTACAGCAACATTGTTGCGGCTCTTGTGGTGTCAAGACATTTTACCAGAGGTTACAAAAAAAAAAAAAAAAAAAAAGAAACCCTGTTAAACTTAAAGCTTTTAAACATTATTATATTATGTGTTGAACAGATCTCCCCACTCACAACAGAATTTTCCTTCTCTAAAGATAGCAAAAGCAATTTCAGCATCTCCATATACAAAATTTAGGAGGGAGAACAAATGAAAAACCAAGACCAAGAAGATAAAATTACAAAGGAGTAGAATACTTTGGTTTTTTTCCATTTTTTTAATTGTGAACTTTAGCATATATACCTAACAGTGATAACTTTCAATGTACGATTTCACAAGTAGTTAGAGAGCAAATCTCAAAGAATGTCTTGGGTCACAGTTCCACAACTTCAGCCATTTCCATTGTAAAATATAACATACATACATAAAGGGTCATTTCTCAATGTACATCTCAATAAGCAGTCATATAGGTAATTTCCACAATTTCAGTTCTTTCCTTATTATGCAATACAAGGTATATACCCAAAGGGGAAGACCTTCAAGACACAATTCAATGAGCAGCTATAGAGCAAATCCCAAGGGATGATGTAGGCTCTAGTTCTACCATGTCATTTACTTCCTTCCAGCCATTCCAACACCCCAGCATCTAAAAATATATACATATAGTTATATAAAGTTCCAGTAATTATTCATAGACCTTTGTTCAATCTTGTTTGTTACTCCTTCCTTTCACTTAATCTCTTTCTCCATCTTCAGGGGTGTTTAGGTAGTGAGCACCCTAACTTGTTCATTTTTAAAAGGGGTGTTCTAGTTTGCTAATGCTGCCGGAATGCAAAACACCAGAAGTGGATCAGCTTTTATAAGGGGAGTTCATTTGGTTACACAGTTACAGTCTTAAGGCCATAAAGTATCCAAGGTAACACATCAACAATCAGGTACCTTCACTGGAGGATGGTCAATGGCGTCTGGAAAACCTGTTAGCTGGGAAGGCATGTAGCTGGCTTCTGCACCAAGTTGTGGTTTCAAAATGGCTTTCTCCCAGGATGTTCCTCTCTAGGCCGCAGCTCCTCAAAAATGTCCCTCTCAGTTGCTCTTGGGGTGTTTGTCCTCTTAGCTTCTCTGGAGAGTCTGCTTTCAACGGCCATCTTCAAATCGTCTCTCGTCTGCAGTTCCTCTCTCAGCTCCTGTGCATTCTTCAAAGTGTCCCTCTTGTCTGTAGCAATAGCTTACTCCTTCTGTCTGAGCTTATATAGTGCTCCAGTAAACTAATCAAGCCCATGCTGAATGGGTGGGGCCACACCTCCATGGAAACTATCCAAAGAAAGATCTCGCCCACAGTTGCGCGATCACATCTCCATGGAAACATCCAATCAAAAGTCTGCAACCCAATCAACACCAATATGTTTCCTGCCCACACAAGACTGCATCAAAGATAATGGCATTTTGGGGGACATAATACATCCAAACCAGCACAGGGGGTGTCAACAGTATGGGAAAGGGGGCTGCATTTGACAGTTAATCTTAAAGAGGCTATTGCCTCTTGGTTTTAGGATATGTCTGGTATAGGAACATTCTGGTAGATTTAAGTTTCTGAAAGATGAAACTTAGTGAGTGCATCTTATATACAGTATCAGGTAGGGACCTAGGTATTTGGAGATTACTTTTGGTAAGGGCATGGCATGCTGGGGCCAATTGGGATGTCTAGCTGGAGCTTGCACAGGAGAAACCTCCAGGATAGCCTCTCGACTCTATTTGGGATCTCTCAGCCACTGTGACCTTAGCTTATTACCTAACACTTTGATTCTAACACTCATTCCTAGAACATTTTCATCAGTGCAAATTTTGGAGGACTCCTTCAGGTGTCTTTGTGAAATATTGCTGGATGGCATGGTTCCCTTGTTCTAACACTTTTTAGGCTATCTAAAATTTGGGGCAAATACTTTTATAAGAAGTTTATAGTAATATGCCAAAAAAATAGAACTTCATGCATATAACTACCATTGCTTGTGCAACCTAGATCACACACAAAGTATATTCATTAAACAGAATCTGTTATCTTATCCAAATGTAAATCAGGCCTTCAGTTTCTCTTCAGTTGTGAACTCCTCAGAATTGTCTTTCTTTTCATAAACCTGATGGTGCCTCTTTTGATGCCAACTAGTCTCCCAAGGGTACCTAACAGGTTTCCACAGTGTCACCTTCTGAGATTCTGTCATTGTGCTCAGTTTAGCTTTTGTAAAAAACAAAAAGAAAACTCAATGAACTCCCTCACCCCACCTGATTCAATGGGAGTGGATTTAGTTTGTTTTTTTTGAAGATTGCCAACCTTTTCTTTTTTCTTCCTTTTTTTGTGTGTATGTGGGCCAGAAAGGGATTGCCCATCTCCACTGAGCTTCTCTGAATTAGTCTTTCAAATGCATCTCTGAAAACTCAAGTCCTCCAGTGACAATGATCTATTATTAATTTTGTATAATTTTCTAGTGATGATACTTTATATAATTGTAGTATAAAATACAGATTTAATCCAAAGGTCAAATAGAGATAATTAACAATTAATCAGCAATAGTACTATATACAGTGTATGAGCTAATTTTAAATGTCTGATTTTAACCCACTTTTAAGCCAATTAGATGTTAAAAAAAGCTGCTCCCATCTATACAGGGTAATTTGAACAAGTGATTCAAAGGAGCCACACCTTTTTAAAAGACAACTTTATTGAGTTACAGTGTACATGAAATAAAATGCACTTGTTTTAAGTTTCCTGTTTGACAAATGTATACACCTACATAATCACCATCACCATCAGTTATAGACTATTTCCATCATTCCAGAAGTTTCCCTTGTGCCCCATGCCCCAAGTACCACCAATCTGCTTTCTGCTAGTGTAGATGTTTTCCGGCCTTTTTAAACCTGAGGGATCTAGCTTTGTGTTATTAGTTTCCTAGGGCTGCAGTAAAAAGTACCACCAGCTGGGTGGCTTCAGACGTGAAAAATTTATTCTCTCTCAGTTCAGGAGGCTGGAAGTCTGAAACTGAGGTGTCAGCAAGGCTATGCTCTGCCAGAAGGTTCTAGGAAAGAGCCCTTCCTGGCCACTTCCCAGCTTCTGCTGGCAGCTGGCAGCCTGTGGTGCTTCCTGGCTTGTAGCTCCAGCACTCCCCTCTCTGTCTTCACGTGGCCTTCTCCCTGTGGATCTCTTTGTCTTTTCTCTCCGTATAAAGACGTCATATTGTCGTCAGTATGACCTCTTCTTGAATTAATATTTGCAACAACCCTATTTCCAAATAAGCTTACTGTTCCAGTTTGCTAATGCTGCCCTTTTGCAAAACACCACAAATGGATCAGCTTTTATAAAGGGGGGTTATTTGGTTATAAAGTTACAGTCTTAAGGCCATAAAGTGTCCAAGGTAAGGGGGTACCTTCACTGAAGGATGAACAGTGGAGTCTGGAAAACCTTTGTTAGCTGTGAAGGCACATGGCTGGTGACTGCTCCAGAGTTCTGGTTTCAAAATGGCTTTCTCCCAAGATGTTCCCCTCTAGGCTGCGGCTCCTCAAGAATGTCACTCTTAGTTGCTTTTTGGGCATTTGTCCTTTCTTAGCTTCTCTGGAGCAAGAGTCTGCTTTCAAAGGCCATCTCCAAAATGTCTCTGTAAGCTGTAGCTCCTCTCTCTGCAACTGTACATTCTTCAAAATGTCCCTCTTGGTTGTAGCAAGCTTGCTCCTTCTGTCTGACCTTATATAGTGCTCTAGTAAACTAATTAAGGCCCATGCTGAATGGTCAGGGCCACATCTCCATGGAAATTATCTAATCAGAGTTATCACCTACAGTTGGGTGGGTCGTATCTCCATGGAAACACTCAATCAAAGAATTACAATCTAATCAATACTGATATGTCTGCCCCTGCAAGATTGCATTTAAAAATATGGCTTTTTCTGAGGGGAAAACAATACATACAAACTGGCACAGTCACATTCTGAGGCACTGGGAGTTAGGACTTTGGGAACTACCATTCAACCCCTGACAGCTAGCAGTGAGACCAGGATTCAGAGTGAAGGGTCAATACATAGAGGTGATGGATAGGCTCCGGGAGACAAGGATATCAGAGGATATACACGGACCCCAGTAATAAAGCTACCAACCTCAGTTTTGCTACGGCATCCCCAAAATTGTCAGTTTGGCCAGTCATGGTTAAAATTCCACCCTGTGGGAAATTTTCAGATAAATATTGATATGAAAAACCAAGACCTCAATCTTCTGAAGAGAAGAAATAATAGAAATGTATTATATTCACATTGTTATAGCTGTTTATAATTTTTTGTAGTCCCAAAGGAAGCAAGAAAATTATTCTACAATTTAGAGACCCACATGCAGCCTTTTCCTCTTGATTGTTGAAGGAAGCGTTTCCCTTCATTCTTTGAATAGTTTGGACGTACAGCACTGACAATTGTAGCAGAACGAGTACGTAGAGGACTTCATCAACCCAAGATTCCAGAACTTGTTGAACACATGTTCTAAAAATAAGAATTATTAGATAAAATTTGGCATATTCAGTTCTGCACAATCTTAATTTCAGATAAGAAAAATAAGAATATTCCATTTAGGCCCTTTAGAATGTGCAGTTGCTGCTTTGTATTACAGGCTCCTTGAAGTTTAAATTATTAGAATGATTATATTGTTAGATAAATAATTTTTGCCAATGGTTGTTTCCATTTATTTTTCTGACCAGCATTTAATTACCCAGAACACACCCAGGCATGTGCTTGGCTGTCAATTTCTTCCCTAGTTTTGCAATATTTTGTAAGGGGCAGCTGTGTCCCGTCACCTTGGCTCTCTCTCTTGGTGGCCTAGCACTCCTTCTGCTCAGGGTGTGATCAGATCTGTCTGATCAAGACCTGATTTGCGAAGGCTAAAGATTCATCCCTACTGAACTGAATACTTAGAATTAAATATTCTTTAACAATAAAGCCTAGGTTGTGGTCTTCAATAACTCAAAAGTTTTTTTTTAATAGAGACAAAATGTAAAGAAACCTCCTCTTTCCTTTTTGGCAAGCAAGCAAGTTTTCCTAAATTCTTGGGTCAACATGTGAATCTCTAAATTCTTTTTAATTCTGTTTTGCCAGTTCTTGTTTTTCTTCTGGTTATTGAATACACTTAGCCATTTGCTTAGTTTTTCAAGGAGGTTTCGATTGTGTACCTTTTTGTTGTCCTTGTCTTATAGGATGCTTTATAATGCCTTCAGAATTTGCTAAATAAGATACTTTGGCAACCTGGTATTTTCTAGTCTGTGTTTTGTAGATATTTTCTTTAGCAGTTCTTATATTTTCTGATTAATTATACCCTTAGGTGATGTTCATATGTTGAATAACTTCCTTTTCCATTTTTTGTTATTTAAATTTCTACTGTGACATAAATATATTTTCAAACCAGTGAAGTAACTTTTTACGTCTTAAATGATTAATAATGAAAATACACAAGTGCCATGAAACTGTCTTTCAAAGTTACTCCATATTCTCTTTCCAATAAGTGCTGAAAATTCTATAAGTGAACATTTCTTAATAGATCAAGGGAACAAACATGTTTATACACATTCATTTTCATTTGGATTAGGAACTGGTAAGAAATAAAAGGTCTGAAATAAATAGATTTGGGTAGACAAATGAGCGGAATCAGGCTGTGTGAAATATGAAGTGGGAGAACTTAATTGGAAGCCTTTGGGTGTTGATAGAGTGGTCTAAACAGTGGAGATTGACAGAAAGCCTGTGGTTTTGCCAGATTTATGGTGGAGTTAGGAAGCTAGAATTTGGGAAGGAGAGCTTCTCTCTCTCTCTCTCTCTCTCTCTCTCTCTCTCTCAGTGGGTCTCAGGAACTGGGGCCACAGTCTGGGTGGAACAGTCTCGTTTGGACGTGCTGGGAGGCAGTGGAACAACTTGCAGTCCTCAGGTATCTCTTGGGGAGGGAATGTGTGGAAAGTGTTGAAGAGAATGTTGCTACTTTACAAGGCAGGGAGCTGGAAAATACTTTCAGATCTCCTCCAACCATGGGTCGCTCCATGGGCTGAGGGAGTGGAGGGCTAGAGGCATGTCTGGCCATGCCATCCTGTAGCCATCAGGTAGGTTACAAGTATTTCTCCATTTAAACTGTTTTCTTGCTGCTCCTCTTTCATGTTTACAGTGACTGTTTAAAATGTACAAAAGCACAAATTAACATTTTATTCTGTACTATAATTTCTAATCTCCTTGTGCTCTCCCCATAAAGTGGCAAAACCATTGAAAAATATGTTTTCTTGCCATCACATTCCTTTGGAACATTGTTATAGAATGTGTTGAATGTCAGTGTTATTAAGGGTGTGCAAATATAAATTAATTAAGGAGAGTGATTCAAATCTTGTTTTCACAATGGGGTATTTGAAGTGTCTAGGGCAATACCAGGTAGTTTGCATTTAATTAAAAGTAAAAAGCATCCTCTGTGGCAAATTTGACTAAAATAAAATTCTGAGACCACAAGAGCTAACCCCATGGCACTTTATTTCCAAGCATATGAAAGATCCAACAGTACTACATTTGGGTTCTCAGGGTAAGTAACGTTCATTTCCACTCACACATACACACACACACCATACAGATAAATGGAGATAAAAGTCAAGAAAAAAAATTTGGCTTAGTTATTAGCATATTTTGGAGCATCAGAGTCAACTCCATAATTTCCTCATAATTTTGTGTGTGTAGTCAAATACCTAGAGAGAAAAAAGTAGCTGCTTGATAATTTTAGAATCACTTTCTAATGTTCAAGTAGGTAAATATTAGCTGAGCAAGAATGTTCTCTCATTAACCCAAAAGCTATTAACTGTTGATTAATTCTAGCTCTTGGGCAAGTAGAACTCAAAATTAGCTTCTGTTAGGGTTTCAGAAGAAATAGGAAACAATGCGTCTGTAAAGTAATCACCAGAAATTTCTCATGCTCAGTCATAGAAGTACTTTGTTTAATATGGGTCAAGTTACTGAGATAAGAAATGGCATTCATTGGAATAGTAAATACGGACATTTTGTTATTAACAGATATTCTTGGGGACAGATTTCTATGCTGTCAAGAGATGGACAAAACATACTGGGAAAAATCTTGTTTTCTACTAC
Organism: Choloepus didactylus; assembly: GCF_015220235.1. Taxonomy (NCBI): domain Eukaryota; kingdom Metazoa; phylum Chordata; class Mammalia; order Pilosa; family Megalonychidae; genus Choloepus; species Choloepus didactylus. The sequence continues at coordinate 55,777,984 of NC_051323.1, forward strand.
AGGCATAACTCATTGCAGTTTGCTTTATTGTACTTTACAGATATTGTGTTTGTATTAGGGTTCTCTAGGGAAACAACTGACAGGGTGTGTATATATACACACACATATATACAGGATACATATAATGTATATATAATGTAAATATTATGAGATATTTATAAGAATTGTCTCATGCAACTGTGGGGATGGGCAAGTCTAAATTCTGTAGGGGAGGCTGCAAGCTGGGAACTCTGAAGGTTTTCAGTGAATTCCCAGGAGAAGCTGGTTGGCCAAAGTACAGATGGAAACTCTCTCTTCTGACAGCTGAAATCATCACTTCTTTTAAAGCCTTCCACTGATTGGATGAGACTTCTCTCATTGTTGAAGGCAACCTCCTCAGGTGATTGTAGATGGAATTAGCCATAGATGCAATCAACTCACTGACGATTTAAATTCATACAGTACCCCCACAGTAACAGTCAGGCCAGTGCTTGCTTGACCCAACAACTGGGCACCATAAGCTGGCAAAGTTGACATGTGGAATTAACTATGACAGCATTTTTTACAAATTGATGGTTTGTGGCAACCATGCATCAAGCAAGTCTGTCGGCATCATTTTCCCAAACATGTGCTCACCTTGGGTCTCTGTGTCACATTTTGGTAATTCTCACAGTATTTGAAATCTTTTCGTTATTTTAATAATGATCTGTGATAAGTGATCTTTGCTACTATTGTGATTGTTTTTGGGTGCCACGAACCACGCTCACATAAGGCGGCAAACTTAATTGATAAATGTGTGTGTTCTGATGGCTCCCCTGGGTGCTTCCCTCTGCTCGGTCCTCCCAACACAATACTGGAACCTTATAATGGCCTCTAAGTTCAAGTGAAAGGAAGAGTTGCACGTCTCTCACTTTAAATCAAAAGCTAGAAATGATTAAGCTTGGTCAGGAAGACATATTGAAAGCTGAGATAGGCTGGAAGCTAGACTTCTTGCACCAGTTAGCAAAGGAAACATTCCTGAAGGAAATTTCAAAAGTACTACTCCAGTGAACATGAATGATAAGAAAGTGAAATAGCCTTACCACTGTTATGGAGAAGGTTTTAGTTATCCGGATAGAAGGTCTAATCAGTCACAACATTCCCTTAAGCCAAAGCCTAATCCAGAGAAATACTCTAACTCTTTTCAATTCTGTGAAGAGACGTGAGGAAGCTGTCGAGGTCAAGTTGGAAGCTGGCAGAGGGTGGTTCATGAGGTTTAAACGAACAAGTCTCCATAACATGAAAGTGCAAGGTAAAGCAACAAGTGCTGATGTAGAAGCTGCAGCAGGTTATCCAGGAGAGCTGTCTAAGATAAATGATGAAGATGGCTACACTTGACAACAGATCTGCAGTGGAAGAAGATGCCATCTAGGACTTTCATAGCTAGAGGGGCGAAGTCAATGCCTGGCTTCAAAGCTTCAAAGGATAGGATTTCTGTTAGGAGTGAATGCAGCTGGTGACTTAAAGCCAATGCTCATTTACCATTCCTGAAAATCCTAGGACCCTTAAAAATTATGCTTAGTCTACTCTGCCTGTGTTCGATGAGTGGAAGAGATGATAGCACATCTGTTTGCATCATGGTTTACTGAATATTTTAAGCCCCACTGTTGAAAACTGCTCAGAAAAAGGTTCCTTTTAAAAATTATTGCTCATTGACAATGTACCTGGTCACTAAGAGATTTGATGGAGATATACAAGATTAATATTGTTTTCATATCTGCTAACACAATATCCATTCTGCAGCCCACGGATCTAGGAGTCATTTTGACTTGCAAGTCTTATTAAGAAATACATCTCATAAGGCTATAGCTGCCATAGATAGTGATTCCTCTGACGGATCTGGGCAAAATAAATTGAAAACTTTTGAAAAGTAATCACCATTCTAGATGCCGCTAAGAACATCTATAATTCATGGGAGGAGGTCAAAATATCAACATGAACAGGAGTTTGAAGGAGTTGATTCCAATTATCATGGATGACTTTGAGGGGTTCAAGACTTCTGGGTAGGAAGTAACTGCAGACATGATGGAAATAGGAAAATAACTAGAATTAGAAGTAGAGCTTAGAGATGTGACTAAATTGCTGCAATCTCGTGATAAAAGTTTTAACAGATGCGGAATTTCTTCTTATGGATGAACTAAAGTTTTTTGAGATGGAATCTACTTCTAGTGAAGATGCTGTGAACATTGTTGAAATGACAACAAAAGGTTTAGAATGTTACATCAATTTAATTGATAAAGCAGCGGCAAGGTTTAAGAGGATTGACTCCAATTTTGAAAGACGTTCTAATGTGGGTAAAATGCTATCAAACAACATTGCATACTACAGAGAAAGCTTTTGTGAAAGGAAGAGTCAGTTGATGTGGCAAACTTCATTGTCTTATTTTAAGAAATTGCCACAGCCACCCCAAACCTTCAGTAACCAGCACCACAGTCAGTCAGCAGCCATCAACATTTAGGTGGGACCCTCCACCAACAAAAAGATTACAACTTGCTGAAGGCACAGGTGATAGCATTTTTTAGCAATGAGGTATTTTTAAAATTAAGGTATGTACATTATTTTTTAGACATAATGCTATTGCGCTTATTAGACCACACTATAGTGTAAACGTAACTTTTATATGCTCTGGGAAACCAAAAAATTCGGTGGTTTGCTTTATTACAATATTCTCTTTATTGCATGGTCTGGAATCCAACCTGCAATATTTCCTAGATATGCCTGTACTAATTTCAGGTTTGTTTTTCTGAAACAGGAACTCATCTTTCATGGTCCGGCTATGGCTCACCTCAGAAATGAAGTATTTAATTATTCCAGTCCAAAGATCATCCCTCTCAACTCCTGAGAATGAATTGCCTCAATACATCCAAAGAGCCTTATAATCATATTTTATATGATATGAACAATTTCCTGTTGGTCTTATCACTTCAACTACATTGTAAGGTCCTTGTAGGGAGCAGCCATGTATTAGTTATTGGACACACACATAAGGTACTTACTGTCTGACAATGTCCTAAGTGCTTTGCAAATATTAAGTCACATAATTTATCTTTGTGTTCTTCACAGGGCCTAGTTCGTGGGAAACACACAATATTTGTGAGGTGAATTTCACTCCACTTAATCATTTCCCAGGGACTCTGGCTGTTAGTCTAGTTGTATAATTACAAATGGAGTAGGTTACTCTGGGGCAACACCTTAGGGTATATATTTCACAATTTTAAAGAAGTCCTTTATTTTGGCCACATTTGGTCCAGGTTTCCTGTAAGGGAGTCTAAGAGGAAACCTATTCCTAAACGATAGAAAATATAGGAAGTGACCCAACGCAGTGAAGGTCCTATTTTCTAGGAACCTGCAGACGACAACTGAGAAGAGCGAGGAAAAGTGACGACCAGGAGTCCAGCGGGCCTGGGACTGTATAGCCCCCGGAAGCGGGCGCGTGAGGGCGTGGTCTCGGCGGCGGGGCGTGGTCTCGGCGGCGGGGCGGGGCCGGCTGGGGCGGGGCACGCGACGGTGCCGGGCGGCGATGGCGGCGGACGGGGACTGGCAGGAATTCTATGAGTTCCAGGAACCGGCCCGGAGCCTCCTGGACCAGGAGAACTGTAACACTAGCCCCGAAGACGGGGCAGGGGCGGGTGGGGAAGGCGACGACTTCCCGGCGCTGGCCTGCAGCTTGGAGGAGAAGCTGAGCCTGTGTTTCCGCCCCTCGGGTCCGGGCGCCGAGCCCCCGAGGGCGGTGGTGCGGCCCATCACCGAGCACAGCCTCTTGCAGGGGGATGAGTGAGTGCGGGCCCGGACGGGAGCCTCCCCTGCCCCTCCCCTGCCCCTTGCTTTATCTGCGGCCCGCAGTCTCCCGGGGTCTCCCGCCCCAGGCTCCTCCCCGCTCTCTCCTTCCGCCTCCTTGGGCTCGGGCGGCACCGCCCCGTCCCGCTCTCGCCACCTCCCGCCTTGGGGCTCTCGGCCTTTGCGGCCTGTCTGCACACTCAGCGACTTAAACTCCTGGCTTCCCCGACCCCCACGCTCCTTTAAAACCTGAGGCATTTCTTCTTCACGTCGGTTTGGTTTAGAGGGAATATCCTAGTACAGAGCTTGTCGTTAGAGACTGTACATGCACGTGCACATGCGCAGCCATTCATATCATTCAGCTCGGATTTATCAAGCACCCGATTAAAGTGCCAGACAGTTTCGTACTTGGAGTACTAAAATGACTGCACAGTGCCCCTCTGAAGTAGGGCACAGCCCAGGCTAGGAGATAGATCCGTAAACCAATATGTGTAGGGGTGTGATAAGTGCTGTAATGGATAGATCTGCAAATTATGGGAGATTTAAAAGGGGGTATGTGTGGGAGAGTCCGGAAAGCCTTCCTAGGAAAAGAGGTGTGAAAAGTGGAACTGCATGGATGAGAGGGCATTTGGCAGGTGAAGAAAAGTCTAGGATTCTAGGCCAAGGATATAGCACCCACAAAGGTATCAAATATGAAGCACTTTTTATGTCACAGGTATTTATTGGGCCCTTCCAGTGACCAGGCGGAGTGCAAGCAGCCTCGGAGGCAAAGACGAAGGGCTCTGTGTATAATCATAAGATCTCAGTCAGTTGGGGGAGACCCGTGCTTAAATAGGTAATTAAGTGCAATGAGAGGAAGTTCTCTGAGGTTTAGGGAAGGCGGCGGCAAAGGCGGCTGCTGAGTTTCTGGGGCACTTTATTTAACTGCCTCGTTCCTATTTAACTGCCTCGTTCCCCAGTTATAACATGGTTAGATGAAGGTTGTGACTGCTGCAAAGTTTTACTTCAGAAGATGGTAAAAGGAAAGCAAATCTTATATGTAAGGGGAGGAGCCACCACTGGGGAGACTGAAGGTAAAATTAATAGAGTAAGGTCTGAGGACATGGATTGGGATGGAATTTTAGCACATTGGTATGTGGAGGGATTAGAGATTAGGGAAGACATTTTTGGGAAATAAAGAAGGAATCTGTGGGCATAGAAAGGCACTTCCAGCCTGATGGCCTCTATTTCCTCTGTGAACCAGGCGATTGATCAGGGATGCAGTAGGAACTTTGAGAAAAGAGGGCTTTGGGAATGGGAGCCCGTAAACATTGTAAGCAGTGGTGCCATTTGGTGGTGCCACTTTTTTATTGGTACTAGAGGGAAAAGCTTATGACTGGGTTTTATACAAACAAATACGCATGCCAAAGATGACACTTTTGAGGTCTGTTTCCAAAGGGAAGATTATTTATGTATACATGTGTACATATATATATATATGAAGATTTACGTACTCTCGATCACCAGGACTCAGGACATATTCTGGATTTTAAAATTATATTTTTCATCTATTTGGGCATATCAAGAGTAACTTAATTAAAACAGAGTAGCCGTACATAGACAGTTAGGATCCCTGTTTTTGCTTCAACTGTATTCTCTAGAAAGTGGTTTATTTTAGCCTTTGCTTAAATCCTAGGTTGATGTAAAACTTAAAAAATATTTTGTTCCATTTGATAATGGTTTTTAGTAGGTCTAGGGTGGTAATGCATGTCCCTTGGTTTGGGGATGTGTGAGAAAGCTTTCTTCTCATGGGCCGGGTTCTGATCACTTCTGCTTTGTCTCTTTCCATTGCATGAGTCTGCTCCCCACTGCTTCATAGAGTCCATTCCTGCTCCTTCATTAGAGTTGAGAGTTTTTTATTCAGGGATTACCCTGTCTAAGGGCACTTTGTTTAACTGCTTTGAGCCCCAGTTTTAGTTTATGGATTGTACTTATCTACCAAGGTTTGATGTTAGGAGGCTCTTGTGCAGGATTCAGTGTCAACAGGACTTTGACCTTGGAAAAAAGCTGTCCTGACACTTGGTTATGATTGGTTGTAATACATGATAAGGATGAAGGCTGTTCATATGTCTTGAGTGGAGAAGTCTAGAAATCTTTCACTTAAGTCGGCCCTGTGTCCTTCGGGTTACAACTGTTCTGACCTTGGTGGGGATCCTCCATTTTCTTGGAAGATCAAATTCACCCACAGTCTCTTCTTTGACGTAAAATATTCCACTTCACTTGTCCTTTCTTATAGTCTCATTCAAGAAGGCACAAACAAGTAGACCAAACCAAAACCCAAAACTCTAGACTGTCTTCACCTGGTAGAAAATCCTACTAAAGTCCGTGGCCAGGGTTAGGTATACAATCAGTTCTTATTTGAAAATCTTTCACCCAGGAGGGTATGGGCCAGAAACCCAGCAAACTCAGCAATCCTGAAGTGTTGCTTCTCATTCTGGCATGCTGGCATTAGAGAGGATGTGATTCCAACAGAGGAGACTAGGAATGAACCATGCATATGGGGATTTGCTGGGTAAATGAGCCAGCTTTCTACATCTTCTTGCATTCACATTTTTCAGTGAGGCTAATGTGCATTCCAAAGCCAAACATCATTTTGGGATTTTATGCTTTTGGCAGTTGTGGTCCCAGTGCTTCTCTTTTACACCAGATCCTATTTGTTAAATCAAGTATGTTGCTTCTCTATTTTTAAATCTTGCATTCTTATTTTTATGCCTCTTTGGTATTGGTTTTGTATCCCAGTGGCTTATACGCTTGGAAAAAACACCTCAATTATTTAATTGCTTATTCACAATTAGATATCCATTATGTACAAATACATTTTTTTGTTTTTTTTTCAGTCTTCATGACATCATTGTGTATAGTTCCAGCCACTAAGTAGCTTATATGTATGGTGTTTAACTTTACTTGCCCCAGTAAGATTTCATCTCATTCGTATCTCTGAACTCTATCTTTTCATAAAACTTCATGCTTTATTATGCTGACTGTTATTGTGGTACTAAAAGCTGAATTTCAGTCATGAAATTGGAATTTGTTCTTACCTGGTTTGGTTTGGGACTTTACTCAATATAACTAGTTTGAACTAATGCTTAGAGTAATCGAGCTGGAAGATAAGTCTACTACTCTTGTACAAGCTTCTTTTATAGAAGGGTGGCTGTTACCTAAAGAGTCTGTGTTTCCTGAATTTTAGTCAGGTGCCCTTTTCATTTTACCTTACTGCCTCCTGCAAATGCTATTTGATATTTAGATAGGGGTAACTGCAGTGGCTGTAACCTGTACTCATTTTACTGTGTTCTCCATTTGTTTCCCCTTGCATTTCATCTCTGTCTTAGTCTTTATGCTATTGCAAACTAGATATTAAACTCTGCTCTCCACTTACACTGAACCTGTATAGAGATACCTTTGTCCAGAAAGAACAACAAATCTTTGGCTAGAGGGACTATTCACTTTTAAGAAATGGTCTATAAGTTTGAAGTTATAGAAGGAAAATAAGTGTTAAGTATTGTTTTAGTTTTCTGGCTGCTAAGACAAATATTATACAATGGGTTGGCTTAAACAATGGGAATTTATGGGCTCACATTTTTGAGGCCAGGAGAGGTCCAAAATTGAGCTGTCAGCAAGGTGATCCTTTCTTCCAAAAGACTGTGGTATCCTGGAGCTGCCTGCTTGGCTTTTTTTGTTGCGTGGCAGTGCAAATGGCATTTCTTCTCTGGGTGGCATTGGCTTCCTGCTTCCGGCTTTTTTCCCCCGGCTTCTCCCTGACTTTCACTCTATTTATAAAGGTCTCCAGTAATCCAGGTTAAAGCTCAATCTGATTCAGTTGGGTCACACTTTAACTGAAGTAGCCTCATCAAAAGATCTATTTCCAATGGATTCATATCCACAGGAATGGATTAAGATTAAGAACATGTTTTGCTGGGAACCTAACTCCAAGCCACCACAGGTATAGTGTACTTATTACCTGTAAGGCCTGGAAACATTAACCTCCTTATGCTTCAGTTTCCTCATCTGTAAAATGGGGATAATAATGGTTCCTACTTGACAATGTTGTTTTTGAGGATTAAGTGAGTCAATATACACAAACTTCTTAGGGCAGTGCCTGTAGCTAGTACAGTGGAAGTGTTAGCTATAATTATTAGTAGTAATACTTTGCAAACATATAGGTGCTGGAAACATATCTACTTTGGAAAAATTTTCTGCACCACGTACCTTGTCTCAGGATTTCTTGTCAGCCCAATTACATGATTTTTACTTGGTCTTGTTCAAGGAGCTCTACTTTGTTGATACGTTTTTCTGAGAAACCGTATGCCTTCTGATGCCTTCTGATTTTCAGCTCTGATATTTGCTGTTCTTTCTTCTTCCATTATAGTGTTAGCTATTTGTTTAATAAAAGACATAGAAAATGTTGACTTGCCATGATTGTAGTTTTCTTCTTTTTAAGGATTTGGAATGCCCTGACAGACAATTATGGAAATGTAATGCCTGTGGACTGGAAGTCATCCCATACCAGAACCTTGCATTTGCTTACTCTGAACCTCTCAGAAAAAGGGGTAAGTTGGGAAATGGACCGGTAGTCTCTGAATAACTGATGCTGATAATGGAACTAAAACAACAGTAGCATTTATGTTTAATACATATTCATCGAGTTGCTTCTTTCCATGCTTCTAGAAATTGGAAAGTTGCTATATTGCCTTCTTGGCTTTGTTGCTGTAAGTTTGATGGCACATTCCTCTAATTCCTCCCCCAGCTTCCACTCACTTTGCATGCTTAGCTATATTTCTGTCTTCTGTGTATAGACAACAGTGAGCAGCATTTTTTCCAGCTTAAATAACAGCAATTTTGATGTGCTGAGAACTTTCAAAATTCTTGCCTTTGATTTATAGTTGAAGATATTGGAATATCAATATGGAGGTAACTTTTTGATGAATTTAATGACTTGCTAGAGATGGCATATTGTCAGGAAACTGCATATTCCTGTGAATGAGTATTGAGGAACCTTTAAAAGACATTTCCGCTTTTGTTTTTTTAAGGGCTGCTAACTTATCTTGTTTGAGACTACCATTTATGTTCTGGTATTGCAAAGTGAAGATGCCTTGAGTAAGAAGTGTGATCACAGGTGGTGGACAGCTAGGGTGGCAGGGAAGAGAATTACTTTTAATGGAGAATCAGTGTCAAGTTTGTTTAAAGCCAATGAGAAACCTGGCCAAATTATGTAAGTTTCAGGGCCTGACTGTTCAAGTTCCTTATCAAATAACAATGTTAACTCATGCCACATCTGGCATGCTCTGTATTTCACTAAATGTGATTGTGTGATTGTTTGGAGTGCATGCAGGAGGGCTCTCAGTATATTAAATATTTTTGATGTTGCCATGAAAATTACTTTCTTAAATATGGGATTCAGAAAAGCCAGCTGCCTCTTGTTTTCTATGGAAATACAGAATTCTTACCTATTTTCCAGTATTCTAGTAGATATAGAATTCTTAGTTTGTTCCAGTTATTAGCCCCTTAAAGCTGTTGCAGACTAACCTGGCATGCATTTAGTGAAAAAGGAACGAAACAAAATATCTTATGCTCTGCCTTCTGTTTATTTAGATCCTAGCTATCGTTTTGGGCTCAGTTCAAGTTTCCCTTCTTCTCTAAAGCTTCCTATTACTGTTTTAGCCTTTGCTGATCTCATGGAATTATACAGTTTTAGAGTTGGAAGGGACATTAAAGGACACTTAATCCAACCTCTCACTTGGAGGGAATCCCCATCTATAGCATCTCTGACAGATAATCATCCAGCACTGGCCTAAATCCCTGTAAGGAAAGAAAATGCACTCCTTTTTGTGGGAATTAGTTACACTTGCGAGTGTGTGCACTCTTAAAGGACTTGGTATCTGTCCCACAGAATTTAGCCCTGCTGTCTCACGTGTGCTAGTCCCGGTACTCCCACAGCACTTTGTCCTTGTCTCTGTGAAGTCATTTCTGTCTTCTCTTATTAGTTGGGTATTTCCGAGTCTGTCACTAGATTATGACTTCGTGGTAGTATTTGTGTTTTGTCTTTTTAGTGACTACCACTTTTTAGTAATTACCACTGTGCCTGGCACATAGAACATACCAAGAAAATTGTTTGTTGAATGAATAACCTCTTCAGAGAGATTATAAGGTCAGAGACTGTGATATAAAGTTTTGTTTTTTGTTTTTTTTAAACTATTTTTTGTATTATTTAACATATTACTGAATCCATAGTAGCTTTTGAGTACTTTTTTGTTTGATGTACTGAAAAATAGCTTAGAAGAGATCCTTTCATAGTTTCAAGGAGAAATATGTTAACAGCATGAATGGGACACTCAAATCCAGCTTATTGAATAAAATATGTATCTTGTATTTTTCTTAGATTGTATCTTGGGAGGTCAGTCCCTTTTTTCTCCTTTTTGAATATTGTTTTCAATGTCAGAGTAATGATGCAGCGGAGGGAGTTGATTAGTACTGCAGGTTTATACTAGTACTAATTGTAACAGCCTTGCCTGGAAAAACTCAGCAGGTTAAAGTGGACAGATGAGCTTGATTCCTCTATTGTGATGTGTGACATGTGACGTGACTACTCAGGTGTGATGAATGGAATTGAAAGTCAAATTCTGTTCTTCAAGAAGTAGTGCACATTCAGTTCCTGAAGAACAAATGGGCAACAAGGATGATTTAAGAAATAACTGTGTCATTCAAATAGATAGCATATAATTAAAGGTATATATATTTTTTTACCTGTGAAAGTTATTTTACTTACTATTGCCAGCTGGCTTCTCTGTTCTCTCCATGACTGAACTGTGCAAAATTTACCTTTTGGAAGCATTCTTTGGATTATTCCAGCTGCAAACCAGGATCTATAGGAAATTATTTATTGACAAAAGAAGAATTTTTTTGCATTAAGATAAGAAAAACATTTAGGAAAACCACAAATTGGCTAGGTTTCAGTTTTCTATTTTTCCTTCATTGAAGTTTGAGATGGCACACTTTTAAATTTGACAGGTCCTTTCTAGAATAAGGCAGTTAGTACACTCCAAATTCTTACATGGGCATGTTTTTTTCCATTTGATGCTTCTCAGTTTCATGCAGCACCAGCTCTATTCTAACTCTGGCACAGGAAGGGGTGATGGGAATGCTTGGCAATTATGAGGAGACATGTATGCCTAGTGGGAGAAGGAAGAATGATATCCGTGACAGCCACGGTTACTTTGCAAAGCCTGAAAGTGATTTCAGCCCTTGGCATATGCCATCTCTGTGGGGAATGGGCTTGGCTCCCTCCCTGGAAAAATGATCTAACATCATTATTTCTGTTGTCATGGAAATTTATTCTGATGGTTTATCGGTATCATTCATGCATTTTGGCAATAGTCATAAACGTATTCTGAAGATTGCCGTTCTTGAATATGGTTATGTGATAAAGTGCTTCAAGTTATTTTGGCTTAGGAACATCTCCTGTGCCACCTCTTCCCTCTTATCGTGCTCATCTCTTCAAGGACAGGGACCTTGTCTTAGGAATGTTTATATCTTCAAGAGTAGAAACAGAAAGAAAATAACATCTTTAGCTGTAATTTTAAAATTAAAGCTTTTATTTGTTAATAGTCCAGATGGGGAAAAATTAAACGAAATTGTGCTCCTCAGCCTGCAGCACAGAAGAGTGATTTTTGTGGGAGGAAGTTTAGGGATCAGTGAGGGTAATTGTTAGGTCTACTTCACCGTTATCCACATAGTCTTATGATCATATTGTGGCACTTTTTATCTCTACTTCTACAATCTGAAGCACACATCCTTTTCATCAAGATCCTGGTCTCTTGACCTTTCCCCCTTCTTAAAACTAAATTATTAAAGGAATAACTGTCATGTTTAAAAAGTAAACTATAGCTACAGGATTTAAAATGAAAAACCAGTCTGCTGCCCCACTTACCCAACCTTGAATTTTATTTAATGGAGGTAACTACTTTTAACTTCTTCAGCTGTTTCTTCTAGTAGATAACATACTGATATCATTTTACTTGACTATATTTTTTATTGTTAGACTTCATCCAGAGTTTTGCTCTCTTATAGTCTTTCCCCCAACCCCCAATACCATGGTCCTCACAAAAACTTCTCCTCCTTCCATTTTCCTAATATAATTATATCACAATATTTGGTGAATCCTCATCATTTACATTATTTTGACTATTTAAATGTTCACAGTTGGCCCATTTTAGTATATCATGATTAAATTTCCTGTTTTGAACATTTCCCCTCTGGGGTAATAATTGCCTTTCTTGTGGTTTATTTAGTTTACAATTAGGTCATCAGTTCAGCCTCAACAGAGCCATATAATTCATTTTAGTAAATGAAATATACTAGGTAATCTATCAGTCAGTCTCTCCTTCTCTGTCTTTGTTACCCTGTCTTGATACCGTCTGCAGTAACAATTCTAATCTGTACTGATTACTCGGTAGTCTGTCTTCGCACTACTGGGTTCTTCCCTTTGCTATCATTGTAAGAATTCCCTTCACCTCTCTTGTATTAGATTCCATGTGTTTTTTTGCTCTTAGTTTTCCTCCTGGTTTTGGTGGAACATATTCTGCAGTAACTTTCTGAGAAAGGGTGCATGGGTGTAAATTCTTTGAGAAGTGGCATGTCTGAAAATATCTTCATTTTATGCTCTTGTGTAATTGTTAGTTTAGCTGAATATAGGATTTTGGAGTGGAATTCACTGAAAACATGGAAATTACATTCATTGCTTTCTAGCTTCTATTGTTGCTGTTGACAATCCAAATGCCATTTTGATTCCTAATCCTTTTAATATGATGATGCTTTCTCTCTGGAAGCTTTTAGGTTCTTTTCTTCACACACTGAAATTTCATGAGGATGTGTTGAAGGCTATGGCAAGGCCTTTCCTGGGCTGTTGGTGCAGTGAGGAATGGAGTGAGAAGGTGTGTCGTCACAGTGGTGGAGCTCGGAATGGCACTGTATAATAGGAGGTAGACTCTGGGCATGCTGATGTGGCACCTCTCCCAGCCTAATGTTGCGGAAGGCAGCATGCCAGTGGTTCCTTTGCATTTCTCATCCTCAGATTTCTTCCTCTTTGGGTTGCGTTGACCGTTAAACATTAGATATTCTTGTGTATCGAATTAGGGAGGCCCTGGGGGCCTATATTGACTCAATTGTATCCTCAATTTTAAATGTATCCTCCACACTCCTTGTTTGCTAGGCTGGTGGTAAAATGAAGTGAAAGCCATTAAACCTAGTCTGACCTGTTATTTCCATTACTCTTTGATCCTGGACCTGCCCTGTGTGGTCTGGCCTAGCTCCCATAGCTCCTTTTTCAGTCGTAGGGCACTCAGAAGGCCTTTTTTAATCAAGAGAAACTCCTTGAAATTTGTGAAATTTTCTTGTATTTCTTTGATAATGTTTTTGTCTTGATTTTTGTTTTCTTTCCTTCTCTCCTGGAATATGTATTACTCTGATTGAACCGCTCTGGATTAATTCTCTCTTTATGTATTTTAACATCTTTTTATTTCCATTTGCCAACTCTTTTTTTTTCTTTTTTTTCCCCTTATGCTCTGGGTGATTTTCTGACCTTTGATTTCCAAAACTTCTACTGATTTTTTAAAATTTCTTCTATTATATATGTATTTTTAAATTCAATTTTATTGAGATATTCACATACCATACAATCATCCAAAGTGTACAATCAGTTGTTCACAGTACCATCATATAGTTGTGCATTCATCACCCCAGTGTTCTATTATGTTTCTACTTTCCGAAAACTCTTTCTTGTTCACTTTTTTTTTTTTTTTAATGATATCCTGATCATAATTCTTGGATGCAATATCTTTTTAAAAAATCTCCTTTGAGTATTAATTACAACTTCTTGAAATGTCTTCTGCTCTGATTGTTATCCATGTGTCCTCTGAGATCTTTTTTCTCTTGATCTCTATTCTCTATGCTGAAGAATTTTCTCAGATGTCTGGAGGGTCTTGATTGTTCATTTGTGTTTGTGATTGAAGCACTGAAAGGTGGGTAGGAAGTTCTGTGAGTGTGGGCGGGGCTTGGCACAGGTGACTGTGCAGTGATTGGTTCAGGCTCTGTGGTTTGATTGAGGGACCCCCAAGTGACAGTTTCTGTAGGTGTGAACACACGTTGGGTCAGTTTCCACAAAAGATTGCTCCAACTTCCTGGTTAGTGATAGAAACTCAACCTCTTGGTCGGTGTTCTGGAAGCCGAAGACGAGAAAAGGGGCTGCAGGTCTCATGGTTCATTTTGCAGATTTTTACTTTATACTTGGTTTTCTGTGTAGTGTCTCCTCTCCCTTTTCCTGCCCCTCCCACCCCCTTCTCGCATGCCTTGGATGCCTGCAGGACCCCAGGTCCAGCCGTTCTAAAGAATAACCCTGACTTCTGCCAGTGGTGGGAGATGACTATCACCTGGATAGGGGAGGTGTGGGACTAATTTCTCCCAATTACTGGCATTCATGCAGCCCTACCGAGCCTCCTGATTTCAGTGTCAACATGTACCTTCACTCGAGTTACCTGATGGCCCCCTTTTTTGTTTTTGTTTCGTTTTGGCTTTTTTGGTGAGTCTCTGCTTCCTTTTTATTGGCATCCCCTTGCAGGATTAGATTTAGGGGTTAACATCCATTCGCCTGCTTTTCAGTTTCTAGAATATTGTTCACCTATTTCTTCTGCTGCTATCTGTGCTCTTATTCTTCTTGGCTTTGAGGATTTATACTTCTTTTTTATTCTTTAACTATTATTTTAATGGCGTTTTAGGAGGGAGCAAAGGCATTCCTGTGTTCACAACCACGTTTTAAACAGAAGTCCACTCTTGTTATGTCTACATATGAGGCCCCTTCTCTTGGCATTTTTCTTCTTTCTCTAGCCTGAAAACAAAATCCATCATTTGTTCTATTATTTTTCATTATCCTTGTCCTTGTCCACGTGTAGTCACCTGCATCTCTGCCTGTCCATCTTACTCATCCTGCTATATGGGAAGATTTCACTGTAAACCTTAACCTCTCTTTCCCTCCTTTATCTCCAGCTTTTCTCTTACTACTAGCATTTTCCCTTCATTATCATTGAAGCAGGTGCCAACATCTCTCCTATCTTAACCAACCCCTCCTTCATTCCACATAGTCTTGCCCCATCAGCCATCAACCCAGTTCTCCTTTCTCCTTTCTCCTTCACAGCCACATTTTTTTTGACAGCTTTGACACCTGTTCAGTCTCTGGCCCGCTCTGTTTTACCTTCACCATTCCATTCAAACTGCCTTAGCCAGAGTTACCCTGTTGTTAAAATTATTGGATTTACATGTAGCCTTTGAAATTTATTGACTACTTTCTCCTCAACAGACTCTCTTCTTTTGGCTAGAAGATAACACCTTTCATGTTTTGTTTTCTGAATGTTCATTTGTCTGAACTCCTGCTCTTGCCTCCCAGCTCACCCCACCTCCTCTCCCCACCCAGCAAACAGCTTCTCCTGCCACATGAATGTGCCATATTTTCCTCTTACTTTTGGCTTTTCTTCCCTTTCTGCCAATGGGCATCTCTAAATGCCACATTCTCTGCTAGAATGTCTACCCCCTGTCCCTGGGTGGTTCCTGTTCATCCTTCAGTTCAACATGAACCAGGAAACATTCCTCCCATCCCACCACGAAGCCACTCTCCCCCCCCAATCTGGGTTGGGTGTTCCACTTGTCAGCACTGCACTTATACCAATATACTGAAATTGCCAATTTTCTCATTTGGTTGCCCCATGTGACTGGGCAAGAACCTTGTGGGGAAAAACAGGAGAACTCTGCTTCTTGACCATCATGACCCTGGCAGCTTACACATAGTAGGCTCTTAGCAAATATTTGCTAAATGAATGAATCCTCTTTTCTGGTTACTGCATTGTATCCATACTGACTTATATCTAGCTTCCTGTCTGTATTATTGGATTTGAAAATCCTCTGCAGTTTAGGCAATAAAATACATTCCTACAACTTCTAGTCATTTTTTATTCTGTTTTATTTAAGCACATAAAAATAAAAACTAGTGCTTATGTACTTCCAGGTAGGATAACATATTTAGAGATTCATGTTCCTTAGAGTAAGGAGTGCTTTTTTTTTTTTCTTTTAAAGATTCTTTTCCAGCCCTTTCCTTTCCTTTTCCTCTTTATTTCTCTAGTTTCACCTAAAATGTATGACTCAGTGGTTCTGAAACTTCTGCTTCTGATCAGAATTGTTGAATATTTTCCCTTTTGCCCATTAGGTTATATATAAGCAGTATTGTTCATCTAGGAATGGTTATACTGTCAGCTAGAATTCTAGTATGAGAGAGATGTCATACTCAAATGGGGCAATTTAGGAGATTTTAATGTTTACATGGGGTGGGCAGGTTTAAGGGAAACCAGCTAGGCATGGTGTAGTCCCCAGGGCTGGCTACTCAAAGCTGCATCCTTATCACCCCTGGGCTTGTGAGGGCAAGGGGAGGGAGGCTGAGGGGAGGGGCCTGCCTTTGGCAGAGAAGGAGCTGGTGGAATAAACATCCAGCCCTCACCCTCCCATCTTAGTCTCCTGCCTATGTCTCCCAATGGAGCCAGAGCCAACAGGAAGCCAGAAGTTAAGGGACTCCTTTGATGTAGCCCATAAAGGCCAGTTTCCTGGGGGCACAGAGCAGGGTAGAAAGTGGTGGTGAGGCAGGCGGAAAATCTCCAGCTCAGCTAGGTTTAAAGATGTCTTTCGAGATACTCGTTCTTGGAAGAAGAGATGTTCACTAGAAGGGTTGAGACTCTCGTGGCTAGTTCTGGTTTGCCACATTGTTGATTACTTGTCTTTTACTCTGAATATTAGATGTTAGTTTGCAAGTAATCAATTTTATGTTTTCTGTGGAATTTTAACACAAACTAATCCTACTATTAGACTGTTAACTAAATAATATTTGTTGCTAAATCTGTCTTCTTTCCCCTTCCCCAGTATGCTGTAATTTCCTCTCTCTACAGCTTTCTAATGAACACTGTTTTTTCCTACTTACCAGTCAGCTTTTTTATCACTCTTTTCCCCTTGGGAAAAACAGCTAAATATGTGCCTGTATTGGATAGTAGGGGATTTGTGCAACTCCTTAGCAATTTCATATTTATTCCACATTCCCCTTATTTCTGTGTGAGATGGAATGTGTGAACACTTCACACACTGCCTGGCACATGGGATTGTCATGAGTTCCTCCTTTGGAGGGAGAGTTCACAGCAGATGTTTTTCTCTGTAGTCTCATTTTCCCAGGGACTTTGATTATGTTTTGATCAGAATGTCCTGCTTTTAACAGCCTGTAATTTTGTTTTTAGGTAAGTGACGGTTTGCTCCTCGATACATCAGATGACGAGGACCTGAGAGAACAGCTGGACATGCATTCAATCATCGTCTCCTGCGTCAGCCACGAGCCCCTCTTCACTGCAGACCAGGTAGGAAGGAGACATTCCTCAGAGAAAGGAAAAGGGAGTTTTGAGCTGAAAAATGATTTGTTACTGTGGTGATAAGTGGTTGTTGGCATGTACTGAATTTTCCTGTGTTTTCTGGTTATATAGGCTTAACAGGTAACACTTCCCCTGGGTGGGGAGGGAGGAGAAACTGTAGTAATCTGAAGCAGATGGGATTATGTTAATTGGGAAGATTTTCCAATTTAGGCATTGCTGAACAGTATAGCAAAGTTACTAAGGGAGGCTTGTTTCTTAAACCCAAATCAGAAAAAATATTGTGCATTTTCTACTTTCCTAAATTTAGCCAAACGTGAGTAAACTATAATGTATCTATGTAGAAATTATTTAGTTATTGTAAAACTTTGGGCAGAAATCATTAGCATGTATTAGAAGTACATATCATGTGCCCTAGAAAGAAGTGAGTGTTAATCATGTGGAATGCTATAATAATGTCAACTCTGTATTTATTTTAAACCAGTTGAATCAGCTTGCTCATTTTCGAAATACTCTTCCCACCTCTATTGTATTGTCAAAATGTGATACAAGAACTTCTTTCTGAAATAAAATGTTCTACGGCTACCCAGACTGTGAATTCTACCACATTTTATTTTAGGTTGGAAAGACGAGGTCAGTAAGGAAATAGGGCAAGGTTAGGAGGACTGCATTAGAACTGTGTCATTTTGATGCTCCTTAGTTGTGGTTGGATTGTCCTAAGCCTGGAAAGAGTGTGGTGCAAGAAGCAAAGTAATGGTAGGTTAGAGGGTGTCTTGAGGGATCACGTGCTGTATCAGGGAAGGAAGTGACCCTGAGGATTCACTGTTCCCTTGGTAATCTGAATACCATAGCTCTCTCTGTTCTTAAGACTTAGAGAAACAGATTGTGTACTCTCCTTCAGTGTCTCACTGTACTGTTTAACAGTGCCTCCTGCTAATTAACATAATTCCACCTGCTTCGGATTTACTTTTCTTCCCCCTTCAGTAGGAGTGTTACTGTCAAGCTTGCTAATTCATAAAGCATGTTAATTATGTATACGATATTTTACGCCTTTACTTAATGTATTTTCTTTAAGAGTTTTCTTTTCTTTAACTCTTTGGCCCTATTTTCTAATTATCGAGTTACTTTTTCTGGCTTTCCAGGACAAGACACTGTTGTAGGATTTGAGCAACAGTGCTTATGATAGTGGATCTCATTGTTTAAATGGAAGCTGTTTTTCTGAGATTTTTCTGGTTTTGTGCAGCTTTGTTTCTCTCTAACCGTCTGTATTTTTAAGTAAATTTTTTTTATATCCTTGTGTCTTTCATTGAATTAATATATGAAATTCTTTTTCTGCTGTTAAAGGAAAATTTTGCAGTCATAGAGGTAATTTCCTGCTTTATGTATACATTTTTTATACCATTGTATTTTCTTAATTTTATGTCATTTTGATTAAATAGCTTTAGATTAAGCATTTGCATGTGGTATATGGTAAACTTTCTCTTATTTGATTTCTTTTAACCATAGCCTTATTATTTGATTCAGTGACCAGAGTAAATTATGTGTGTTTGTAGTGCCATTTCACAGACATTGTAAGATCTCGTTGGGCCTACTGAATTGTGGTGGACACATTCAATTATGTGTTATTTAATTCTGTGTTTAGTATATTGTAAAATTTTTTGAGAATCGATAAACCGTGCTCACTCTTTCAATCAAAATTTTGATTATTCAGAACACCCACCTCTGTACACTGTTGGTTAATGGAAAATTTAGTGCAGTTCTTACTGTGGTTGGTTGAATGCCATGTTACAGACAGATCTTTCTCCCTATGTGTGTTTGATTAACAGTGGTATGTATATTTTGGAAGGTTATTGAAGAAATTGAAGAAATGATGCAGGAATCACCAGACCCAGAAGATGATGAAACCGCCATACAGTCTGATCGGCTTTCAATGCTTTCCCAGGAAATTCAAACCCTTAAGAGATCTAGTACAAGCAGTTATGAAGAGAGTAAGAAACCCTCCTTAAGTCAATTCTCTTTGTGCTTTTTATAAATATCTAACAAATAGTCAAACTGTCCCCATAAAGCTTTGATCCTCCCAGGTGGGGCTGCGTACCCATCCCTGGCTGCACTATTACTCTTCGCATATTTTTGTCATTGCTCAGAGACTGTGTCGTATTCACCCTTGAATCCCATTGCCCATCACCGTGCGTGGTGTAGAACAGATACTCAGTAATTATTTGTTGAAAATACTGAGTGGGTGAATCTAATCTGTTAATAATTCCTACCTGTAAAAAGAGCGGTCTTCTGTGCTACGGTGAAGAATTTTGGGAACCATGGATCTGTTTGCTATACATGAGAGTAATGAACTCTACAGTTGGTTGTCATGAAAAGTTTACAAATAATTGTAACCAGCCATGATGATCTGACGCCACTACCTGAGTGTCTTCTAATCATTGCCATGTGGCTGGTCTCCTTGAGTAGATGACGATGGGGTCCTTATCTGTTCAGCTCATGCTGTCACCTAGTTTCATCTTCGTGGTGTGACCAGAACTCTGAAGTCGAGTTGCCCAAATCCATTCAGGTTGTTTAATGCCGCTTTGATTTGTGCGACTTCCTTTCAACCTAAGGAAGGTCTCTGGGTAGACTGAATTCCTACGGGTGGTCTGATCTGACCGTGGCTGCCGTAGATATGGGCTGAGCGTCATTGTGTCTCACGTGAGGGGAAGTGCTGAGAAAAAGCTGGAGTGAGGTTATGGGCGATACTTTTCCTTCTCGTCTTCCCAATCTTAAACAGAATCCGCACAATGGGGCTCATGAGATTCAATATGTATTCAGCTTAATTCTTTCAAACCAGCTCCTTCTCTCTCTTCATGAGTGTGCCAGAACCCTGCTAAATGGCTTGCAGTTTGTCAGCAGGTGGTTTGTGTACTTTCTGCTTTTGTGTTTGTTCTTTTTCTTGTACAAGCTTTTCCAGTCTTGACTGAAGTACTATTCATGGAATGATTGATTTAGACAAGTAGAAAATTCTGTTACACTTTTCTTCTCAGACATTTGAGAAGTGACTTTTCCCACCTGCCTCAACTCAGACCTGCCCTCCTGAGGTCTCAGGATTCCGGGAATATCACGAACAGTGAATTTTATTGCTTAGAATATGATTTTCGTTCTCTGGCCTAAAACAACCTGTTGTGTTCCCCTGAAATGTTTTTGTTTTAGTGTCTTTTGTATTTTGTTTTTGGTCACAGGAGTAAAAAGGCTCTCAGTGTCTGAATTAAATGAACTTCTGGAAGAAATTGAGATCTCCATTAAGGATTACTCTGAAGAGCTGGTGCAGCAGTTAGCCCTGCGAGATGAACTTGAGTTTGAAAAGGAAGTGAAAAACAGCTTTATTTCTGTTCTTATAGAAGTGCAAAACAAACAGAAAGAGCACAAAGAAACGGCCAAAAAGAAAAAGAAGCTCAAAAATGGCAGCTCTCAGAATGGCAAGACTGAGAGAAGTCAAACGCCCAGCACAGTAAGTGATGCTTTGCGGGGGGTGGGGGTAGGAGATGGGGTGGGGTGGGTGGTGTCTGAGGTGTCTGCACCTGGAGTGGGTTCCAGGGTAATCCTGGCACACCGGCTGCTCCAGGCCTGGCAGACTGTACACCTGTGGGAGGACACCACATGGTTGGCTGCTTTAGAATGGTATTTTCTTGATGAGGGGTATAAAGCTTATCTGGATAGGATATTTAAGAGGGCAGTAAGTGGAAGGAAGAGGGAGGAAACAAGGACATTTTAGAGAGAAGCTTTAGGAAGTGACCATTTTTCATACATCAATATATTAATAGTGGTTATTTATCTCTGACCAGTAGGCTTAAGAGTGGCTTTATTTTCTTCTTTTTGTTTATCCGTAATAACAAATTAAAAGGGGGTGGATTTAGAAGTAGCACAGCTGTGTTGAGCCCAGAGGCACAGGTTGATTTGTAAGTAGGCTCCTCCTGATTTATCAGTGAGGTTATAATGTGGGATGTTAGAGGCCGTGATGTGACAGCAGCCATTTGACTTTATATTTGGCAGACTGAAATGTTACTGGCTGGTGAAAACAAGTTTAGAGTCTTTGAATCTTGGACCCTTTATAAAAAGTTTTTTGTTTTCTGCATTGTCATTTTTCTTAGGTGGCCCTGTTAATTTCACTTAATCAAACTTCATAAGCATTAACTGTTGTTTATGAGATGGATTTCTTTTTTGATCTTATGGCCATTTCAATTTTCTTTGACTAGTTAAGGCCTTCTATATTGCCAACTTGATGATTTTTGTAGGCAAAGAAATATCGGTGCTATTCTTAGAGTAGTATGGTGAGGGAAAGGAATTCATTTTTATAAAGCAAACATGCCTTTTTAAATTCGTGATATTGAAAGAATGGGGATACAAATTACCATAAATTGGCCATTAGAGTTTGTAATAATACAAATCCTATCATTGATTAAATCTTGATTTATTTTTTTCTGAAGAATTCTTACCAGAAAGATAAATCTCATTAACCATACTCTGATGGAATCTGAGAAAGAAAATTTAGATCTTGGGGTACTGGGCCACCAGTGAGTGGTTAATACAAACAAAAAGAATCTTAACATTTAACACATTCATATACTGTTATTGACCCATGAGTAAATTGATACTTTCTTAGTGTAATGTTCATTTGTACGTAGTGAGAAAGAACATAGTATATAAAATGACTTTGAAAAAATTATCAGATATGAGGTACCAAAGTATTTTTGAGAAATGATGGTATTGACTGAAGAAAAAAACAAGTACAATCCCAAGAAGTTTGCTTTAAAATATCAGCAACAGTATTTTATATTTGTATCACACCTCATATTTTAAAAAACTGCACCCTTTAAGTAAATTACCCTATTCTATACAAGGGTGAGTAAATAAAATACTTTCTTAAAAAGACATAGCATGGTTGATAATTTCTGGATATCTGCCTTTAGAGATTACATGTAAGTCCTCCATTTGTTGGTGTTAAAACTTGGCAGAAGAAAATAAATTTCGAGTGGTTTAAAGGGTTTTTGTAATTCTCATATAAAAAGGGTTAGTAGATTGAACCCATTGTGTAATTTTATGTGGCATTTATATTGAGGACTGGATTTGGCAAGGCAAGTTGGATCTTACTTCAACCTTCATTATTCTGTCTCAAAATAAATTCACAGAAGTGGCAGTAAATTTTTTTTTTCTTTTTTTTTTTTTTTTTTTTTACAATATCTGGACTTGTGATTAGGACTTGAGTCCTAATCTCTTTGTGTCAAAATCTATGATCAGAATAGCAGTGGCACTGCTACACTTGTAGTTCTAGTTCTGTTTTTTTCTGAAATCTAAAATGCTGGAGAAAACAACATCTTATCTGTGGCACAGAAACCTGTAATTCTAGAAATAGTGGTAGGTGGCTCAAAGACTCTAAAATGCAGATCCCAAAAGATAGTACCTTCCCAAAACGTTTTATATAATGTACTCTCTTGGCAAGGCCTGATCTCTGTAAGTTAGCAGTCATCAGTGATACTAATTTAAAAAAAAAATGGTGATCTTCTGTCACTGGAGCTGATATTTTCTTACAGATGTTACGTGTTGTTTTTCCAATAATGTTAGTCATGTTTCTTCCTACCTTAGTCCTATTAGTAGGACTTAGATATTCTTCCTTAAGTTTGGAATTAGTTGATTCATTGAAACAAAAACATCCATTTCTAGTTGGTATAACACTGTAACCATAAATTACTAATATCTGGGTGGGAGTAGAGCACAGTTAAATTCTTTAGGTGTTTTAATTTTGGAGATACGTCTTGCTACAAACTTTTGCTGCAGTGAAAATACAGAGGGCTCAGAGATGCTATTCAGAGTATTAGAAAAATTTTCATTATCAAATGAAAATACTATTAAATATTAAAGAAAACATTGAATGTCATATAAAAGTGAAATGTTATCTTGATTTGGGTTTCAATTTTTGAAATACTTTGTCATATATTGGATAAAATAAAACAATATTCATTCACCCAGCAACTATTTATTGGGCGCCTTCCTTGTGCCAGGCACCGTTCAAGATCCAGTGGTGAATAAAACAGACAAGGCCTATGCCCTCGTGGAGCTTACATTCTCATGAGGTAGACAGGCAATAATACAATTAAAAATTAGAAATCAATAGATAATGTAACTTCAGGTAGTAATAAATCCCAGGAAGAAAGCAAAAGACTGGGGAAGGTGGCAGAGAGCGGTGCCGCTGGAAGGCTGCTCCGGGCAGGTGGCCGCTGTGTCGCGTCTCTCCTGATGGGCAAGGCAGGCTGCCCTGGGGTGGCTGGAGTAGACACACTCTTTGGGAAATGAGCCCCTAGAGAGCAGAAAACTTTCTCTACCTTCTTTGTCCTGTTTCGTAGTATCTGGAGAGTCTGGGTGTGGTGTGGTGGGGGGTAGCTAGGGCCTAGAATGAGTGAAAGGCACCGTCTGCATTCCTTTGAATTGACTTGTGCTGTTTTGGGCCTTGGAGTTTCTGTGTCTGCCATTCCTTTTACTTGGAAGGGCCCTCCTTTCCTGCTCCCCTTGTATGGGGGATTTAAAAAAAAATCGAAACTTATGTTTCAAAATCATGATCAAACATTGTCTTCCTCCCTTAGAACCTTTTCTGATGACTCTTCGCAGTGCAGAGTTGACCATTCTTTCCCTCTTATTGGGTTGCTCTTATTCCTTTTAGCTATTTCTATTAGTACTTTCATACCATATTGCAAAATTTTTGTTTTCATGTCTCTTTCTGTTATGTTTCCTTAAGGATAGGGCATGTCACTTTGTTTCTTTGATATCCTCACATCCAACATTAGATACCTAATAAATACTCGTTGAATAAATGTGTAAATGAAAGCTAAGCTTGCACATCTGTTTTCTACCTTGGACCTTTCTGCCAGGTGCTAAACCTGGGAGACCAAGTAGCATATTGGTTAAGAGATTTGGATTAAGATCTATGTTTGAATCCTGGTCCTGCCACTGAGTGTGTGTGTGTGTGTGTGTGTGTGTGTGTGTACGTGTGTACCGGCTTTGAGTTTGGGAAGAGATTCAATGAAACAATGTATGCAAGACTACCATACAACTTGAGTAAATGCTATTTTATGTCCAATTCCCAACTAGACATTTCCTGTTGGATATCTTTTAGGAATCTGAAATTTATCCTATCAAACCAAAATTATCATTTTCCTAAAATTGAGTTTTCTCTGATAATTTTTCTTCTCATTGGTAAGTTTACATACTCATCAGAATCAGTAGAATTGCTAGGTCAAAGAACATGCAGTTTTAAAGATTTTTAAAGGACCAGCTTCTCAAATTGTCCTTTAGAAAAATAATCCAGTAACAGTTTAGGAGAGTGATCATTTCTCCATACCTCCCACTGACAGTGGTTATTATCAGCCTTTTGACTATAAACTGATGTGATAGGCAAAGAGGGATATGATCTATTAACTGTATTTCTTCTTTTGTGAGTTGCCCATTATATCCTACTTGAGATGTTTTGCATATTTATTTGTAAGTACACATGCTTCTAATATCATAGCACCATACTGTGTTGTAATCACTGGCTTACCTGTGCTCTCTGCAAGAATGCAGGCTTCTCCAAGACTCCTTCACATTATTTCCTTGGTGCCTCACCTCATTTCTGGCACTTTGCATATCACTTAATATATGCTTGTTGAATTGAAACTTCACTATAAAGGACATTAAATTCCAGAGGATTTAGTTTTGTGGTATTTAAATTCTTGTTCTGTTAGAGATGAGAGTTTGTGTGTGTGTGTGTGTTTGTGTGTGTGTGAGTGTGTGTGTGTGTGTGTGTGTGTGTGTGTATGGGTGCCATGCCAGTTTTTTGTCTACATCAAATAGATTCACAGGGGCCATTGAATTTCAGAACAGTTCACGTGAGTCGAAGAACAAGTTGAAGTACACCAGATTTTTTAATGTAGTAGTTGTTCAAATAGTTATCTGAAGCTTTGAAGATATTAGTGCTTATCTGCTTAGTAAACTTATGTGGATGAAAGTGAACATACCTACTCTTTGAGAAACCAGTAATGTCTTTGAATTAAAGGGCACTCATAAGCTATTGTTGAGAAGATAGGTGTCTCTAATGTCTTTTCTCTTTGCCATAATCACATTGAGCTTTCAAGAGTTCTAGTGAGTTGTGCTCACCACCAGCAGAAATATGTAACTGTTTCAGTCTAACCTGAAAAAGTTTATCCTGAAAACATTTGGGATTTTAGCAATCAGTGACCAATGGTTAATGGAGAAAGCAAGAAACTTTGTTGTAGAAAGAAACATATGGCTCTAACTTATTGTTTTTGAGGGGTTTAGGTGTATAATTGCTTAAAGGTGGGGGAGAGCTGGGACTTGGATGGTAGATTCTCTTTCTGTATGTATTTTTCTTTCACAGATAATGCTTCATCTGTTTTCATGATTCCGTTCATATTATACTTAATAACCCATATGCTTTGTGTCTTTTCTGCATGTAAAAATACTCCAGTGATGGTTTTTCATTTAATCTTGACCAAAGCTGACTTTAAAGTGGGAGCAATTTATTTCTAATTTGGAATTTTCTAATTGTACATTTGGTAAGACAATTTAGACCAGGAATCCACAAGGGAAACTACAGCACAAGGGCCAAGTCTGACCTTCCACCTATTTTATAAAGTTTCATTGGAACATATCCATGCCCATTCATTTACATATTATATATGGCTGTTTTCATGCTCTAAGGACAGAACTGAGTAGTTGTGACAGAGACCGAGTGGCCTGCAAAGCCTAATCTATACTGTCTGACCCTTTAAAGAAAAAGCTTACTACCCCTGATTTAAACTAAAACTTGAATAAAATGAAAAATTAGAGGAAAAAAGGTGTGAATTCCATTTAAGTGAGTTTGTGTAGATAAAAAGATCATTATATTGTGTCTAAAATGTATTATAAATGTTGCCTTATTTTATCCAAAGGGTGTTTGAATTATTCTTTTCCTTACGGCCCCCAGGTGGTGACGTCTTGGCCAGGCCTTATCTGAGCCACCTGGAGTAGACATCCTTTCTGGTAACAGCCTTCTGTAGCTAGGGGAAGAGAGCCAGCATATAGACCAGTGGTCTCAGGATTTTGGGAAATAGAAGGGAAAAAAAAAAAACCGACAAAAATGTTGACAGTCCCTGAGCATCCTGTATCTATAACATAGTGATAAAAGGTAGTTTTAAAAGAATTTTTTTTAAAAATTTATCCATTTTCTAAGCAGTGGTGCTTGAGAGCATAAATTCTGATCCATACGTATACTCGAAAGTAAAAATGAACACATTTTCAACAATTTGGTTATATTTGACAACATTTCTCTTTTTTTTTCTTTATTGCAAAGAGCATTTCCTAGAAATTAGTGTTAGGGGCATAAAATGGAAGGTCATTGCAGAGTGACGAGAACCTTGGGCATGTACTGTTTATTATTTTACAACTAATTTGAACCTACGACTTTGCTAATTCAAAAAAGACATCAATTAC
Organism: Choloepus didactylus; assembly: GCF_015220235.1. NCBI lineage: Eukaryota > Metazoa > Chordata > Mammalia > Pilosa > Megalonychidae > Choloepus > Choloepus didactylus. The sequence goes on from NC_051323.1 coordinate 55,804,761, forward strand.
TATTTTAAAATTATAAAATTTCTCAAACATTTCCCATGTGACTTGGGACAGATCTAATTTTTTTTTTTAATTAAATTCAGTTTTATTGAAATACATTCACACACCATACAATCATCCATGATATACAATCCACTGTCCACAGTATGATAACATAGTTATGCGTTCATCACCACAATCTATCTCTGTGCATTTTCCTTACATCAGAAATAACTAGAACAAGAATAAAAAATAAAAGTGAAAAAAGAACACCCAAATCATCCCCCCATCCTACCCCATTTGTCCTTTAGTTTTTATCCCCATTCCTCCACTCATCCATACACTAGATAAAGGGGTTGTGATCCACAAGGTCTTCACAATCACACTGTCACCCCTTGTAATCTACATTATTATATAATTGTCTTCAGGAGTCCAGACTGCTGCGTTGGAGTTTGGTAGTTTCAAGTATTTACTTCTAGCTATTCCAATACATTGAAGCCTAAGAGGTGTTATCTATATAGTGCATAAGAATGTCCACCAGAGTGACCTCTCGACTCCATTTGGAATCTCTCAGCCACTGAAACTATTTTGTCTCATTTTGCATCCCCCTTTTGGTCAAGAAGATACTCTCAGTCCCACGATGCCAGATACACATTCATCCCCGGGAGTCATACTCTGCGTTGCCAGGGAGGTTTACACCCCTGGGAGTCGGGTCCCACATAGGGGGGAGGGCAGCGAGTTCACCTGTCAAGATGGCTTAGTTAGAGAGAGAGAGGGCCACATCTGAGCAACAAAGAGGTACTCAGGGGGAGACTCTTAGGCACCATTACATACAAGTTTAGACTCTCCTTTGTGGTAATGAGCTTCATAAGGGCAAGTCTCATGCTTGAGGGCTCAGCACATCAAACCGCCAGTCCCAATGTTTGTGACAACATCAACACCAGGGACAGATCTAATTTTAAAGAGACCTGTTATCCAGAAATGTGCAGATATTAATACATGTCTGTACTTAAGGAGAGAACAGAATCTTCTCTTGGTTGGTTGATAGATGGCCATGGTGGGTGATTGTTTCGTCAGCAGAGTTCATTATGACTTTATCAGGGAAGTAATGCTACAGTGGCTGTTGATCTCCAGATTACAACCACTGTATCTTATTTATTTATTTATTTTTAATTAAAAAAATTTTTTTTGGTAATATATATACAACATAACGTTTCTCATTTTAATCACTTTCAAGAATACATTCTAGTGGTGTTAATTACATTCAAAATGTGGTGCTATCATCAGCACCGTCCATTACCAAAACTTTTCCATCACCCCAATAAGTCTGTTTCCATTAAGCATTAGCTCCCATCACCCACACCCAACCCTGATTACCTGTAATTTTCTTTGTTTCCATGAATTTGCATGTACTAGTTTTTTCATGTGAGATCATGCAATATTTCTTTGCAGTGTCATCTTTTTAGAATGGAAAATTTATTTATTAAATCTGTGCTATTTTTTGAGTTGAGACACCTGTATCATGCAACAATTTCTAAATTTAAATTTGTTTAGTTTATTTTTAAAAAGTTGGCTCATGAATTCTAGATGCAGAACATATTTATCTTATGAAAGTTAATGTTACCTAGAGCAATGTATGTCACTGCTAGTTCTTGATATTTTACCATTATCTACTGTTTGTTGTCCATAGTGGTTACTTGCAGTTAGACTGGTAATGGTGTGCTTTCATGACCTTGCATTTAATGTACCAAAAATCAGTAGTCCCTTCTTGACTACTTTCTGTCTTAGAGAAGTCCTTGTTAATATAAGAGAAGTTCACATAAAAGTCATAATACAGCAGGAAATTGTATTCTTATTATGTACTTAGAGTATCTATGTCAGGAGAAAATTATAAAGTTACTAAGATTAGCTATTTTATTCTGCTCTTAGTTGCTTTGAAAATGTTTGGCAATATTTAATTTCCATATTAATATCAAATTACATAAAACTTTAGAACATTTGATACTGTATTTGAGTTCTCTAGGGAAACAGAGCTGACAGGAGATATATGTAAATATTGAGATTTTATAAAATTCTTACTTAACTGTGGAGATTCATGAGTCCAAATTCCATAGGACAGACTGCAAACTGGGAACTCCGATGAAGGTTTTCAGTGAATTCCCCAGGAGAATCTGGCTGACCGAAGTAGAGATGAAAATTCTCTCCTGATTGCTGAAATAATCATTTTTCCTTGTAAAGCCTTTAACTGGAGGCATTCAGTTAAGCTCATTGCTGAAGGCAGTCTCCTCAGTTGATTGTAGATGTAATCAGCCATAGATGCAATCAACTTAATGATTTCAATCCATGAAATATCCTCATGGTAACAGGCCAGTTCTTGCTTGACCAAACAACTGGGCACCATTACCTGGCCAAATTGATACATGAACCCAACCATCATAGATGCTATTCCACTCAACTCTGACTTTGAAAATCTTCGTTACACCTTGCTGCACTGAGAGTGGCACTTATTAAATAGGAGTTTAATCTTTAGAATGTTTTCAAGTATTTACTTGCTTTGGTGTAATTCATATTTTCTAATTTACTTGGATCTTTTTTTTTTTAAAAACAAAACTCCTTTTTTCTTTTTTTGGAGAATTTGCCTTCCTAATTTTTAATTTACATGGAAAATTATTTCATTTGAGAAGTATCAAAACATGCAAAACCAATTTTTACATATGAATATCTTAATTTTCATTTGAATATTTTTACTTTGTAATTTTTTACATTGCTTTTCATTTTATATTTTCCTTGTGTTTTGTGTGTTAATTTTGAGAAGAATTTTAATTTATTAAAAATTAAACTACTTCCTCTAAATTAATAATCATATTGAAGCTGTTGAAAATGATGTGATTTATAAAGACAATGAATTATGCTTTAATTTCACTTTCTTTTGAACTCGAGTATAAAGAATATTAATGGGGTAACTTACAGTAAAAGACAGAAATAGATGAAAAGCATCCCTTAATTGCTTTTTTTTAGTTTTTTTCTGACATTGAGCTTTGATATTGAGATTTTTAAAAGATTCCCTGTCTAGGTAGAGATCCATGCCAGTTGGTGTCCGATGAGAGTGACAGAATAGTTTGGTAGTTGAAAGAGTCTGAATTTCCTGGCTTCCCTGTTAGTTTTGCTTTCCCCTGTCTTGGCTCCTGCTTTCTGAAATTGCTTGAGCAGGTGAATATGTACATAGGTTATGTTGGTATGACTAGGAACCTAGAAAAGGGCTAAGGCCCACAAAACTGTAACTGATTCTTGTTGCTTTTCAATCTGCAAAGAGTTTTCTGGTGCTTTTCATTGCTCTCAAAGACCTTGAATTGGCTGAAGGTGTTACTTGCTTTCTGCTTAAACTTTTCAGCTGCTTTCTCTGTTGGATCATAGACAGTAGTATCTCTTCTTCATGCGTAGTTTTTTAGGCTAGGTATTATAATCAGAGTTTTATTATTTCTCAGTGGCAATCTTTTTTTATACCAGAACTGGAAATACTGTTTTTGCTCTTTTGGAGAAAAGGTGGAAAGTTTGGTTACTTCCCTTTGGGAGAGATGTTTAAAAAGTTATTCTAGCCATTTTAAAGAGATATAGCCCAAATGTTTTTTTGAATATTTATATTGTGCTGGACAGTTTGCTAAGTGTTTCCCATGGATTACTTAATTTCATCCCCATGACAGCCTTATGAAGTACTGTATTATTATTATTACTGCCTTTTTATAGTTGGGTGAACTAAAGCTCGGAGCCCTGAGCTCGGGAGCTGGGCGTGGGGGGCGGGGACTGTGCCTGAGGTTCCCTCTGCCCTGGTCAGGACGTGGCAGGTGTGGGTGTGAAGATCTTGCCTCGTGCCTTCGTCTTCTTTCAGATTTTTGTTTATTTTTTATCTTCCCCCATCTTTTATACTTTGCGGCTCCTGGTTTTGTGGGAAAGGTTCCAGAGAATGCGTGATCCTGAGCCTGTTAAAACGTACTCACGCCAGGGAAGGAAGTGGCCACGAGGCAGCTGCAAATGTTTTCTCAGGAGAAGTAATGCATTTGAAGCCCGGTGCTGAGCGAACGCCCGTCCTTGCCACGTTGCTGTGGCACTTTGTGGATGGTGAGGGAACAATAAAGTGAATGTTGTCATGCTCAGTCATTTTCCTGCTTATACATGGGCTGATACCAGAAGTTCCGTTCTGAGAAGGGTATTTTACAGAGCTGTTAACTCCTTCCTAAGAAGGCAGTGGAAAAGGGACGGCCAGACTACAAAATGAGTTCAGACGTAGAGGATCTTGGGCACCTCTTCGCTTTATATCTGAACACTTGAATTCTTTACTTCATGTTTGGAAATGGTAGATGGAAGCTAAGACATCTCCTGGAGGCAGGATTGGGCTTTCTGACATGCCTACCATCTCAGTTGTTTATTTTAATTAAACCATACATTTTTTAATTTAATGTCCTTCATTTCATTCAGAATTAATAACCCTGAGCCTTATTTCTGTCCATGCCTTGATCTGTCTGTGGTGCTTTTACCTTGAGGAATGTTCAACAAAGAAATGTTTCCCCCTCCCCCCTTCCTCCCTTCTTCCCCCTTGCCCACCCTCCCTCCTCTCTCCCTTTCTCCCTCCTTATAATGTTTAAGCATAGAGAAAAAGTCCCTCTGGCCCAGTTAAGTACCGTAAGCACCTAATAACAGGGCATCTGCCCTCAAGGTTGTAAATGTGGTGTTTTTAAATGAGGTGACATTTACTAAAATGTAAATTTAATCTGTCTCTGAGGTTTTATCTTTTTAAACTTCATTTTAACTTCCAAAAGGTGTATTATTTTTTGAACTTATAGGGCAGTTGTTAAACAGAATCTATCCAGTGCTCTGCTGAGCTCTTTCCCTATCCCTTCGTTGTCTCCCTGCTTTAGTCTTTCTATTCCTTTATGCTTCCAGTTCACTGATCTTCTGCTTGCTACTCTTGTCATACGAGGATTTTTATATTCTTAACCTTGCTCCGTTGTTTTACAAACCACACTAACAAGATTATTTTATCTTACTTTTATTAATTGCATGTTGATTTCCTAGGCTAGGTTCTTCAGTGGCTTTCCAGAAATCCATCATTAACTCCATTGGCAAACAACTTTATATCCTATCAAATCATCTTTTATGTGTTCACCCTCCCATTATTTTTGCCTTTTTTGCTCTCCCCCCACCCCCCTTCTCTCCTGTAAGAAGTCAGGAGGCCTCAGGATATGGTGAAGACATCTTAAGCCCTATAACTCTTGGGCTCTAGTCCTTGGACTGTTACACCTTTGGGTTTACAGACATTTATAGATTCCTGCTATGATCCTGGCACAATGCAAGTCCTTGGGGGCAGAGAGATGAATAAGGCATGGTCTCCTTAAAATGTACTCACATTACTATGAGTTTCCTCATGAGAAAATGAAACAATTGGAAGAGACAACTCTGACCTACCACCTGGTTGTACAGACCTGTCATTCTAGAGCTCCTATACTGTAGCCTTCTATGACTTTTTAGTCCCATGGTGGTGTTTGTGTGTGATTTTAATTTACCGTCTCAGAAAATAATGTGTTTTCTTGGTTGAGGCAGTTCATAGATTCATAGAATTTGCAGATTAGTTTGGTGAAGGGTCTGTAAAAGCTGAGCTGAATCCTGAGGACAGGGAGAAAGAAGGAGAGGACAGGCAAACCACCCAGAAGGAGTGGTATGTGCAGACATCTGACAGTGACATCTGGGAGCCTCATGTCTTTCATTGTGGCTAAAACTAGTTGGTGAGGGAGGAGGTAACTCCAGAAGAGGCTGTGGACATAGCAGTGGAAGCCAGAAAATGGATGACCTCATATACTTTGCTGGGGCATTTGGTCTTGATTTAAGGGCTCCAGAAAACTAAAGAGGGGTTGTAAATAGGACAGTTGCATGTTCAGATTTCTCTTTTGAAAGGCTAAAGTCTGGTTTCAAGGAGAACCAATTGGAAGGAGGCAGCTAGATATTAGGAGGATTAGGAGGCTGTTGCAGTCAGTTAGACAAGAGATGAGCCAAGGAATATACAGTTGGGATGAGAAGTAGTTGAATGGAAGAGGTTTTTAGGAGGTTGAATGAATTGTGTGTGGGACCAGGGAAGGGAGGAATTAGGGTTGAGTTCTTGATTTCTGATATAGACAGACATAGATGTAACACATGTACCCCTTCATCAGAGAGGGATATGCAAGTCTTGTCCACAGTAACTGCAGTTAGCTTCCAGCCCAGCTTTTGAGGGATGTTTTTCCTTCTGTCATTTCTGGGTATAGCTGCTTATGTCCCAAAAGTTCAATTAGCTATTCCAACACATCCAGTGAATGGAGGTGGAGAGAGAGACAGGGTCGCCTCAGTAAAACAAAACAAAACAAAACAAAACAAAACAGAAAAACAACTTCTTATAGGAAGGTGGAGAGAATGGGACACACTCAGTAGTTATTGTTTCACATCCTGCTGGATGAGAATAACAAGACCTTGTGTATGACAGCCGTGGAGGAATTCCTTGGGTGGCCTGTTGGGCTGCTCTTGGTTTTGTTCTCCAAGAGGATCTCCTTTGCCCATTGTCCTTTGTGGCTCAGATGGGTGCATAATTCATGGTTCAGCTCAGATGTCCCCTTCTCTGAGAGCTTTTCGCTGACCTCCTGGTATAAAGTAGGTATCCAGTTTTTAATTTACCTGTTGTAATTATCGACAGGGTGTGTGTTATCTGCAGTGATCTAGTTCATTTACTTTTCTTCTCCCTTTGCCTGGGAGTGTAAGGTCATGCGGGTGGGAGGAGTCTTCACTGATGTGTCACTGTGAATCCCTAGTACCTAGAGCAGTATCTGGCTCAGCATACTCTGAAATTTTTTATTCAGTTAGAATTCACATGACATGAAATCAGCTATTTAATTCAGTGACAATTAGTACATTCATAATGTTGTGTCCACCATCTCCCTCTGTATACTTCCAAAACGTTTTCATCACCCCAAAAGAAAGCCCTGTCCCCATTATGCAGAAACTACCCATTTTACTCTTCTCCCAGCCCCTCAATTTATACATTTTTTAAAGAATGAATAAATGAATGAGAGATGTATAGAATGCAGGAGGAGGAACAGATTTCTTATTTTTTGTTTATTTCCTGGTGGGGGGCAGGGAGGAGGGTGAATTCAGTTTTGGATGTGATTAATTTTAGGACTGTCTAGATACGGATGTCTAATAGGCCATTAAACCTATGAGTCTGAAGCTCGGGAGAGAAATTACAATAAAGATACGTAACATTTTCTGAGCCTTGACAACGCGTCAGTCTTTGTTTTAAGCACTTTACTGATCTTTTAAAATTGGGCTATAGATTTATGGAGGCAGAAGTTGAAACTGTCAAGTGATAATGTTCGGGGAGTTTGTATGTAGCATGAGAAAAAACCAAGGACAAAATCCTGGGGGACACCAGTGTACATGAGACGAGTCAAGAGGGCGGTGCCTTTCAGAAGAAGCAGGCAGAGGTGGGAAAATCTGGGGCCTGTCGTGCCAAAAACCCAGGGAGGAGTTTCAAGGAGGAGGGATTCTGGATGTCTTGGAGAGACCTGAAAAAGTCTGTGGACTTCAGCATCAAAGAAACGACCTTGGGAAGAGCTGTTTCGGGAGATCGTGGGATTAGGAAATAGGTTGAGGGTTTGAAAGAGTGAAAGCACAGTGAAGGGAGAAAGTTGTGGTTCCTGGGGAGCGTGATGACGGCCACCAGGCTATTGGTGGAAGAATGTTCTCAGCATTGTCCTAATTGGTCTCTGGACCTTCTGATTTTCTTGTTCCCTTATTTTCCCAGCAGAATACAAGGCAGTGGCCTCTTACAGGCTGCCACGTTGCCTCCCTGGTCCAGCTGTGGCTGGTGAAAAGTTCTGTGTTGTAGGGCCTTGTTGGCCACAGCTTACGACTCAGCTGCCCTTGGCCCCAAGAGTGGAGGGTCTTTGATTTTAACTTCTCTCACTAGTGTTAGCTCTTAGTTTCATGTTTCTCCCAAGTTACCTGAATTTCACATGATTGCATTTTCATTTATTTCCACTAAGCCTAGACTTCTGGTTGCATGAAAACCATCTTTCTCTGCAAGCAGTCAAGTCAGTGGCTTTAATGGCTCAGCTTTAGTTATGTCTACAACTGCAAATTTGATAAGGAAAACTTAAATTACATATATATATCTTTTTAATTTAAAATTTTGCATCAACTTTTTTTTTTCCCTAGTAACAGGAATTAGGTTTCCAATTGGGAGAGTAAAGATGATGTTTTAAGAATGCACTGTTCAAATATTACAGTATACTTTAATTTCCTGAAATATGGATTCTAAAACTTTGTCTTGCTTGAGATTTTCTGAGTTTATGTGTAGCTTTAACATACTCATAGATAAAGGAGCCTTCAGATAATATAAACTAAAAGTAGGTATTTTTTCTCTTTATTACTTTTGAAAGGAAATACATTTGGTAGGAAAAATTTTTAAAATAATGAGTTGACTTGTTTGTTCAAAAATAGTTTCTTATAATTTTTGTTGCAAACTCTGGAGCCTAGGATTTTATTTCTTTTGATTGTGTGTTTTTAAGATTGTGAATAAATCATATGCTAGCATGTGAAAAGTCCTACGAAAGATAGTTTTCTGTGGTTTTTTCTTTTAAAGCTAGCTTATTTCATCAAAGGTGGTAATTATTAATTTGTCATTGAAGTGAAGAGTGTTCAATCAAGGTATCTTGACCAGACATCCGTTTCTCACTGAAGCAAAACTGATGCCGAGATCTGGGAATGCCTGGTGGGGAAGGAGGATTCAGGAGGACAGCTTAGCTGTAGGGACCTCCCCCAAGATGTTAAAATTTGGTTTTCAGATTTGCAATAATGACTCTGAGCTATGTGACTGTTACAGAGGCACATAGCTGACTCCTTTGAGGATCAAGCCTTTTGGTGTTTCTCAGCTTTTTGTTGTAAGGACTCTTATACACTCAACATTTATTGAGAACACCGAAGAGCTTTTGTTTATATAGATTGTATCAATTGATATTTACTGTATTAGAAATGGAAACTGATAAAATTTAAAAAAAACATTTATTAATTTATTTTAGAATACCATTGATAAGCTCATTAATGCTGACATAGCATATTTTTGTGAAAAAATAATTATATTTTCCAAAAGAAAAAAAGCATTTCAGGGAAAAATGGCATTGCTATGCATTTTTGACGATCTTGTTAATATCTGGCGAAATCAAAGACATCTAGATTATCATGTCTGCTGCTGCACTCAGTCATTTAGTCTTTGAATATTTCACCTTAAGTCATGAGGGAATGAGAGTGAAAAAGGAAAGTAATGTCTTGGTGTTAATTAAGAAAATAATTTTGAGCTCACTGATCCCGTTTCAAGGCCCTCCTAGAACCACTGGGCTAAACTATGTATTTCTTGAAGGCAGGGACCGTAGGCTTGGTTTCCTTTCTTCTACCCCTGGGGCCTAGTAAAATATTTTTTGTGTTGACTCCTTGAATGTGTTTACAGATTGAACTTTCCATTATGAAATTATAGGGAAAGGAGCCTTCTGGTGAATCAGGAAAGCACTTCCTCTCAGGATGCCTTTCCCCTTCATCAGCAAGGCTGTAAGGGTCTGTCTATGTGACCCCTTGACTCAGCAGCCAGAGAGGTGCCACTGGTTTCTTTTTACTCTGATGCCATTGCAGACTGGTTGCAAATCAGGATAAGGAGGGAAAAAATATTCCCTGCTCAGTGCAAAGAATTCTAGGAAATCTCGAAGGATGCTGGGAGAAAGAGGCCAGAATTGTTTCCTAGAAACTGAGTGGAAAAGTCTTTGCAAAAGTTTTCGGGGGCCTTTCTGGCAAATGCAATCCACTCTGCTCTCCAGAAAACATATGTGCTCCTCAATTCACGTTTTCTACACCCAGGCAATGGCAGGTGGCCTGAAAAGTGAGTGGGAAGCAATCCTCAGCTCTCCAAGTAACAGTGTTTTCATTTGCCAAATGTTATGTTAATTTTCTCCAAATTCATGGTAGAAATATGCAAACTTAGCCTGAAAATATGCATGCTGTTAGTATTAAGTTTCCAGACTTTTGATAAAATGTAGGTAAACAATATCAAAAGGTATTTTAAAAATTGTGGTAAATTTTGTACATAGCCAAAAAAATGTACAACGTATGGTGTTTTACCTTGGAACCCACTTATTTATCATCTACGTCAGGAAAAATCTTCATGAATATACTGTCATAGATACGTTGCTTTTGCATTTGACTTGCAAAGAAATGAAAGCAAAACTTTTTTTTTAAAAGCATGATTTTGTCTGCTCTATGTGAATTAGTAATGGCATTTTCTAACTGCTAGTCTTGGGCATGTCAGTCATTGTGGTATGTTCTTACTAATACTCTTTGAACTTCTTTCTCTGTCCTTTTCTTCCGGGCCGTATATTGCTGCTTTTAGCGCTTCAGCGTGGAAGGGATCTCAAATGTCATTCAGAATGGCCTCCGCCACACCTTTGGAAATTCAGGTGGAGAGAAACAGGTGCTCGGTTATCCTTATTTTCCTCATTCTCTGCTTTTTGATTCTCCGTGTAAGTGAAGATTCTGAAAGCTGGCAATTTTATTAGTTTATTAAGACCATTGTTTAAAAGAGAAAAATGAATATTAATTATATTTATAGTCTCAATAATGAACAGACTTTCCCTTTGGGAAAAAGCATTTTCCAAATTGGGCAATAGAGTAAATGTATTCTTAATTCATATTTTAGTGCTCCATTTCTCACTCTTACTCTTAAATAGATATTAACAAATTGATATAATGAGTTGCATGGGTAGAAAATCTGTGAAAATAACGCAACTAGAATATGCTACTCTAATTCTAAAAATCTAGGAAATAAGATCTCATGTTTGTGGGAAGAGAGCCCAGTGTTGGTATATTTACCTAGAATTTTAGGTTAAAAAAAAATATATATATGTCTAAACATCCTTTTATAGGTAAATATATCTTACCTCCTTTTTAATGTAATTCATGTGATTTTAAGGTATATAAAATAGCTAACTCAGTTGTCTGCCAAGAGAGGCACAAGGCATTATTTTTACAAAATTGTAAGTAGGTATGAACATATCTCAAATGTATTTCAATTTGCTTTTTATTAACATTTTTGTATTACTATTTAAGAAATATCTTAAATATGGGAAGCACATCTGCATTAATGAGGATGCTTAAACTTACCTTTCACAATTTGCAAATTTCAGTTGAAAAGAAAGACTCTTCTAAGTTAGAACGTGTGCAGAATGTAGTTCATAGGCACTTTATCAAAAGAAAGCTTTTAAGCCTAGAGGCTTTACGGAAGATAGTTCAGTATTACTCAAGAAGGGAGGGAATCGGCATTAAAGAGGGGAGGATTGTACTGACATTTGCAGCTCAAAAACAGGCTTCACAGAAGGATGGTTGAATTTTTGTTTTTGTTCTGGCACCTCTCAATCCTCTCAAACTCAGATGTTAGCAGGATAACGTCCAGTGTGATGGAACACACAGGAGTGGGGGCAGAGGGCCTGAAAGTGTAGCCAGTGGTGTGCATGCCAGGATAGCGTCTTGCTGCTTCTCAGAGTTGCCAGGCTCATGGGTCATTTTGAAGCCCCAGGAGGGCATATTTCTGGCTTGTGTTCTGTATAAAGAAACATATTTAAATGCATAATTGGGAATCTCCTTGAAGAAGCCTGCACAAAAGGATGCTATAAAGCTAAGTTTCTTAGTGATTGAACAGTTCACTTCTACTTTTTTTCTGGACCTAGCAATCTAGTTATTGTTAAGTGACTTTTTTTATATTATTTTTCAATTATGGGTAGGATAAGATCACTCAAGGCGGATTAGGAATAGAGCTGAGATTTAGGGCTTGGAGCTAAATAATGGGTGGAGCTGAAGAGATTCTAAGTCAGATCCAATAGATCTCTAGATGAGTGTAAGCAAACTACTCTAAACTATAATTTTTTGGTGGGTTGGTCAGAATAAGAGAATCTTGGCAGTTTTTAAGTTACACTTTTATAGGATATAATCATAACTGATACTGTGAGGCCTCACAATGGGTGAATTAGGTAGTTTGCCTCAATTTCAAACTTCTACTTTCATTGTTCATTTCCCCTCTAGACCATTCTCTCCTTTCATTTTTTTATTTAATACCTTTAAACATTTTAAAGTACTTATACAATACTACAAAATAATAATAATACATCCCTAAAATTATTTGGAGAAGTATGTCTTTGTTCATTTCTGGGAGAAGCTAGTAGGTGTTTTTAAAGTTGTCAAGTTATTTATGTGATCATTTTGTTCAATTGGAATAAAAATGGTCTAAGAGAACTATCCAGCTGTTGGAAATTGTTTTGTTGTGGAGAACTCTTACAACTGTGTATTTAGTTTGACGATTTAAAACGTGTTGAAAAGTAAGCTAGGAAAATGTTAGACAAGGCTTCACTTTAAAAATGAACAAATTGAGTAAATCATCTTCAGATCTAGTTTTGTGAAATTTTCAATAACTGAAATAGAAAAGAATAAGTGGAGATTTATATTGACGTGGATTTGTATGAAGCAGGGTAGATGTGGTCAAGAAGATGAGCTCCAGCTGAGATATTAAGACATCTTTATTCCTGTACCTGTGTTTTCATTGCCAAAGTAGCTCATGTTGTTTCATGTTATAAAATAGACCTGCTAAATAACTGCATCAAATATTTTGCAGATAAAATAGTTCAGATTTGTGATGCATTGTTTTTTGTTTTTTTTTTTTAACTTGGCAGTACTTGACTACAGTCATTCCTTATGAGAAGAAAAATGGACCGCCATCTGTTGAAGATCTTCAGATATTAACAAAAAGTGAGCAAAGATAAAATTAAACTGTTACCTTGTTTATTTTGCTGATACTTAAATACCTGATTTTAGTTGACTGATTTTTGTTGTTACCGTTTTTTTTGTTTTGTTTTGTCTATTTAGGATAGTAAATGATGGATGCTGTTCTAGTTTGGTAATGCTGCTGTTAAGCAAAATACCAAAAATAGATTGGCTTTTATAAAGGGTTTTATTTGGTTACACGTTTACAGTCTTAAGGGCCATAAAGTGTCCAAGGTAAAGCATTAACAATTGGGTACCTTCACTGGAGGATGGCCAGTGGCGTCCAGAAAACCTCCGTTAGCTGCGAAGGCACATGGCTGGCGTCTGCTCTGGAGTTCTGATTTTCAAAATAGCTTTTGCCCAGGATGTGCCTCCCTAGGCTTCAGCTCCTCAAAAATGTCACTCTTAGTTGCTCTTGGGGCTTCTGTCGTCTTTTAGCTTCTCTGGAGCAAAAATCTGCTTTCAAAGGCTGTTTCCAAAATGTCTTTGTAAGCTGAAGCTCCTCTCTCAGCTCCTGTGCATTTTTCGAAGTGTCCCGCTTAGCTGTAGCAAGCTCGCTCCTTCTGTCTGAGCTTATAGTGCTCCAGTAAACTAATCAAGGCCCATGCTGAATGGGTGGGGCCACACCTCCATGGAAACTATCCAGTCAGAGTCATCACCCACAGGTGGGTCGCATCTCCATGGAAACACTCAATCAAAGAATTACAATCTAATCAATACTGATACATCTGCCCACACAAGAATACATCAGAGATAATGGTGTTTTGGGGGACATAATACATTCAAACCAGCAGAGATGGCATTCTTTATTCTTACGAGAATGAAACCATGAATGGCTATGACATCAAAAACAACACTAACGTTATACTCAACTTGTATTTTTTGTTTTTCTTACCTTTGAAATATTCACAAACTAAGTTTTTGGGAAAAAATATAACTTGATTCTCTATCCCTTCTTGTGTGTTTAAGAACATATCCATTTAGTAATAAATTAGATGATTTAGGGATCTTATTTAAATATGACTGACAATAACTGAATAGGAAAGGTTTAGGGTAAGAGTGGCCTAAAACACTCTCCTTATGAATGTAGAACCCAAGATAGTAATTATAGATAGAATGTATATTGATGATAATGTTCTAAGAACATTCATTCATTTCAGCAAATATTTCTTGAAGGCATATTCTGTGCCAGGCCTTGTTCTGGGCCCTTGAGATACTTTAGTGAGCAAAGCCAGGAAAACCAACTCTACCCTCAAGGAGCTTGCGTTTTAAAATAATTTGTTAGATTTTAATATACATTATATTGAGCCTGTCCTATGATAGCCATAAATGAGCCCTTAATTCTGATTCTTTCCCTGTTATTTACAGAGAAACTCTTGGAAGTTACTTATCCTCTCTTTTCACAGTGAAAAATGAGGATAAAGAAATGTGTGATTTTTGGGTAAATCACATAATCAATCACCCTTGTTTTCCTTGCCCTTGAATTGGCTGATCTGTTAGTTTCTTTCTAATTGAAAATATCGTGATAAGTGCTGATTAGAAGGGAGTCAAATCAAAGAGAATCAGATAGATGGATATTGATGATCTATTTTGGGAATTAAGGATGTGGAGGCATCGACTGGGGTGGATGTACAAGGGAAGAAGCTCATGTCTTATTTACTAGCTATCTGCTTGCTAATCTGAAGCTTTTATTCTTTCCTTTGGTGAATAATACTTTAAAAGCATTTTATATTTAGATATAATAAATCAAGTGATGTCAGCCAGTCTAAAACAAAGAATCAAGAGATTAACTGGGTGGCCAGCCCTCTAATTTTCAGGAAGAGCTCCTGAAGTTGTAAGTGCCCAAGACCACACAGTGGTATGGTTAATTACACAGCTATGTCTGTTAATTCCTAGTCCACTGTACTTTTAATGATGCTGGGTTTTTTTGGGTGTGTGATTTTTATATAGAACTTAAAAAAAACTAAAACTAAACCCAAATCTAAAACAGAAATACCGAACATAGTAGTCCTCTAAGAAGGGACTCTAAATATTGCTCAGAAGTCAGGAATGCCTGAGGGGCCTCAGCTTCTCAGATCAAGGACAGACGCTTGTTTGGTCAAACCTATGACATAATTCCAACATGAAAATGTCACGAGGCTGGTTCTTAGATGACGTCTTCATAAAGTGTGACTCAGGTTGGACACTGTGGGCATTTTTGGGTGTGTGAATGTGTGTATGGCGTGTGCATGAACATCCGTATTAATACATCAATGATGACAGGAAGGTGAAGACAGTACATGGAAGGATGACTTTCACTTTGAAAATAAAAAATGGCTGGCTCATGAAAACTTGGGGGAGAACCCGAAACTTTGCTTCTGTCACCTTTAGATGTTAACTAATGGAAAAGCCCTGTGGAGACAATGATGGTGTCAATGGATATGTAGACTTCCTCGTAAAAGCTATTGGAGGGGGATCCCTGGTGCAGTCACAATAGTAACAAAATTATTATAATACTGGTAGTGTTAATAATTACAGCCCATGCTTCCATAGCAAATACTGGGTGCCAGGCATTGGTCTCCGTACTTTTACCTGTTTGTAACTTAATCCTTATGACAAACCCTAAAGGCAGCTCTAATTATTCTTATTTTACAGTGGAGGGACTTGGCGCACAGAGTGGTTAAGTAATGGGCTCAAAGTTACACAGCTAGGAAGTGGTGGAAGCAGGGTTTACACCCATAAGGCTGACTTGACAGTTACTCTGTGTGCCCTTAGCATTCTGCGTGGGGAAGAATAGTTAGGCATTTTCCCCAGGATGCTCTGGAGAAAGTTTGAGTTGGCAGTCACTGTTGAAGTGTGGTATTTATAGGTTTATTTCTACTTGGATGGTTTAAATTTTTTTTTTTTTTTAACCACTGTACTAATTGGCTGTTTTTTCACAATTTGGTCCTTAAGAAGATACAATCGCCAAAGATTCCCTTGAGGATGAGGTGAATTCACCCAGCTTCTGCCGTAGTGTACGAGGAGTAGATAGGCTGGCAGGTGCTGGGTGCTGCTTCATGGAAATTTTTTGTCTTTAAAAATTCCCACCGAGGAAGCATTTTAATAAGAAAGGCTTTTGAGAGTATGGCTAACTATCCCTTTAGGGTAGAGTTAAGAGTAAAGCTACAGTGATTGAAATAATATTTTTGATCTGAGTTTTAAATTGTTGTCTTTCTCCTTTTCTTATTTTGCAGTTCTCCGTGCCATGAAGGAGGATAGTGAGAAAGTTCCGAGCTTGTTAACTGATTATATACTGAAGGGTGAGTTTTACAGTGGTGTATTTGCAATGGTTGGGAAGTTCTGATTAGTCATTAAATGTATCATCTTGCTATTAGATTAAAAAAGTAACTTGTAAGTGCATAGCTTTTATCAGGCTTCTATTCAGTTATTGGTGTAGAGGGTGATGATAGACACATGGCTTACTTATTCTCCCAACATTATAAATTATGGTTATATAAAATTTAAGCTTTATTTGAGGTCCCAAGTTGGAAGTAATTTCCACAGCTAAATTATAAACATTGAGGAAGGCAGTGGAGGAAAATTAATAAGCTATTGCCATACTTTTGTGAATATCAGGTGTCACCATTGGGAGGATTTGAGAAAGGTAGTCTCTGTCACTATGGGGAAGGGTGGGTTATCTGTGAAGAAAAGATGAAGGAGGGGACCTTTAAATCAGTTAACATTCCAAAGGGGAAACTGAGGGGGAAGGACTGGTGTTAAGGGATGGGGGACGGAGGGTAGGGAAAAAGAATGGACTTTTCATAAACCCAGGACCGTGAAGAACGAGCCATAAGTCTTGGGGGCAAGATCACACAGGACGGGAACAGAGAGGAGGCAGAAGATTGTTTAAGAAATTGATGAGATCAGGAAAGAGTAGAAATTGGGTGATAGAGAAGGGACTGAGAAAATTATAGGTGAAACTAATACTTTTCAATAATTTTTTTTTTAATTAGCAGTTATTCAGGCAATAGATTTTTAAAACAAAACAAAATGAAAATGCACCTTGTAGTGTTTGATCAAATTTTGAGAGCATTCCTCTTCTGGTAAGATTTTTCTTCTTTGGGTTCTCGCTCTTCTCCATCAAGGTTGTTAGCTGAGCATAAAGAAGGTTGGAATTTCTTAGACATTAGGTGTCTCAGATGGGAATTTTCTTCTATAACTTTATAAAGGAGAGAACCTCAGTATAGTATAGAGGGGGCTCAAAGTGAATAATTCATAAGGATCACTTATAAGGGACTTGGTATGGATGTGAAATTGTGTACCAGCCACAGTAGGTTGACATGGAAGTAGTAATGTCTGAATTGATATCATTTTATAATAAACTGTATTTTTCTGTTGGGCTTTTGTTCCCTATTAAATTTTTTTTTTTTTAACTATGACATCTTTGCTTTTGTGTTGTGCTAGCATTAATAGGAAAGCTGGACTGTTCTGAATCTTGTTCTTCTAGATGTGAAACAGGAATGAGATGAACGTAAAGAACACATCTTAATGTTTAATCATCAAGGGCCCCTAGAGCACTGCCACAAACCTTGTGGATGTCTGGAAGCCTTCTCTAGCCATTTCTGTCATTTGACTGCATGCAAGAATTTTATGACTCTGAGAACAGGGTTCTCTGGGGGCGATGTTTTTTTTTTTTTTTTTTCTTTTTTAATTCAATTTCATTGCAATATATTCATATACCCTACAGTCATCCAGAGTGTACAATCAGTTGTTCACAGTATTATTATATAGTTGTGCATTCATCACAATTAATTTTTGAACCTTTTCATTACTGAAAAAAAAAAATAAAAATTTAAGTAAAAAAGAACACCCAAAACATCCCACCCCCCCATCCTTCCCTATTATTCATTTACTTTTTTGTCCCTATTTTTCTACTCATCTTTCCATACATTGGATGAAGGGAGTGGGAGCCAGAAGGTTTTCACAATAATATGGTCACACCGTGTAAGCTACATAGTTATACATGTGTCTTCAAGAATCAAGGCTACTGGGTTGCAGTTCAACCGTTGCAGCTATTTCCTTCTAGCTATTCCAATACACTAAAAACTAAAAAGGGATCTCTATATAGCACATAAGAATAACCTCCAGGATGACTTCTCGACTCCATTTGAGATCTCTCAGCCACTGGAACTTTGTTTCGTTTCTCTTCCCCCTTTTGGTCAGATGACTTTCTCAATCTCATGCTGCTGGGTCCAGGCTCATCCCCAGGAGTCATGTCCCACAATGCCAGGGAGATTTACATGGGGGCAGTGAGTTTTAATTCTTTACTCTGAAAACTTGGGGCTGTTATTGTGACCCTAAACTGCATGCCTTGGGGAAGCAGCCCCCATCTAATTCTTGTTCCTCAGGCTCTGGCCGCTGGCTGTTGTCTGCGAGCCCAGTTCTGCCTTTACAGTGCCTGCTTCTGATGAGCCGTTTGGGTGCCTGGGTTGTGGTTTTGTCCTGGCTTTGTATTTTGAGGTCTGGGTGGGAAAGCAGCCAGGATTCAGACTATGGCAGTGACTCTAGTCTGAGAACATAAGGAAGTGTCCTGCACAGAGGTATTCAAGTGTGTGGGGAACGATGCTGACATGGGATAATTTAAGATGCTCTTTTCCACCCATCCTGGATATTCACAGCCATTTCCCTGTCCCTCCTCCGTAGGGACCAGAATAGAACCCTTCACCGGGTGGGGGCTACACGGGGAAGCGCTCTCCTCCCCTGCTGGTTGCACATAGTCTTTGTTGTTGATGCCAGTAGGTGTGGTCCAGCTGCCCAAATATAGGTCTTGGTTTTAACACAAAGGTGAGAAGCGAAAGAAGGTAGGAAGGTGGCCTTATTGGCCGAGAAAGACAGGATGCCACCCCAGGGGTGAATCACGCTGCTCTTTCCCATGGGAGCCTGCTGCCACCCGCGCCTGGGCAGGACCAGAGGCGAGTGGGGTAGGTGGGGCTGCCTCCGTGCCGATGTTGGGTGGGAATCAAGTTGTATGCACAAACTTGTACTCTTCTGTGCCTTTGCCAGGGAGCCAGTTTGCTGTGTTACAGGTCTCGTGGCAGAGGGCTGATGTGACAGCCTTCTAAGCGGTGCCCTCCCTAAGAGACATGGCTTCTTTGATACCTCATTTCTGGGAAATTCTAAAATGTATTTTGAGAGAACTTTTCATTGTTGGTTGTTGCCTTTTAAAATCTTCAAAATTGCTACTTTAGATCTGCGCATTAATATTTTAATTGTCATTACTTGATGTTTTTATACAAATGTATATAAAATACATGTACATTTTGTATAAGTGCATACAAAATAGACATTTCTATTGAGACCTTTTTTTTCTTCCTCTAGTTCTGTGTCCTACATAGCACTGCATCACTTCAGGAGCAGGTTTATCTTCCGTGGACTACAGCTAGATTTCCTACAGCATTATTCTGAAAGCTGGCTACCATTACTTTCTGGTTATTGGAAATGCAGCACACTTGAACTTGGGTTTGTGGTTCAGTATTAAAATATCACAACTACACTAATTCATTGTATAGTAGAACCAAGAGAAATACAGCACTATTTTGAATTCTAATGATTGATTTTAACTCTCGACAATTATGAACTTTTCTCTTAGTAGAATAAGGGGCGTAATACTAATTGTGTGTGTACAGTTAGATTTTTCTTTAACTGACATTATACTTATTTGAGTTTATATAGCTTTGTAGATCTCAAGTGCACTGAAGAGCAAGATTGAAGCACTGATTTTACTATAGCTATTCTTCAGTGGTGGCAAGAACTAACCCTAATTTTAAAAGAGAATTGTCAGTTTAAGTGTTACCCATCAGTATTGTGCAGAGACTGAGCTTGACAACCTTGGGCTGTTCTTGAAGTGAAACCACAATATGCATTACTTGAGCTTAATACTTAAGTGAACATTGAAAAACTGCTGGAGATGACTGACTGTTAGCCTCCGATTGTCACCATTATTCAAATTTTAACCATTAAGTTGCTATTCACTTTCAGAATTTCGGATTGTTTAACTTTAGATGTTGAAATGTTTTCTCCTGTCCGTGAAGAAGCGTACTTTAAAAGGAGTTTGTATCCTTCAAGGTGCTGAAGAAACTGTATCTGCAGCATTGTCCATTTCCTATCATTATTGTGCTACATTTTATCCATGCCTGAGTATTTTCCTAAGGTACTAATTCTAGAAACAGCTACCCATGTATACCTCACTGGTTCCAATCAAGTCAGTGTCATTTAATAAATGTAAAAAAAAAAAAGTAATATATGCTTGAAAGCCTTGAGTTTATACTGTAATTTTTCTAATGAAATTTCTTTCATTGTGGTACTTTCCCTTACTAGTCTATGCAGAATCCATCACTGCAGTCTGTTAGCTGGTGAAACCCCGAAATGCCCCGTGGAGCCAAGGAGCGGGTAGAAGACTTTTCCAGACTGTGCCAAGCTGCTGTGGAATGATAGAAGTCCTGTTCATTTTCTGGGGCTGCGAGAAATTCCAAACAGCTCTGGCAGCCCCCCTCCCTTATGTAACAGAAGAGTGTAGAAAGAGTAGGTATGGGACCTGCTCTCAAGGGGCTTTTAAAACTCCACGTCAACATCTGTGTGCACACAGAGGTTCCTATTGCTCACTCCACTCAGTAACTGGACACAGTGACTGCAGAGGCTGGTAGCTCGCCTTGAAGCCGAACACCAGCTTAGCATTTCATCTGGAATCTAGTGATATGGAGAACTTGAGATGGTTTCCTTTTTTTATTAATGTCTTCTTTGCCAGAGAAAAGGTGGAAGTTATTTTCCCCTTTCCCTTGAATTGATGAATATGCTTACTTATGCAATAATATAAACTAATTTGATCTGTATTTGTAACAATTTTGCCTTGTATCTAAAGAATTGCAGCTTTGGAGGACATACAATATAGTAACAAGATAATTTTTAAAGTGATTCAACAGTGGTCTGTTTATAGCTCATTCTTAATTTGATGCTCCTTAGGTGTATGAAATACACATATCTTCCCCTGTCCAATCAGAGTCCCCTTGTGATTAGGTTCCCCTCTATGTCAGATGGCTTGGGAAACTCTTTCTTCTTCAGCAGGAAACTGCTGGGTTTTCCCACCGAAACCCCTCTCCTGTGCATGAGGAATTAGTTCTGACACTAATTTAATGAGGTGCACCCTTCTGACTTGTGACTGATGGCAGGTGACACTTGGAGAAAGACCTGCTTTCTGAGCGAAGATGAGGGTTCCTGTGCCACTGGAGGCTCATCAGACTGACAGCCTTAAGACAGGTACCATTTACCTTTCTAATCACCCCAGATATGGCATCTCTTTGACAGTTACACTGTATGACAGATTCAAAATGTTTATTTGCTGCCAAGAACCAGATTGCAAGTAATCCCCTTATAGCTTTGGTTTTTGAAGAAAACAAAACACTGTAGAACTACAGTGCACTCCAAGTGCCATATATCTATTTTATTTTTCAGGAAATTATATTTTTCTTTTACAAGAGCACAACAGGAATCAAAGTAAAAGAGTAATAGATACAGCACTCAGGATAAATCATATCTTTAAAATAATAATAAAAAAATTTACACCTTGTCCTGTATCCTGTTAGTATTTTCATTATATGGCCATGATTGAAAAACAAAAAGCAAGCATTTACAATCTTTTCTGATAAAGACTCTTTTTATGCCAGGAATGGATTAACTGTCAACAAAATTTTATACTAATCAGGCTGATGTAAATCTATTTTGGTTATATCATATCATTAACAAAATTTTTCTTTTTTTTTTGGAAATAGATAAAAATATTGCCCCTTGATAATAAATCTTTTTTCCTTTGATGCAAACAGCTAGAACACCTTTTTCTTTTTCTTTTTTTGATATTCTAAGACAAAAAAAAATGGTTAATCTTCAGATTAATAAATTAGGTCATTATAATAATAAATTAACTTTTTTTTAAAGTTCAGCAACCTCTGTCCAAGTATTTACAACAATACTTGAAAGTTCCTTTACAAAACAGAACACATTTTCTTTTCACATTAAGCATACTGGGTATCTGTGTCTTTTACAACAAGCATTTTTAAAAGAAAAGTCAATGCACAAATGGGTAATTAGTATAAAAGTGCTAAGAGCTGTTTGAAAAGTTAACACTATAGTATACAGTCAGAGTTATATTTGAGGCAATCTACAACAGACTTCCAGCTTATTGTGGACAATATTCCAGTAGTTGTTTCAAACAGTTGTTTGAAAAAAAAAAAAAAAAAAAAAAATCCAGGAGCTGATTAGTGATGCAGATAAACTGCCATCAATGTCTGTGGCCAGTGAGTGAACTGAAAACTAACCGAAAGCAAATCCAAATGAGAAAGATGATTTTAATAAAGGAATACCTTTGCCACAGCAGGTGTGCTGCTGACTGCCTGATGTGTGCATGCACACACTCTTAGTTGTGGGTGAATGTGTATACATATTTACACACCCATTCGCACACCTCTCTTTCCTATTAAACTGCAGGTAGAATGTGATTTTTGTGTTCAAGAATTTATAAGTGATCAAAAGCATTGATACGGAATGCCTGTTTATCTGTCTTTGTTCTGGTTAAAATCTCATAAAAATACATTCAACAGGAAAACATAGATCGTATGTGTATAAATATATATATGTATATATATAGACACATACAAATACTTTTGTTTTTTTGAAGCATAAGATAGTTACATAAATAGTCCTATAATTGCTAAAATTTAAAGAGGCATAATTTTTTTTGAGCTTCAACAAAGGTGCTTGAATAATATACAATTAAAATGAAGTAGTTTCTATTTTGTAGAATCAGTATATAATAAGGAAAAAAAAAATCCCCAGTCTTTTAAAAAAAATTTTCTTTTTAAGCTAGAGCGTCAACAAAACTATGAACAACCAACAATATAACAGAACAAAGCAACAACAAACAATGAAGTATAGCCCCTGGAAACTCCTGGTGTCCTTCACCCTCCTTCGTGCCACACCGCTGTAAGAAAAGCTCCAGTGCTCACATCAAGAATTGACTTAGATCTTGTTCATTTGCTGACTCTGCTAGTAACCGGCTGATTGGCTTGGAAGAAAACAAAAGCAGCAGGAAGTATAACTGTATATATCCCTAATAACCCGCTTTAGAGAAATTTTGCTATTGCCTTTCCCTTACTTCCTCACTGCCTACTGCAGTTATGACTGTACAGAAAATTAACTTGTGGCTTTAGACCTGGGATGGCTATTAAAAGATTCTGAAGTGCCCGTCTGATGGTTCTAAGGTGGCTACAGCAGCTGGACCAAGAGGCCTTTTCGTTTCCTGCTCACTCAGGACTGAGCTTTGCAGCAACCAGTGCAGTCTTCAGAGCAACAGGAAAAAATACCCTCTGGCTGCTGGGCCATTGAACTGCTTTTATTCTACCGGATTTCTCCCCGAGCCAAGCTGACCAATTTGTCTTCCCAACAACACCCTCCCACCCATTTGCCCAACCAAACTCACTGTTCCCACCCCCAAATACCTCTACAGCTATATTACAAGCAAATATATCTGAGCAACTTTTAAAAACTTTGGTTCTAAGAAAACACTTGGTCAGTTATCTTGAGGAAAAGTGGGAATGCCTGTTCTGCACACTGCTGTAGACAGAGCCCATCCCAGTGAGTTCTTAGCGTTGTACATCAAGTCACAATCCAATACAATCCACTAAGCAAGTGCACAAATTCTAGTTTACTTTTAAGAGCAGATGCAGTTGTCTTCTGTCTTTTAAAACCTCATCCAAACTGGCTTTCTTCACACTGTTTGGTAGAAATTGTCTGCCTGTAGATGGTTCTGTTTTTGCATGCTGTAGAAGCCACTGAATCTTGCATCTGGTTCAGCAATTCTTGGCATTCTCTGGGAACTGTCCACCTGGACTCTAGTTCCTTTCTTGCAGTCCACAGATACCAGCTGATTATTTAAGGAAGAAGGCTATTTAATGGGAAGAAGAACCACAAAGAATTAGCTGCTTTACTTATCCAAAATTAACAGAAGCTAATTTTAATAAATTTTAGTACCTAATTTAAATGAGGTAATGGCTACACAACACCCCTGTGGCTGGACTATGAGAAACACTACATTCTATTCTAGCACCAACTGTACTAGGAAGAATACTGGCAAATTGCATTTAAAGTAAACCATGTCAAACAGGGAATAGGTGAAAGAATGAAAAAATGATTCAGAAAGTGACATAACTATTTTCAAATCTTTGTGCTTAAGAGAGGTGAAGAATGAGAGGAAATTATCAGGTAGGCAGATTTTAAAATAATGGGGTGACTTCTAGAAATCACTCAGGCCCTGTAACAGTGTCACAGGTTGGGCAAGCCTGTCAGTCATCACACACTTCTCTCAGTTTAGGCCAGTGGGGACCACATCTTGCTCAGCTCTGTTCTGACCCTGCATATATCCAGCATGGAGCCTGGGCCCAATGCAGATTTGTTGAAAGAAAACAGTTTGCTGCAGAGGCAGGAAAACCACCTGGCAGGAATTTTACACAGAAGGATTACACTAGATGGTGAACTGGATTAAATAATTATTAAGGTTGTTTCCCACTCCTCAGGATGCATTTACACATGCAAAGGGTAGAATGAAGGTTGGAAGGAGTTATGACTTCCTTTCCTCAATCAATATAGATCTTAAAATACAGGCTCTTTGTATTTGTGATCTTTAACAAATAACGTATTCTTTCTCCCTCAATATGAAACCTGCCTCTACCTTGTCTAGTACTGTTTTATTTCAATTTTTGCTTTATTTCTGCTTGCCTTTGAACTTCTGTATGTACACATTATCTTCTAGCTCTTGTGCCCTCGCCTAAGTATCATTCCCCTTCTCTTGTGATTTCTTTTCTCTCTCAATTCTAAATTGACAGATGATTGAGGAATACCAGGTGATCAAGTTTTAATTTCTAATATTAACAATGATATAGGAATCAATCCAGAAGTATTTGTTCATTTGAAGACTTTAAAGTAAATCCACTGGATCTGTGAAAGGTCAAGATTCTGGATAATTCACCCAGTGACTGGTCCAGTCCTGGGCAAAGTACTAAGCCTAATGTATATCTGAGGCTATGAAGAGCCATGTAAAGATTTTACTGATAGGAAAACCTATCCAGAAGGAAAGACTGTGGGAAGATGCAAGCAGAAGCTCCAGGAATCAGCCTCTCCAACAAAACAAGCAGAAACTAGCAGAAACTGTCTGACTTAACCACACTGAAGCTCCGGAGTATCCAGGTAGGAGCAGGAGGAAGAAGCTGGTCAACTGTGACAAGGACTGGTGGGTTCCACCCTCCTGCAGTGCTCCCCCTGCCTCATGGCAGGCAGCAGTGGGCACTGAGGCTTGAGCTCCTGGTGCAGCTTCCTGGTGCCAGGGTGGGACACAACTAGTCTTCCAAATTCCCAGAGTGTGATCTGATCCCACAGCCCTACTTTTGATCAGCTACTTCAGATCTCTGGGGGAATGGCTCTGAGGGCAACCAGTGTTCCAAACCCTCTTGGCCAAAGGCTGAAGAGGAATCTTAAAGATGGTAGTACTGTTCCTCAAAACTTTGGAAAACAGTTAAAAGGGCTGCATTAACTGGGCAAATGTTGAATTAAGAAAACTCAGCTTCAAAAGCCAAAGAAGAAGCTTCTGGAGCCCTTGCTGGCCCTCTCCACCCCCCAAGCCCTCCACACACAGCTTGCACTCTTGTAGGTCCTTGGCACTATTCCAGAGGGAGCCGAGTGGCCCCGATGTGCACATTGGGGTGCATGTATGTCAGCGCCAATCTATCAGGAGGAAGTCTGAGAAACTGAGCCTCGGAAGTTGTCTCAGGCTCACCCTCCCAGAGTTTGTCCTGAGGGTACAGAAGCCACTTGCACAGTATGACAAAGCTGAAGCAGCCTGGAGCACGACTACCTATATCAGGTCACTCAGCTCCCAGGAGAGGGGAGGAGTTCTGTTTCAAAGGGAGCAGAGGACCCTTTCACTCAAACTCCAGTAAACTGTACACAGGGAATTCCCAAGGCCTCGAGCAAGCACAAGCCCAGGAAAAGAATCGGGCTTCCAGATTCAGGCAGGCTCAGGTAAGACAGAGAGGACCCTGTTCTTCCCAGTTGCCCTGGGCTGACCATCTTGACAGGAAGGCTAAGCTCTGAAGCAGACCATCAGCCAATGAAGGGCCAAGTTGCAAAGCCAGTGAAAGGTGTTTCTGGCTTGGTTTGTTTTGATTAGCTCCTGGCATTCAAGAGAACTTCTGTCATAGCAATAGCTAGATTAAACTTAAGGGACAGCCCAGGGACTACATAATTCCCAGAGTCAAAATAACAAAAGATTACATGACAAAGAAACAGGAAATTATAGCCTATCCAAAGGAACAAAATAAAAATCTAGAAACCGTCAATGAAGAGGACCAGATTTTGGACTTACCTGATGGAGGTTTTTTCAAAAATGATCCTCAATATGCTTAAGGAGATTAAAAAAAAA
Source organism: Choloepus didactylus (assembly GCF_015220235.1). Classification (NCBI taxonomy): domain Eukaryota; kingdom Metazoa; phylum Chordata; class Mammalia; order Pilosa; family Megalonychidae; genus Choloepus; species Choloepus didactylus. Next base: position 55,831,093 of record NC_051323.1, read on the forward strand.
AACATGGAGAATGAACTAAAGGATATGAAGAAAACAATGAATGAACAATACAGGAATCTCTCCAGAGAAATACTGGAGTTGCAGAACACAGTAAGTAAAATGAAAAATTCCCTAGATGGTTTCAACAGCAGACTGGAGGTGGCAGAAGAAATAACTGGTGAACTCAAAAAATAGACAACTGAAATGTTTCAGGCTGAGGGGCAAAAAGATAATAAAAAAGAACTAACAGAGCCCAAGAGACCTGTGGGACACAATTAAGCGTACCAATATATACATTATGGGAGTCCCAGAAGGAGAAGAAAGAGAGGAAGAAACAGTCAAAGAAGTAATAGCAGAAAACTTCCCAAATTTAACAAAGACATGAATATGCACAGTCAAGAAGCCCAGTGAACCTTCCAAAATTGAAGAGGTGGGAACACTCCCTAAATCCTTCTATAAGGCTAACATCACCCTCATACCAAAGCCAGATAAAGATACCACAAGAAAAGAAAACTTACAGACCAATATCCTTTATGAATATACATGCAGAAATCCTCAACTAAATACTAGCAAGCTGAATACAACAGCACATGAAAGGAATTATACACCCTGATCAAGTGGGATATATTCCAGATATGCAAGGGTGGTTAAAAATAAATAAACCACATTAACAGAACAAAGGGCAAAAACCATATGGTCATGTCAACTGATACAGAAAATGCAGTATCCCTTCCCGATAAAGACGGAAACTTCCTCAACATGTCAAAGGGGATATAGGAAAAACCCACAGCTAACATCATACTCAACGGTGAAAGACTGAAAGCTTTCCCTCTAAGATCAGGAACCAGACAAGAATGCCCACTATCACCACTGTTATTCAACAGTGTACAGGAAGTTCTAGCCTGAACAATTAGGCAAGAGAAAGAAAGAAAAGGCATCTGAATTGGAAAGAAAGAAGTAAAAAAAACTTTCCCTATTTGCAGATGACCTGATCCTATATGCAGAAAATCCTGACAAATGCACAATGAAGCTATTAGAATAAATGAATTCAGCAAAGTGGCGGGTATGAGATCAACAGGCAAAAATCAGTTGTGTTTCTGTACACTATTACTGAACAAGCAGGAGAATAAATTAAGAAAAAAATTCCATAATAGCAACAAGAAAAAACTTCAATAGCAACTAAAAGAATCAAATACCTAGGAATAAATTTAAAGAGTCTATAGACCTTGTACGCAGAAAACTACAAGACAGTGCTAAAAGAAAGAAAAGATGACCTAAATAAATGGAAGAATATTCCATGCTCATGGACTGGAAGACTAAATCTTGTTAAGATGCTAATTCTACCTAAAGCAATTACAGATTCAATGCAATTTGAGTAAAAATTCCAACAGCCTTCTTTGCAGAAATGGATAAGATAATCATCAAATTTAAATGGAAGGGTAAGGGGTCCTAAATTGCCAAAGCCATCTTTAAAAAAGAACAAAGTTGGAGGACTTACACTTCCCAATCATAAAACTTATTACAAAGCCACAGTCAGCAAAAGAGCATGGCACTAGCACAAGAACAGACATATAGACCAATGGAACAGAATTGAGAAACAGACCCTCACATCTATGGTCAACTGATTTTTGACAGGGGTACCAAGACCACTCAATGGGGAAAGAAAAGCCTCCGACAAATATTACTAGGAAAACTATCTTCATATACAAAAGAATGAAGGTGGACCATATACAAAAATGAACTCAAAATGGATCAAAGACTTAAATATAAGGAAGAGAACTATAAAACTAGAAGGAAACAGAGAAGCATCTTCAGGACCTTGTGTTAGGCAATGATTTCTTAAGACTTAAACCCAAAACATAAGCAACAAAAGAAAAAAATAGATAAATGGGACCTCATCAAAATTAAAAACTTTTGTGCCTACAAGGACTTTATCACAAAAGTAAAAAAGACAACCAATTCAACAGGAGAACATATTTGGAAACCACATATCTGATAAGGGCTTAATATCTAAAGCACATTAAGAAATCTTGTAATTCAACAATAAAAAGATGGAAAACCCATTCTAAAAATGGGCAAATGGCTCAAAAGCACATGAGAAGATGCTCAACATCATTAGCTATTAGGGAAGTGAAATGCAAATTGAAACCACAATGAGATATCATTTCACACCCACTAGAATGGCTACTATTAAAAAAATGGAAAATTGCAAGTGTTGGAGAGGATATGGAGAAACAGGAACACTCATTCATTGCTGGTAGGAATGTAAAATGTCACTGTGAAGCAGTCTGGCAGTTCCTCAGAAAGTGTAGAATTAACATATGACCCAGCAGTCCCACTTCCAGGTACATGCCCAAAAGAACTGAAAGCAGGGACCTGATCAGATATTTGCATGCCTGTGTTCCCAGTGACATTATTCCCAATTGCCAAAAGGTGAAAGCAACCCATGTGTCCATCAATTGATGAATGGATAAACAAAATGTATATACAAACAATGGAATGTTATTCAGCTGCAAAAAGGAATGAAGTTCTGATACACGTGACAACATGGATGAATCCTGAAGACATGTTGAGTGAAGTAAGCCAGACACAAAAGGACTAATACTGTATGATCTCACTGATACGAAATAATTAGAATAAACAAATCCATACAGTCAGGAACTAGAATATAGGTTACCAGGGGTCAGGGTGGGTATAGGGGATGGGGAATTAATGCTTAAGTTGTACAGAGTTTCTCTTTGGGTTGATCATAAAATTTTAGTAATGGATGGTGGTGATGGTAGCACAACATTGTGAATGTAATTAGCACTGAATTTATTTGAATGGTTAAAGGGAAATTTTTGGTTGTATGAATGTTACTAGAATAAAAATTAAAGAAAAACAATACTGTACAAATTGTGAGCCCTTCTTGTAAATGATGAACAATTATAAAAATATTCTTTCGTGAATTATAACAAATGTACCACACTAATGCAAGTTGTTAATAGGGTGGTATATGGGAACTCTATTTTAAGCATGATTTTCTGTAAACCTACAATTTCTCTAATAAAATTTAAATCCTTGCAGAAAAAAAAATTACTAATATAAAAAGTATCAACTAATTTTAAGGAAATGCAAGAATGCATGCTTTTCTTAATTTCATCATTCAAGAGACTGAAAAACTTTTAGGACAGTACCTTAGTTGGTGTTCGATACCAGCAAAGCAGTGGTATCCACTGTTTCTTCTGATTGATGAACAGGAATGCTATTATAATAGAGAGGCATATTACTATGGGAACCACAACTGAGGCAATGGAGTCCAGAGAAGGCTCTTCACTTGCATGCAGCCTGTTATCTCTGTAATCCACCTGGAGGTGACCCATGTCTAGGAGAAAAAAAAAATTACAAGCATTTATTACCTAAACCAGAACTTTTAAGGATTATTTTCATTACACTGCAAATAGGGATCAGCAACTTGGCTTTATAGCTTCCCAGTACTTTAAGGTTAAAAAAATAAATTCAAGTCTAATGTTGATTAAAAGAGCTCCTATGAGTGGGCAGATTAGGGACAAATGTAAAAAAAATTCAGGGTGAGAGGGCTAACCAACCATTGGGCAGGATGATCTTGTTTAGCTAATCAAGAAAATACAAAAATGCTTAGGTGGACTTTAAAAAAGTGACCAACATTATACAACTAAAAACTACTTTGATTAACATATATGGTCTTCTAGGATTCTGAAGCAGAAACATTAGCTTGGCTCCCCACTTACTTGCAAATAGGAGACTAGGACAAAGTGTATTCTCCTGTTTTACTAGTGTACTACTAAGACTACATCAAAAGCTAAAAGAGAATCAGGAGCTTGGCCTTTTGGCTGATACTCTGGTTCACCAAGTTCTAATATGCCTTACATTTCATAAACTTAACTGAAAACTCACTACATCTGTTAGACCATTGTCCTGTGTTGGTCAAAATACTACCAGATGAGTAACATTTAATTTTGATCATCAATGCATCAATGAAGATTCTTCCTTTCCTTGAAATCATCATTCCTATAATCAATGTTCCAGACAGAGATAACAAGGTAAATATATACAATTAATCAGATGGCACTCCCTGGAAATTTCCTTATTTTTTCTTTTATTTTGTTTCAAATAAACCCTTGTAGTCAGGTTTTCTAAATGCATCAGAGACCAGTTTATCCAAGATGCAGAGAAATTACTTTTTACTGTACACACAGTCAAAAGGAGTTGCTCTTACATTGTTCTGGAAACTTAGCTCATGAATGTGATATTAAAACTTTCCACATAGTTTATATCTCAGATTTTTATTGATATACTTGTATGGGGGAACGAAAAATGGGAAAAAGGAAACTATCATTTTAGCCAGTATGGATGATACTATTTTATAGGTCCAAGAAAAGCAACACATTTATCAGTATCAAGAAAAATGCTAAAAGTAAAATTACATTTTACTGATGAGTTCAGATTTTAAATATACAATGAATAAAGGAATGAATTTTTGCCTTTCTTCATTCCCATGACACTGGAAGTGGTTTTAGGCATATATGTCATACAAGAAGATTAAATGTAAATTAAGAGTATCTTGGTGAAAGGAAAATGAAGCTGGGATTGAGGTCTGTTTGCAAAATTCAGTCCTTAAATTCTGTATCAGTGTTACTAGCGGGCCATAAAATTTAGCTTTGAGGTTCCTAGCAGCCAAAGCAAAACTGGAAACATATTATCATTGAGATTCACAATATCTTTAAGATTGAAACAAATCAATTGTCTAGGAAAAAAAATGAATTTTCTTGCTTCTGACAAGAGGAAATTTCTTCTCAGGGACTGACAAGGGTACCATATAATGCAAAGGTTCTAAAAATAATACAATAAATAAGGCTATTCTTCATGATCAAAGCCCAGCATCTACAATGATACCTAGCACAAAGTATTTAATATTTACTGGCCAAATAAATGTAAGTATAATGTTAAAACACTATTCAGTCAGAGCAATTATCTAAGGAGCCAAAACACTGGGTACAAGAATTTGGCCCTCTGGTTATCTGGCTGGATCCAAGCATAACATTTAGAATATCTTGAGTAACAGACCATTAATCTCTTAAGAAATGAATACTGCCTCTTCCAAAAAGAAATATAAAAATTATATAGCAATTATTTAAAAAATGTACTTGGAGTAGGTGGGAGGCAGTAGTGAGTCGTGTGTTAAGAGCAAGTTTATACTATTTTGATCAAGAGTTCTCTTTTTACAGAGAAGGCCATATCTCTAGGAACTCTGCCTTGCTTTACCACTTAGCTATAGAGAGACAGAATGCCATCTATAATATACACATTTGAAAGGGCAGAGGAAGATATGAAGGCATGGAATAAACTTGGAGACCAGAAAAATCAACACCTGTAACAAGCTGACCTCATGGAATGAGGAAGTGGAGAGAAACATAATGCATAAATGCTTAGTACAGGATCCACAGGGACAGTGAATAATTCATTACTACTCTGCTTACAAAATTCATTCACATAAATTTAAAAGAAGGCATATAAATTCCACATCCCAAGCTAGTATGATCAGGAAACCATTTCTTTCCATCATCATTGTGTCTCTGAGTATGTGGGGTCAGGAAAGAGGCATTGTACCCAGTTAACTACATTACAGCTAAGTAGGCCTTCCCTGGAATTAGTTATTTGAACTTACTTGGGCATGGTATTTAAAAAGTTAAGCACAAGAAGTTTTAAAAATTAAAAAAAAAAAAAAATAGACCTTGTGTTAGACCAGACAGACCTCACCTGATCTCTGTGCTTACCTCTCGGGAGGTGGATGATGTCATTTTCGCTCGGTGTCGGCCACATGGGAACCTCCAGGTCAGTTTCTCCACGATGATTTGTCTTCTCAATGGGAATATTGGTTGGTTCTGGGACATACATTTCTAAAAGAACATTTTTCCATAAGAGATGGTGGAAAATGTTTTTTACTACCTTATTAATGTTTTTTATATCCTTAATCCAAATGGTGTATTCAACTTAATACAGTATTTACTGGCATATAAAAGACTGTTTCTGCATTTACTTCATTTCTCTCAGTGCGTGTCACTAGCTTTGCAATGGTGGGAAACATGTCTTAGAACACTAAAAAATTTCTCCAGTGTTAGAAGCTCTGCTTTTTCTTTTTATGTGGTCTGGGCTGTATAGTTTTGTGTGAGCCAATGGGGACTGGCTGAAGTGGAAGGATTTCTTTTATGTTCTATCAGCTAAATATTGTATTTTAATAACTTGCTTTATAATCAATGAATGTTGAATCATTGATATAAATGATATCAGCAGGACTTGAAAAAGTTAAAGCATCTTCCACTGTTTATGCATTTCTTGGCCATTTTCCCTCCACTCTTTTCCCCTAAACGGGGAATGGAACTGTAGACCTCATGAGGTGTTGCCCAATTTAAGTCTTGAATGTCTATCTGCTTTGTTACCCCTCAAACCATTTAGATTGGGAAGTGATTTTCAGTAAACACATTTACATTATCTAACTGGATCATATAGGAACTTTGATTAACAAGATATTACAACATGAGATGAAACTGGGAATAATATTTTTTACTCCAAATAACAGATTGTTTTAGAAGCCAAGTTCTAAGGGACCAGAGAAAAAAAATTCAGGGCTTTTCTCAGCTTCTAAAAATATATTTCTCTGTACTTCATTTGGCTAAAAAAATAGCCCAAATATATTTAACAAATAATTTAAATATACCTCTATTTTCAAAAAGCAAAAATAAGTCATCAATCATGTACTTACTCTTTGCCAGATCCTGCCAAAATAACTGAATTTTCTACTCAACATTTATAATACCAAATACCTACTAATAAGCCTAATTGAGGCCAAATAAAACACATAAAATAGAAATTACATGAATTAAAATAGTATTAATCTCCTCAGCTCATAGTAATCGTCTCTCCCCAAATTACCAGCCTTTCACGAACTAGATTTAAGAGAGGGGAAAAGTGATAGAGCAGAGGGTATTTGCTGAGCTTCCACTGTGAGTTAACTGAGTACCTAACAAGGGAAATAAACTCAGAGAAGTTAAGTAACTTGCCCAAGATCATGCTACTAATAACGGGCAAAGCTAGAAGACAGATCCAGTTCTGTCATGCCAAAGACCAAGCTCTCTGCTGCTTCCTTAACAGAGTCACTTTCACCTTAGCTCCCCGGTCTTCTGCCTTCTTATTTATAAGGTCTTTCTACATGGCAAAAATTAGAAACTATTATAGGTTCCAAATGTTGAATAGGAACCTGCAAACTGCAGAATTAAAAATAGAATTTATTGTAAATAGTCTCACTTGCAGGAGCAGAAGCGTGAACATAAATCAGTGATTCTCAAATGTTTCTGTCGCAGAATAATTTAAAATATGTGCAGATTCCCACAGGTCCTGATTCGGTAGGCTGGGGTAGGTGATTCTGGTGTGTGTGTGTGTACATAGGGGGTGGGGCTTAACCCACTCATCGTGTGTGTGTGTGTGTGTGTGTGTGTGTGTAGGCAGTGTGTGTGTGTAGGCAGTCGGGCTTAACCCACTCATCAAGAAACCCTGATCATCAAGAAACCCTGATCTACAGTGTGAAAGAACTCAGGAAGGGGTGTATGTGTGTGTGTGCGTGAGAGAGAGAGAGAGAACTCGGGAAGGAAAACCACCTTGCCATTTACGTGGATTCTTTCAGTGCCACTGCGCCCCCCCCCCCCCGCCCCTCCTGCTTGGCCCAGCTCACAGCTTTAAGCCTTCCTGTTACATCAGGGGCCAACCTGCCACTGGTTTCTGAGGCCTCAGTGTCAAAGGCTGATGCCAGATCGATTTCACCAAACTTCTGGATGTCACAACAGCTAAGTAACAACAACTTCCGCAGAGGCTCCAGAGCCAGGATCAAATCATTTCCTGGATGAGAACAGTAGAGTACTTTTGAAATCTTGTCCCTCATACCTGCATATGGGTAGATTTTCAAGTGCAACCCCACCAACAACACACTCGACAGGGTGAGTTCTCCCCACAGGCTCTACTTGGCAACAGCAGGGGAGGATGAAGGAGGCTGCCTTCTAAACTGATTGATTACTGATTCTTTTAGCAAAAATTTCCTGAGCACTCACTCTGCAGCAAGCTGGTCTAAGTTTTGGGGATACAGCTGTGAACAAGACTAACCCTTGTCCTCATGCAGCTCTCAGGACCACATAATGTCCGATAGTTACCTCTCCGTATTGAGCAGCTCCTTTGTATCTGCTCTACTAAACTCAGTTAGGCTCTGATTGAAATCCACCCCCCATCCCCTTCTTTATCACAAAATACCCACAGCTCTGGGTTAGGGTCCTCAAGTCTGTAAGAGAAGGGGGATCATTTCCCTTTAGCTGCTGGAATTGCAGATGGACAGAACCAGGAGAATGACATAAAATTCCATCCAGCCAGGCCATTTAGAGCGTGAGTGAGTGATCATAATAACTATGAATTACTCCTGTGCTCACATCTCATCTGAGATAGATGTGAACTTCAGAGGAATGCAAGACAACTTACTGAGGATATGTTTTCCTTTCAGAGGTATTTGGCTAGATATAAGAGCCATCTTCTCTGGAAGTCGGGTTAGGGCCCTTGGAGCTCACAAGTTGAGGGCACCCCCTTTTTTGGAGACAGAATCGGAAGTCAACCTAGGACAAGGAGTTTCAGGTCTTCTGCTTACAAGCTGCACAATCTTGGACACTGCTTAACTTTTCTAAGCCTAGTTTCTTCTGTGAAATGGAGCAAGTACTAACCACCTAACTATCCCACAGATGTGTATTCATGTCCAAAGATGGCAGAAGAGGAAAATACTTTGTAAAGGGTGAGGCTATACAGAATGTTGGTTGATATGTCTAGAGGGACAAGGCAAGGTTACTATTTGCTGAGTCTACCAGGCAGTGCTTCTGCCGTCACTATTTCCTATGTCCTCACAGAATTTCTGGGAGGCGGCATGTGCTATCCAAATGAGAAATGTCGGCTGAAATTTCACTGAAGAGCCTTGACTAAGATCATACAGTGAGTCGGTGGGAGACCAGGAGAGGAACCTGGCCTTCCTGGCAGGCCACATGCAATCAAATGTAAGGTAGCAAAAGCTTGAATGATTGTAAAATTTGTTTAGAGAAAAGATGGAGAAGTGATTCATCAATAATACATTAGATGCAGACAGGAGAGTTAATAAACAGAAATTAAATTTAAACCCAATAGGAAACCCTAGCTGAGAAGTCCCTGGAGAAATCTCTAGTGATGAACAGTGACGTTAGCAATATCTGCACTCTCTTTTTTATTTAAGGCACAAACCAAGGAGTGCGTATCTGCTCAAGTGAATCTTTACCTCTGTTCCTACCACCCCACTGAGTTTGGGTCCTTATGGTCACATGGCTGGGACATTTGAGATTCCTGCTACCGCTGTCCTTGCCTCTTGTCTCGCTCTGCTTTAGTCCCTCCTGCACACCATCCCCCAAGTCTTCCCCAAACATCTTTATGACTATCATTCATCCGCACAAAAATGAGCCTCCCCACTGCCCAACTCCATACTCTTTGCTTGGTAATTAAGGCCCTAATGATCTTGGCCAAAGCTATATTTTCTTTCCTTACCTCCTGCTACTAGAACTGTCTGCTCCAGAGGCATTTGGCTTTGATCTTTCCCACCCAGTCTTTGATCAAACTACCCTCTTCACTTCAGTGAAGAGAGCCCACCTGTCCCCCAAGGTCTAGCTCAAATCCCTGTTCTGAGAAGCCCTTCAAGGCCACTCCGCTGCACAGTAAAATATTAGTTTTGAATTTTGCATTCATGGTCTGCATCAGAGTTGTATAACCAGTGTCTCCAATTCATCCCTTCCCATTCTTTCCCAAAACTACTCTAACTGGACTTTGCCTCCACCACCTACGGTAACTGCTCATCAAGATGATTACGAGGCTAAACACAGCAGTAAGTTTTCTCACTTTTCATCTTCAGTGACCTAACAGCAGCACTTGGTTCTGCTGATTACTCTTGCCTACTTGAAACCCTGTCTCTTCTTGGCATCCAGGTCACCAACTCTCTTGGCTTTCTTTTCTGTTTCTGGCTTTCCTCCTTGGTTTCCTTTGCTTGTCCTTCTTCACCTGCCCGCTCTTCCAAGCTCAGTTCTGGGTTCTCCTTTCTTCTATGTATTCACTCCATAGGTGATTTCACCTATCCAATCCCAAGGCTTAAAAATCACTTATGGCTGACAACTTTTGAATTTATGTATCTATTTCCAATCTCTCTCCTGAACTCTGAATTTGGACATCTACTATTTATATTCATTATCTCCATTTGGATGTCTAATAGATATTTCAAGCTAAAAATGTTCCAAGACAAACTGATTTTATCCCCCAAATCTGCTCCAAAGCCAAAAACCTTATAGCCATCCTCAAGCTTCCTCAGCAAATCCTACCAATTCTACCCTTACGATATAACTGGAATTTGACAACTCCTCGTCACCTCATGGCTACCACCCTAGTCCAAGACACCATGATTTCTCACCTGGATTATTATAACAGCCTCCAAATTGGTCTCCCTGCATCATACCCCACAGTCTACACTCAACAGAGTAGTCCCGTTAAAACCTCAGTCAGATCATGTCATTCCTCTGCTCAGAATCCTCTGTGGTTTCCTGTCTCCCTCAATGAACTCCCTACAATTGCCTGTGAGCCCTTGAGTGTTTTGACCCAAGGCTACCTCTCTCTTCCTCAACTCTTAGCCCCCCCCTTTCCCCTCCACTGTGCTACTGTGCTCCACCCACACAGGCTTTTCTTGAATATGGCATGCTCCCGCCTTAGGGCTTCTGTCCTGCCTATACCTTCTACCCGGAATGTTCCTTCCCAGGAAATATGCAACTCTTCTGGGTCTCTTTATAAATGTCCTCTTATCAGTGAGGTGTTCCCTAAAATACTGTCCTAAATGAAAGAAAACCACCTGTCCTCACTTCTCCCTAGCCCCTTGCCTTGCTATGCTTTTATCCAGAGCTCTTAACACCATGTTACTGTCCACTGACTTGCTGTCAACTGGTTTGCTGCTTGTCTTTCCCTACTCAAATGTAAGCTCCATGTGGGCAGGGACTGTGCTTTATTCTCTGTTGTATCCCCAGTGGCTAGAATGGTGCCTGGTACACAACAGACACTAAATGGAACATATTGAATAAATAATGCATTTTACTCTTTATCTCATTAAAAGCATATGTGCATGAAAAGTGGTATGAAACTTGTAAAGAATAAATGATATGCAGTAGGTAAAACAACTGAAAACTGTACTACTACACTAGGGCAGGCATCGTTAACAGGTCTGTTAGAGCCACTGCCCAAATGGCCACTTAAGGGTGAAGAAGCACATGAGAAGAAATAGAGCAATTCCTGCACGGAACCCAGATCTGGACTTATCTTGATGGTCATAGTTTTCCAAGTTACTCCCAAGTCCTTGTGCAGGAAGACTGAGCCTCAGCCCACCTCACAGCTTGGGGAAATGTGACCTAATGGTGCAGGTCTCCAGTCTGCTCCAGTTTCATCTTATTCAACATCACAGCTTAAAAACAGCAGGACAATAGCTTAGATACCTGGACACATTGGGCAGCAACTTCCTTCCACATTGATGGGCTCGGCACAGGGCAGAGGGGGGCAGCTGACTGTGGAGCAGAGGGTCTGGCCCTGCAGGCAGTAGCAGTGTGTGCAGCTGTCGATGTCCCACCGCTCCTCATCCGCATAGGCCTTCCCGCTGAAGTGGCACACCGCCTTCTTTGGGATTGTGTCTTCTAGGGAAAGAATAGCACACGGAGTTGTTGGATGTGGTAAAGCACAGTATCTTCTTGTACTTGAGAATTAAAGGTGAGCAGCTTTGTGCAATCACAAGATGCTTTAGGATTTGCAGAGTTTGGCAAAACTTCTGCTCCCTTTGTCCCCTGCTGCCATCTTCCTGAGCAGAGGACCTTCAGAACCTTTGTCCTGTGGCCCGAACCTGATCGAGGGTCACTGAGGCTAACATGGTTGTGTGGTGTAACTTTGCCACCCCAGCTGGAATGAAACCCACTGGGTAAGTGTCCTTAGAGTATTCTGTGTTAAAAAAAAACTGCCCAAACTTAATCATTAATATGGCTGTTTAAAAAACTACATGAAAAAAACAAAATTGAAACACAAACAGGTGGGAATGTGTTCAGAGGTTATGTTCTATGTGGAAAGAGATAAAAAATTTGGCTAAGTATAAAGAGGGATTTGAGAAATCCCTACTTTTAGTTAATCTCTTTATAAATGACAAAGGAATAGTAAGGAATGGTGATGGCAATGTCGTGGGAAACTAATAGGTGTTCTTTGCTATCCTAGTTGGGGAAATTAGCCATTGCCTTCATTTTCTCAGTGATCCTGGATGGATTTCTCTCTGATCGACAGGTATTTTTATTTCAAAACAACCTCATTTCACATCAATCCATTTTCCAGCAAACTACGGTATTTAAGAACAAACTATTTTTTAAAGAGATTTTTATTTATAGGAATTTGCATCTTAAAACATTCTGCTTTTTTCTTATCTCTTGCTATCTTCATTTCTTCCTTTCCCCAATCTTTTCCTCCTTTAAAGTTCCTTTTCTTTGGCAAAGGTCTTCTGCTGGTTTGCCTGAACTTCCTTACTAATGTCACCTTTCACACCCGGTAACTTTTCCTCTAGAGTTCAAGCAATGGTGGACTGCGAGTGAGGCCCAAGTGACCAGTAGTCCCAGCAGCCAATGAGGAGAAGGGCAATGGCCAAATGAATGGAGAGGCACTGGGGGTGGCACTTCCCAGTCACTGCACAGTCAATAACTAGGTGACGCCTATGAATTTGGGGAAATTTTATGCTGAGATTCCAAAGGCAGCTCCACGTGCCACTGGTCACTAGCAAAATGCAAAACTATAAAGGAATCTAGAAGGAAAGTTCCTTAGGAAAGAAGTGGTCCCCAGGATTCGTGGTTCTTCCCAGAAGGCAACTGGGGGGCTTTTTTCAAAGACAGTGCACTCTGTACAGAAACAATGAACAGCATCTAGACTGCCTGAGGGTGCAATGAGAACCGTTCACGCATATGGCCCGAGGGGGCGTTCTCACTGAGTACTGAGTGCTCTAGAGGTGGCAAGAAGCAGAAACCTCTGGAGGCCCTCGCATAAAGACCCCTGTTAAGCTTTTCCAGAGAAGGATCACACACAGAAATGCTCATAGATCTGTCTTTGGTCTCCATATTCTTTTCTTACCAACTACTCAATTACTTATTAAACAGCACAAGTAATGTCCCATTACTGAAATATTTTGCATTTCCATAGACGCAGTCCCAGGCGATTGCAGAGTGTTAGTAAGCAAACACAAGAAAAACTCTGTCAAGTGTTAAAATGCATAATCTCTCTATTTCTCAACAGTTTTCCATTGCTTCCTTATTAACTGCTGCCTAAGGTTTCACAAGGGATATTGAGCAATCATGGGAACTTCTAGTTGTAAACAGAATTCCTTTTTCAATATTTATTAAAAAGCATACATCACTGTATTTGTGAATGTCTTCACAAAAATTTTTCTGGTGCACTAAAATTAGACTAAAACTCATTTAGAGGCTTTCAAGTCAAACCCATGGTGGAAGTTTTTGTTAATACTGAATCCTTAAAGGAGAAGCCTTCATTCAGAAATCCAAAATGGCATGTCAAATGGCTAAATCATCCAATGAGCTCAATTAAAGTAGTGTTTGACCACCAGCCAACATTTTATCGAGGACATTGGATCTGGCCATCAAATCTTGAGTCTCTTATGCCTGAGAATTCTTCATGAAAGGAAGCCTTTCTTCATCAAACAAACAGCTTTACTGATTATAACTTATATAAACCTTGTAATGGCTCATGCAGTAGACCAATATCACTGTAAAATTTGAGTAAGATATTACATACAAAGAAATTAGAAAAGAGAACGTTAAAATTCTCTTCCCATCTAGTCCATTACTCTCTACTTTGCCTTCCTCTTAGCAGCATCTCTGCTATCCTCTTGAAGGAAAGGAAGGAGGTAATGAAGGTGTAAGAACAGAAAGTATGAGGACTTTGTAAAGCGGGCTAGAGTCAAGGCTAAGGAGCTAGGGAAAAATATTCATTATATCTTAAGGTAT